>NC_083354.1:40594333-41229333 GCF_030254825.1 Meriones unguiculatus
GAGGAGAGGAGAGGAGAGGAGAGGAGAGGAGAGGAGAGGAGAGGAGAGGAGAGGAGAGGAGGGAAGAAGGAAGTGAATTGCTTTTTTAAGAGCCAAAGAAGTCTAGGAACTGGAAACATGCTGGCATTGCTGGAAGGAGAGTGAAGAAAGGAAGAGATTGCTGGTGACATGGAAAATGGAAGAGTTACATAGAGTGTAGCTAGAGAGGGAAAGCTGGGCATCAAGGTGTGTTAGGGTGTTAGGATTCTTTAGCCCCCATCTCTGCCTGTACAGTGGATGCAGTAGTGGCATCCCTCTTGGGCTTGCTGTGATATTCACTGTGAAGAGGCTGTGTGAGCCAGTATGAAAGACTCAGTTCATAAACAGCAGTTGTTATCACGGAAGGAAACCCAGGTAGGAGGAGGAAGTGTGAGTTGTGAGGAACTGTGAGACTCAAGGGCAAGGTTTGCTTTCGGGCAGAAAGGTAAAAAGAAGAGTGTGGAGATTGCCCAGAGCAGGGCATGAGAGGATCTGGGGACGAGCAGGGTTTGTTCAGACAAGCACAGTGGTGAGACTCCTCCTTACTCACCAGCTGCAGACGCATGCCAATTGGGTCAGTTGGATGAAAGCCCAGTTCTGTGTGGATCCCAAAGGGTGACGCAAAGAGTTGCTTTTCCTATTCGCTTGTCAACACCATGGAGCTCATGAAAACCCACCTTCCAGGGCTTTGCTAGCACCCTAGTGTCTCTTTGTAAACACCAGAGTTAATTATCTTCCAACCATCTCTTTGAACAACAAACATGTATTTTCTGGGACCTCTGTTCACTTTGACTTCCAGATACATTTCCATTGCTTTGCATCGATAAATATAATACAAACTATTTTATAAAATTCACCTCTTACAGAAACCTCAAAGTCAACCCCATCAACAATTGTGGACTGAAGTTTTACTTATTTTTGACAAAAGTGGATCAAACTACCAAGCATCTTCTGCAACTTACACTTCAGTGAAGAGCTGATCTTCGCTAACACACCTGAGGCCTGATAAAAGGCAATTCAAATTTTGCATTCTCCAAGATGACACTGAGGTAAACATCTATCCATCACTTGAGACATGTTTCTCTAACATAAATCCCTGAAATGAAGCTCATTGCTTACATATCACAGAATATAACCTGGAAGGGAGGATATGCTCCAGCACCTGTTAGAGTGTGTATAATCCACGAAGATGTTAAACGAAATAAACCAGACACAAATAGACTGTTATGGTGTAGAAAACCAGGAGCTAACACTGAGATGTTGCAAGGTAAAAATATTTATTTTATGGCTGGACCACACTTGCCATCTCCTATAACTAGGAGAGAGATACAGTCAAGACCAGAAGCAAGGGAGCCTTTTTACAGAGCAAGCAAGCAGGTGATTACAGGAAAAGTACATATTGTGAGTTTATGATTAGTTCCCAGAACATACCATGGTACAATAGAGACAATTTACAACATGCCAGTCACAAGGTCATAGTGGAAGAACAAGTCAGAAAAATTAGTTGACCTTTAGCTCATGATTAGAGAAAAACACCATAGGAAACCATAGAGAAATAGAACAAATTCTAACATTGTTTGACAGGGAAAAGAAGAAAAAAATGGAGTCAGCTGGCCCTTAACACAGACAAATACTGCAGGGTCCTACTTGTATGAAGTAGCTAGAGTAGGCTTCCAGGACCTGGGGAGGTAGGAAACGGGTAGCTGGTGTCAGTGGGTGAGCCCAGTTTGTAAAAGTCCTGGAGGTGGCTTATATGGCAGTGTGCATACACCCAACACTGTTGAGCTGTACATTTAAAGCAAGGTGGTAAAGCTTATGTGACTTTTGCCACAATCAAAACTTGTTTGAGCTAGAGGGATAACTCAGACAGTAAAGTGTTTGTCTCATAAACACAAGGACTTGAGTTTGATTCCTAGATCTTATATGAAGTTAAAGCTGGGAATGGCACACATTGCAATTTCAGCGGTGCGAAGGCAGAGACAGGTGGACTCCTGAAGCCTGATGACAGCCTAGCTGAAGAGAGAAGCCTGGGAGCTTCAGGCCAAAGTGAAACTCCCTGTCTCAGCTAGACAAGGTGGGGTGGCTCCTGAAAAATGATAGGTGAGGCTTCCATTTGGCCTATATGCATGCACTCACACACACACACACACACACACACACACACACACGTACCTGTACACACACATACATAAAAATGAGTTTCTTGCAAAGAATAGAAAGTGTTGGACCTGAAAGTAAACCCATGTTCATTTTTTTGTTTCTTTTTTTTTAACTTTCATTAGTTACACTTTATTCCCCCCATAAACCCCTCTCTCCTCCCCTCCTAATCCTACCTTCTCTCCCCCTTCTTCATGAATGCCCCTCCCCAAGTCCACTGATAGGGGAGGTCCCCCTCTCCTTCCTTCTGATCTTAGTCTATCAAATCTCATCAGGAATGGCTGCATTGTCATCTTCTGTGGCCTGGTAAGGCTGCTCCCCAATTAGGGGGAGGTGGTCAAAGAGCAGACCAATCAGATTATGTCAGAGGCAGTCCCTCTTCCCATTACTATGTAACCACTTGGACACTGAACTGCCATGGGATACATCTGTGCAAGGGTTCTGGGTTATCACCATGCCTGGTACTTGGTTGGAGTATGAGTCTCTGGGAAGACCCCTGTATTCAAATCTTCTGGTTCTGTTGCTCTCCTTGTGGAGTTCCTGCTCATTTTACCCATGCAATGGGTAAGAGGGCCCTTTGCCACATCCTCCCCTGGTCAGTCTCCTCCCCATCGGGGCTTGCTGATGGCAAGTGAAGGGGAAAGAGAATAAAAACCAGCACACTCCGCTTAAGTGTAACAAAGAATATTCCTCCTCCAGGCCCCAAGCAGATCTCCAGAAGGTGCGTCTGGGTGGTGGCTTCCCGCAGGGTGGGTGGAGAGCTCTGTGGACACCTCCGGAAACTCCAAAATTATTTGTGTTCTCTTCCACATCCCACTCCCCAGCCGTAAAAACGATGGCTCCCCAAAACCACAGACTGACCTACATATTTTCCTGAAACAGCTGGCCTGTAGAGTCTCTAAAACTTAAGTTAAAAATAGCCTCTAGCTCTAAAAGAAGGACGGGCCCTCTGCAACAAAGCCATCCTACAAATGTTCCCTTCTGAACAGAGGGACACAAAAGCTGACCCGGCTCTGTCCTTAGAGCTCTTCATTGCTGGTGATCACACCCCCAACCCCACCCCACACCGCTCTGGACACAAACCCCTTCTTGAAACCATTTGAGATTCTTGGTTCATCTGCAGAAGGTGGGCAGGGAGGAAAAGGCATTTACAACTAGGCTAGAAGCTGGGTCACTATTTCCATTTTACAAATTCCCATCTGGGCTCAGAGAGTGGAAATGAGTTGCCTGGGTTTTCACAGCCAGGAAAGGAAGCCACATTCTAATCTTAGGTGTCACTCCAGATATGGTGGTGGCTGTGACCTGCTCCTCTGTTGCGGCCAAGGTCCCAGCAGATAATCAGGTCCTGAGTGCGCACCTCCTAAGCAAAGAGCAGAGCTCTCCACAGAGTTGGAGTGTGCTTGTAAAGAAGTCACCTAAAGAGTGCCCAAAGGCTGGGGAGATGGCTCAAGGAGTAAAGCACATGGGTAGGACCTGAGTTCTAATCTTCAGAACCCACAGAAAAATCCAGGCACAGTAGCACATGCATCTGCAATCTTAGGGCTCCTACAAGAAGTTGGGAGGCAAAGAAGGAGAATACCGGGGAACATGAGCTGCAGCTAGCCTGCAGTATGCAGCAGACAAGGGTGACCCTGTCTCAGCCGAGGTGGATGGTGAGTACAAACATCCAACACTGTCCTCCACACCCTTGCACGTGAAAGCACACACACACACACACACACACACACACACACACACACACACACACAGATCCCAGGTACCGTGCTGACTGATGGCTTCTCCCTCCACCTGAGAGAGAAGAGCATTTTCCCAGGGAGGATGAGTAAGTAGGTGGTTAGGAGGATGGACCCACTGTCTCACTGTCAAGGACCTGATTTCTCCCAGCAGTATGGAGTCAAACTCTTCTTAGTCTGTGCTGAAGGGACTAGGGGATGCTGAATGAGGAGATGGCACCCCTCACCACCCAGCCAATATTTTGTTCCAGAGGCAGAATATCTAGGTGAATTTATAGTGGCAAGATCAGGCTAAAGCCAGTTTCAGCCGACTAGGAAAAAAAAACAAACCAAAACAAAAAGCATTTGCATCAAAGATGGTATCTGCTGCATTGGCTTATCCACCCTCTAAGTCCTGAAGTCAAGGGTGACCCCAGGGACACAGAACTGTGACAATTATAGATATGGATCCTGGAACACATTTAAGGCAGCCTAGGCCCCAGATAGACCTGCTGGGAACAGATGTGTTTGAAACAGAGCTTCATTTTGAGATGTGTACAGGTTAGGGAGAAGAGAAAGGAACTGAAAAATTTGGTAATTTCATGGTTGAAGAATCTGTGAATTCTGACTTCTGTGCAACACAGACTCTAAGAAGACTATGCCTGGGGAGAAATGACTGAGAATGTGGACACTACCATACTGCTGGTACAGCATTGTATCCCAGATCTGCAGGGGACACACAATCCCATTGTCTTGGCTATTTATTCCCCTCCATTTATTCCTTTATTTAATCACTTTACATCCTGATTCCAGCCTCTCTCCCCTCTCCTCCCAGTCCCATCCCCTTGCTCCCCTCCTTCCCTCTCCTTCTTTCCAGAGAAGGGAAGGCCCCCACTGGTATGAATCTACTTTGGTATCTCAAGTTACTGCAGGACTAAGCATATCCTGTCCCACTGGGGAGTGCCATGGCAGCCCAGCTAAGGGACCCATCAGCAGGCAGCAGATTCAGAGACAGTCCCTATTCCCATTGTTAGGGAACCCACATGATGACCAAGCTGCACATTTGCTCTTTGACTGGTGGTTCAGTCTCTGTGAGCCCCTATGGGCCCAGAGCCCAGGAGAGATTACTCTTCAGGTCTTCTTGTGGTGTCCTTGACCCCTCCAGCTCCCTCTATCCTTCCCCCCACTTTTTGACAGCACTTCCAGAGCTCTGCCCATTACCTGGTCTTGGATCTCTGCATCAATCTCCATAAGCTGCACAACAAAGCCTCTCAAAAGACAAGTTATGCTAGATTCCAGTCTGAAAGCATAGCAGAGTATCGTTAATACTGACAGTGGTCATCCCTGTCCTGTGGGGCGGGTCTCAAGCTGGGCCAGTCATTGGGTGGTTTGCCATTCTCTCAGTCTCTGTTCCATCTTTGCCCCTAGACTTCTTGTAGACAAGACACATTTTGGGTGGAAGGTTTTATGTGTGAGTTGGTGTTCCCCTTCTTCCACTGGGAGTCCTAACTGGCTACAGGAGGTGCTGACTTTATGCTCCTTAAGATGTGTCTCTTGGAGTCTCCACTAGGATCAGTCCCACAGACTCCCAGCAGCCTCCAGAGATGTCCCAGAGATGCCCCCAGCCCTGAATTTCTGTTCTCTCCCAGTTCTCACCACCTGCCCTCCTCCTCTCTACCCACCTGATCCCCACTCCCCTTACCCTCCCCATCCCATCTCCCATCCAGTTCCCTCCCTCCATCTGATGTCTATTTTATTTCCTGTTCTGAGTGAGATTCAAGAATCTTCCCTGTGTTCTTCCTTGGCTTCTTAGGGTTTGTGGATTGTAGTATGATTATCCGATACTATCTGGCTAATTCCGCTTATAAGTGAGTATATACCAAGTGTGTCTTTCTGGAACTGGGCTATTTTACATCTCAACCACAGTTCTTCCTCCTTCCTCTCCTCCCAGTCCCCCACACATACCTCCCCTTTCTGCACCACATCCCATCCACTCCTCCTTTGTTTCTCTTCAGAAAAGGGCAGGCTTCCCATGGATATCAACCAGCCATGGCATACCAAGCTGCAATGAGATTAAGTGCCTCCTGTATTTCTTTGTGCACTTGACATAATTTGGGAAAAGGGACTCTCAATTGGGGGAAAAAAAATGCCTTCATAAGAATGAACTATAGGCAAGTGTGTAGTACATTTTCACGTTTTCCTGATCAATGATTGAGGTGGTGGGCTCAGCTCACTGTGGGTAGTGTCACTCCTGGGCAGGTGGTCCTGGAGATATAAGACAACAGACTGAACAAGCCAAAGGGAAATAAATGTTCCCCCCTCCCCAAGTTGCTTTTGGTCATGGCTTTTACCACGGCAAGAGAAACTACAATACACCTGATACATTCTAGTATCCGGGCGGCCCTGCCTGCAGAGCCTTGAGTCTTCTCCTCTGATGTCCTGTTAGGAGGCAGCAAGTCTGGCTGCATGGAGAGGACAGTGTACAGCCAACAAATGGGTTTTGATGCAGGACTGCAATGCCCATACACACAAGGGAGGCCCTTCATAATATAGTATGAAGTAGCATGGTAAGAGAGTGGTAGGCACAGGAAGCCTTCATCTGTATTCTTTTCTTTTAAAAGATTTTTGGGACATGATCTATGTAATCCTGGCTGAACTGAAAGGTATTACGTAGCTCGGGCTAGCCTTAAACTTGTGGCCATTCTTCTGCCTATAGCTCCCACGTGCTGAGGTTACAGGCATGCACTACCCATCCAGCCTCCACCTGTATTCTTACCCAGGCTTCCACAGATGTCTTCTGTTGGCTGCTAGTGGCCCTAGGGAACCAGATCTCCAGAACTGAGTAGAAAGGACCAGTGATATTGGCCAGAGGCTCACCCATATTTCAAGATGCTCCGCAGCTGAGTCTCAGCCTGCACAGCCAGCTAGTTGCCAATAGCTAAGATAATGAAGCCTTGACTCTAGGGGAGAGTTTTGGATCCCCACAGTCCTGGAGCTTTAGGCACTAAGGTGCTGCAGCCCCTACTAGGCCAGGAAGGTGTAGGTGAAACTTTTTCTTCTAACAGCAGGCTGAGCACATACGATCCAGTTGGGAACTCTGTTCTGCCATCCTCCTGCCTTGGCCAAAAGCTCCCCTTACTTTACATATAAAAAACCATGTGCCACTCTGGACTAGAATGATGTCAGGAGGTTTGAGGTTGGATGAGTAACATTCCTCACACTGTCCAAGATGAAGCAGGCTCTCACATTAATTCCCTATTTCTGTATAGCAAACTGATCCAAACTGGCTGATTTAAGCCAGGAATGGCTATTTCTATGATTTGGCAGCATACATCCAGGCAAGTCTGAGCTGGTGGTTGGGTCTTTTCAAGTCAGCCAAGGGCACTGAGCTGGCCACCAGTAGACACCTGGACTGAAACACAGAGAGCTCTTCACTCACATGAAGGCATGCGGGACTCCACTTGGCTTCCACAAGGACCCAGGCTTCCTCACGCTAGCCTGAGTCCATCACAGCACAGGTCTCAAGAAACTGAGTCTTCATATGGTGGCTGAATTACCAAAGCTGCCAGGCCTTTAACAAGCAAAAGTAGAGTTGGCACACTGCTGCTACTGCTGTCTCGGCTAAAGTTAAATCCTAGGTGAAAGGGAACAAACTCCACCTTTAGGTGGATATAATACACACATCCAGACATGGAATGAGGAAGGGGAGTGACCATCCTTGGAAGTCTACTTGGACCTCAGCTCTATTCATCTGTCAATCTGTGCTTATTCTATTTCTCCTCTCCCGTCCCAGGAAAATAGTAAGGTCTTTAGTCCCTCTGTTCAGGCACAAAGAGAGTGCCAGGGTATGTTGTGGCCAGTAGAGACCTGTGCTCATGTTCTAGGCAATACATTGGGTCATGATAAAACCTCAAGAATGGGACAAGATAGTTCAACGACAGAGATTTCTCCAGGGCTCCAAGCCTCACATGTGCTCAGCTCCAAAAGGAAAGTAACCTATTGTCTGAGACTGTGCCAGCTTAGGGAGACCTTGTACCGGAAGATGTCACATACTGAAGAGAGAGGGTTTTCTTCATGTCTCCCACATCACAGAAGCTTCCTAACCCTGAGAGACTCCAAGCAGGGGCCTCTCAATAATGATGTGTGTTGAATTTCCATACGGGGAACAGGGTACAGAATGGGATCTGAATCAAATTAAGTAAAAGAGACATTTCATACACAAGCAAGATTCACGTGTGTACCCAATTATTATGCCGTTAAGCCCCAGGATTTTAATAGACCTAGTGCTATCAGCTGGAAACACAGGAAGCTCACAGCCAAAGCCAATAACACTTAAAAATAAAAATGGAATGCCTCATTTAAGGACAGAGGTTGCTTTGTTAAGATTATGAAAGCTAGAATCATTCTCCTGAGGCACAGAAATGGTCTTGCTGTTTAGTTTGAAGGCTCTTTCTGTAAGGGAGGAAGGTAACTCCTATCTCATCCCTTTCAGGAGCCCTGATCCATGTGCCCACCCAATGGCTACAGTGGCCCAGGAAAGCTTTTTCTGTTGCACTACAGAAACTAACAGCTGACACACTCTGCCTGTGTGAGGGACCTGGGGACACTCAGGACCTATGAAGGTGAGAGTTCTCTCTTTGTGCACTACGATAGCAAGTGCATCGTGAGCTATTACATAGCGAGCCGGGAGCTCTTATGGCAGTCACTGTAGGCCACGGTGCCTAGCAAACCTGGGGCTCCACTGGAAGATTCCACGTCGGAAACTCATGCAGGATGGTTTGGGAAAGGCACCTTCAGCCCTTGTTGAGAGCTAAGCATGCCCTGAGTAACTCTTACACCCAGGACCCCCAACTTTGACCCATCTGCCTTTCCTTTTCTGGGCCATTCTTGAGTTACCTTTGCAAAGTAAATCATCATCATGACTTTTGTTGCATGCTGAATCCCTGTGCCCCACAAATGGTTTGGTTTTTTTTTGGTTTGTTTTTTGTTTTTGTTTTTGGACCTCACAATTGGTATTGTGACCTTGATATGTACCCACATCCTGTTCTTCCAGGCAGGCCTGGAACAGCAAAGCTTCTGCCACATGACTAGGCTCTTGAGCTCAGATCAGTGTTGGCATTCCTGACCCTCCTGCTGACTTCCATTCTCTTCTCAGGACCTCAAACCTGTAGAGAAAGACTGTTTCAGGTGCCTACTAGATGCTGAAGGTAGAGAAGGCAGTGGTATTATCTGTCCCGGATCTGAGACCCTTTTTCCTAAAGTCCAGGATGGAACATTTGGCATTCTCCAGCTCACATGTCCAACCACGTCACATAAGTGATATCACAGCACCAAGGCTTGAGGGTATCCAAACCCCGTAGCTTACAGGCCAACTCTGCCAATTCCTCATAGAGGAAACTGAGCTCCAAAAGGGGCATACAAATGCTGCTGCTACCCCCTTTATTATGCCTCTCTATCACCACAGTAGCAGATCTCCTACACCAGGTTGTATCAACCAGAGGAAGATGGATCAACTGAACACCATATTGAGCAGATCTGGCTTATCTCAGGATATTCAGCTCATTATGAGAAGTAAATAAAGCTGATTTTAGGTCTCCTACCTTCCAGGGCCTTGCTAGTATGAAGTCCTGGTAAAACAGCATTGACAAACTCTTTTGGATAGAAGCAACCAGACTGAAAAGAATTTGTACAAGGCTGGCCCTCAGCAACACTCCTAAGCACGGGTGCTGCACTCAGCTGTGTTTCTCTGACCTTGAACTTCTTAATATCAGCAGGGACAGAAAGCCAGCATCAGCCAGAAGCCCAGAAAGAGCCAGCACCAACTATCATGTATTTGCTCAGTAGAAATTGTAAATAAACAAGACAACAACACATAAGAGAGATGCTATAACTTTATAAAATGAGATCATACAGCAATATTTGATTAGACTTTTCTGGCAAGTTTATTAAAAATCAGGAATAAAAATGAGAAACATAACTTAATAAAAAATTAGAAAGCAAACATTTCGAGAAAAAGTATTTTAGAAAGACGATGAAGGGCAATAGTGAGCAGCAAAAGCAGCAGCAACATGGAAGAAAAGCTGGTTCTCTGGTGAGGCAAAGCCTGCAGAGACCAGCATGAACCTGGGCTGAGTGGGGAAAGGGTAGGCAGTGACCATCAGAGAGGCAGGAAGGCTTCCCAAATGAGGGCAGGGTGAGGGTTGCTGGCAGTGGGTGGAGGGGAATGCAGGCCACATGCAACCCCTCTGGCAGGGCCTGTAGGCCACATGGCAGTGATCCACTACCAAATCCCAAAGAACTAACATTAGAAGGCTGGTTCCTCCTCTGTCCATTGCTTTCCACTTGCAGAGCCCAGTGGGCAGAAACTCAAGCTGTCGATGTGAGCATAGGTGTCAACCATGCCAGAAGAAACTAGAAACATAGATGTACAGGCATACAGAAGGTGCTTCTTGTATCACCTACAGAATAGCCAAGACAAAGGCAAAACTACCTTGGAAAGGGCAGGAAACACCCTCAAATGTTCCTTGAATGGAAAGGATGTCCAAAGGCTGCTGGGCAGGTACTTAACTACATTCTGAGGCAGTCTAACCATGACTTGCACAGGTAGCTGAGAATAAGCACACATGCACACACATACACATGCACACACAATAAATAAATAAATAAATAGATAGATAGGTAGGTAGATAGATAGATAAATAGATAGATAGATAGATAGATAAATAGATAAATAGATAAATAGATAGATAAATAAAACACAGAGCGAGGGCAGAAAAGTCACCAGAGAAAAAAGGGAAACACACCACAGAAGCCACTTGGACAACCAGAAAAGGTAGCCTGGGCTTAGGAGTGGCTGATGGCAAGATCAAAATGAACTCTGGGCACAACCAGCCTTGGTTCTACCTGCTGTTTTACAGCAGTGTGGCAAGAGATGAGGACTCCACAGAGGGATTTCCTGGCCTGGAGCACGGCACTCCAAGATGAGGTGTGCCAATCTTAAATGCCTAGTCCTCTGATCTACTCATCACAGAGTGGTGATGAGCCAGGGAGACTAAGATTCGGGCAGAGAAATCCCAGCAGTCCTTTCATCTCCCTGCCCCCATAACTGGGCATGTGTGGTACATGAGGGAGCAGTGCTGCTGTTAGACTTGAACTTGGAAAACTGGAGACCCCTGCGTGTGAGGGAACAATCTGACCCTATGTCACCATTAAATGGGCAATAATAACAATGAAGAACAAAGGTGATTGTCCCTTTTCTTTTTTAACTCTAATTCATATTATTTTTCTCTTCTGCTACAGCAATCAGAATTCTAAGACAGGATGGAATTTTCTGAAGGTTTAAGAGGCAAGCCATGTATGAAAATATGTTAGAACTTTCTCTGTTTTCCACATTTCCAGGCTCGCTTTCTAGGGCGGAGCTCACCAAAGTCTTCCACTTCATTTTCATACTCCTCTTCCTGAACAATACCTGGTTAAGAAGCAAAAAAAGCAAAACCCAAGTGAAAACACCAACTTCCTGTTCTACCAGAGTTTAATATCCTGGTAAAACCTGATTTTTCTGGGATCATTTTAAATTAAAGAAATGAAGCTTTCTGCTAGGGTGGTAGAGAACGGAACTTCTGTCAAGTACTGGTTTTTCTTCCCAAGCAAACACCCTTCTCCAGAATTAAATCTCCATAGGCTGGTCCCTTGGGCTGATATTCCAATTATCTTTCTTGAAATAATCACAACATAACAGTACCCAAAAGGGACTTTGGCATGCTAAAGACTGTGTACTTGCAAAGACATTTGTACCAAGTTTCTCCAAGTTTTCCTCAGCTCTGGAGTCTGAGTTTTCCAGTATCATCTGGAAGTGTCTTCAAGCTAGATAAAACAGTTGGAGAAAGAAGGATTGTGATCTGGGGGGCAGGTGGGGGCAGTTGGAAAGGGCAAGAGGGGAGAAATTCTGTATCATACAGAATGTGGAAAGAAAATTATGACACCTGCTAAGAAACCTGTTACACCTTCCACAAGGGTGGAGCCCTCTGCGGCTTCCCTGCCATCTGTTCTGTCTGAGGGAACCTCCAGGCCCATCTTCACACGGGCACATAGAGAGTCAACAGATCCCCTCCGGCTAACACGATGGACTGGCATAGGCAAACACACTTATCAAGGAATGGCTTTACCACATCGCCTCTCCTTGAGAGTTGCTCTGCTGCATCTGCATGATGACTGACAGCTATAATTCATAAGCAATGACTGAGGGCCCAGAATAATGCCCTTCGGCAGACGGAGTCATTCTATCACTGAGTATCTGGCAGATGCTCCTGACATCACTGGCAAGTCCACCTGACACTCACCTGGAAGCCATTAGGACCAACAATCACAGAAGCCCAAGTTTCACCTGTCCTAGGAGAACAAGCCTTACCTTCATCCTTTAAGCGGAGCTCTGTCTTCTTCAGCCATTCTTGTGCATTCTTGACTGACAGGGTCAGGATTTTGACCTGCCGAGTCATCACCTCCTCTGCTACAAAAACCAAACAAGGGTTCTGAGAAAAGAGATGGCTTCGGGCATTATAGCACCAAGCAACAGGCCAGGATCCCCAATTGCCAAAGCTGCCTTCTACCACCACAAGCTCAGGCTGCCTTTAAATGACAGCCCAGTGCCACAGCTGTGGGTCTGTAGAGTCCCAAAAGCAAATCTTTCTGTAAACTTGTATTCAAAAGGTCATTAAGCCCCAACCTAGGAAAAGTGTCTGAATTACAGAATTTTTCAATGTAATTTTGTTAATTTTATGCTTAATTTCCAGTGCTGCTAAGAAACAGCCAATAAAATGCCAGAGGGAAACTTGGTTGTAAGACAGATGAGAACACTTACTATAAGGCCCACACTGAGTGTGACTCGGGCCATCCTAAGAAGAGACCTATATACTCTCAATTCCTAACCTAAGGTTCAGCATCTTGTCAATGATCAAGGAATCATTGAATGAAGAGTACAAAGGCACCTCAAAGAGTTTTCTTACAACTTTAAACATTGTCCCTGTATCCTCTTCTTAGAATTAGCAAACCACTTTCTCATCTTTAGCACCCAGAGGAACCATCCCAGCTTATGATAATCACAAATATTTAACTGGCGATGATCTCAACAAGGTTTTGCTGGCATCTAAGAACAGCCTTTTCTTGTCTTTCTGCTAATACTAACCTCCCAACTTCCCAAAGTCAGCTGTAACTAAGCACCTTAGGCCCAGGCTCACCAGTGCCTGGACCAGTACCCTTGGGATCTCACCTTCAGCCCAGGCCTTCCGCCTGTAGAGCTCCTCCACCAGATCTGAAGCCCTCCTGATGTGCTCCTGAACCTTCCTCTGCAGCATGTGGCTCTGCTCCTTGGAACCCAGGTGACTACGGATCCAGATGCTCTGCTCAATGTCCTGCACCACCACTTTGCCTTCTTCGATGGCTGGGTCTACCTTTTCGTGGAAAAATTCCAGGTATTTCTGGTAGGCTGCTTGCTGCCTCCGGTGGCCTTCCAGGCGAATGTGCTGCTCATAAGACTCACTCATTCTCTCTCTACATTCCCTCCCTTCCAGTTCAGCCCTGGAAATGATCACAGCCTCTGAGGCTGCTCCCTCAAATGCTCTGACAGGACTGAAGTAGCTTTCCGGGCTTCGGGTGAACTTCACTCCACACAGGTCACACTGGGTCCTGTCTACATCGGCCCTTTTGAAGTTCCCAGCCCTCAGCTCCATAGCCTCCTCCCTGCTATGCTCCGTCTGGATCCATCTTCTCCAGCTGATGCAGAGAGACACCACCAGACAGGCTCTGCGCAGCTTGCGCTGGATCAAGGCCTTCCGTTGCTTCTGGGAAAGGATGGCAGCCAAAAAATGATCTCGATCTTCCAGGGCCAACTCATCTAATTCATGAGTCTCATCTTCACCAAAATCCCACTCTGGGTCAGCAAACTGGTCCACAGGACCCATACAGAGCAGGCGGTTCAGTCTGACCTCCTCATGACAGAGGCCTCGAACCACAGTGCCTTTGGTGTGCACACTGTCCCATCGCCAGTGGCAATCCACCAGGTACTCCTCATCCCGCTCAAAGAGCAGGTCCTGCAGCGCCTCGGCCACAGACTTCACACTGACTGCCATCAACACCCGATGAACCACCTTCAGCAGCCTCTTGGGCACCTGGTCTGGCCAGTCCACGCTCATCAGCTGCAGCCTTGACTGGATCTCCCGGAAGTAGCGGAACAGAAGTGGCTTGCAGAAGGGCTGCAGGACTTCCTCAGCATTCACCAGCATCACCAAACACAGCACCAGTGTCCGTTCTGACTCCCCCGAGATCACATAGTCTATTTCACTGAAGGCGTCAAGCAGGACATTGAAGTTCATATTCTCGTAGCCACACAGCACCTTGACGAGGTAGGACAGGTGGAACCGAAAGTCCCGGATGGCTTTGGCCACATCCTTTGGCTTGTACTCTTGGATGATGGAGAACACATCTGCAGACTCCCTGTCCTTTTTGCTGGACAGGAACTCCCAAAAGTGCAGGAGCGCAATGTAGCTCTTGGGGAGGCACAGGACAGCATTCTTCCAGAGGCGGGCCAGCACCACTACACAGTGGACAAACTGCAGCTCCAGCAGCACCACTGTGTTGATAATGCTGGGGACCAGCGGCGCTTTGCACCTCTTGATAAGGACATTCATGAAGCGGAAGAAGAGCCTCTTGTAGTCTTCAGGGTTCCTATGCACATAGAGCTGGTCCATGGAACTCTCCAGCAGCCGGATGAAGCACAGATAGGACTTCTCCATGTTTTCATCTTCCCTGTTGGGCACCAACATGCCAAATTTCCCTTCTATGCCTTTCGTTCTGTTGCCTCTATTCTTGCCTCTGTCTTCTCTGTCAGACTCTAGTGCTTTCAGCTCCCGGTTGTAAATGTCCTCCTCTAGCTGAAGCAGCTTCTCAAACTCCTCTGGGTAGCTAGAGGACAGAAGGAAAGCCTGCATGGCGCTCAGCCACAGGTCTGTGGACTCCCTGCGGCTGTGTGCACTTTCTCTTTGGAAAAGGTCATGGATGTACTCTTTCAAGGCAAACCGGTAGGAGCGAAAGGACTTGTAATTTGGCTTGAGGATTTCTTTGCATGCCATAGGGTTTTCTGACAGCACTCTCTGGTGAAAATGCCTAGGGAAGAGGAGGTTTAGAAAGGATTTGCAAAGGCCATATGTATCTGGAGACAAAATAAAATCTATTTCTTCAAGTTCTTCAGCTAAGACATTAGGGAACACTTTCTTGGCTTCCAGAAGCAACCCATTGATTGCCACCAGGTGCATTTTAGACTGAACCATGCTCTTGGCCTCACAGCGCCTGAGGGGCCTGTGGAAATCTTCACACTGCTCATCCTCACATTTCAAGCCCACAGTAAATCTCCTGCAGATCCCTGGGTAGGTCCTCCCAAGCAGGATCTGTGTGATCTGACACAGTCTGCCCAAAAGGTGCTTGTTCAGGGCTAATTTCACTTGATCAGTCATGATTAAGAAGTGATCTTTTGTTTTCTTCTCACTCAAGGTTAGATCCAGATCAAAAATTATTCTTAATATGGGCCCAGGATCATTCTGGGCTATTTGGCAATATTTGGCATCCACCTGAGAGATTCCAAAAAACTCAAAGCAAGATTTTACCATTTCCTTCTCAGCATTGTTTGTCACATTTTTAAGGGCCCTGACCAGGTTGAGAAGAACTTCCAAGCCACATGGAGCCAGGGCCAGAACCTTCTGATGCTCAGACTTGCACTGGCTGGCTGCTTCATAGAGAGTTTCGACCACTCCAGCTGAGTGGTTAAGCATGTCAAACTTGACGAAGGCATCTCTAAGCTTCTGAAAGTCCCTCAGGATAATCCCTTGTAGAAACTGAGCCTCTGCAATGCCGGCCAGCTGGCTGGTTTGATAGCAGAGATCAAGTGCTTCTCTCAGAATAGCCTTTGTATGTTCTATGTCAGAATCCCTGGCCACATTGATGCGGGCAACCCCCAGTAGGCACAAGGCCTGGAAGTCCTTGTTGGCAGTGAGCCTGGCTGCCTCCAGGAGGAAACCATGTTGCTTCATCAATAGGGCAGCCTCTTCCCTCCGGCCCTCCCTATTCAGCAATTCTGCTGCTTCTGCTAGGCATTTCCGAGACTTCAGGAACACCAGCTGGTCTTCTACATCAAGCTTGGAAAGGACAGCCATCATTTCCTTGCTCTGATTTGCACTTAGGTACTTTGCAGCAGCTTCCAAGTAAAACTGACTGGCAGAATAGGAGATTTTGGGAATGGGAAAGGTCTTGTTCTTTAACATTTCTTCATATCTGCAAAGACAGAGGCTACACACATCAACTTTCTATCACCAAAATAGGAACGTCCCTCCAAAATGCAATACAAAGCAACTTAAATAAAGCTCCCATGAGCAGACATTAGAGAAAAGATCTAAACCTGCCTGGCACTCAAACATTTCTAGAAATGCTTCATTGTCCAGGCAAAAATTATGCATACTGAAAAACCAAAGTATAATAAACATTTGGGATATTCAGCTTTGATAAACATGACTGTGATACAGAAAAAGCACATAATAGCAGCTGCAGCAGTCTTTGTTTTTATCCAGCTTGCATTATTCTCTTCTGCTAGGTGGGCATGTGATCGGAATCATGTTACAATGATAAAGCTCTCCAGAGTCCCTGAACTCCACTGGCTAGAATCAGTATATCCTATCGTAAACACACAGGGACACATTCTTCATCTTCAGCCATTTCTCTGACGATGGGTCAGAGCTTAACACAAGGCTGAGAGGCAGAGTCCACTCTCAAGGAGCTCTGAGACTGCACTGAAGCATCCTCTCTGGTGAGGAAGAACGACATGGTCAGGCCACTTCAGAAGCAGCAGAGTAACTACCAAGGCAAGCCATCTCCTGAGAGAGGGGAGAAGAAAGAAGATGCAAAAGAATAAAACCACCTACTTTTCCACTGCAATAGCAGCTTCCTCAAAAAGCTCCTCTTGGCAGTACATTCTGAGTGCGAGATCATATTCCTGAATCTGCTCAAAGCATCTGAAAGCATCTTTGAAGCACTGGCTTCGCTTATAGAAATAGGCAGCATCTCTTATCTAGAAGGGTAAAATGTTTCTTTCATTTAAAGTATTCAAATTTTTTTCCTTTTCATTAATTTATTTATTTAATCATTTCACAACCTGACTTCAGCTACTCCCTCCTCTCCTTCCAGTCCCGCCCTCACCCTCTCCCTTAGAGAAAAGGAGACTCCCCATGGGTACCAACCCACCCGGGTACATCAGATCACAGCAGGACTAGGTGCATCCTCTCCTGCTGAGGCCAGACAAGGCAGCCCAGCTATCAAAAGGGATTCAAAGGCAGGCTAATTTTTTAATCTTAAAAAAAAGAAAACCTAACACATAAATAATAAAAGTGATTATGTCTATTACTTGGAATTTAATTAAGACCACCATAATATAAATAATATAAAAAGTAATTCCTTTTAAAATAAAGGGGAAAAGTTAAATCTCAATGTCACATAGTATATAAAGATGGGAGAGGAGTCCAGGTGGATTACAGACTTAAACACATGGGCTAGAGAGATGGCTCAGCAGTTAATAGCACTTGCTTTTCTTGCAGGTTCAAGTACTAGGACCTACATGGCAGCTCACAACCATCTGTACCTCCAGTCTCAGGGGATCCATGCCCTCTTCTGGTCTCCTTGGGCACTGCACACATGCAGTACACATACATACATGTTGGTAAAACACCCATAAACATAAAAAGACAAAAATAAAAATAAAAAAAAGCTTAAAGGTTTAAATATAAAAGCTATTAGGAAAAATGTATGGGAACATCTGTGACCTGTGAGTAAAAAATGTCTCCAACAAAATTTAAAGTACAAATGTTAGGAGAAAGGCTAATAAATTTTCTGACTTTAAAGCTATTCATGAAATAAAGCTGAGGAAAAAATTTTAAGGGCTTAGAATATAACTCAGTGATAGAGCACCTGCTGAAGATGAGCATGAGGCCCCAGGTTCAATTCCCAGCACTGGAAATGGGCGAAAAGAGGAAAGAGGGAGAGGAGACAAGGGAGGAAACCAACTTTAGCATTGAGCTGCACTATCCATGCATTCTGCGTCTCTCTATGAGAACAGATATATCTCACTATAATGTGATATTCAATCTGCTGGTCACTAGACAAATCTGAATAGAGACATTGATATATGGGGTTCTATAACCTAAAAACTGAATTTTGAATTCTATTTAATTTTAAGTAATCTTTTTAAATTAAATTGTTATTTTTTTATATTAAATTATTTTACATTTTATTCAATTTGTATTTCAGCTATAGCCCCCTCCTTCATTCTCTCCCAATCCTACCCTCACTCCCTCATCTCCTCCCATGCCCCTCTCCAAGCCCACTGATAGCGGAGGTCCTCCTCCCCTTCCATCTGACCCTATCTTATCAGGTCTCATCAGGACTGGCTTCAATGTCCTCCTTTGTGGCTTGGCAAGGCTGCTCCTCCTCAGAGGGAGATGATCAAAGAGCCAGTCCCTGAGTTCATGTCAGAAACAGTCCCTGTTCCCATTTCTAGGGAACGCACTTAGATACTGAGCTGCCCTGGGCTACATCTGAGCAGGAGTTCTAGGTTATATCAATGAATGGAGCTTGGTTGGAGTCTCAGAAAAGATCCCTGTGCTCAGATTTTCTGGTTCTGTTGCTCTCCTTGTGGAGCTCCTAGAATTTTTAAAAACACAGGCTATAAAATGCCATTTACAATGGGGAAATGAGAACAGCTGACACAAAGCTGCTCAACCTCAATAACAATCAGAGGAACATGAATTAAATCCACAGTGAGATACATCTATGAGCTTGCAAAAGTTAGGATCTGATAAACCTGGCCGAAGACATAGGGAACACAGAATCTCACACACAGAGTGGCATGACCATTCTGGACAGCAAGGTGCTCATACCTAGTAAAATGAGATAACAGCTATCTGAAGCGCCCAGGCATCAGGCCACTCAAAGCAACACATCACAAACAGCTCCAGCAAGACTGTCATGCTACACCACCGTGCCGTACATGGCAGCAGGGCATTAGTGGGCAGCCTGTACTTCCATCGCTGGAGAGATTGGAGCAGCGACACAGAGAATGTTTACTCTGGAAAGATACTGTGATAGAGACACAGCCAGAGCTTAACACAGAGAAAAGGTGGAAAAGCAAAAGTACACAAGACACCACTCAGACAAGCTTAAAATCTGTGTATATAGAAAACACCACTATCTAATCTTTAGCAATGTGAGAATATGAGGCTGAGGCAAGATTAAAGAGACAGAGTATAGCTGGCTGCTTTCCCATGGCAGGCGCTGGGAGGCAAGGGGAGGGGAGTGTGATAGGCAAGGCCTGTCTCTTGTAACCTCTTTTTAGGGTTCAAGGTGGTAGCACCAAAGATCTGAAGACAGAGACTAAAGAAACTGGAGAGCCTGGAAACTTTCTCAATTCCTAGAATGCAGGATGTCTACTCCCATTAATTGCCTATTCTATCTCTATTTTACCCCCATCCCTCATACAAGTCACATCCAATAACAAACATGGAGCCAGGTCTGCAGCATTTAGAGGGACTGATCTCCTTCTCAGACACTGACCTGGGACCCTCACCTCCAATTCCCCATCCCCCTGACTTCAATACCCAGGGTGAATTAGGAATCCTAGAAATTACACTGACACACAGATGCAGAAATTGTTAGAAATTGTTCATAGCTACATTGCATTGCTGTGACAGCCAATGTTTGTCATTTTCTCAGCAGTTCCCTTGTTTCTATTTCCATTTGTGTGTCTGTGTGTGTGTGACGTAGAGAATCATCTTCCATTCCTCTTTCACCTTACTCATTGAGGCAAAATAAGAGCTCGCTTATATGGCCAGTCTGGCAGGCTAGCTTACTCTGGGGATTCCCTGTCTTTTCTTTCAAAGCTACTCCCCTCACCATTCCATTTGGAATCCTACCCTGCATTCCAAATGGAAGGCAGGAAACCTGGGTAGGAGATGCAGTGGCTCACAGCCCCATGCTTTCTAGCACATTTTTTCCAACTCCCAGACTGTTTTAAATTCTTACCCAACACAACTGACACACTGACAAGAAATTGCTGGGCTGAGGAGGTGGCTCAGTAGTTAAAGTACTTGTACAAGCCTGAAGACCAGAATTCTGATCACCAGAACACAATTAAATGCCTGGTGAGGGAAGTGGCTTTGAAAAAAAAGACAGGGAATTCCCAGAGCAAGTTAGCTAGCAAGACTGGCCATATCAGTGAGCTCTGGGTTTGATTTGCTGACCTTGCCACAATGAGTAAGGTGAAAGAGGGATGGAAGATGATTCCCTACATCAACTTTGGGCAGGAGCGCGCGCGCACACGCGCGCACACACACACACACACACACACAGAGAGAGAGAGAGAGAGAGAGAGAAAGAGAGAGAGAGGGAAATAGAAAAGAAACAAGGGAACTGCTGAGAAAATGACAAACTCTTGGCTGTCACAGCAATGCAAGGTAGCTATGAACAATTTCTAACTGCTTTTCCTCCTGTTTTAATCCTGCCACAGACAAGCAGCCATTTGTTGCCCACTGCCAGTTTGCTGACCACTGAGAAGCTGTATTCCAGACTAGAAGCTCTGCCCAATGGAGCTTTGTGCAATGATTCCATTCTGTATTCACACTGTGGCTAGTGACACTGAAGGTCAAGCCTTTAACTTCACTTCCTTTTAATTAACTTAGTTTTATATCAAGTAGCTGCACAAGGCTGCTGGATTAGATAGTGGTGATCTAGGTAATTACTGGGAACACAGAAAAACTTCCATGTAAACACCAGACTGCTTCCTCAAGTTGATTCTAGACTATAAACACATAGAATAAGAAAGCAAAAATATTGTAACATCATCTGATTTGGGTTTGTGACTTGGCCTCCCTGTGACTGACTTCAGGCCTTGAACGGCAACACGATGTAGATGAACACAGACACACAGTCTCATGAGCAAGTGGAGAAAAAAGAATCACAGATAACAGGGCTGGCCTCTCCTCCCTTCAAGAATTAGAGTCCTGCCACAAGCAAGGGCTAAGAAAACCCTCCCCTCATTTTGCTGAGATGAAGCCCCAATTCTTCAAGGAGTGCCCTTGGGTGGGGCCATACCTTTCCCAGCCTCTCACACAATTGGGCAGAAAGCTGGAACTCCTTAGCGTAGCTCAAACACTTAAGAGATAGCTTTGGCTCGTTGCACTCCAAGTACGTCTTAGCCAGTTCCAAATACTGCAGCTCCTTTTCCCTGTGGCAAGAAAATAAGCCAGCATTGTTGTGGACTGTGGCTGGTATATGCAACCTGCTGCTGTAATCTGAGAGCATCTGAACCAATCCTGAGACACTTACTTGGGGCTGACTTTCTTGGATTTCATATTCAGGGCAGTGTAGTGGGCCAGCGCCAACTTCTCCTTCTCAAATGCATCTCCTTTCTGGTAACACTTAGCCGCAACCTGGAATAGGTCAAGGTTTGGTTCCCAGCAAGGTAATAGTTAACAGAACAAGAATTAATGCATGCATTATGTTCCTATGGACAGAGCTCTGTGTCTGGCCCAGCCCAATCTGTCAGGGAAGAGCAGGAAGGTGCAGGTGATTTCAAAAGAGGAGTCTCGGAAGACACAGCCCAGCAGTGGGACCAGCTAACACAACCCAAAGGTTTTATTAGGAAATAGCCAGTGAAAAAGATGAATATAACATATGTAATATATATATATAGGCCACCACAACACCAACTTTGTTAAATCTTCCAACAGCCATATGCAGGAGACATAAACCTCCTCATTTTATGTAGTAGCAACCTCAGTCAGAGCCATGGAGCAATGGGCCCAAAGTCACCCAGTGGCTTTTCTGGGCTTTAACACAGTGGCTAACTGCAGTGGTAACCTGTGTGCTGGTAGGCAGCAGTGTAGACATGGTGGCATAAAAATGCAGTAGATGTGGCTTTAGAGCATATCCAGATCCTTAGAACATGCAGATCTGTGCTTACAAACCTCTGACTATGAGGTGTGCAAAAGAGTGTCAAAGGGTCTCCAAGCATAGCCCAAATCCTGGCCAGCAGAAAGCTGCTCTTCTGAAACAGGAGTGCTTATGCTGTCTCAAAGCACAAGATACAGAAGCAGCAGGCTCACACTGCACCTGGCATTAGGTATCAATGTTGGTATGGGAGACACTGAGTGGTGCCTTCTGGTGAATCAGACAGAACAACCTCTCCCACTCATGCTCTTTGCTCATGTCAATCCAGCCTCACAGGTCTGGGACCTGCACCACCCTCCTTCCCAGCTGGGGCCTTTGCATGCACTGTTCTAACTGAAATGCTCCCCCTTCCTTTCTCTGCCTACTTCATTTTTTCTACAAATCTCATTTCCAAGACTCCCTTTCTCAAAGGCTTCCCTGACCTCCTGTATCCAGGACAGGTGGCTCTGGGGACAGCTGGTTCTGATCTGTGACACCTGAAACACTAAACTGTGCACTGTCTATGTACTACTGTTGTTCACCATCATAGTCTTAGGATCTAGATATAATGTCTGGCCCATAGCTCAACAAGTATTTGGATGAATGATCTTGCATGGTGGTTCTGACACATTCATTGACATGCAGCCAAAAACTCAATAAGCCACCTGAATCCTGAAGTCCTTTAGCGGGGTCAAAATAAAGTCAGGCGAGGAGAAGGCTTTTTATAACATTCTCATCTGTGCCGGCTCCCCTAAAAAAATTTTAGATTCAAACATTCAAAAGGTATTTTTAAAGGGATAAGTAATTGGAAACCCATGGACAACACATATGGGCAACATCAATGACGTTCTGAAAGGAACGGAATGTAAGACTTTGTATTATAGCTCATGCCCACAACTGCTGCTGCCCATCCTGCCTTGCCATCCCCTCCCTGCTGCCTCCCTCCACCCTGCCAAAAAATATTTTGGTTTTACAACAGCCAAATGTTCAGTACTTCTATCAATTTCTATAGCTAAATTTACATGTTTTGAAAATGAGTTTCCATACATACCAAATCTATAACAACATGGTTCTGTTTCTTCACCTCATGCTAGAGATCAAAAGGGATGCCACAGCACCCTCACACCTCTGACCTCTGCCTCACTCCTTTGAATACACCTTTGCTGTTCTGCTCCTACAGTCCTGAGTCTCCCTGTCTCCCTATCATTCGGTGTGGGCTGTGACTTAACCAGCCAAAAATAATTCAGCAGAAATAGTACAGAGTTAATTCTAAGACCAGGCCTGCAGGGACTGACATACTTCTTTGAACCCTGCTATCATATGAACTAGCCCAAACTGACCTGCTCAAGGATCAGGGACAAGTTTTCCATGAATCCCAATGACCCACATTACCAGAGCCAGGAAACAACTAATTGCTAGAAACAGGACAACACAACTGAACGGCAGCTAAGTGTAGATACATGAATTCCCATGTGAGTCCAGAAGCTATTCAGATGATTCAAACTGCCAGTCCTTAGAACTGGGAGCAACACAAATCGCTTGATAAGCTACTGAGTTTGGGTGTGGAGGTGTTTGTTATGCAGCAACCGGAGGCTGAGAAACCCAGATATAAGTTCTTTTCTGCGCATGTAAACTACTTCCCCTGTCATCATAGCAGACAAGACTTTTCTAGGAAACTTGAAGAGCTCTGTTTCTCAGGTTTGTGAGACCATAGACACCTCAAGGCATGACTTTAATCAGTTTTGCCCTGCGGTTCCAGGATCTTCACCGCTGCCTATCTTCTTCACTCAGGCCTAACTTACAGACTCCAATAATGAGGATTAGTAGAGCAATAAAATGAGCCCCAGAGAGAAACCACTGTATCAGTGTGTGTGCGTTCAGTCATGAAAGGGAAATTGCAGGCATCTGTCTATGACACTTGAGAAGCTGAACCCCATACATGAGTGTAGAAGGAAAGAAAGCCATCTGCCAAACTCAGCGCAGCTGCTTTTATCTGCAGACTCGAGTGCCCAGTCAGCCAGGTGCACAAGCAGTCAGCTCCAGGAGGTGTGAGTTTCCTGAGGTTCAGCCTGTGGTGGTGGACACTGTTGCTACCCATAGCATCTTCCTTCCTTTCTTACCAGATGGAAAATTTTATTCCACATATTGGGCTGAAGCTGTCAGGCAGGAGGGCACACTCAGATGAGGGCCCTGTGACTCGGTACTGACCAGAAGAAGTGTAAGGAAGTCCCCTGGGAACTTTGCATCTCAAGAGCAATCCTAAAGACGGTACCTGCCCTTATTCCTGTGTGGGATGCTGCTGAGAGTGGGGTGCTCAGAGCTGCTTAAGCAGCCACTGTGCAGCTATAAAGGGGAACATTTTAACAAGCTGCAGCTGTCAAAGGGAAAAGATAAAATAAGATTGGGTCTGTGATGGTTTTGTTAAGCTGCAAGTCAATCAAGAAAATAAATAGGAGGGATCCTTGGCAGGGGATAGATCATGACATTCTACCTACCTATCAGTATGTGCTGACACTTTGCTGAAATAAAAGACTGCGTACCTGCACTGACTAGGGAGGTAATAGGGCAGGGAGCTCTCCTCCTTTCAGGATAAACTCAGAAGTGGCACAGTCACTGACATCATCACTGCATCCTAGTCACCAATGTGACAGTAGAAAACTTTCCCATGAGCTCTGCCAAGGCCAGCAGTCATGACATCCCTCACCCTTGGCATCTGGCCCCAGCTTCTTACCTTCCAACACTGGTGCTTGGCATAATAGTCTCCTTGTGTGATCCACTCATCAGGAGTTGATGTCTTAACAAACATGCTATCATCAAAGTCTAAAATGAAAGTGAAAAGCCAGTTTGTTTCTCCAGGCAGTAGCTATTGACTTATATGTGTCTGGCCTAAACTGTATCCTCCCAAACTCGTTTGTTGAATTCTTAATCTCTAGTGCTTCAAAACAGGACTTTATTTGGACACCAGGGTTATACAGTAAAACCTTTAGAATGGGCCTTAATCTAATCTTACTGGTATCCTTGGAAGAGATAAGGATACATACAACACACAAACATATACAAACACACACATAGAGAGAGAGAGAGGAAGAGAGGAAGAGAAAAGGGGGCCACCACATAAAGGAAAGACCATGTGAGGACACAGTGAGAAGATATTCTTGATCTGGAAGCCCAAGAGAGGCTTCAGAAGAAACTAATCCAGCCCACACCTTCATCTTGAACTTTTAGCTACTAGAAATGTGAGAAGTAACTTCTGTTGTTTTATTACAGTTAAATGCACTCATGTTGACCTTCCAGACTTCATCAAAATGTATTTTAGCACCAAGACAGGTTGGTGTAGGTTTCAGAAGGAGGTGGAAGTGAGAAAAAGACATAATTTGCTTTTTAAATTCTAGTCCTACTTTCCTTGTCTGTAGCTATGAAATAGAACACAAACAGCAATTATTAATTCCTCCTTGAAAAATCCAAAGCCATCTAGTTCTTACCAAGCTCCCAGAATTCAGCATGGAACAAGGTAACAAAATTTTACAATACATATCCTACATGGCCTCTAATGGAGTTGCATCTCAATAAACCCCACAGCAAACCTGAAATATGGTAAATTCAAAAGTGCTTGGCTTAGCAACTCAGCACTGTGGAGTGCAGGGCATTCGCCATTGTGAGTTCATGGATGCCTGGCAGCAGAGGTTCACTGCCGCTGCTCAGCCTTTTTAGGAATGTTGTACCCACTTATTACTAGCTGAGGAAAAGATGAAATTTCAAAATATAATTTCTACTGAAGTGTATCAATTGTTTATGCCAATGTGAACCTGAAAAATCCCAAGCTGAACAAAATCTATTTTTGTGCTTCTAACTCCAGATGTTGTCCTCATAGCAGTAGGCAGATTAACACATTCCTGTTGGTGGGCACAGTACTGTAACCATCTGTTGTCTGTCCTTTCTGTTCATACCAACCTTCCTGTAACTTACCAGCCCTCCCCAGACATGGCCCTCAGAATGTCACCAGAAATGAGCACAAATGCACAGCTGGTGAAGTACCGGAGATACAGTGACTGCCTCAATACAGTGTCAACAAGCCAGACCAAAGCTAAAGGGACCAGATATGCCTTGATTAATGCATCCCAACTAGAGGAGCAAGGCAACTATGTTCAGAAGGTACAACACCCAGGCAGAGCTTCACAGCCTGCTTTCCTTCCACTAGTCTTCTGAAACATAATGCAGCAATGATTCTGCAACCTTGAGTGTTAACCTCCAGGTAGAGGTTTACTCCCATGGCAAAACTCTACACTACATATAAAGAGAACAAGGTGCCCAGTGGGTACTAGAGCATATTTGGTAATTAAAAGTCACATGAGCTACAGGATACATTGAAAATTATATACTAGGCCAATCCACTCCTTTTCCTTTTAGTGAGGAGAGAAAGGCCCATGAAGAGGAAGTTGGGCCTGAATAAGGTTATTTTCAGATGGCAAGGTTCTTGAGAATATGGGTTTTAAATTTTTTTCTCATTTACTTATTTTATTCACTTTACCTTCTTGTAGCCCCTTCCCTCCTTCACTGCCAGTCCCTTTTTCCTTCCCCCCTCCCCCTCCCCTTTTCCTCAGAAAATAGGAGATCCCTTTCCTATTCACCCCAGCTCATCACGTCGAATCAGGACTGAAAGTGTTCTCTTTCCCTGTGGCCTGACAAGGCAGTCCCACCAGGGGAAAGTGATCTAAAAGCTAGCAAGTGAGTCAGGGTCCGATGCAGGGTCCTCACTTGAAGCCTAAGCTGCCCATCTGCCCATCTTTGTAGGGGTCCTAGGTCCAATTCATGCATGGTCCTTGGTTGATGCTTCAGTCTCAGCAAATCCCACTGGGACCTGGTTAGTTGGCTCTGTTTTTATTGTGGAGCTCCTGTCAGCTCCAGGTCCTTTTCTCTTTCCTCCCACTACTCTCCAAGGTTCCCTAAGCATTGACCGATGCTTGGCTGTGAGTCTCAGCATCTATTTTGAGGTGCTGCTGCATAGAGCCTCTCAGAGGGCAACTCTGACAGGCTCCTGTCTGCAAGCTTAGCAGAGTATCCATCATAGTGTCAGGGGTTGGCACTCTCTGATAGGGTGGGTCTTTGGGCCAGGCATCAGTTGGGCATCCTCTCAACCTCTGCTCTATCTGCCCTATCTTTATCCCTACACATCTCAAAGGCAGGGTAAATTTTGGGTTGAAGTTTTTGTGGGTAGGTTGGGGTTCCCTGCCTTTTACTAGAAGACTAGTCTAGTTAGAGGGTGGCCTCTTCAGTCTATGGTCTCTGCTACTAGGATTGTCTGCTTGAGTGCCCATCATATCCTCCCAGGAGCCGACAAGTGACTTAGGTCTCCATCTTGTCATAGGCATGTCCCCACCCTCAGTTTTTATTTTCTCTACAGGCCTTCTGTCCTCTTGCTCTTGCTTTCCTCAGGTCTGTTCTAGACCTGCTGGCAAGGGTGTGGAAAAAGGAAATGCTTTTCCATTGCTGGTGGGAGTATAAACTTGTACAACCACTTTGTAAATCAATCTGGTGATGTCTTTAAAAATTGGGAATTTTGCCTCAGTTTACCTCAAGACCCAGCTATACCTCTCCTGCGAATATACCCAAAAGACTTTCTGCCATATAGCAAGGACACTTACTCAACTATGTTCATAGCAGCTTTTTATTCATAATAGCCAGAATCTGGAAACAACCTAGATGGTTCTCAACCAAAAACTGGATAAAGAAACTGTGGCACAAATGGAATATTACAAACATTTACACAAATGGAATACTACTCAGCTATTAAAAACAAAGAAAACATGAAATTTGTAGGTAAATGGATGGAACTAGAAAAGATCATCCTGAGTGAGGTAACCCAGATCCAGAAAGAAGCACTTGGGTTTAGCCATATAGTACAAAATAAGCATACTATGAGGCACAGATCCAAAGAAGAAAAGTAATAAGGAGGACCCAAGTGAGGATGCATAAATCTCACTTGGAAGGGGAGATAGAATAGACAGAGGTAATGACTGAAGAGAAGGGACAAGGTAGGAGAGGGGGCACAGAGGGTTTTTAAATTTTAAACCTTCAATTTTTCTCACCACTTTTTCAACAACATTTGCTTTCTAGGAAAAAAAGATTAGATCCTAGTCCCCATCAATAACCAGAAGTAGCCAGGCAATCAGCAAGCCTCTGCAGTAAATAAGCCCTGCTTCTTCCCCAGCCATTAGAGAAACTAAGCCTAGCCTGGAGGAACCAACTCACTAACTAGCTTTCAAGAAAGAAGATAGTTTTCTTCTCCATAGAGGGAAGAATGTTTTTCTTCATAGTTATTATCTTCTTCATAGACCTACATTTTTATTAGCTAGTCTTTGTAAATTACAATAATGATAATATATGATAATTTCTGTAAACGTGTTGGGGGTTGTTCTGATGCTGTCCCTCAAGATCTGGTTACTTCCTGTCTATACATATCCTTGTTATGTAAACCTGCCTAAGACATACTGATTGGTTGATTAAAAGGCCTATACCTGGGCAGGGCAGGGTAGAATGGTTTAAGCATGGCTAAGGTTCCCGGGCTTTTGAGACATCGAGAGGACTAAGAAGAAAGGAGCAAGGAGGATGCCACAATGGATTAGCATGAAGAAAGAATCATGTGGGCCTGAAGGAAGGACTCCAATAATGCTGCGGAAAGGCCCAGATGAAGAATAAAAGCAAGTATTTATAAGATTATGGATGGAAGATAGCTCAGATGAGGATGGTTAAGGAGAATGGCATTGGATGGGGGCCGGAAGGTGGATGGTGAGGCTATTGAGACAGTGTGGGTGAAGTATCTGCTCTGCCCAAAGTAAATATGGCAATTATAAAATCTAACAGATGTCTGTGTGTTATTATTTGTGATAGCGGGCTAGATAATACCATGGTGATAATCTTAGGGCTGATAATAAACATTTATATAGCCTAACACCTTTTTATTTACTACAGCATAAACTCTTTTAATAATGCAGAAGGTCTAAAAGAGAAGTAAATAGCATCCACATCTACACAACAAACCCACACCCACAAGACCTATACAAAAGTAAGCAATGTAAAGTCAGCATCAGAAGTAGCAGCCATGCAAATGTATATTTATGCATTTTCTTTCTCCAGACCGTTTCATCACGGGGCTCCCTGTTACTCACAACCAGGGATTGAATATATACAAATAACTACCTTGCTATCTGAATTATTGGTCCATGTGCTGTGATAATTCAGGAGCTAATCAATGGATTGTCTGAACTCCCACTGTGGTGGTTTGACTGAGAATGGCCATTATTGGTTTTTATGTTTGAATGCTTGATCTCCAGTTAGAGGGACTATCTGGGAAGGATTAGGAGGTGTGGTCTTGTTGGAAGGGTTATGACCTTACTGGAAGAAGTGTAGGGATGGGTTTTTGAGGTTTTCAAAAGCCCATGCCAGACCCAGTCTCTCTCTCTCTCTCTCTCTCTCTCTCTCTCTCTCTCTCTCTTTCGCTCTCTGTCTCTCTCTGCCTGTTGCTTATAGATCAGGATGTAAAACTCTCAGCTACTACTCCAGCACCATGCTGGTCTCCTTCCCACTATGATGATAACTGACTGACCTTTTAAAACTGTAAGTCCGCAATTAAATGCTTTCACAGCATCTCTTTGTAGCAATAGAAAAGTAACTAAGATATTCACAAACCTAATTCTTAATGTACCAGTGTGGGAAATGAGTTTGGCTTGACATTTATAGGCATTCCAACAAATTTCATGTGTATACACACATACAAATGTGCATAAAAATGTTTTATCTGCTATGTGCTGATATACATAGTTTTATATTTGTATTAATATAAGGTTTTAAAATTGGACCATTCTATCTGTCTATATTTTTCTCCTTTTTATTTACCACATCTTGAACATCTCTTCGTATCAACAAGCAGAAATCCCTTCCATCTTTGATTACATGGTATTAGCCTTCCCTGCACTGGATGCTTAGGCTACTTTCATTTTCTTGTTATTACAACTAAAGCTGTCTGATATTCACTTTGATAGGCAACTCAATCAAACTGCCCAAAAGCTTGGAGTAACTTGTATTATACCACTATGGTCTAATTCCGGAAACCCTTATCCAAAACCTTCACTTTTAAAGAACAAATAACAGATCTTCCCTGAAGTGCCAAACTCTCCCAAATGCATCACGAACACTTTTTCCCAGTTGCCTTAACATAAATAAGGTAACATGCTTATTCTGAGAAAATCACAGAGGGGGTACTATTAAAAACAAAATGCCACCCAGGCTGAAGCATAGGTCAGGGGGAGAGCACTTGCCTGGCGTGCATAGGAACCCAGGTTCAATCTTCAGCGCTATAAAACACAAAACATCAAGAACAATGCCCTTTCTACATGAACATCAGAACAGTAGAGAGACATCCTTCCTCCAACAGCAAGAATAATTTAATGATATCTTACCTTTATTTTCATCTGTCTTTACAACTTGGACAAAATCTCTCCTAATAAAATATTTGAAAGCAGGAGCCCGTTTCTCTAGGTTTTCGTCAAAGATCCAGAGGTTGACGCGAGCCCGTGTGATGGCAGTGTACAGCTGCTTCAGCTCTCCATTGAGGAGCTAACAATAAGGTTAAGGATACAATGATGAGCCTTGTGTCCAAGGGACAAAGGAAATGTGCTTTAATGGTCTTACTCTGATTTGGAAAAAAAAAAAAAAAAAAAACGGAACTAATTTTTAATTTACTTTTATTATTTGTATGTGTATTATTTTACATGTGTGAGCACAGTGTATAGGTCACAGACAACTTTGTGGAGTAAGTTCCCTCCTCTTTGTATATGGGTTCCAGGAATTGAACTCATGTAGTCAGGTTTGACTGACAAGCATTTTACCCACTGAACCATCTCACTGGCCCACAAAAAAAGTTAAATTTTAAAGGCTGGAGAAGTGGTTCTGCAGTTAGAGCACAAACTGCTCTTGCAGAGGACTGAGTCATGTAAGTCATGTAGGTCCCCAGCAGGTAGCTCAAGGATGATTATAATTCCAGCTCCAGCAGATCCAATATCCTCTTCCAGCCTCCACAGGAACCCAAACACACATAAATAAAAATAAAAGAAACTTTTCAAAAATTAAGTTTTAAAGAATTACTACAAACTTTTTATGAAGACACCAGGACCTCACAATTGCTACCACTTGCTTTTTAAAAATAAAGACTCATATCTTGTATAGCAACTGTCATTACTACTAAACTACTTTAGAAACATTCTGTGATTTCATCAAATTTTCTGATAAAGTTTAGTTCCAGAGGAACTAAATGAATGGAAGGCATTTCCACCTCCATCCGGTCCAGTGCTCTACAGAGAGGGAGGAGGCAGCCAACACCACTCCTCCTGCCTCAGGCCGCTGGCGATGGAACGGAAGGACAGCTAGCTACAAGGCCCCGCTCTTTAACTCATCGTCACTCCAACTCTTATTTGTCCACATTTAACTGCTGTGTGTACAAAGTGCACATATTCACCTTGTACATTTCTGGGTTCACCATAAGAGATCGAGCCTGAGAGGAACTTGATTTCTCCAGCGGAACTTCAGCCAACGGCCAGCTTTCCTCTCTGGATTCAGATGACGGTGTGAATGAGGAAATGATCTTCCATTCCTTGTAAGCCTGAACAACAACAACAAGTTGAAGAACAACAGAATTTGCTTTTGAAGTGCATCCCAAGCTGCATGGAGAACTGAGCCCCACCCAGAGGTGGGGAGCCTTCAACACAAGCTGTATAGAGGGATACATCCCATAGCCTCGGAATAGGTGGGAGGAGAGAAGATTGGCCCGGAAGGTGTCAAAGAAGCTACCATGAAAATATACCAACACTTGGATAAGATGATTTAGAAGGCAAATATAGGTACCCAAATGTTAGCAAGGATGCTAAGGGCCCCAGGGTATTATGGTAATTCAAAGAATATCAACAAACAGTATACACAGAAGGAACCATACTCATTCTCACAATGTGGTTAAGAAATGCCACACAGGAACAACATTTAAGACACAGGTGACGGAATTATCTAAATTAATCAACTAAGAATGGGGAAAAATCAGATACTGGATGCTACATGATATAAACTAGACAAGACAAATTAATAACTAAGCTTACCATTTACTAACTATCTGACCTTCAACACAATGATCTTAATAGTGCATGATACAACAACTCAAATTTGTTGGTAAAGAAAAGGAGATAATCAATTGTCAAGGGTATAGTACTTGCTTTTAATTCATTCTTTCCTTTACCCAAAACCCCAAAGCTAAGGTGGTTGTATGACTAGGGGATGGCAAGTTTTCCTCTAAGCAGTGGTTCTCAACCTTTGAGTTGCAACCTCTTTGGGGGGATTGAGTGACCCTTTCACAGAAGTCACCTAAGACTAAGAAAAAACACATTTATTTACATTATGATTCCTAACAGTAGGAAAATTATAGTTATGAAGTAGCCACAAAAATAATTTTATCACTGGGAGTCACGATAACATAAGAAACTGTATTCAGGTGTCGCAGCATTTGGAAGGTTGAGAACTGCTGCAAAGGGTGAAATTTGTATGTTACATGATCTCTCATTGGTCAGCCTGCCACAGCACTAAAGCAACCACACATGACATGTGAATGAACAGACATGCTATATTCCAAAAAAGCTATTGGTCAATACTAAATTAAGTTTCCAAGAATTTCACATGTCATGAGATATTATTGAGTTTTTTCTAACCATTCAAAAATGTAAAATCCATTCTTAGTACCAATATATTGGAAATAGCCAGTGGGTTGGAACTGGTCAGCAGGCTTCAGAATTGGTTTCTGACCCTAGCAGGCTGAACTCCCCAGTGTAGTACTTAAAATTCAAAATTCCTAGGAGTCTCAGGTTCCATATTTCACTGTCTTCTAAGCCATTTTGTTCTCCAGCATTTTATTTTTATAAAGTGATGCAGCTTGACATCTTTGTAGAGCTTAAGAATGCCCGAACCATAAAGTGGATAGAGCTGATAGATGTTTGCTTTAAGTTACTAAGCTTAGCTACCGGTTAGACTAAGTTAAATGTCTAAAACACTGTCTATTAAACAGAGCTGGTTGTGTTACTATAAAAACCAATTACAGGATTCATTACCATAATCTGAAAAGTGATGTCAACCATAGGTGAAATCATTTGTATAGTTGAAAGGTTCAGAAAAACTCTTTAGGACATACTCATGACATTCTCTTTGCAAAGCTACTTAGCAAGCAGATCAAGGAAAGCAGGTAAAACTGCTGACATTCAAGAGGACCCTCCTGGCAGCAAAGAAGCAAAAGTAGCTGCCAACGGAACTAGAGAAGCATGATGTATTTTGAAATTGCTGGGAGAGAAGCAAACCTGCTCATATGGTTTGTGGCTACTTATTTCCAGGAAGCAAACTTTTTTTCAAGATGTAAACATGAAGAAGCTGGGTGTTTATAGCAAGGGTAACAGATCTGTAGCACTTGGGACCATAAAAGGAGCTGCTTCTTCCATGAAAAAGGTCTGGATTCCACTAGCAATTCTCCCCAAAGTTTGTGGTTTTCAAGGCCCCTCCCCCATCCCACATATATGAGTGTGGAAGAATGAATGCCCTCAGGACACTTTTCTAAATTCCCAAGGAAGGTAGTTTAAGGGTGTCAGAAAGAAACTTCTTCCCTAAGATAAAGAAACATCCTACAAGGGTCTGGTATGACCATTCCTTGGTTGGCCTACCCACTCCAAAGACAATCTGGTAATCATGTGATTGAACAGGCAAAATACATCAAGACAGAAGAATGACAAATGGTGTCCACCCATGTCCATGCACACCCAGGCCCAAATGCCAGATGGTTCAAGGCAGTGCCTCCCTGGGACACTAACAGGAACAAAGAGAGATGATCTCCACCATCCCCCACATCAAATATCAATCACTGTTCAGCAACTTTCATCCAGCCACCTCTAAAGAAACTCTAAATTCCAGACCACAGACCACAGACGTAGGGAGGGAGGTTTTATCTGCCTTCTCTCTCCTTTTTTTCCTTTTTTTTTTTTTAATGCATTTCCTCTCCTTTTCTTATAGCATTTTTTTCTGGTCTGGAGATTGTAAAGGATAAATTGGGGGCATACTTTGCGCCAGGGAATGCACAACTGCATTACACCAGGAAGCACCATATCAAAATAGTTATCAGAGATCTCATTATATACACAGAATAAAGCAAATGTTACCAGAAGATTCGGTTTACGTGTTTGCTGCTTTTGTGTTTCTGAATTTCACACAATCTGAGTCATCAGTGGGAGGACAGAGAGAAACCTGTGCCGTTCCCAGGACCAGGTGAAAAGAGTAACTGATTTTTCTTTCGAAAGCAAAGCACCCCAACATAGATCCTTAAATCTTTGACCTTCGACTTTATCACTGGCATGTGCATACAAATGGTGCTTAATAAAGGACAGTAACAACAAAATCTTACCCCTTCTCTTTCAGGAGAGCCTCAGTCCAACCATGACCAGTGGATGAGTTATTAGGAAAAAAAAGTTAGACCTCAGAGATGAAAAATGGTAGCAGGGTTAATGAGCATGCATCTGCTTTTATTAACAAACCTACTAGGGAGGGGATGTACACAAGAAATGACAATGACATATTTATTCATTGTGAAAGATTCTAGAAGCCAATTCACAAGTGAAAAGGAAGACAGGACAAAGGAAAAGTATTTAGTGCTCAAAGTATTTGGGTTTTCTTCAGACTCTGCTATGAATATTTTAACTATAGACAACTTACTTAACCCAGGAACCTTTGGCTTTATCTATAGAACAAAGGTAACAAAAATATTTTAGGACCTCAACGCACTGGTGAGATGAGACACTGCATTCAAAAAGTTCTTTATAAACTGTGAGGCACCCGTTGCAGTACCAGACATAAATATTATTAAATCAAATACGGCATTTAGGAATGATCAGAAAAATGTAAGCATTCTATTTCAAGGGTCAGATCAGGGGGTAGATTTTAAGGTATCAAAGCTAAAAGGTGCTCCAATTTAGGTATAAAACAGCCTCTCCGAGCTTGTAACAAAAAATCTGCAACAGGGACCAGAACACAGCTAGCTGCAGCACAAAGAAGACCCATAGCAGCCAACCTGAGTCCCCACCAAAGACAATGTTAGTGACAGGAAGCCAGTGGCCGGAAGCCACAGGGCAATGGTCTTGATTTAGTGGTTCCCCCAACAGTAATTTGGAGGGAAAAAATGGCAAGGACTCAGGAACCACGTTCAGGCAATGGCTGGCACAGAAGTCACTGGAGATGAATCCAGGGACTCTGGCTACTGTGGTCTACCTGTATGAAGCTGTTGTAGTGAAGCATGCCAAAGGGAGCTGGAGATCGGGTGACTGTTCTTGTCACCCACATTACCTGATCCAGCAGACCGGAACCGAGCCTCACTGTCTTCCTGGAGTTGTCTTTCTAGCTACTGACTGCCCAGTTCTGTCCTCATAGGGTGTACACTGCTAACCTTGCCTTCATGTATGGCTCTCCTTAGAACTTGCTCCAACTTAAGCATCCCTGGGAGCCAATGGTAACAGCAGCTAATGAAAACTGGCCCTTGAGTGCTGGTCATTCAGTAAACATGAATACAAGAGAGACAGAAATGTACACAGGGAAAAGTAGCCCATGACACATTGTGGAACAACCCAGAGCTATTCCCAAGCCCCCCATCAACTCTCAAAAACCCTAAGTGCAAGATGCTCTACAGTACACATGGGCACCTGTGACAAACTGTCTTCTGCAGAGCAGAAGTTCTGCTCAGGCACAGACCTGGACTGCGTGAAAAGAATTCAGTGTGACATACCTCAGAATCAGTAAAAAAGTTGTACAGGAGGACATCATCAAATTCCAATCCTTTGGCCTCATAAACTGTTAGTACAAGCGCTAACCCCAGCTCTTCTGGAATTCTCTCCTTTGCCATTTCATTGGCAACAAGAATCACCTAAAGTAGAATAAAAGCAAATGATATCAGATCCTACAAAGACAAATAAAGGAGAGATTTGTACATTTAACTGAAAAAAAAAAAAAAAAAACAAGTGTTGGCTTTAAACAGAAATAGCCAGGGTTGAATTAGTCAGCCAGGACTAAGAAGACAGTACCAGTCAATGGCCTCTCTCAAGCACACACCCATTCTGGATCGAGAGCTACTGAATTCCTTCACCATCTGCTTCATGACTGAAACTTCAAACTGAGTTATTTCAGAATACACAATCCCAAGCTTACCTGGTGGGCACCAAATTCAATGGGCTGGGTTTTTCTTTTGTTTCCTCGCAGCAAAATTGCTAAGTCGCTTACACTACAAGAGTCCAAGAGAGTTGGTTTGGGACCATCAAAGAGTCCAGAATCTCTTGGAAGGCGATCAAAAGATTCTGGGAAATAGAACTGAAGTAAGTCCACCACTCCAGATGCAAGATTGAGGATTCCTGGATGAAACAGAAAGCACCTGTCAGATACTACACAGCATGGCTGAGGTTTTGGTTATTTGGTTTTCTTTTTCATAGGGAAGTCAGTACGCATTACTGACCCTAGCAGTATACTTGATTTCAAGCTTATATCCAGTTCCTACTTGGTTAACAATGTGTTCTTAGCCCATTATCACTCTGGGTGTAGTAGATGAAGGCAGAATGGTTGCTGTGCTGAGAACATTTATGGGCCCTCAACTACAATTTTAATGATAACAGAAAGATCACTGCCTAAAGAACTCAAGGCAGACATGTCTCTACAACTCCAGGTACTGGAATGTCCATATAAATATGGTAAGAATATGATAAAAAATATAGAATCACTGTCTCCTCTCATTGGTCCTCACGTGCTGGCAGCAACATTACCACAGTAACAACATAAGCAATTGTTAACTGGACACAACCAAGGCCTCTATCATCCTTTTCCTCCAGGTTTACCCAGCTGAGATAAGACTGTACAAAGGAAAATTGTGGCAGCCAGAGAACAGACTTTACAAAAAGCATTTTCCCACCAGGTCTCATTTAGTAAGTATGCTCTGAAGCAATACTTACTAAAGTCTGGGATATAATAGTCCCCCATAAAAATCACTCTGTAAAATTCTTACAGGAACTCAGAGGGCCAGATGAAACCATGGAGAGGGTACTAAGGGATCCCACCACCTGAGGATTAACAAAACTCCTCTAAGTGATGGGATCTCAAGTTAACTGAACACCTATCTTCCTGCATCTCTCTAGTTCCCCTAAAAGCCATCTGTCATTTGTCTAACCCAAGATAGGTTACAACGATCAAGGCAGACACCATGAAATTTCATGTGTTATCACAAATATTATCAAATGATAAAGATAAAATGTATTATCTAGTTCTTTAGTTACTTCAGGTTTCCAATATAGCGTAATCATGAACATAATTAGCAACTGCTGATCCTAAGAAAATCCATTGCCACTGTGGTTCCCTGTCGGCTAACAGCTAGCAAGGGCCAAGGACTTACACTGATGGCAAAGCTCGAAAAAGGGCATAAAAGTACTGTCGTGAACAATCAGAATTCACGGAAGTGTCACCAGGAGACTAGGTAAGTAACTTTTGCTATCACCATATACAACGAAAAAGACAGGCCAACCATAAAAAGGAAACACACACACACACTATACTTGGATATATCTTTGGTAAATCTTGAAAAGATGAAGCAAAATAAGTAAGTCATACAAGGCGGCATGCTGTATCTTTCTACTCACATGAGATGTCCGTTACAGACAACGCCATAAAAACAGAAAGATGATTGGGAGGAAGAAACAATAAGGGATGCTGCCTCAGAGAATAAGCTGGAGAAAGATCAGGGAGGCTCCCAACTTCAACCTTGGTCCTCTACACACTCATGCATGCACACCTATCTGCACAGCCACACATGTATATCAATACACTTGTTGACATGCCTACACACCTATCCAACACACAAATACATGAAGAATGTAAAAAAAAAAAAAAAAGATTCAAGTGTATATTGTCTCCCAATTGGCTTGAGAGAAAAGCTGTTTTAAGGACTGATGAATTATTAATCAAACATTACTCTAAGTGGATAAAGTGGACCCACCTTTTCCTGGTGGCACTGGACAAGTGTTATCATTGTTAAAATGCTGTTAAAGTCATTATTAGAATGAACAGTAAGCCCTTTTTTGATGTTTCTTGTACTCTCTATGATCTCACTATGTACTCTGGCTAACCTGGAACTCACTTTGTAAATCAGACTGGCCTTGAACTCATAGAAATCTGCCAGCCTCTGCCTGCAGAGTTCTGAAATTAAAGGTGTGTGCTACAACATCCAGGATTAACAAAATTTTTAATGTCTTAAAAAATAAGCAAAGAAGTTGGGAGGTGAGGCAATTCCACGCCCTAACTGGCAGCTGTTGGACTCTCCCTTTCTGCCCTGGCCACCTTGGGCAAAAGGACTGTCAGTCAAACAGTCAGCAGAATTGCCCTTAGGCCAGCACCAGCCATTTTGAATTCCATGAATGCCTTGAGAAAACTATTCAATGATGGCAGCTGACTGGCCCAGCTCCTGAAGGTACAAACTTAGTCAGAACTCTTTCCGTTTCTAGGAGAATTTGCTATCACAAGGCTCAATAAACTCTAGATGGCTCTGCAACTATTTCCACCTACTCCAGAAGATGAGAAATTCCCCTAGTGACCTAGCAGCAAGGCTGCTGTCAGTGGGACTGACACTAAAGAGACAACCTTTGTTTGCATTCCGAGTGTGCTAATTGTTGTTACAAGCACCCTTCTCTGGCCATATAAGCAGGCTGTTTGGCTCAAGCAGCTGAGAGCTCATCCTGCTGAGCAGCATCCCTCCCCTGGTGCTACAATATTAGGCACAATAAAAGGCTTCTAGAAGTGAATGGCCTTTTCTCTTTTACTTTGCATTAGACTGGACTGGTGACATGAAGGAAGAAGCAGTCAGTCAGCTGAGGCAGCAGAGAGGCCATGATGGCATTGGCAGCAGAGCGCCTTGAAGGCAGTGTTGAGAGAGAGATCATAATGATAGAGGTGGCAGCAGTTGATCAATTGACAGACAACTGGCCAATGAAGAAGAGGCCAATGAGTTCAGCAGAGTAACCAGGAGAGGGGAAAGTGGGACAAAGTAAACAGAAAGAGGAAAGAAAACTGAGGCTACAGAAGGAGAAAGTCCATTAAAGAGCCAAAGACACACCGCAGGCCCAGGTGGCTGGAAGGGTTTCAAAGAATGACCTCGGGTCTGGGAATTCTAACACCGGCCACTGTCAAGAGCTGAAGAGTCCTGGTACCTAATCCTACCTGGGAACTGCAGCATCGCATTGTAGGTAGGCATGAGGTCACTGTGTAAGTCAAGTGCTGATTTCTGTGCCCCTATCTGGTCGCAGTCCCTGCTCTGACAGTCTCTTGTCTCAGTGTTGTGTACACTGTTCCCCAATTGTCCCCTGGTATCCCAATAAAGCAGCCAATTGCTGAGCCGAGGAGAGAACAGGGCTGGACTTCCTGCCAGCCAGGGGAGGGGGAGTTAGAGGAAGAAGTAAGGGATTCAGCCACAGAGAGGTCCAAGAGACATCAGGAGAGGACCTGGAACAGGAAAGCTACAAAGTGCAAGTATCTCTGGGATGTGCACTGGGAGGAAACCAGATTAGCTTAGAAGATTAAGACTAGAGTAATAACTGCTCAGTTATTGTGAAGCTAATGATTAAACAAATATAAGAGTCTCAATTATTTGTGTGATAGACCGGTTAAAAGAGTAACTGAGAAACAAACACAGTTTTATAAAAATAACTTTACACCAAATGTTGCCAAGGTAAAGAATTCCTGACTTTCAGCCTTGTTCCCTGAACAAGTGTTAACAACAGACATGCTAATGTGGAAGGGGGAAGTGGAGCCCCACCGCTATTGCTGGACTACTGAGAGAGGGCAAATTAGTCCTCAGGGATAAGACCCCTACTTGGTTATCCAATACCAAGAAGTCATCCCTGAGAACAGATACATACAAAGAACATTAAACAGACTGAGCAGATTGTGTGCGTGCGTGTGTGTGTGTGTGTGTGTATGAAACAATAATAATTAAAGAAAAAGAAAAAAAGGCCATGAATTTGGGAGGGAGACTGGGTAAATGGGAGGGCTTGGGAGGGGTACATGACGGGTAAAAGTGATATACTTATATTTTAATTTTTTAAAATTTCAAATTTAAAAAAGAAAAACAGAAATTCTGACTTCCCAGGCCTACACAAGAGCAGTAGCACTTGTAGAGCTAAATGTTCTACTATCTAATGCCTGCAGGACTTCTGTGCCAGTCAACAATGGCACCTGCTGTTGCTCCTGCCTCCTGTCCTTTCCTACTACTGTAAGATGCTGAAAGATACAAAAGCTGTTGAAGACCAGCACATGAAGAGCTTCTCTTTGTCATCAACAATTCCTGTCAGGTTAGAGCAAATGGACCCTGGCCAGATGACTGGTGCTTCTACAAAGGAGTGTTAGTTAGCAAAGGTTTCCAGAGCACTTTAAATGTTCCCCTGAAACATGTCTGCATCATGGAAACTCAGTCACTTAAGACTCATTGCTACAAACTACATTTTCAGGGCTCTATTGACAGATGAGTGGTGACAAATAAAACCTAAGTTCTCTTATTCATGAGCATATGAGCATATTTGCTAACAGATCAGTAGTTCTTACTTCTGATAAGACACAGCCCAAGGCCAATGCTCCAGCCCCTCCCCAGCAGGTGAGCCTAAGGCCTCAGGTACCTGAGTGAGATCTGTAATTCTGGTACAGCTGGTGGATTCTCTTGGGCTTTCGGACAGCACACTGCTTGTCTACTGTGTTTCTACTGGCATAGTGGAACAGAGAGAGCAGGTCACTGAAGCGGAAAGCCACACCCTTCATGATGCTTTGGGCAGTGTCTCCCGTGAGGAACATGGCGTTGGGGTCATTGATGCATTTCATCAGCAATGCCAGCTCTGCTTGGGTGAAGTCCTGAACCTCATCGCCGTAGAGCTCATGGATGGACCAGGGGAGGACCCTGAGCTTCGACAGCCTCCAGGACAGGCTGTACAGAACATCCTCTTCGTCAAAATACCCTTTCTGGGAGCGAATCTGCTGATACAGGCAGAAGAGGCTGTAGATCTCACTCCGATCTTCCCTGAAATTGGGGGATCGCTTCCTCCCTAATTTCTTATAGGCTTCTTCAGTCAGTCTCCCATGAGGACAACTAAGAGCCTCAAAAGAACCCTTCAGGAATGATTTTATTTCTTTCCAAATCAGTGCTGGATTGTAGGAACTTCTCCCTTTGATCATTTTGGGCCATATCTCATTGGTGAACACCTCAAATGTCACATATACCCGGGGATCACTATCATCTGCATGTGTTTCTGTAGCTTTCTCCTCCTCACTATAGTTCCCATCAGGCTCAATTTCTTCATCATCTTCTTCCCAGCTGGGGATGCTAAACTCTTCCTGTGTGGACCATCCTACAATGGTTCTTTTTAAGCTTCCATCTTCGTTTCTCAGAAAAAATGGTTTTGGCAGAGAGGCATCAAGCAGGAGGAGTAGCTGCTTGGAAGTAACAAACAGAGGGAAGTTCTCATCCTTCAGGTCCTGGAGTTTGTGGACACTGGGATCCAGTGGCTTGTAGTGACTGGTGGCCTTGGTAGACTTGGAGAGCTCAATAAAATTCCTTTGCACCTCCTGGCACAGGACATGGTTCTTGGTCACAAAGATCTGGTGTAGATGTTCCAGTTGGGGTGGCTGTTCTGGCATACATCCTTCTGCTACTTGGCTGTCCCCTGCTGGCTCCACTGTGGCTCCTCCTGCACAGGCTTCATTCTCTTGCTCCTCATCTATACTATCCGCTGTTTCCACTTTGATGGAGCCCTCCTCTTCCTCATCTTCTTCTTCCTCCCGACCCGGACTGTCTTTCCCTGGTTCTACTTCCAACCTTCTCTTTGGCAAGATCTGTTTGGACAGCAACGGACTTCCTGCCTGCTCAGCTTTCTCCCAGTAAACATGGAATTTTTTCCAAAGCCTGTACAAGCAACAGGTTGTTTTCCCAGTGCCACTCCGCCCAATGAGGATGATGGGTTCCGGGGGCTTGGGGTTAAGGTCAATCACAGCATATTCAAGCTCACCCACTCGGAATGGATACTCCACCGTTGCTGTCATGTCACTGAGGATGTTTAAGGCCATGTTTGTGCTGAAGCTGTGGAACTTCATGATGTTGTACTCTGTCTCTACAGCACTGGCTGGGGGAAAGTACTCAGGATCTACCTGCTCTGTGCTTTTCTTGGCCTCTGTGTCTTCCACATAGCAGCGGGGTATTCGCTTCTGGATTTTCATGTTAGCTGACACCTGCCCTTTGTTGATACCCTTCAGCTTCTTTCGAAGGACACAAGACAAGCCCCGGGTGTAGGCGCTGCAGATGGCCATGATGGAATCTGACAGCTTGCAGTGATCTAAGACAATGTCCCAGATGCGGATGATTTCTGTATAGACCCTCCCTGATTTTTCCAGAGAGTACATGTTCCTATCTGTACCCATAATTTTCTCAGAGTTCTCACTGCACCGAGCAGAGAAGTCAATGGCAAGCTCCCACAGCATCCTGGCACCTTTGTCCAGCTTTGCTTCAAATAGTTGGATGTTTCCTTTTGAGTGCTTCAGCCGCTTCTGCAAGCCCTGGGTCCACTCACCATTCCCCAGCTGCTGGATGGCAAGGATTATTTTCTTCTTTATAACTTTGGTCATAACCTTACTGGACAGCTTCTTCAGCATTTCCGAAGTGCACTCAATCTCCCAGGTCATGTTATCAAAGTCCTGCAGAAAGCCCTGAATCTCCTGCATAGTCCAATTGTCCTCATTACCACTGGTCATTCCCAATCTGTTACCAGCAGGCACAAGCTGTGAGGACTGTGGGCCTGCCTGAGCAAGCCCATCCCCAGCCTCAGAGGCAACAGGGTTGTTTCCACAGCCAGAGCTCCCCACACTCTGGACTCTCTGGAGTTTGTCTTTCTTTCCTTCTGTGCCAGCTGCTACCTTGAGAGAACCTCGCTGAGGATAGTCCTCTGGAAGAGACATATCCAACTCAACCTGCTGGATCAGAACTGTGATGTCCTGTATAAGGCGGTCTCTCAAAGAATGTGTCCTAATGGCTTCAGGCTCCTGCCTGGTTACCTGGACATCAGGTAGAACCTCTGTGACTCCCTTGGAAAGAGTTCTGTCAGTGGCACCACATGACAGAGACTTGAAGGAAGTTTGGGACTTGAGCTGAGACATATGGCCAGGAGCAGAAGACCTGGAGAGCCTCCCTAGATGGGCAGCAGGGTCTTGCCGGTTCTTCCGCCTGCTCTCTGTCAGCGCTTTGTTCCAGGCCAAAAGCAAAGCATCATTCTTCTTAATTCGATGCCTTACCCCTTTGCCTGCCTTGTTCTTCAGGTTGAAGTTGATGTCAAACTTCACCAGCAGATCTATAAGCTTCTTCGTGCGCTTCAGCATGCCCTTCTGGAAGAGGAGGTGCATCAATGTGTTCCCATTGCTATCTTGGACGTTAGGATTTAGGTAGTAAAATTCGGTAGGGTTGGACAAAAATAAGTCCAACAGGTGGCTGAGGAAGTTAAAGCCAATGTCAGCTGAAAGACACAAACATAATCCTGTGAGTGCAAAGCCATTCTTCTCAGGGGACAGCAGACTCTGGGTACAAAAGCAGTGCCTGTTTGAACAACTAGACAATACTGATCTTCTCCAAAGACGTGATACTCATTAAATGACCCAGTGTTCTCAACCAAGGTAACTTGCCCCATGGAAAATCTGGTAATGTGGAAGCAGTTTGGTTATCACAATCGGGAGGGTATACTGGCAACCGGTAAGCAGAGGCCATGCATAAGATAGCCCCTGTCAACAAATAATTACCAGCCCAGCAACCAATGGTACCTCCTAAAATTGCCTGATGACATTATAGTAAGATCCTGTAACTTAGGATTCTTGAAAAATGATGAAAACACATAGAAAGTATTTTTAAGCTACTTACAGCCAACTTTAAAACCTAACCCTCCACACTATAATCTGATCATTCCTCACTATGTACAAAGTCACTTCTTCCCATCATGCTATGGGTAAGAGGCCAGGATATGTGGGCAGATCTGGTGAGGAAACAGGCCTTTTGCAAAAGCTGGATAGTTCTAATATCCAGCTTCCTCCTCCAGAAACAGTCCACTTAAGAAAGAAGCTTACCATTGATGTCCAGAAAGATATGGAGTGCTGCATGCAAAGGAGTGTCACCTTCCATGAGAGAGACACTACGGGGGTCTGCACCCTTGGTCAAGAGAAGAAAAGCCAACTCGAAGTCCTCATGTCTCAGGCACATGAGAAGTGGCCTGTCCTGGCTCTCTTGGAGACCCTCGGGCAGTGCTGGAAAGAGAGTAGAATGGGAGAAAGAGGCAGAAGGAAAAGCATCAGGACCCTGGAAGAAGTCAGAGCCTCGCTCAATGAGAAGGAGAAGGTGCTGATCTGACGTCCAAGATGCTCTCCCCTACCTTTCTGAGCAGTAAGGCTTCCCAGGCCCTCAGGGAAAACCCTGCTCCTCAAGGGTGATGCTCTCTAGTCATGCCCATCCCATCTCTCCTGTCCTACCAAGGACCACAGTTCTACCACAGAGTGAGGACAGGTACAAGAACAATGGAAACCTTGATGTTTCCTAACACCATCTGTCTGACATAGTCAGGAGTCAGGACCTGAGTATACTTCCTAACTCTTCTTTTCCCCTCCCTGCACACTTCCACTCACCACCTCACCTTCTTTTGAGTTCAGTCCACACTGCCTTTGCACTGTAGCCTCCATAACCTCCACCCAGAGGCAGCCCACCCCTGTAAGTCTGCAGCCCTGCTTATCAGCACCTGATGCTGGAGCTGCTCTGTGAGTGTGGGCTGAATCAAAGGAAGGAATCAAAAAACAGGAATCCCGTCATATCAGTAATTTCTGAGATAGCAGCACACACAAGGAAGAGGCTTAAGAGTAACTTGTAAAAGGCACTCTACCTCCCTGTGAGTAAAGCCAATACCTAGAGGCTCTGTACTGTGTGCAGCACTTTGAAATCCTAGGACCACTGTGCTACTACTCTTTATGAAGGGTTACAACACGAAGGAGAAAACCACACAGCCAAGGTACTCTTCTAAAAGACTGCACATACAAGTTCATTTAATATGCAATGCAGCTCTAAGAAATACAGACTGTTGTTATTTCCATTTTATATATGGGTAAAGGTATGAAAGCCTGCTTGGGCCACACACCTAGTAAAGCAAGAATAATTTGGGGAATATGGGTAGGAAGAGTATTTCTGAATTATTCTTGAAAACTAAATCCAATCTAGCACAAAGTCCTGCATATTTTGGACACACAGCCAACCATATTTTGGACACACAACCAACTGGAGTATCCAATGTTTCCACCCATGAACTACTTGGCCATTTCTCTATAAATAAGCATCATAAAATCCCAGTCCACTGATTAGGAAAAAATGCCACAAGTGGACAAAGGACCACATGTCACATCAAGAGCAGAAAAAGGTTTAGCCAAGTAGAATTGACTAAGCCAGAGCCAAGGACCCTCCACATACATGGTGTTTCCTACATAAGAGAAAAGCAGAAAAGGACTAACTGGAATTCATAGGAATGTAGCATTCCTCAAGGCAACTCACCTTAAGCCCAGAGAGAGGGAGACAAAGATGAAAAATGTGCTGGTTTCTCTAAAGGAAGAGACAACTAAGCTATAGTGGAGACTGTCCAGACAACTAACAGAGTACACTCACCTCCACTGTCAATTAAATGACTCAGAAGCTGGATCTTCCTCTGGTCCCAGGAGCTGAGATGGGGAATGACAGTACAGATGTCCAGGTCTGAGAGGTCACAGTTTTTGATGAGGCAGTTTCTGAGATGAGGCTGCCCACTGACTTTGCGCGTGAACAGCAGAAGGACTTCAGGCCACTTTTGTCTCTCCAGTAAGAATTTGATGAAGGTGTTGGCGCAGTCTCGGTTAATGTCACAAACCAGGCCAGCGGGAATTTCTTTCAAAAATAAGAATAAGCTATACTCCAAAAATGGCTCATATGCTTTCTCTTCATCACCCAACTAAATTCCAACATACATAAATAATTAAAATGATTTATAAATCAAAAGTTTTAAGCACCATGTAAGTTTTATGAAGGAATAATAGATTACTTTGGACAAGTTCCTTAACCATGAATGAACATCAGATCAGGCACTTACTCAAAAGCTCCAGCACCAAGACTAAAAATACCCAATGAAGAAGACAAAGCCTAACCTAGAGTATAAAATTAAGATGTATTTGAAGACAGAATGCTTGGTTAGGGGCAAATACTTGAGTTAGGAAAAGTCTGCCTTCAATTTGTCAAAGCATCGAGGGCATATTCTACACATAAACACTAAATTACAGGGAAATACGAGAGAAGAGCTAAAAATCCACAAGGCATTAGAGATGAGACAGAAGATGCCTTAGTCTTCAGTCCCTGTGTCACAAGTTATCAGTATTTCTGACTGATCTCTGACATCTAGAGACAAGCGAGCAGCTATCCCCTTTCACTATGTTGTTGTTCTTAATGTTAGAAAAAAATTTAAATAGGTTCCTTAGTAAAGAGACTGCCAGTGAGGAAAGACACTTGCCACCAAACCTTATGATTTGAGTTTGATCTCTAAGACCCACATAGTGGAAGGAATGACTCCTACAAGTTGTCCTCTGACCTCTACATGCAAACTGGTACATGTGTTCCCTAATGTATAAAGAAATATACTTTTAAAAATACAAAAAGAAGAATACCAGTTAACTTTGATTCAGTCCTTATTTCCCTTTTTCCCCCCTGTATCTCACCCTGAACCCTTCCCTTCTGTTGTAGAACTAGGGATAGAACCCTGGGTATTGTACATATAAGTAGGCATTACCACCGAGCCCTTCAAAAAATATTTTGAGACAGGGTCTCACTGAGTTTCACAGGCTGACTTTAAATGCACTGTGTAACCCAGATAGGACTTGAACTCAAATATTTTTCTGCCTCAGACTCCTAAGAAACTGTTATTGGTTACAGGTATGTACCACTGCTCTTGGCTAAATTTGAATTTCAAATGAACACACAATTTTTTAGTAGAGCTCATATAATACTGTGGATATATTTACACTAAGAAAAACTTGTTTATCTGAAATTCAAATATATTGGGCATTCTGTACTTGGTCTGACAATTCTATCACTGAAAAAGCTGTGTAAGAATAAACCACTCCAAAAAAGGTTCCTATGATTTCTCTTCCTCCAACTAAAGCAGATGGGAAAAGTGAAAGATTACTCAAGTAAAATAAACTTGATTTGCGTTTGCTGGCTTTTGCTTCCAATCTTTTCCTAAATCTTTGATATGAATATGTATTTTAATACAACAAGAGAAATTAAATATAGGTTAGTCTATCATCTTACTTTAACAAGGATCAGAACAAAAGTAAGAAGGCAAACTTTTAAAACAAATCTTTGCAGTTCTGACCTTCAGAATCTGCTCCTGTGTTCTGGAAGCAGCACACTTCCTGCTGCGGGTGAAGGAGTCAGGCCTGAGTTAGTCAAGACTGTCCTTCTCATCACAGCTGTTGGTTCGGCTGTTACATCAAAAGTGAGGCCTGAGGGTTGGGGTATTCAAATGTTTTAAGAGGGATCTGGGTCCACAGATCCAAACAGGCTGAATAAGACAGAGGTTAGAGACCTGCATTTGGTTCAACTGAAAGTCTAAGATGAAAGCTGGCCAGAGGACAGGCTGACTTGAAGATGGAAGACCATGGGTCCAGGTGACAATGAAGCCAATTCTGGCATTGCTAGCATATAAGTAAAAAATATTTTTTTTAAAAAATTAAGCCTATTTGAGTTGCAGAGGGGTTGGGGTTGGGGTTGAGGAAGCACAACAGCACACACAGTCCTCAGAGAAGTCAGGAGACCTGAGGCCACAGAGCATGAAATGCAAAGGACTTTCAAGAAGTAGCATTTCCATTTTGTAGCCTTTAGAAGAACTTTTGCCAGATTCCAGTAATTGAAGTTTTACTTTTACAGCCTTGAGAAAGTTTATATGCAGACATGTCAGTGCCATGAAAGCCCAAGCTTAAAAGCTCCCTCAATGTGATTTGCTCAAAATGTCTGCATCTAAAAGATCCCAAAGAAGGAGGTCCCATCGAAGAATCTGCCATTTATCCTTGATACACTGATATACAAAACTTGTCTTCCTAACCTCACTCTAACAGCTACTGGGCTTGAGCATTTTACTGAGGGAAGATGGACTGTTTGTATACATTATGCAGTTGGCTCTTAGCTGAGACAAAAATAAAAGGGGGGGGAGAAAAGGCAGGGTGACAGTGCCAGAGATAACTGATTAGTCCAAGGTCACACATCTGGCTAGTGGAGCAGACTCCAGTGCAAAGCTTCAGCTGGAACCACCATGATATTCTACATACCCTGAGAAGCAATTGGGGTTTCTCCAGACATCCCGTCTTGAAGGCTCAGCGAAATTTAGTACTAGGGATTGAACTCAGGGCCTTACACTTGTTAGGTAAGCATCCCACCACTGAGCTACAATTCTAGATCTAATTCTTCCTTTTTTGTGGGCGGGGGGTGGGGGGAGACAGGATCTCACTGTGTGTCCCTGGCTGGTCTGTAACTCACTATATAAACCAGGCTGGTCTCAAACTCACAGAAATTTACCTGTGTCTGCCTCCTGAATTCTGAGGTCAAAGGTATGTGCCAGCCCCAGGCCCCAATTTTTTGAATGCTAAACTTCAGCTAATTAGAACCTAAAACCTTCTATAATTATCTAAGGTTGTCATCTAGAGTTCTTATAAGATAGTTTCCTGATTTTCTCAGAAAGGAAAAATAAAACAGTATTCAATTCTACAATAGCCTACACACCAACTTCAGCAAATATCTACCGAAGAGAGAAATGACTACAGCATATAGAAAATTATTACAATACCAGCTTTTATTGCCAGCACTACAAAAACTTTAAGGATCATGAGCAACCTCTTGTCAAAGACCCCACATCACCTGCCTGGAAGCCCATGCTGAGACAGAAAATATGCATGATGCTATGGATACTAACTAGCACTCCTGGACTTTGCCTCTTACCTGCATCCTAAAACCTATGACTACACTGAAAGGCCACGGTATACAAAGAAAGGAAGAGGACCCTTTGTAAAAGAAATACCTCCTTTCCTACTTTTCTACTTGTCTACATCGTACCTTTAAAAGCCTTTCAGAAAGATTATTCTTCACCCAGGAAAATTCGTTTAGCATAAAAGTCACATGACAATAAACAGGAACAAAGAGATAAAGCTGTACAATAAACATATGATTGCTTGACACAGACTAGCTAAGAATCAGTTGCAGGCTGGAAACCCTCCAGCATGTGGAGTGGGGTCATAAACTGTTCTAGACAGTACCAAACGCTTAGAAGGGGAGTTCTAAATGTGACAAATGGGGTCACTGGTGCAGCTGCCTTTTATTATCTAAAGTTTCTGTTCCTTTTTCCACAAGCTTAATAAGAGACAAAAGAAATATCAGAAAATGAAATTGCTTGTATCCTATAATCACAGATTTTTAAAAGATGATTATTAACTGAAACATAAGCAAGAAAGATAGAATAAAAACACACCAAAGTATAACTAACAAAAGATTGACATTGTTACACAAAACTCCATTTTCATAAATTTTCTACAGTGATCATAGTTAGCAAATATAAATAAAAAATACTTGAAATAAAAATTAAAGGGGGCTTTGGAAGTTGCAACAGAGCTCATAAATTGTCGAAAATAGACATAAACCATTTCAAAGAGAGACTTCAGTTTTACCCAAAGTCTATCACTCAAGGTATAAAAGACAAAACTCATAAGTTTTATTACACACAATTCCATCATTAAGCTAATATATCAATTCCATTTTATGAAAGAAAAAATCTAACTACACTTAGAATAAAAAAAAAACTAAATGATCACTTCACATATACATTAAGTTTTCCTAGAAGGTGAATATGTAGAAAATTAGTTTTTTTCTTTCCTACATTTCATTCATTTTCTTTAAAATATTGGCTTACATAAAAGAGGAAAATATAACTGACATCCTAGGTCAATGCCCTAGCCTGCACTAACTGAAAAGAAGTGTCCTCCCAGTGTTGAGAGACCATAACAGAAAGCAGCCAGCTCCTCTTTGGACCTGGGTCACTAGCAAAGTTTCAGCAGCAGATAAATGGCTGTTTTATTCCTGGTTCTAAGAAAAGGCCTAGTAAGTGGACATGGTGCCATCTGGTGGTGGCCACCCAAGAGCTATCAGAGGTAATTTTATAATCTTGACTGACTGAGATTAAAATTTTGTGCTCAAAATGGCATTCCCTGTGAGTGGTGATAAGTGCAAAATCTAGGGTCCCCTCTGAACTTCTCAAATCAAAATTTGAATGCACATATGTGCATACAAACACTGAGAAATCTCTAGTCTTGAAAACAGTAGAAATATCTGGCAAAATCATTTGTTTCTCACTTAATGCCAAAGGCTACCCTATCTAGAGAGATGAGTACCATCACCAGTAAACAGGGTACACAACTTTCCGAAAGAGTAAATGGAGGAAGTACCCTTAATCCTATTCTGTACGCTTGTGCATTCATCCATGTGCAAAACAAAGAACAACAACAAACAACAAAACAAAACAAAAAATAACAAGCAAACAAAAAATTCTGCCCTAACAGTGTAGAGCTCAGGACCACATGTGTAAAATGCAAAACTTGTCACATCAGATTGATCAAGATGAAGATCCATGCAACCTAGGGGTGGGTCCTTCACATACTAGTCCTTTTCTTTGTCCTTGCAAATGATGAGGATGAGGAGGGAGGCCCACACAAGGAAAGCAGATTCATCTTCATGCCCATACCCCAACACCCTTTTTCTTTTTTTTTTTTTCTTTTTCTTTTCTTTTATTTTTGGTTCTTCCATCTTCTCAAAGTCTGCTTTGACAGGGCTAAAATTTAAAAGCAGCCAGATAAAGTGACCACTGCCTTACTTATAGAAAAGCTAACTAAATAAAAGTACATTTTCAGCTCTCCAGATACATAAGCCATATGCACTAATGGGCATATGTGACTAATGGCTATCATGTGAGACTAAAGAGATGCAGAACACTCCCATCTCCTCAAACATTATATTACGCAGAGCTTATCTAGAAAAATTGTCCACTCTCACCTTAGTTTTTAAAATTGTACAACAGGGGCAGGCATAGTGGCGCATGTCTTTTATCCCAGCACACAGGCAGGTGAATCTCTGTGAGTTCGAGGCCAGCCTGATATACAAAGTGAGTCCAAAGAGCCAAGGCTACACAGAGAAACCATGTCTCAAAAGAACCCACAGAAAATAGAGAACAAAAACAAAAAAAAGTATACAATAGTTAAAAAAAAAACTTTAAAACAAAAAATGTATCCAACTCCATGCAGCCATATATATTCAAAGGGGCCAGGTGGTGCATTGTTCCCACTCAGAACTACAGACAAGGATAGATGTCTATGAGGGCTCTACCTAGGAGTACTTGGTAAATACAGGAGAACTCAAGTTACAATTCCTTCCCGCCAGTGACTTCCTTTTCTTGCTTGATTGTTTCCTGTTGTGCTTTTCTCACTTCCACTTTTGTGTTTCTCTATTGTCTTTCACTATTCCTTCTTCATAGCAAGAAACACCTTCATGCACAATGTTCAAAACCACCAATGAGGACTGGGTCCAATGAGAACTAGAACCAATGAGAGCTGAGAACAACTGAGGACTAGATCTTTGGACTGGACTGCAACCACTGTCAGCCAGCCTACCTGGGAAACCAACTAGTCATCCTGGAATATTGCACATTCGTCTTGTGCATTCTTTCCTGGCAGCAAGTACAACTTAACCCTGATGAGCACAATGGAGAACAGCATAGATTCCATTGAGCTTTTTCTCTTGGTTCTAAAACAAAGGTACTTAATGTCAGAGAAGAGCAGAAAGAGCAGGGTTAGAGTATGGCTCAGAGGTAGGGCACTGCTTAGCAAGGACAAGACCCTTGTCCTTGTCTTCCAACCCCAGCATCACAAAAAAAAAAAAAAAAAAAAAAAAAAAAAAAAAAAAAAGATAAAAAGAAGCCTGGCTCAGATGAGACATCTTTAAGGTAAGATGATATTAAAAGGCTCCATTAAAAAATAATATTCAAGAAATGCTAAAACAATCCTATACAATAAAAAAAAAACTCCATCCCTGATTTCAAGTTGTACTATACTGACATAGAAACTGGTTGATTAATGGAACTGAATTGAAGACTCAGAAATAAACTCATACACCTACAGATACTTGATTTTTGACAAAGAAGCCAACCATACAATGTTGGGGGGGGAGCATCTTCAACAAATGGTGCTAGTCTAACTGGATGTCTACATGTAGAAAAATTCAAATAGATCCATATCTATCGCCCTGCATAAAACTCAAATCCAAATGGATCAACGACCTTAACATAAAACCAGAAGCACTAAATCTATTAGAAAAGAAAGTGGGGAAAAGCCTTGAACTCTTTGTCACAGGAGGCAACTTCCTGAACAGAATACCAACAGCACAAGCTCTAAGATCAACATTTAATTAATGGGACCTCATAAAACCAAAAATCTTCTGTAAAGCAAAGGACAATAGAACTGTCAATAGAACAAAACGGCAGCCTACAGATTGGGAAAAGCTCTTCACCAACCCTATATCTGAAAAGGGCTAATACCCAAAATATATAAAGAACTCAAAAAATTAAACAGCACAAACAAAATAATCCAAGTTAAAAATGGAATACAGTTCTAAACAGAGAATTCTCAACAGAGAAATCTCAAATGGTGGAAAAGCACTTAAAGAAATGTTCAACATCATTAGTCATCAGAGAAATGCAAATCAAAATGACTCTGAGATTCCATCTTACACCCATCAAAATGGCTAAGATGAAAAACTCAAGTGACAACATATGCTGGAGAGAATGTGGAGAAAGAGAAACACTCCTCTATTGCTGGTATGAGTGCAAACTTGTACAACCACTCTGGAAATCAACCTTGCACTTTCTCAGAATATTGGGACTAGCTCTACCTCAAGATTCAGCAATACCTCTCCTGGGCATATACCCAAAAGATGCTCCACCATACAGCAAGGACATATGCTCAACTATGTTCATAGCAGCTTTATTCATAATAGCCAGAATCTGGAAACAACCTAGACATCCCTCGATGGAAGAATGGATAAAGAAACTGGTACATTTACACAATGGAATACTATTCATCTATTAAAAACAAGGACATCATGAAATTTGCAATCAAATGAAAGGATCTAGAAAAGATCATACTGAGTGAGGTAACTCAGACCCAGAAAAACACACATGGTATGTACTCACTTATAAGTAGATTTTAGCCACATTGTATAGGACAATAACCATACTACAATTCACAGACCCAAAGAAGATAAGTAACAAGAAGGATCCAAAGGAAGCTAAATCTCACTTAGAAGGGAAACTAGAATAGACAGCAGCAGTGGTTGAAGAGAGAAAACAGAGTAATAGAGGGAGCACAGAGAGTAATGAGGGTCAATATCAAACCTGGGAAGAAGGCAGGGGCAGGAGCAGAGAGGGCTTACAGACACAAGGAAAACCTTGGGCAGGGACATCTCCGTGACAAGCTGGAGACCTACAACAGGCCAGGCTCCTGGAGGATAAGAGAGCTGAGACTCCTAGTAGCAGGGGTCATGGAGACTGAAGAGGCCACCCTCTAACTAGTCAGGACTCTTAGTGAAGGGAGGAGAACAACAACCCACCCACAAAAACTTCTACCCAAAATTTATTCTGCCTATAAAATGCATAAGGACAAATATATAGCAGTGATTAAGGGAATGTCCAAACAATGCCTGGCCTAACTTGAGACCCAGCCCATGGAAGAGAGCCATCCCCTGACACTATTAACGATACTCTGCTATGCTTGCAGACAGGAGCCTAGCACAGCTGTCCTCTGAGTGGCTCCACATAGCGACTGATAAAAACAGATGCAGAAACCCACAGCCAAACATTAGGTGAAGCTCAGGGAGTCGTGTGGAAGATTGGCATAAGGATAGAAGGACCTAGAGGGGGCAGAAGCTCCACAAGAAGACCAACCAAGCCAACTAACCAGGACTTAGGGGGCCCTGTGGAGACTTACGCATCAGCCAAGGACCATGCATGGATTGCACCTAAGCCCCACACACAGATGTAGCCAATGGGCAGCTCAGTTCTCATATGGGTTCCCTAGTAAGGAGAGTGGGGGCCAACTCTGACATGGACTCTGTTGCTTGTTTTTCGATCACTTTCCCCTGGCGGGGCTACCTTGCCAGGACACAGGAGAAAAGGATGCGCTCAGTCCTGATGCGACTTGATATGCTGAGGTGGATCCCCTTCTCTGAGGAGTAGAGAACTGGATAAAGTGAACAGGAAAGGAGGGCAGGACCAGTAGAAAAGAGGGGCGGGACTATGACCAGGATGTAAAGTAAATAAATAAATAAATAAAAAGTAAAATATTCAAACTATTCTAAGAATTAAGACAAGAATTAAAAATAATTTCATAAGCATGTCAGCCACTTCCTACCTACTAACTAATGGCCCTTTTGTTATTATCTTAAAACTTCAAAATTCATAGGCAAAGTAATCTCTTTGGTTATTTTAGATTTCTAAAATTGCAAAGGCCATTCTGAAACTGAGATTATATAAACAAGTTATCAGAAAGCATGTCACAATGATTGGTTAATTACACTGCCCTTCAGGGGGGAAAAAAAACAAACCTCTATTTCTTAAAACATGAATACATTTAAAAAACAAAACCTGGTATGTCACAGTCTGAAGCTTGATTGAACATCTATGGGGTAGGAGGGAGGGCTGAGACTCCACATACAGGTTTCACTCTTCTTATTATCATGACCTCATGGAAACAACAGAAGAGACTCAAATGAATAAGTAAAAATTAAAACAATCTTCCCAAGCCGGATGTGGCACTGCACTTCTTTAATCCTAGCACTCAGGAAAGCAGAGGCAGGTGGGTCTCTGTGAGTTTGAGGCCAGTCTGGTCTACAAAGCAAGTCCAGGACAGACAAGACTACACAGAGAAACCCTTTCTCAGAAGACCAAAAAAAGAAAAGAAAAAAAATCTCTGTAGAGAGCTGCGTAATGCCGTGCCTTAAAGATGGAGCTGGTTTCCACCTTCCACCTTCCCGATGGTGAGTGCTCTCTGTCACGAACAACTCCACATTTGGCTAAGGCTGAGGATCTGGCTTGCTTCCGTGTACGTGGACCTATCTGCATTGCCCACGTGGCACGCCTGGGTTGGCTACCCAGAGGCTATTCAAGCTGTGGGCTGGCTTTCCCCGGGGTCAGATGATTGTTCAAGGTTCCTGAATAAACTGCATTGAAAAAAAAAATCTCCCCAACATTTTTTTAATGTTTTTGAAGCTGAAGATCTGGCTTAGGGGTTAAGAACACTTCCTGATCTTCAAGAGGACCAGGTTTGATTTCCAGCACCAACACGTCAGCTCACAGCCATCTCTAACTCCAGTCAAGGGGATCTGACACCCTCTTCTGGACTCTGAGGCACTACATACACATGGTGCACTTATACCCTATAGACAAAACACTCACACCCATAGAACAGAAATAATGGGTAAATATTTCAAGAAAAACCTTGTCAAACTCACCATTTCAATAATCCTGAGATGACGTCAAACTGACTCCCACCCCCAGAACACACTCTTCGCGGCCGCCTGCCTTTACCCATTCAAGGGAGTGAGTCTTTCTAATGAATTTTTAAAAAATGTGAATCGTTTTTGTGCAGGACACAAACACTAGCCATTTCAATCCAGTCTTTCATTTACAAATATAAATGACAGAAAAATCAAGAGATAATTAAAGGAAAGCAATAGCACCAGACAGAAGCAAGAAAAGGAACCAAAAAAACCTCAAAAATAACATAAATAATTTGGGGGCGGTAAGACTTCCTTTAAATAAATGTATGTAGATACATTAAGATTCTTAAATGTAATCCAAGAAGATTAGGCAAATGAAAACAATAAGCCACTAAAGTAAGAAACAGGCTGGAGAGATGGCTCAGCTGCTAAAAGCTCTGGCTACTCTGCTAGAACCCAGGTTCAGCCCACACAGCAGCTCACAACCATCTGTAGCTCCAGTCTTGGTGGATGTAATACTCTCTTTTTGCCTCTGATGGCAGAAGGCACAACGTGGTGTAAAGACCTGTATGCTTGCATGCAATATACTCGTATACATAAAATAAAATTTCTTAAGAAATAAAAAGAAATAATCATAACAAGAAAGAGTTCTTAGAAATGAAAATCACAGTTTCCCAAATTTTGAAAACAATGAGTATTACAAAAGGAAAAGCTGAAGGCCAAATTAAAAACCAAATTAAGTATATGTATGTGAGGGGAAAGTAGAGAGACACAAATGCAAGAAACTTAGCCAAATACATAGTAGCAGAAAAAATTAGAGGGGAATGAAATGATAGGAAATATTTTTCCTAGCCAAGAAAGTCAGATTAAAAGGAACCAGAAAGTGCACAAAAGAATAAGTCTTCCATCCTAATATATCCCAAGGAAATTTCAGAACTCAAGGCCAGAGAATGTTCTAGAAAAAGAAACAAGATGACTAACATCAGACTTCTAATCAGTAGCAATGGGGGCTAGAAGAAAATTAAACAATTTTTTCAAAGTTGTCACACAGTTTTATAGATTATTGTATAAATCTAAAGATACTATGGATTTACAATATAGCAGAAAAGGCTGCCACTAAATGATGGCAGGTTACTAATGGTAAAACACAGTCTAATTACAAATGTAGTTAACAAAAGGTGGGTGAGGGAAGGGCAAGTTACTGTCAATAAAGTGGAATAATTATACACAAATTATCAACCAGGGGCTGGAGAATTGGCTTAGAGGTTAAGAGCACTGGCTTCTCTTCCAGAGGTCCTGAGTTCAACTGCAGCACCCACATGGTGGCTCACAACCATCTATAGTGAGATCTGGCACTCTCTTCTGGCATGCCAGTGTACATGCAGGCAGAACACTGTAAACATAATAAATAAATCTAAAAATTTATCAATCAATATGAAGATAAAGACATTTTAAAAAACTCCATAATTTTACCATTCATGCCTACTCTATGAAAAACTTAGCTCAAATGGGTATTCTTGATAATCAAGAAAGAAATCTACAGGTAACAGGAAATTTTAAAAAGTCATAAATGAGTACAGGAGCTACGGAGAGCACAGCCCAGCTACACTTTTTAGACAGCGCTGCTTAAGGAGGGTCACACTGAAAGAGTAACAGCTTGAAGGCAGTTGGTGATTCATTTCTATGGGCCCAGCCATGCCGCTTATGGTATTTTAATCACCCTACCATGAAAATGCCACCCACTGGTTTCCAATTTTAGGATCAACGCATCGACAAAGCAGGGAAAATTTAAAGAATTAAGGGTAAAAGAAAAATGATATAAATGGCATTACCACAAATGCCTAGCAGTAGAGCTGGTACAACCATCCACTCCATCTTACATAGCAGTCTCCCCAAACTGACATCAAGGATAGAGATGTAAATACATTGTGAATTGTCAGCAGTGACTGTTTCTAAGAAGGAGGCTTAATTTTGGCTGTCTCCTATTTCTATGCAGTTTCCCCTTTTTTCCATGTGGATACATGGGTCGGGAGGATCACCCACACTGTCCAAATGTAGACTTGGAAGAGTTCTAAAGATGTTCTCTATAAGAGTTATCTCATTCTGTCTTTATAAAAAACAAACACATTTTCTTAACATTGGAGAGGAAAGGTTTCACTTCCACCTACACATGCAAAGAAAAGATACATCAATTTGCATCTAATAGCACAGAACCAGTTCCCCAACATCTCCCCACAAAAAGTTGATTCATTGATGCTATACCTGATAGGCCTTTAGAATAAGAAGCCAGCTTTTCTAGGTGACTGTTGATTTTCTCGATCGCTCTGAAGTTCTTGTTCCTCTTCAGGATATCCACAACAGACTGAGCATGTCCATCTAGCAGAGTAGGGTCTGCTCCAAAGTTCAGGAGCATCTGCACATCCTCAGTTTGTCCTACAGCAGGCCAAAATGAGAGAGATGAATGCTCATGGCTCCTTCCATAAGGTGATGTCCCCATGAGTGCTCAAGGGACTGCAGTCCCTCTGGTTTAAGCAGCCTAAACTGACAGCCTTGGGCAGTTCACCCCACTCCCCCCAAAGCAAGGAGTCCTGGTGTGGAGTGGAAAGGACAATAGCTTTTAAGAGGTTCAGAAGTGCGCTCCTCTCTACCTTTCTCCCTCTCCTTGGCAACAAGCAAAGAGAGGGGGATTTGGTTACTAGGCAACAGTTATAGCTGTAAGGATAAGAGAAACCTGTGACTTCAGATTTCTTTTTTCCCTGGAGAGGAAAGAGAATATTGTTCCAGAAGATAGACAGATAGATAGATAGATAGATAGATAGATAGATAGATAGATAGATAGATAGATAGATAGATAGGCAGGCAGACAGATAGACAGACAGGTAGATAGACAGACAGATAGATAAATATGAACACATAAACACACACCCCTCTCTGATGACAGAAGAAAACCAAGCAGTTGCTTTGACATTAGGGGTTTTGTTGTTGTTACTGTTATCACTCCCCAGCCCCAACCTTCTGGCTGTCAGCTCCGGTTGTGCTCTGATGTACCTATTTGATAAGCATCAAGGTGTCTCAGTTATCATAGGTCTGACTATTCTTAGAGTGGAACAGGTATGTCCCTGGGGTACACAGGACTTCCACAGGTACAGACAATTACATCAATGCTAACCTTCAACCCCCTGTGTAATACTTATTGAAGCTTACTGCCTGACAAGGCATCTTTATGCCAAGTATCAGGCTGCTCACTGTGCTGCCCCCATCTCTGTACTCACAGCTGCCTCTCTCACTATACAAAGATTAAAAACTCACTTCCTATCAACCAAGATCTTACTGTGGTTGGCACAATGCTAAACCCTAAGCTGCCTGATCCATGATGTCTGTATACCTAATCATATTAATCTAGGTACTACTGTAATGAGACTCTGCAAGTCCCAAATTAGCTAACCTTATGACAGATTATCCATTGGGCCTGACCTTCTTATAGGAGAGTCAAATGCCAAAGTTCTGAAGATCATAGAGGAAACCCAGTCATCAAAGATTCAAAGATGAGAGGAACAGGATGCACAGCAAGTTATCCTCTGCTGATTTTGAAGGTACAGGATGCCGCAGAGTGACTATGTGTGGCCCCTACCAAAGCTCAGAGCAACTTCTGGCAGATATTCAGAAAGGAAGTTAAAACCTCAGGCCTTTAAATTTACCCCACCAAATATGCCTGAAAGCAGACCTAGAATTCGAGATGAGAACACAGCCAACACCTTGAATTTAGCCCTTCCGGAAAATCAGCAGAAGACACAGTCACATAAGGCCAGACTACTGACCTACAGAACTGTGAGCTTAAAAATGAGCACCAAACAAAGGAAGGGAGCGTTGTTGTACATCACCACATTGATAGTTCTTCATTACACAGCACAGGAAACTAACACAATTATTATAGTATAAAAAAAGAAAGGTAAACCTTCCCATCCATAAGCTATCAAATGGACAATGGAAACTAACTGGTTCTTGTTTTTAAAAACATTACATGACCAGGCAAGATGACTCAGCAGGTAAAGGCACTTGCCACTAAGGATGACAACCTAAACTCAAGCCCTGGAACACATATAGTGGAAAAAGGAGAATCAACTCCCAAAATTTGTCTTCTATTTACACACCACACACACCACAAATAATTAATTTTCAAAATATATACTTGAGTATTGATTTTTTTTAAAAAAGGAAGAGAAAAAAATCCATATTCCCAGTGTTGCTAGCCATCAGAAGATCACAGCCCAGCCTCGCTCACCAAATCTGCTCTATATGATATCACCAAGGCATTAGCACCATCATTCCTGTCACCTCCATTCCACTGACACTGAGATTTCATTACCACTGAGATTGTAGGGGAAAAAAATGTTCTCTGTTTGAGATAGAGCCTCACTGTAGAACAGGCTGGCCTTAAATTCAAAAAGATCCACCTGCCTCTGTCTCCCTAGTGCTAGGTTTAAATGTATGTACACCAAATGTGACAGAAAAAAAAAGGGATGTTCGTATATAACCAACAGAAATCAAATACTGATAGACTGATAGGTCTGAGAGTTTGAGAGAAGTGAGTGTCATCAAAGAGCTCCATGGGGGTGAACAGCTTTCATCCTTCACAGTCTAACAGGGCTGTCCATGTCACCATAGTAACTTCTCTTCACCTATGTCAGTCTCTTGTATATGTGGTTAGTACAGCAGTGTGTATGACAGGATGTAATTCCCATGTTAGGTTCTAAGGACCATAAAGACTGTGTCAGTTGCCTAGTACACAGTTTATCTCAGGCAGCCAACACAAATTTGGCATAAAATAAAGGCACTTTGTAACATATGGTAGGGGTGTGCTGGGGGCAGGATGTAGGCAGAAGCCTATGTTCTGGAAGCATTCAACTCCACAGAAACCACTTAAAGTCAAAAGAGCACGGGAACCCAGTAATTCTCCTCTCACCCACCTCCTCCGTACTTACTGCCTGTTCTCCCAAAGGAAAGCTTGGTCCTCTGAGCCTGCCATGTGTGGGTTTTCTAATGTCTACAGTCACTGACCACAACACAGTCCCCAGCATGGTGTCCCTACTCACGCTTGGTGGAGTATCCTGGGAAGTGGGTAGCAGCCACATGTAGGAGAGTACGGCCAGCATCATCTCTGTGGTTGATGTGGCCTTTCCACTCAGGCCTGTGCTCCATGACCCACTGGAAAAGCTGATTCTCTCCTGGGCAGAAATAAGGTGAAAATATTATTTTCTATATAAAATCAGCAAAGCAACTATATGCCCCTAAGGGATTAATATGTGGACTACAGCATACATTTCTATTCTCTGCCAAAAGGTGAGAAGAGAGGCAAGCAACTTCATGATAATCTTAGGTCAGGGTCCCTAGAAGCCTGACAGTGATTCTTGCCTATCTGTTTACTGAGGGGAGAAACTCAGGAAAAGGGGGGTGAACAAAGCAGGGCAGAACAGGGGAAGGAGCTAGACGTGTATTAAGCTACATCCGGCTCTAGCTACTGTAAAGAGGAGACAGGACAGGTCTTGACCTTCAGGACATGAGCAAATTTCTAATCTTCACATGTCTCACTTGAAAATGGAACCCAAGATCAGACTGCTTTTAGTCAGGCTTTACTTTTAAATGTTTATCTTCCAATTCCCTTGTAAGAGGAGGATAGCATCATGTACAAAATCCTAAGTGTATAGATTGGATAATGGTGTAGGAGAAACAACAGATGGAAGAAAAGAGCCCCAGGCCCTGGCCACCCCAACCCCCTCTGGGAAGATGACACAACCTGGAAGAGCTACACAGAACTTAATTGGCTCCTTCCGGTCCAGGCAGATATCAAACTTACACCTAGAGAGAAAATCCAGGTTTCTATCTGAAGTGTTGGTGTAAGTATATGTGTTAATGGTAGACTCAAATATTTAATTTTTTAAGCCAAATGATGAAAATGACAGGCCTGTTAGGTCTAGCAACACATGTTGTCTGTTGCCCCAGCTACTCTGAAGGCCACAGCAAGAGGAACACAACTCCAAAGACTGCCTCAGTTACAGCGTGAATTCAAAGCCAAAGAGAAAAACTAGCAAAACACAGTCTCAAAATTAGAAATGGGTGTGAGGGTGAGAGTAGCCAATGGCAGACAGCTTGTCTAGCATATAAGGGCCCTTCTTTCTGCCCTAAGGGAGAAAAAGGAAGGGAGGGTGAAGAAGAGAGAGAAGAAAGAGTGTGTAGTGTGTGCAGTCCTTGGCAATATAACCAACTGTATCAGTATTAGCCTGTGTTCCTCTCAAAGATCCCCAGCCACAGTCCCAAACACAGCTCTAGGCCCTTTGGGCTAAAGAGGAAAGCATATTAAGGGACAGACTCATGCAAGCTACTTCTTTTTCCACAATTACCTGTTCCAGCCCCTATCTGGGGCTCTACCCTTCAGTCTAGACTCTAAAAACACACAATCTTTATAAGATCTCTGGACTAGGTGCCAGGAAAAATAAAGGTGCTGTGTACTTGCTGAAAGCCTGAACTGCTTGGACAGTCTGCTTCAAGTAGCTTAACTCTGGGCAGAGCCCTTGGGCTCTGAGCTGTCAGGTGGCTATGTGGGTGTGTGAAGGGGCACTCACTCGCTTGGATGCATAGCCGCATGAGGGCGTGGAGAGGGCTGGGTCCTATGGTTTCAATGTTTGCACCAATGGAGATGAGCCACTGAACCAACTTGGGAACTTGTTCCATTTTCTCATAAAGCCCAATGAAGACATACTTCTGAAAAAAAAAAAAAAAACAAACACCATTTGGCTGAGTCATGGAAGTTACTACATCAATACTAAAAACTTAAGCTCCTTCATCCACACATTTTTGAATCCGTAAAACCTGAATTAATTATGCTCAGTGTGAGAGCACCATGTCTAACACGTCTACAATGAAGCGGCTGCTGGGGAAGTCCTAAACACAAGTGACACGGCCGCCTTCCTGTAAAGGCACGTTTCTAGAATTACCCCCTTACCTCAAAAAGACTTTTCAGTGACAACTCAGAGACATGGATATTGCTTGGCAGTCGGTCTTGCTTTGCTGACAGGAGTAGAAATGACTGCTTGTAAGAAAGAACAAGAAAAAGTTGGCAAAGTAATATCTACATGCGGTGTGTATGAGCCAACAACAACAAACAAAAAGCTTCATCTACTTTTTAAGCTACCTACAAAGTTTGCAACTACCATGATAATCAAAGTCTCTCTGTTTAGCTGCTTTCCTTGCTAACTATGGGCAAAGTTCTTTCTACATTCCCTCACAACCTGCTAAAGACAAGATTCTCTAATATTAAGCAGCATATCAGGGGATGAAGGCAATTCGTTGTCACACAGACCTACAGTTCCAGGTTCTGTATGACCATGCCTAGAGACATAATTCCATCCCTCATACACGTCCCCGCCAATGAACTAGGAGCCCAAAATTGAGACTAAGGCCACACTTTGCTTCTAGGTCCCTTCAGTCTGATTCACAGTTGATGCCCACCTCCACAGGCCCACTGTCCTGTGCTCAGCTCTAGATAATGCACTCAGGACTCTGACAGTCATGACTGCTAGCTTGGCTTTTACAAGATGCTCAGGCTCCAGTACTTACAAACTACCTACACATCACTACAGCCAGGATGTTAGGCCTGTCTCCTTGGGCTGGATTCTTTGGCTTTCCCTTCATTGTGTAGGATGATGGTGTCAGGTTATTATAACTCTTAACTCAGCAGCTGGAGAGATGGCTTGGTGGTTAAGAGCACTGGTTACTCTTCCAGAGGAGCGGAGTTTAATTCCCAGCACCCATGTGGCAGCTCACATGTACGTCCAGCTCCAGGGGATCTGATGCCCTCCCCTACACTCTCCCTTGGACACCAGACATGCATGCAGTGCATAGACATACAGTCAGGCAAACATCATACACATTTTGAAAGAAAAAGAAAATGTGTTAGCTCAGTGTTTATAAAACTTGAGCACATACTAACAAATTATCACTAGATACCATTAACCATTCTTTTTAAACCTCAGCAAAACACTGAAAAGTAGCTCTGTATGCTACAACTTACAAATGAAAATATGAGGCTTAAAGGAGAAATTATCAGTCCAAGTTATAAATGGAGCATTACCTCTCAATGGAGCATTATTCACTGGTTAGCAATCTCTTAAAACTACACAGAAACCTTGGGTTGTGAAGATGGCTTTCTTGGTAAAGTGCATGTAATGCAAGTATCAGGATCTGAGTTCAGGTCTCCAGAATCCACACAAAAATTTAGGCACAGAAACAGGCACGAGAAGCTAGGTCAATCCCTGAGCTCACTGGCCAACCAGCCTAGCTGAATGGTGAGCTCCAGGTTCAGTGATCCTCTTCAACAAAGTAAGGTGGAGAATGACCAAGGAAGACACTAACGTCAACCTCAGGCCTCCATACACAAGCACACACATGTGCACATGTATCTGCATGCACATATGCACACACAAAGAAGTATACATCACATATACTATACACAACACACATATATACACAGAGGCACACATGCATGAGGTATGCATGTGTAAACACACCCACACAGAGAATAAACAAAGAAATGTTTTTGAAAAGTTATTCTGGAATCAAGATAAACAAATACCACATTACATTCCCTTGGTATCAAAGAGACTGTGTATTTTCCTAGTAAGAGAGTAATCTCCTGTACTCACATGCCACAATCCTTTTTTTGACAGCTTCTCTATTACAATTTGCCACACTTCTGTTGAAAATCCAGTAGTGAAAATATGATCAAAGCAGGGCAAGAAGCTCTGCAAAACAATGGAGTCACCTGAAAGAAAATTCCATACTTTAGAAACTTTTAAGTAAGGGAAGAATAGAGCGTTGAGAAACGGTTCCCCAATGAAGACTGCAGAGTCAATGGCAAGTTAAAGATCTCAGAAGGAAAATGCACGTCAAAGCATAAAGTCCAGTATGACTGACTGAGGGGGCAATTATTTGAAGTTTAGCCACACCATCAGTCCCCTAAGAGTCAGATGGCACATGTAAGCTAGCAGTCACTTAGCTTTCTTATCTGCAGAGCCCAGGGGCAGAAGCTTGCATTTATTCTCTCCAGTAGGCTATGGAAATGTCACTTACCTGGAGACTGTTTCTCTCTGTCTGGAGGACACAGGTGTACCCGCCTCCAACCCCTCCCGCTGCCGCCTATGCACTAATTCCTCTCAGTACCAAACATGCCACAGTCCGTAAGGCTCCACCGCAGAGCACAAAAGTTGTGTGAACACAGTTGCAATGGGAACGGCTAAGGGAACAGCAGCTGACGCACTGTCAACAGTGGTTTCGCCACTTTTGAAAGCCAGGATTATTTCTCAGTGATTCTAGTGTGTCAGTTTTTATATTCTAAGACCTCTAAAATAGAAGTATGTCTTAAAGTAGACCCTGCCATCCCTGGAACAACATACATGAGTAGCACATGTTAAGTCAGTGCAATTTAAATCTAACAGACACAGTATCTGAAAGCAAGATTACTGCCAGGGCAGTAGACTCTCAAGGCACCATTTCTGGCAAGAGATGTAATATATAAGGTCCCTGTGAGCCCTCCTGGGATGAGCAAAGTCTGATCCCTGGGAAAGAAGTTTTCGGCTAGGATGCCAAACACACCCTGTCAGCTGTCACAGGACCCTCCAGTAGCCCTCTAGGTTATGTTCGTAGCAACTAAGGGGTCAGTGGGATGGCACAGTGCATAAAGGCTCGTGACATAGTCTGAAAACTTAAGAGAGGAAACATACACTAAGAATAATATTTCTAAAAATATAAATAACTTTTAGTAGATTAGAGAAAAAAATACTTGAAAGTCACAGGAAGAACAAAATCATCTAGGACAAACAGTATATGCAGGAATTCTCTAACCAGCAGCAAAGGAAACTTACAGAGTATAAAACATGACTTCAAAGCTTTAAGTCATGAGTGTGACAGGACTTGACTGTTTTTACAAAGGCACAAGACACTGAAGCTTCCAAAATGCCTTCTGGTAAAACTAGTTTCATTCCAACTGAATACATTAGCCCCAAAGGAACACTCTGGAGTCATTTTCCCATGAGGCATTCAGAGTAACAGAAACTTAAAATACTTTTCTCCAGTTTGACTTACTGCTCATTGTTGTGAAGATCCCAACAAGAAAATCAGGAATCTGCACTTGGTCTGGGCTTCTCTGCAAAAGTCGTAGACCCTCAAAAAACATACGAGCAGCTTCATAAGGCTGGAGCAAGTGCAGCAAGGAGTAACCAGCTCGGTAGTATCCCTGGGAAAGGAAAAAAAAAAAAAAAAAAAGCTATGATGTTCCCATGACCTCTAACCTGCTGAAAAGAAAAGCAAGACTGCAATGTGGAAAGTCCAACTCCAGAAGTTTCACTGTGTGCAAAGAAACTCAACTCTCCTCTCATCTCCTCCCTTCCTCTCCCTCTGTGTGTGTATGTGTGTGTGTGTGTGTGTGTGTGTGTGAGAGAGAGAGAGAGAGAGAGAGAGAGAGAGAGAGAGAGAGAGATTTTGGGAGAAAGAGAGACCTGTATGGAAGCCAGAAGTCAATGTCAGGTATCTTCCCCTATTGCTCTCCACCTTACTTTTTTTAGATAAGATTTCTCACTGAACCACTTCAGCAAGACTGACCAGCTGGCCAGCCAGGCCTCAAGATTCACCTAGCTCTCTCTCCAACTAATGCTGAAGTTACAGGCAGGTGCATACTGAGGATTCCAAACTGAGGGAAGAAAAGTGGAGTGGGGGTGAATAAGTGTACCTAGAGGTGACAAGAGCTCCACAAGAAGACCAACAAAGCCAACTAACGAGGGCCCAGAGGGGCCTATGGAGTCTGACGCACCAACCAAGGACCTTGCATGAACTGGACCTAGATTCTACATATATGCAGCCGATGGACAGCTTCATGGGGGCCACTAGTGAGGGGAACAGGGCATATCTCTGACCTGGACTATGTTGCCTGCTTTCCGATCACTTCCCCACAATGGGACTGCCCTATCAAGCCACAGGGAAAGAAGATGAACTCAGTCCTCCTGTTGGAGTGTGTGGATGGGGCAGAGTTTCCCTATTCCTCAGAATAGGAGGATGCAGGAGGGTGGGACTGGGAGGAGAGGAGGGAGGGACCTAAGAACCGAGATGTAAACTGAATAAACAAATTAATTAACAAAAAAATAATATGAAAAAGAAGGGAAGAAAGGAAGGGGGAAGGAAAAAGGGAAAGAAAGAAATACAGACATACACACACCATTTACTGAGCTTTGTTAACAGCCTTACTGGCCCCTGGAACTTCCATACTTTCCTCAAAGAGTTTGATTTCTACTGAACTGCCATCTGAAATAAAGCTTTGCTAAAATTAAGCTTGCTGATAGCAAAGACCTCCTGCAAATCAAAAATCTTTGTCTATCTCTGTCTAAATGAGCTCCTCCAGCCTCTCACTGAGCTCCAACTACCAGGGAGTCAGGCTCTACTCTCCCCAGGCAGCATGTTTCAACACTCGCCATCTCTGAACTCCTCTGGAGGTAAGGCTCCCCCAGCCCATGGACCTCTGTCTTCAAAAGCAAGTGCATTCAAGGAGAAGCATTTCTAGAATATCCACTTTGACAAGAAAACAAAACAAACAAACAAAGACCAAAAAAATAAATAAACAAGCAAATTAAGAGGACAAAAGAAGAGGGAAGCCACCACTCCTACTGTACCTTCACATAGGTTGGGTCCCACTGGAGACACTCTTTGGCAGCAAGAAAAGCTTCGTTCCACTTCCCAAGGCTGTAAAATGCATTGGATTTGTTGCACAGCAGCAAAGCAAATTCCCGAGGGGTCCTGTGAGCAAGAACAAGCCAGCAATCGGTAAATCCATCTCTCTGCAAAGGCACAGTCCTCAAAGGCCACCACTCTACAGCTGGCTGCTGTCACCAGGCAGAGAGTTTTAGTAGGAGATATCTGATATGCATGATATGATCTGTCTTTTTAATCCCCTACAAAGACCGAAGCATTCACAATGTACAAACCTGTGTTTTCCTGTTCCGAAATATTCTGCTCACACTTTCAATGACAAATGCTTTCAACATCTTAATTCCATTCCCTACACCGATCAATACAAATGTTTTTATTTGTAGAGAACATTGCAGAAAATGTAAAATGATGATGCCATAAAGGTGGGGATGGAAAGGCCTCTCTGCCAAGACCTTATAAAGGGTACAGATGTAGCATGACCTACCCAGGACAGGCCATATCAGAGAAAGGATACTGACAATTTAATTCAAATTAGATAACATACAATCAAAGCACCCATTTTTTTATATGTGATGAGTGTGCTGGATTCCCTGGAAATGGAATTACAGGTGTGAGCTGCTATGTGGGCGCTGGGAATCCAACCCAGGTCCTCTGCCAGAGCAGCAAGCACTCTTAATGTCTGGGTAGTCTCTCCAGCACAAAACTCCCATTCTCCAGTCACTCTAAGCACATCTTATATGCTCCATTGCTAGATGGCTAGCGGCTACTCTTTGAAAAAAACAAACTGTCTCCATCATAGCAAAAAGTCCTACTGGGGAGTGCAGTTCTGGACAGAACTGTTGCCCAGGTACAACATCAAAATATTGTTTGCTCAGTGGGAAATGTAGTCTCCAATCCCTATGCAACCAATGTATGAAAAAACATACATGGCTGGATATTTCTCAACTCTCTGAACCATCATGCTGCCATCTGGAACATCATGATTCTTTTTTCTGACCATGCCCTACTATAGAACACGTAACACCTGTGAGCATGGGGTAAGATCTCTTGGAACAACTCCCGGGACCAGAGTTTGATATAAAGTGTGTGTGTGGAGGTCAAAGGTTGTGCTGAACAAACATCTCCTAGAGCATGCTCTTTCTGTACCTAGAGATGTGTTTGCTAGTCCAGAGCTTCCCCAAACTACTAAGTTTCTTTTCTGCCTAATTCCCTTTAAAGATGAGCAACGACTGGCAAAACAAAAATGAAACCCAATAAAACCACTGTTGACACTGCAAAGAAAAATAAAGAAAATGTTCTGACATGATTTCATGATACAATATGGGCATTTGTTTGTTTGCTTCCTTGCTTGCTTGCTTGCTTGCTTGCTTGCTTGAAAGAGGATGGGGAAAAAGCCTAACATTTTACTGGTTTTTTCTGGACTTGGCTTGTTTCTGTGCAGAATTTTCAATACAGTCAGTTTTTAGATTTTATATTTCCCCTGACACTCAGATTAGAACTTGACTCACCTCAGACTGACTCACTCTTGTCCCTTGACTAAGCAATACTTCAAAATACATTTTTTCATTAAAATTTGGAGTTTACTAATGGAACAGCTCACTATGTGAGAAAAGGAGAAGCAAGACTCCTAGGGAGGTTAATTAACTTGACACTGCTGTAAGACTTGGTGTTTACAAGCTGAAATTAACACAGGACCAAAATAACTTGTATCTGTCCCACCTGAGGAAACAGATTTTGAAAGAAATAAAAACTAGAATAATAAAATACTGAATTTAGTAAAAAAAAAAAAAATACACATGTAATTCCTGTAAGAGTTTTTTGTTGTTGTGTTTTGATTTTTTTGAGACAGGGTTTCTCTGTGTAGCCCTGGCTGTCCTGCACTCACTCTGCAGACCAGGCTGGCCTTGAACTCACAAAGATCCACCTGCCTCTGCCTCCTGAGTGCTGGAATTAAAGTGGTGCACCACTATGCCCAGCCCTATAGGAGCTTTTTAAAGACAATCTTTATGAAATATCCACAAACACCCTGAGTTTCCAAGACTGACTTATAGAAAAAAATAAAATAAACATCACTCACCTATCAGTCCTTACTTTTCCTATGCCCCTCCCCCAGTCCACTGATGGGCGAGGTCCTCCTCCCCTTCCATCTGACCTAGTCTATCAGGTCTCATCAGGACTGGCTTCTCTGTCTTCCTCTGTGGACTGCTAAGGCTGCTCCCCCTCAGAGGGAGGTGATCAAAGAGACAGCCCATGAGTTCATGTCCAAGACAGTCCCTGTTCCCATTACTAAGGAGCCCACTTGGACACTGAGCTGCCATGGGCTACATCTGTGCAGGGGTTCTAGGTTATCTCCATGCATGGTCCTTGTTTGGAGTATCAGTCTCACAAAAGACCCCTGTGCCCAGATTTTTTGGTTCTGTTGCTCTCCTTGTGGAGCTCCTGTCCCCTCCAGGTCTTTCTGTCTCCCCCTTCTTCCATAAGATTCACTGTACTCTGCCCAAAGTTTGGCTATGAGTCTCAGCATATGTTTTGATACCCTGCTGGATAGAGTCTTTCAGAGGCCCTCTGTGATAGGCTCCCGACCTGTTCCCTGTTTTCTCCCTCTTCCGTTTGCCTTTCTGTTTTGTTTTTAATTAAATTTTTATTTTTTTAATATTAGTTACAGTTTATTAACTTTGTATCCCAGCTGTAGCAGGAGCCCTCATTCCCTCTCAATCCCACCCTCCCTCCCTCATTTCCTCTCTTCCCCTTTCCAAATCCACTGATAGGGGAGGTCCTCCTCCCCTTCCATCTAACCTTAGCTTATCAGGTATCCTCAGGACTGGCTGCCATGTCCTCCTCTGTGGCCTAGCAAGGCTTCTCCTCCCTGGGGGGGGAGGGGAGGGTGTCAAAGAGCCAACCATTGAGTTCATGTCAGAAATAGTCCCTGTTTCCCTTACTAGGGAACCCACTTGGATACTGAACTACCATGGGCTACATGCAAGCAGGGATTCTAGGTTATATCCATACATGGTCCTTGGTTGGTTGGAGATAGAAACTCATAAAAGACCCCTGTGCCCAGATATATTTGGTCTTTGTGGAGCTCCTGTCCTCTCCAGGTCATACTAACTTCCCCTTCTTTCATATGATTCCCTGCACTCTCAGTGGTTAAGAGCACTGTCTGTTCTTCTAAAGAACCTGTGTTCAATTCCTGGCACCCACATGGCAGCTCACAACTGTATGAAATGCTGATTTCAAGGGCTCTGACACCTTCACACTAATGCACATAAAATAAAAGCATTTGCCTTTCTGAATGAAGATTGAGCATCTTACCCAGGGTCCTCCTTCTTGATTAGCTTCTTTAAGTGTACACCTATGCAACAGTTTTTACAAAAATACTTTCTGGGCTGGAGAGATAGCTCAACGGTAAAGAGCACTGTCTGTTCTTCCAGAGGTCCTGAGTTCAATTCCCAGCAACTACATGGTGGCTCACAACCATCTAAAAATGTACATGCAGATAGAACACTCATATACATAAAATAAATTATTTTTTAAAAAAAGAAAAAATACTTTACACGATCTCTATGTGCTGATAGAGTATCATTTTCAAATTATACTTGAAGAAAACAGGTACAGAATACTGTATTATGCTCCCTTTCCTGATAAAATAAATAATAATAAATAATAAGCAGACAAATGTTGAATACAAATAGGGAGATGCATTTGTTTATATGTACATAAATTCTGGCTTGGTCAACAGAGTGCTTACAACACAAGCATGACAAGTTAAGTTCATATTCCTGACACTTCCAGAAAAAAGCTGGCAGAGAAGCACAGTGCTGTAGTCCTAGCCCTGGGACGTTGGAGGTCACGAACTAGAAAGTCCAGCTCAGCAGCGAGTCCCAGGCTCAATGAGGCAGTGATTAAAGACACCCAGGGATGACTCTGGCCTCCACAGACACAAGCACATGGGCACCTATATGCACTTGTGCACACACATACACACAGCACAGAATTAACTAATTAATTAACTAGAATATTTTTAAGATCTAGAAGGAAGCATCAGAAGCAAAATCACTTAACCTTACTGGAAACATGTTAGAGGAAGGAGACTTATCTTCATAACCATTTTATGAAGAGTGTGGCAAAAGTATGGCAGTCCCTCTCACCTACACTGTAGCCAGATAAACATCTGTCACAAAACATTTAATTTCCAAACTTGAACACAGCTTTCAGTTGTTGGGAATTTGTTCTTCAAATATGCTTTATTCACTGTATGATTCTCTGTGAGAGCAAAAGCCATTCAAATGCAAAAGTTCCACAGAGAAATTTATGTAAAGTGTGGTACATCTTAGGAGCAGAACAATACTAAGATATTCTAAAATAAGAGGTGAGTCTATATACGGCGTAAAACCTGGCAAAGTATGCCATTAGAGTGAATAAAGCAAATTGGAGAGCAATCTGTAGAGCAATCAGGAGAACAAGTGAGAGAGGTTAAGAAGGTGAGTGTGTGTGTGTGTGCGCGCGCGCGTGTATCCCCTCATAAAAACATTTAAGAAATAACCAAATGGGGCTGGATATACTGTTCCAGGGTTCATACTGCTCTTCCAGAGGACCTGAGTTCATTTCTGAGCACACAGATTGGGAACTCTAGCTCCAGGAGATCTGGCACCCCACACTCTTCTGATTTCCACAGGCACTGGACTAATGCACACATAGCTACACAGAGACACACACACACATATACATAGTTAAAAATAAAATAATGAAACTAAAGCCAAATGGTGGTGGCACTGCATGCCTTTGATCCCAGTACTCAGGAGGCAGAGGCAGGTGGATCTTTTGAGTTTGAGGCCAGCCTGGACTACAGAGTAAGTTGCAAGACAGCCAGGACTACACAGAGAAGCCCTGTCTGGAAGAAGAGGAAGAGGAAGAGGATGAAAAGGGAGAGGAAGAAGAAAAGAAAAAAGAAAAAAGAAACTAATCGAAGCAACGGTCTCCATGAAAGGCCCACACGGGGAGAACGCCCCTGAAGTGTGAGAGACCGCTCTTTGGTTTAGCCCCTCAGTTGTGGCAGCCTGTTACTGCTGCTTTAGGAAGTGGACGCACCCCCTTCCTAAGTACACCTACTGAGTCACAGAAAAGGTGCAATGAATGATGCCTGAACTCCAATTTCCACAGAGCCTCTGAATGTGCCCGACTGGCATTTTTTTTTCCTGCTCACTACCTTCATCAGAGTAATCCAAAGCAGCTGCACGTCAACAGGAAGAATATGCTGCAGACTCCTGACAGCGCCATGCTAAACCCTTCTCAGCCATTTTCTGCAGAATATAACTGGAAAAAGTCAATAAAGGAGATATACAGTTATTCCAATTTGACAGATCAGGAAACAGGCTTACATGGGTTGGAATCCTACTTGAAAAGCACAAGCTCAAGTCTGAATCCAAAATCTGTCCTCACGATCGCTTGGAAAGACAAGGTATATATACAAAGAGTAGCAGTGACTAGAAAAACATAATGAATTTCAAAGTTAAATGCAAATCCTACAAAAACCAACCCAATGAAACAGAAAAGTGTGTATCTGCCCCTATTGCAAGACAAACAAGAAAATTAGACATGGGCCAGGTTACAAGCTATGTTCACACCTTGCTGATTTCCAGAGCCCATAGTTTACACACAGGCTGGCATAGGATAAACTATTACTATTTATGCTTATAGTATAAACCCTGATGTTGACCAATACTTTAAAAAAAAAAAACAGCTGGTCCTTTAATCTAGAATCTTCCCCCTCTCATTACTGATGCCTCTTCTCCTACCTGCTTGAATTTCTCTTCCTCTATCCAGATACAGCTCAAAACTGACTTCCCGTTTTTCTTCCTAGGAGAACTGAGGGGCTACAGTCTGAGTGCTTGCTCCCATCTCCATTGATCTATCCTCACAGGTCTGCCCAGCATGGCTTATGTTCTGTTCCCATTAGCAAAGCTTATCGGTGTATACCCTTAGCTCAAACCTGAGCCATCAGATATCTCTGAGGATCAGAACTGATTCAAAACAAAAAAAAAGCAAACATAAGTTTAAAACAAGTAAAAAGGAATGATTGGAGAGAAAGCCCAGTGGCCACACTTATTACCTGTCAGTGTGCTCAGGCTTAAATGGGTGTCTAAAAATTAGCAAAGTGTGTGCCGTCCCAGGAAGGGTGGGTGTCGATGGACAGAGAAGGAATTGGTCCAAGGGTGACCAAAGTGACAGGCTCACTACAGTCTATTATAATTCCATGTTTGCACTGCATTCTGTGGAAAAGAACCCACTTGTAGCCCAGTACACACACTGCTAATGGTTTATTCTGAATCAGCTTTCGATCTAGATGTCACCCATGCAAAACCTCCCCCTGCTACACAGAGAGGAGAATAAGAAAACAAAATCTCAGAAACATGGCCAAAGACCTGGTCAGAGGGGTAAGACTAACCCTACAGTAATGGAAGCTCTTGCTTCCTGTCCCTCAGATAATCCGCTGCTAAAGATGTGCGGGGAGACAAGACCTTGGAATGGTAATTCATTGTGTTCTCAGACAATGGCTTTCCAGATGAAGGGCATTTTACAGATGGCATTACCGGTAATGCTGTGTTGGCTGTGTGTGCATCCTTATTCTTGTTTCCTCCCAACTATCCTCCTTGTTTTTCAAGCTAGAAATCCTGGAGTCAGAGAGATGGGGTCAGTGGCTAAAGACACTTGCCACCAAGCCTGACACCTGAGTTTGATCCCTGAGACCCACCCATAAGGTGGAAAGAAAGAACCAACTCCAGCAAGTTATCCTCTGACCTTTCTTCCTGTGCTATGTCAAGTATGTACCACACACATACCCTCACAAAATGAACAACAAAGACAAAACCTATAAAGATTTAATTCCTAGTTTTTGCTTATATGGCGAGTTGCACAGGCCACTTACAAAAAAAGAGGGCCCCAGAAGCACCCCAGAACATGAAGGAGGAGCTCACCCTGGTTAGACACAAACTGCTGAACACGCTTATCACAGTGAATCAAGACGGCCAGGAAATGCTGTGTTTGCTATGTTGTGCATCCTTGTTCTTGTTTCCTCCCAACTACTCTCCTTGTCTTTCAAGCTAGAAATCCTGTCCAGTCAAGTGCTGCCCTCAAGGACAAGAAGACCCAGTGCTGAGCAAATCAGGATTCTACATAAATGGTACTTGACCTTCAAAAGCTGATACTGCTAAACTCAGGTTTGCTTTGAGCACAAAGGACACACCATCCCACCAGCTCACCCTGTTCATGGAGTTTATTTAAGCAGCAAAGGATGGAGCTAATTCAAGCAAACTGAGCCCAGGGTATAACGGGTAAAGGTTTTTTACTCTTCCAGATTTTACCAAAAGAAGAAAACAAGGCCATATTTGTTTTACAGGCTTTAAGATAAGAAAAACAAAATAGCCAGTGCTGTTACCATAAAAAGAACAACATTCTTGATTTCAGCATAATGACATTTCTCAATTACCGAAGTATTTATTTGTCTTGCTCAGTGATCTTTTTATACTCAGAGTTTTCCCAGCTTTGCCTCCACTACTGATCTCTGGTTGTAACTTAAAAGTTTTAACTTTTCTAAGTGTGTGTGCACGTATGTGTCTGTCTGTCTGTGTGTCTGTCTGTGTCTCTGTATGTGTGTTTCCACCATTCTTGCGTATAAAGGTTTCTTATAACATTATGCTCTCTTAAGGAAACCCATTGGAAAAGTAGTCTGAGGCTAAAGCACTGACTTTTCAGCTCCACTTCCCCATCTGGAAAAGCAAAGGGTATCTTGTTCCTCACAGTCACTAAAAACAATGGCCAGTAAAAAAATTAATTTAAATATATAGACTGTAAAAGTGCATATACACACATCAACTGTAAAGTAAATGTTATATATTATGTAGCTCATTATACATAATAAAGCATTGTATTAAAAATTACATTCCTATGCACATTTCAGAATTAGCAAATCCATATTGGGAAAAGAGAAAAAAAATAATAACCAGTGCCAGAAACCAACCTTCGACCTCCACTTCAGTTCTTAAGTGTCCTCACACCCTCTCTACTGCCCTCAAATAGAACACCTGCAGGCTCTATTTTCACAGCTAAGAGGAATTTCACCCTGAGAAGCAAAGGTAAAATAACAAAAGGGCACAGACCACAGAAATGGATCTTTGATAGCAACCACAGAAAAGAGAACCAACCAGCAAAGAGGAGCTTAAGCATGCCACAGAGGCAGGGCCTGTTTGTTGTGGTTTGGGAAGTTAAAAGAACAGGTGCCTAATCCCATATGGACCCGTAATTACCTGGTAACGCCTTCATCATGAAATGACTGTGGTCTTCTTAGTGAATTATGACCAGCTTTTTGAAAAATAAAATATACATTGTGTCATTGTAAAAAGAAAATGACTACACTGAAGCTCTTTATTTCATTTTTGGCTCATCTAAGCGGGCATATTGGGAATATAGCTCTGTGCAGTAGGCCGTGGTTTTGTTGTTGTTGTTGTTGTTGTTGGTTTTGGGTTTTTTTGCTTTGATTTTTGTTTGTTTGTTTGTTTGTTTTGTGTGTGTGTGTGTGTGTGTGTAAGGACTTAGAATCCCATAGGCCTGTGGGAGCGAAATCCAGTTCTGTAAGGGCATATCACATACACTCACCCCATCTCTATCTCTTCTGGAGAATTTAAAGACCTACAAAAGATGCTTAGACTCAAGAGTTGAACCAATCAGCAATGAAACTGAGATTTTGAGGAAAAAAAAAAAAGAAAAGAAATGTTAAAAATGTGGAGCTGGTAATGGTTCAGTGGTTAAAAGCGCTTGCTGTTCTTGCAAAGGGCCCAAGTTCTATTCCCAGCATCTACATGGCTGCTCACAACCATCTGTAATTCCAGTTCAAGGGGATCTGATGACCTCCGTGGGCACCAGGCACATATATAATGCACATATATACATGCAGACAAAATGCTCATACACATAAAATTAAAATAACAAAAAATAAAGCTTTAAAAAAGGAAATTCTAGAAATAAAATTTCAGTCAAGTTTTGTTTTAAGTAGAAAGAGTTGCCAATAGACTAAAATAAGAATATGGAAGAATATCAGGGAAGGAAGACAAGGACTAAGTAATCCAGACAATAAGAGGAGAAAAAATATGTAGATATGACCACGATGTCCAAGAACTCACGGCACACTTAATATACTAAGTAAGCAGAAGTCACAAACAAGCTGTGTGGATATTCTTATATAGGATAAAGTAGAATACAAGCCAAAATCAGTCTAAGAGGTAAAGAAGGCACAGCATGAAGATGGCAAGACAATATAATGAATAAGTTAAGCCCCCAGCCAAGTACTGGGCCTTTCAATCTCATAAGACAAATACTAACAAACACAAAATAGACAAACTCAAATTAATAAAATTAGAGATGAAAGACATATACTATAGTGGATAGAGAAATCCTCAGGATCATTAGAGAATGCTTTAAAAATTTCAACTCCAAAAGACTTGAAAATCTAGACAAAATGGATAAACTCCTGGGGACAGACAGATGACTTACCAAGATAACATGAAGAGGATATAAGCAATTGTAAAAGATCCATAGTGATCACTGAGATTCAAACAGTAATAAAGAGTCTTACAAAAAAAGAAGAATCCAAGAATGAACAGATTTACTTCTGAATTTTCCCAAATCTTTACAGGGCTAATATACAAGCTGGGTAGCGGTGGCCTTCAATCCCATCACTCAGAATACAGAGGCAGGTGGGTCTCTGTGAGTCTGAGGCCAGCCTAGTCTACAGCACTAGTTCTAGGACAGTGCTACACAGAAAAACTATGTTTCAAAAAACCAAAAGTGGGGGGAGGGGGATCTAATATACCAATGCTCCTCAAACTGCTCCATAAAATGGAAAAGGAAGGAACAATCCCAAACTCATTCTATAAAGCTAGTAATACTGATTCCAAAACTAAATAAAAATACAAAGAAAACTATGCACCAATTTCCCTGACAAACATAAATTCGTATTTTCTCAATAAAATGTTTGCAAACTGAACCAGCACATTAAGAAAATGACCAAGTTGATTTTATCCTAGAAATGCAAGGATGGTTCAACATACACAAGCCAGTAAGTGTAATACAGCAGATAAACTTAACACCAGAAATCATACGATTGCCTCAACAATGCATAAAACACTTTAGATAAAGCTCAACGTCCATTTATATAAAAAGGCTCTAAGAAATAAGAATAGACAGAGCATATAATTAACATTAAAATGGGGGGGAAGTTGAGAACAATTTCTCTAAAATTGGGAATGAGAAAAGGTCATCCATCCTCTCAGCTCTCATTCAACATAGTGTTTAAAATCTTAACTAGAATGGGGTAAGATGATCAATCCTCATTTAGAAAGACAGATGGGATGTGCATTGAATGTATGACAGGAGTCTACTGAGCGCATCTGAAAGACTCTAACTAGCAGTGTTTTCAAAGCAAAGACTCATGACCAAACCTTTGGCAGAGTACAGGGAATCATAAGAAAGAAGGGGAGTTAGTCTGATGGGGAAAGGATAGGAGCTCCACAAGGACCAAATATATCTGGGCACAGGGTCTTTTCTGAGACTGACATTCAACCAAGGACCATGTATGGATATAACCTAGAACCTCCACTCAGATGTAGCCTGTGGTAGCTCAGTAACCAATTGGTTTCCCAAAGTGAGGGGAACAGGGACTATTTCTAACAGGAACTCAATGACTGGCTCTTTGGTCTCCCCACCCCCGAAGGGAGGAGCAGTCCTGTTAGGCCACAGAGGAGGGCTTTGCAGCCAGTCCTGAAGATACCTGATAAAACAGGATCAGATGAATGGGGAGGAGGTCCCCCCTATCAGTGGACTTGGAAAGGGGCACGGTGGAGATGAGGGAGGGAGGGAGGGACTGGGAGGGAATGAGGGATCGGGACACGGCTGGGATACAGAGTTAATAAAATGTAACAGATAAAAAAATAAAAAATAAAAAAAAAGAAAGTAAAAAAAAAATCTTAACTAGAGTAGTAAGAAAACAAAAAGAAAAGGTGACAAATGGGAAAGGAAGAATTATAAAATCCCTATTGGTAAGCAACATCACTTACTTGAAAATTTCTACCAGAAAACTCTTACCTGATAAATACTCTCAACAAAGTAGTACATAAAATCAACGTACAGAGTCAGTAGCTTTTCTACATGACAAGAGTAAACTTGCAAAGAAAAAAACAGGGTTGTTTTTTGGGGGGGAGCATTCACAATGCTTCAAAACTAAAAAATGAAATACCTAACCAAGGAGGTAAAAAGACCTTTATAATGAAAACTTTGAAACACTGAAGAAAATACTAGAAGATGGAAGACTTCCCATGACCACAGATCAGCATAAGAGTGAGTATTGCTACGTTACTGAAAGCAATCTACAGGTTCAATGCAGTTCTAGCCAAAGTCTCAACATACTTCAGAGAAGTAGGAAAAATTCAAACACTTATATGAAGTACAAAAGACCACGAATAGCCAGACCAATCACTGGCAGAACGAAGAAAGATGTGTCATCGCAATACTCATATTAAGGCGCCCTCACTACACTAACATGATACTGGAAACAGCTGAGTACAATAGGGACTCATAAATCAGCGTACAGGTGTAGCCACCTACTTCCTGGCAAACATACATTGGCACCAAAGTTCCACAAGTGGGGCTGAGGACACTGTATATTCCCATGGAGACCCAGGCAACTAGATCTCCTCTCACCCTGTACAAAAAAAAAAAAAAAAGATATGTATAGATCACTAACAGGTTAATGTAAGCCTTGCCACTCTGAAAGGCAAGGACTTTCTGAAAAGGGCTCCAAAAACTGAGGAAATAATTGCACTGATTGGCAAATAGGATTACATAAAATTGAAATGCATCTACACAGCAAGCAAAGGAAATAATCAGCAGTGAAAAGACACCTACGGAATGGGAGAAAATCTTCATCAAATATACATTATGATAAAGAATTAATATCTAGAAATAATAATAATTAATATTAATTAATACTAGAAATATCTAGTGAAGAACTCCAAAATTAAAGACTTAATTATTTTTATAGTACGTTTGAGTGTTTTGTCTACATATATGAATTGAAGTGCATGTGTGCCCAGAGAGGCCAGCAGAGGGCGTCAGAAGGCCAGAACTGGAGTTAGAGACATTGTGAGCGACCGTGTTGGTCAGGGAACCCAACGCAGGTCCTCTGCGAGAGCAGGAAGTGCTGTTAACCACTGAATCATCTCTCTAGCTCCCAGAACTCCAAAATTGAAACACACACACACACACACACACACACACACACACACACACGCACTCACGCACGCACACACACACACCAGCCAATCAACAAATGGGCAAATGAACTGGATGCTGTCCTCAAAAGGAGAAATGCAAATGGTCAATAAATGTGTTGAATGCATTCAACATTCTTAACCATCAGGAAAACGCAAATTTAAACTACACTGATAGTCCATTTCACTAGGTGAGGAAAATCAGCCTTGACAACAAAAACTGATAATGCTGTGGTTGGGGTTAGTGGTGTCCATGTAGCTGGGGGGGTGCAACCATTGAAGAAATCAGTCACAAGATTAAAGATCCTCAATGGCATCTACCTGAAGGAACAGAAGTCAGCGAAACACAGGGACAACTGCACATTCATATGTATTGCTGCAGTATCCAAGATACAGACACTCATCGAGAATATCACAGCCTCGACACTCCTCAAGAGATGCGGATAAGGAAAATGTGGTATATATGCACAATTGAGTTTTACTCATCCATAAAGAATCAAACTACATCATTTTGCATGAAAATGAATAGGACTTGGGATCAAGTAAAACAAAATTAGCCAGACTCAGAAAAGCAAATCGTGTTCTCTCTCTCGTGTACAGTATAAATTTAAAACACACACACTGCATGAAGGCAGAGGGGGACTATTTTGGTGAGTGGGAGGTAACTGGTGGGGGCTGAATATGAGCAAAACACAATGACGTATTTGTATGAAAAACTCTAAAGCCCACTGTGTACACTAAAAGAAATTTCATGAAATACTGAAATAATAAAATTATTTTCTCATTTGTAGAATCCGATTTCTATATATATATGAATGATGTGAAACACGGGGGACAATTTGAGCGGAGCAGAGACAAGCAAGGAGAGGCAAGGCACAGTAATATTCATGTCATCATGAAACTCATTATTTTGTACAGATTTTCTTAACTGTCTTTAAAGAGACACACACGCACACACACACACACACACACACACAAAAGAATTCCCCCTGCAATCCTACAAAACAGACCTGGTAGAAAAACAGTTAAAACATATTTCTGATCCCTATACAAGGTGCTTTCTAGAAAGCACCAAAACTGGTTGTTCAACAAAAAACTGTGCCAACAGGGTAATAGCCTTTCCTCAAAATCAAAAAGATGTCTGGCACGGGGAAACACCGAACACTGGGCAGCTGGAGATAAATACTGGTGTGAGGGACACAGGGCCTCCGGGTCCCAGCTTATCATCCTCTCCAGCTAAAGAAGCAGGGATTAGGACAGTTGAGCTGAAGCCAGCGCAGCCTGCAGATTTCACGACCCCATCTTCCCTCTTTTTAAATTTTTCTCCTCACCCACCCCCCCCACCCCCACCCCCACCCCAAGCTGCGCATCTCCCTAAGAACCGTCCCTAGGCTGCAGCACCGCAGCTCGCTTGCCTCTGGGAAACGCCCCCCTGGGCAGGGAGCAGAGAGCGCGTCCGCCACCGGCGGGTTACAAGTGCGCACAGCCCCCGAGGGCGAGAGTGCGGACCGGGCCGAGGATGGGCAGGGCAGGGCAGGGCCCGGCCAAGCGGCATGCTGAGCCCACACCTCTGCGCACGGCGCCCCGCGGAGGGTGGGCCGCGGCGGGGGGACGAGGGAAGACAGAGGCCTCCCCGTCCGGGCTCGGCCCCGCGCCGCCCGCCGATCCCGCGCTGCCCTCCCCGCGCGGCCCCGCACACCTCGAGCCGGGCTGCGGGCCCCGGGGACGTCCCCGCAGCGAAGACGCTCCGCTGGGCCGCGCCGCCCACCTCCCGCCCCCGGGCCGTGTCACCGCCGCGCACGCCCTCCCTCCTCCGTCCCCGAGCCAGGCCGCGGGGCCCCGGGCGCCCCCCACAGCAGCTACGCACCTCGCCGCGCGTGGGTCCCACAGGGCCCGGGGCCGCCGCCGCCGCCGCCGCCTGGGGACGCGCGCGGGGGCCACGGAGGCCCCGCGCTCCGGGCCCGGGCCGGGGCGGGAGGCCGCCTCCCGTGGCTCGTGCGGGGCCGGCGGGGGCGGCGCGGCGCAGGCCGGGTCCGCGCTCCCACGCGGCGGGGGCGGCGGGGGCCCGGGAGCCGTCACGCGCCGCCGCGCGGCGGGAGAGGCCGGGGCCGCCCTGGCCCCGAGGGGCGGCTCGCGGCCCGGGCCGGCGCGCGGGAGAGGCCCGCGGCGGGGAGGCCCGGCCTCCGGGCCGGCGAGCTTCGCGGCGGGAGCGCGGGCCCGCGGTGCGGGGCCCCGTCGCGAGCTGCGTCTCCTCGGGGGCCGGCGGCGGCCCGCGGCCCTGGAAGCCATCGCTCCGGCTGGCTCGGCGCGCGGCGGCGCGCTCCCCTCGGGCCGCCCGCGTCGTCCCCTCAGGCGCCGACGTCGCACTCACCGCGCGCCCGGCGCGCCGCCGTCCCCGGGGGTCGGGAGCGGACGGGGCAGCGAAGGCCGGGGCCGCGCGACGCTCGTCGCCTCCGTCATGTCGGGGTCCTGTCACGCGGGCGGGTTGCCGTCCCGGGGGCGCTTCGTCGCTCCGAAGCCCTCGGGGACAGGGACGCGCACTCGTCCCCCACCCCACCCACGCCGGGTGGTCCTCGCGACTGAGGGGACAGGAGTCGCGTTCCCACCATCGGGGGGTCCCCGACCCAATCAGAGGGCGCGGCCGCCTCCTGGTGGCTCACGGGTCTCCTGGGCCAGCACCCAGGGCTCGTCGAGGGGCGGAAGACAGGAGCCCGGGGGACACCTCAGCCCTCAGCACACGTCAGGGGGCCTCATCAGTCCTAACCAGCAGGCTCCTTCTGGTCTTCTCCCACTTCAGGCCCCCAAACGTGTGACCCCACTTCCCCTTAAAGTTCTTTCGGTGGCACCCTGTTGCCTATAGCTGGCCTTAGAATCCAAGGTCCCAAGCACATTGCTCACTCAAACGCACTGTCCTCCTGCAATTTCCCATTTCTGGTGCTTGGGTTTTCTTCTGATTTAATTGTGATGTGGTACATCTCAGACTGCAATTTTTAAAGCCTTTCGAGCGATTATCCATAAAGTAAAACAAAAACAAAAAAAATTGAGAAGCTTGCTGTTAACAGAGACTGCTCTAGGCCTTTCATTTTAAAGAGACTTTATGAATCCTTCCTTGCTCTAACTTGTTCTGGTACACCCGCACCCCGTTGTTCAACTACTTCCAAAAGGCCTACCAGGTGTCCTACATCACAGTAAGGCAAGGCATTACAGAGACAATAAGAGATCAAAGTGTGCCTCGGTGCTTTTCCGTTCATTTCCATGGCTCACTTTCCCCTCTAATATCTGTTGTTACACTCTTCGAAATTGTTACATAAGTAGATCTTGCTTTTCAATTTTTTTTTAAATTTTTGTCAAAATGAAGTATTGGTATTATTTACAAAAAAAAAAAAAAGGCCAATCCCTGCTACCCTCCTACCTAACTCCCCTAAAGCAGTTGCTTTTGTCTTTTGGTGTTTATTTAATTGCTGTGTTCATGTCTGTAAATGTGTTTGACTGCTACTTGCTGGGGTATTTCTTCCCAGTTTTATGCGCTATCCCTATCCAGTAAATATTCTAAGACTGCTTAAAAGAAAAAAAAAAAACAAAACAAAACTTCATCCTTGGCATTCTAGTTTGTCTGGGTATAAAATTCAGGATCAGAAATCATTTACTTCAATGACTTCTACCTCCAAGAATTATTGAAACTGCTAGAAAGATTCTATTACTAGCCTCTTTTATTGTTTGTTTTTCCTCTATTCTGAAAACCTATGGAAATTTCTTTTTCTCTTCAGTGTTTGGAAGTTGCACAATAGTTTGCAGAGATTGGGCCCATTTATCCACTCCACTGGCTATTGGGTGAATTCTTTCATTCTTAGTAGTCAAGCTCCTGACAACTTGTTGATTATTTCTTCTCCATTTTCATTATTTTCTCTTCTTGGTTAAGCCTACCATTCAGATATTGGTGGGGAATTACGAAGCTATACTCAGGAATGAAGGTCATTTCCATGCATGGCTACTTTTAAAGAGCAGTAGGGTAGCAAGGACAGAGGCAAGCAAGGCTTCTTTACAAACACCTTATTTAAAATAGTTTTAACTTTGAATCCATGCAGGCCTTTTACATAACTGAGAAAACATATTTAAGTTTCTAAAAGTATTTCCAAACAGTGAAAAACTACAGAGATAAATGAACGAAACTGTAGTAAAGTGGGTGGCATGCCAGAGCATGTTACAGAGCTGCCTGTTGCTTAAAGTGCTGACAAACACAAGCTCCTGAGAGGCTGGGGCTTGAGGATCCCATGAGCTGACAAGTTTAAGACCAGCCTGGTTAAATAAACTTCATTTCAAAAATCAAATGAAATCTAAAAGGATACAATTGTTAATGTTACAAATTTGGTTTTGGTTTTGGTTTTTTGAGACAGGGTTTCTCTGTGTAGCCTTGGCTTTCCTGGACTTGCTTTGTAGACCAGGCTAGCCTCGAATTCACAGAGATCTGCCTGCCTCTGCCTTCCTTAGTGCTGGGATTATAGGCATGCACCATCAAGCCTGGCTACATTATTTTTTTAATGTTTTGAGGATTATAACAGTAATTTTCTCTGTAACCCCCTCATTTAACTTTATACATGGGGCAATATTACGCTCATCAAGAGTCTATCAGATTGCTGAGAGAGTCTATGAAACATAAAAGGATAAGAATCCACGACTTTCTCGCCTCCCCCTGACTGGGGAGCAGCCTTGACAGGCCACAGAGGAAGACCACAGTCCTGATGAGACCTGATAAGCAAGGGTCAGATGGAAGGGGAGAAGGACCTCCCCTATCAGTGGACTTGGAGAGGGGCATGGGAGGAGATGAGGGAGGGAGTGTGGGATTGGGAGGGGATGAGGGAGGGGGCTACAGCTGGGATACAAAGTGAATAAACTGTAATTAATATTAAAAATTTTTTAAAGTAACCATGACTTTCATTTCTCTCTCTCACGTTAAAAATCAAGAGGCCAGTGAGATGGCTCAGTGGGTGAAGGTGCTTACAGCCAAGGCTGATGATGTGAGTTCAATGCCTGGTAAACACAGGCTGGAAGGAGGGAGTCAAATCTGGAGAGAGGGAGAAGAGAGGACAAACACTAATAGAGTATAAAAGAGTTAAGTGGCATGCATAACAAATTGCCTCCCACTGACCTTGAGACCCGATTCCAAATTAATTGTAAACCTAAGGGTTAAGACAGTCAACGAGACTGAACACGGGGTGACTTCTTTCTGCATATTAAGGAACGATTGTTAGTCGGGTTCTGTATGACAATAGTATCATGGTGATCCTAACTAAAATTTTAAAGATTTATTTTTATTATTTTTGTGTCTGTCTGTGTCTGTGTATATGCTCATGTCCCCAGGGGAGCTGGAGGCATCAGATCCTCCCGGAACTGAAGTTACAGGTGATAGCAAGCCTCCTGGTACACTTGTTCCTAAACACTGAGCCACCTCTCCAGCCCCTCTCATGATATTTTCAAGAAGTTTTTCTGTCAGAAATATGCCTTTTTCTTAAAAACAATGAAATGGTAGTTACACTGTGTTGAGCGTTTGGTTTAAACTACTTGGGATGGCTCAGCAAGTGAAGGCACCTGCTGACAAGCCAGACAACATGAATTCTGCCTCTATCCCACCTAGCAGAGAGAAAACCAACTCATGTTGTCTTCTGTTCTCCACATGTGCTTCCTCCATGGATAAGTGTTTAAACTTAAAACAGTTAATCCGAATAGATGAAACAAGGTCAACTAATGCAGGTATGTGTGGAGGCTGAGTAACGGGGGGCTATGCATGTCACTGTCTGGTAGACCAACTTCTCCTTAGCTGCTCTTCAGCTTTACTGTTTCAGTTACCCATGACCAACCATGAAAATAGTAAATGGAAAATCCCAGAGATAAACTCCGTAAGTTTTAAATTGGGCCCCGTTGAGTGTGATGAAATCTTGGACCATCCTGTTCCATCCAGCCCGGAGCATGACTCATCTCTTTGTTCACACTGTGCTCAGTACCCGTCCTTCCGGCACTCAGTATCCTTTCTGGTTATCAGACCTCCTCTCAAGGCCCTCAGCACTTGTGCTCAAGTAGCCCTTATTACCCATAATCATAGCCCCAGAGCACAAGGGACGGGATGTCAGCCATTCCGAGACGTCAGCGCAAAGCCATAAAATGTTCCCTTCAAATGAAAAGGTACATGAATCCTTCACCTAAGACAAGAGAGAGAGATGCCTAAGCTGAGATTGGCAGCACAGTTGTCTGTGGCTGCAGTTGTGAAGAAGGAAAAGAGACTTCAGGCTATTGCTGTTTCGCGTCTCAAACCACCAGCGCTCCAGCCGCTGTGTGTGCTAAGCAAGTGCAGCCGTTAAGATGGAAAACACACTGAATCTGTGCGTAGGTGTGTTTCGCCAGTACCTGCGGTGTCAGACATCCGCTGAGGGTCGTGAGACGTCCCTGTTCATTTCTCCATACTTTTCTTAATGTTTCCATAATGAAAATATTTTGTGCCTGCGGAAACCATTCTGTCCATAGAGCTCTTGCTGTGGAAGCATGAGGTCTGGATTCAGTCCCAGAACCCGTGTTTCAGAAGCCCAGCATGGGGTGCACACTTACTGCAGTGCAGATTCCCAGCATCCACGTACGTGCCGAGCAGAGGTGGTGGCCCGCCTGTAATCCCAGTGCCAGTGTGGACAGTGTCCTTAGAGCAGGCTTGCTTCCTAGAGTAGCTTAGTCAATAAGCTCCAGATTCACTGACAGAGTCTTCAGTATACAAAGAGCAGAGCAGCAGGAGATGCCAAACATCCACCCCTGTCCTCCACACAGACATGCACACTGTGCAAACTCTCATGCACATGTGCACACATGCAAACACCTGTGCACAAGCACACATGTGCAAACACACACTTGTGTGCCCCACACATGTGAAAGCATACTAACCAGGAATGACACCTGTAATTCCAGCACTTAGGGGTCAGAGGCAGGAGTATAAGGAATTTATGTGAGTTTGAAATCAGCTTTCCGAGACTCTGTATCAAAAAAATAAAAATAAAAGAAAGAAAATGGGAGCTGGGGAGATCTCAGCTGATAAAGTGCTTGCTGCACAAGCCTGAGGACCTGAGTTCAAGCCCCAGCACCCATATAAAAAGCCCAGCATGGAGACACACATTTATAATCAGACAGGTGGGCTCCTGAGGCTCCCTGGCCACCCAGCCCAGCAAGAATCTGTGACACATCAAAGAAGAAAGATGAGGGGCTCCTGGGGAGATTATACCCAAGGCTGAGCTCTGGCCTCCATACCAAAGAGCACACATGTGCTTGTGCACCCACACATACATGCACATACGCACACACATACACACATCAACACACACAACAAAAAATGCCTTTGTGGCGTTGTAATGGGGCACGGATTGTTTGTTCCACTGTTGTGTTCCCATTTCTTTCTCAGTGGTTGAAAGATCTTCGTTTGCTGAAGTGTGTTCCCTCATGTCATCACGTCGCCCTGCCCACCACACACACCTGCGCCTGGACCCAGCTAAGCTTCTGCACTGTGACATCAAACATCTCTCTTTGCAGAGACACAAACAAGGGGTGATTCACCCGGCAGCTTCCCATGTTACTCACACCGCTGAGAAGCCTGACGTGTTACTGCAAAGTTGACAAGACAGTGATGGCTGCAGCTCTCGAACTGCGAGAGTTTTGTGGGGGGCTGGAGAAAGCGCTTGATTGGGAAGACGGGGACCGCTTCCCTAAGAACGGATGGTGGACTCCTTCTGCTCAGAGCAGAGGGTCCTGTAAGGTAGAGGGCTCTGTTCATACTGTGCAGAGGCTGGACAGAGCGTGTCAATCATGTCAGAGGAAAATCCTCTAGACCACAGGAGAGACGCTGTTATTCCAAAGCTCTTCCTCACTGACTGTGCTCATGCATTGATTACTGTCCGCCACAGGCAGACGGAGCAGGCTGAAAGATCATGTTTTTTGGAATCTTCGGAGATGACTCAGTTGGTAAGGTTGGGAGTTCGAATCCCCAGTTGCACAGGACACTTTAAATCCCCTTGCTGAGGATGCAGAGATAGGCAGGTCACTGAAACTCACTGGCCACCCAGACTACCCAAACTGGTGAGCTCCAGGTTTAGTGTCTCAAAAACTAAGGTGGAGAGAGAAAGAGGAAGATACCCATCATTGGCCTGTGGTCTCCACAGGCACATGTATGCACCCACTTGAACACACAAACACATACAAACATGTAACCCACACCCATGTTCCCCACACACAGAAACACACACACACACACACACACACACACACAAATCGTGGGTTTGAAAATGCAGTGAATGACTCAGCCAGGTACCACAGGCCTCCATTCTGAGTCTGTGCCTCAGCCCTTACTACAGAATGTCTCGTGACCACATTCTTGCCCACACATCCTTCTGTGTCTCACTTATGAATGGTTAAAGAATAGCAAGACTTGTTTAATAACCTTGGCTTAACTAAAAGTAGGCAAACAGTCTTAGAAATACAGACAGGCCAAAAACACTGTCAGAAACAACGAAAACAAATAATAATTCTATGCATGATGGCTACTATACCACGTAAAGACCCTAGACACACACCTACATCCCCAGTCAGCTCACCAAGTAAAAAGAAAGTCATTTATGAACATGATTGCAGAAGCTGGAGAGAGAGCTCAGAGGTGAAGAGCACTGGCTGTTCTTCCACAGGTCTTGAATTTAATTCCCAGCAACCACATGGTGGCTCACAACCATCTATAGTGAGATCTGGCGCCCTCTGCTGTCTACATGCAGGTCTACATGCAGACAGAACGCTGTATAGATAATAAATAAATAAATCTTCAAAGAAAAAAAAAAAAAGAACGCGATGTGATCACTGAGTACGTCTTGTCAGACACCGTGTAATGATGTTCCTTTCAGTCAGTGGCAATCTGCATAGCGATGATGGCTCCATACGTTTATGCTGCAAAGTTCTGATCACCGAGGGACAGCACAGCTGCTGTAGCGTTAGTCACTGCTGATTCTTATGTAAAAAGGGGGTTTTCCCGGAGCAGCCTGGTCCTCGCTCTTGCTAATAATCCACTCCACTGGCCATCTCCACCACCTGCTCCTTTTCCAGTCACCAGCCTCGGTTCTGGGGCCCGCTTTCTCTGCCTGGCGGCTTCAGCTGAGCTAACTCTGGCTGCTGTTTGGTCAGAGAGCTGAGATCAGGAAGCAGAAGTGAGCTCAGAAGGGGCTTGGCTGTGTTTCTCGAACTCTGGACTCAGGCTACCCTGGATTCTGACACTGAAGGAAAATTTCAGGGGAGATGGTTGTGAGCATTGTGTATTTCATATGCCTAGAGTTGGGTGGGTCTGTGCAACCGGGTAAAAACACTAATGTAAAATCTGGTTTTTGTTTCAGTATATGTGCAGCTGAAGCAAACACTAACTTTTGTTTCTCATTTTGACTTCAGTAGCTCTGCCTTCTCCCCACGTGTAACATTATGAAAATGCCAACGGTGTCCACTCACCTACCCTGATGGCACAGGAGGGGAAAAGGAGAGTAGTCAGCCCAACTCTAAGGTACATAGCTATATGTGCCCTCATACACACTGTAGGAGTCCAGCCTAACGTGACTACAGCCATCTTGCCTTCCAGGTGTCCTGTAACATATCCCAAAGTAAGAAAAAACAAAAAAGAAAGTCATTGGAAGTAGTCAGCCAAGCATGTGGTGCCGGCCTCTGATGACTGGACCATCTCTTAACTGGTATTTGACCTGTAAACACGTTTTTAATATCTTATCTTTCTTTTTTAAAAGGATGTATTGCTGGGTGGTGGGTGGCACACACCTTTAATTCCAGCACTCAGGAGGCAGAGACAGGGGAATCTCTGAGTTCCAGGCCAGCCTTCTCTACAAAGTGTTCCAGGATAGTCAGGGCTACACAGAGAAACCCTGTCTACAAAAACAAAGTTTTATTTATTTTTATTGTATGTATATAAATGCTTCGCCTGCATATATGTCTGTGCACAGCATGCATGTGTGATGGCTGCGGAGGCCAGAAGAGAGCATTGGCTCCTGAGGAACTAGAATTTAACGGTAGTTGTGAGCCACCATGTGGGTGCCGGGAATTGTACCCAAGTCCACAGAGCTGTCTCTCCAGCCCCCACGTTAACCGTTTTTGAGACAGCCAAGTATACTCTTGTTGGCCACAGGCTGCCACGGCCTAAGCTAGCCCTTCCTCCCCTTCAGTGTGCTCAAACCTTCCTGTTTTGCTGCCACGCCCTCATCAAAGCCCTCAGTCTTCAGTCTTTTCACACACCTCTCCCCGTTGGCAGCTGATTCTCTGCATATCAGGACCGGCTTTTTCAGAAACGCATCTGTAACGGCCCAGAGAATCCCACGTCCTCAAACATGCGTGCAGAGGCTAAGCCAGCGAATCAGTGATTGCCGGTGACAACCACATGAGACACACACAGAATATCACTGTCCCAAGCTCGTCATTTTGAATGATTGCAGTTATCAGAATGATTATAGTCGTCCAACCCACCGCCCAGAGCAGGATATTCCCTCTGTATCTGTTTCAGTCCACCGGAGAGGAACAATTTACAGGACGAAGGTATATTCCCACTCGTAGGTGCAGACTCCCTCCGGCTGCCTCCACTGTCTCTGGGCAACAGTGAGGCAGGTCGTCAGAGCCAGAGAGCGGGCAGAGAGTGGGCAGAGAGTGGGCAGAGAGCTGTTCCCCTCATGGTAGCCGGAGACGGTGCATCTTCCCCGAGCATGTTCCAGCAGCCTGCTTGATCCAGCCAGCCCCGCTTCCCAGAAATACCACTAAATAACGCATTCATCGATAGACTGATTCACTGATGAGGTCAAATGCCTTCTCAGCCAGTCATCTCTCAGTGATAGAATTTACATTTCATGTCCAGACCATGACTAGACTTTGAGCCATCCCTGAAAGAGATACATCAGTATCCTTCATCCTCCCTCTTCCAAATAAATAAATAAATAACAACACAGAAACAGCTGGGCACGGTAGCTCACCCCTTTAATCCCAGCACTGAGGGAGGCAGAGGCAGGTGGATAGCTGTGAGTTTGAGGCCCAGCCTGGTCTACAGAGTGAGTTCCAGGACAGCCAAGGCTACACAGAGAAACTTTGTCTTGAAAAACAAAACAAAAAACAAAAAGGCAAAAAAATAAAAATAATAAACATACTCCCTCTTCCACTACTTACTGCAAGCACTAGAATGGAATAAACTCAGGCTTCCCATCCTTACAACAGCGAACATTCGGCAAAGTGTGGAGACATTGTTTATTGCCTCAGTTTTACAGGAGGGTGGATAGTTGTTACTGGCACCTGCTGGGTAGAGGCCAGTGTTGCTGTGAAACATCCTACGAGGCTCATGCCAGTCTTCCACAGCCAGAAATTATCCAGTTCCAAATGTCAGCAGTGCCGACGTCAGGAAAGCTCATCTTAGAAGGAACAGTAGATCACCCTTCCGCAGCTACCTTCCAAAGAACTCCATGGTGGTTGGAAAAGGATGGTGGAGATGGCCAATGGGCTCTTGGTGGTTAGTGAGAGTCTGTGAGGGCCAGGCTGCCCTGGGGAAACACCTTGGTTTCCAGTCTGCAGGAGGCCTGGTTGGAAGGGTGTTTCTGTGAACCTGAGTCCTCTCCCTTGTCACTACCTGTGATCTGACAGAGACCCTGCTGTAGGTTTGAAACCAGAATTTGGGTCATACTGCCGGTCACTTACATAAATCAATAAAAGCAGAGATAGAATTGAATCCTTGGGGGTGGGGAGGGAAGGGGTGCATGCATACAAATGTGGAAGCCAAAACTTGGAACTGAGTGTTTACCCCCTCTTGAGACAAGGTCTCTCTGTAAGTCTGGAACTCACCTATTCAGAAGGACCGGCTATCCAGAAAGGACTAGGGCTCCTCCTGTTTCTGCCTCCTCAGCACTGGGATTACAGCACCACAGCGTCAGCTTTTGTGTGTGGATGCTAGGGATCCGAACTCAACTCCTCCTGTTTGTGCAACAAGCACTTAGCCAAACGAGCTGTTGCTCTAGTCCAGGAGCTGAATCTTAAAACCGCACTTTATCGAGAGAACTGGCAACCTGAGACGAGAGTGGCTTCGTACCCTGTCTTACATTGCTTCTCCAGCCAGCAGCCTATAGGGGAGACTGGGGGCTGCAAAGGCAGCCGGTCACGCCGGACTTCAGTGTACCCCTTATGCTCCAGTGGTCAGCCATGTTTTTGAGATGTAGCTCTCTCGCGTTCTTCTCAGCATCCATTGCATTCTTTCCTTATCCTGTGGATGCTCGGGCTCCGGTGCATCTTGAAACATTGAATCAAGTTAGCTCCTGCTGGTATCTCTCTTGTACTCCCTCCAGGGACAGCTAACTTCTGAGGGAGGTTAGCTCCGAACCAGCAAACCACTGACAATGGGTACGAGCTAAGCTAAGCTGGTGACAGTGTACCTGCTGATAGTGTTCGACAGCGCAGAGTACAAAAGGGTCCTCATAACACAGAATGCAAATATGTGAGGAAAAGTAGCGTGAAAGGTGAGTGGTCCTCCTCAGATGACCATGGACGTGCTGCTTCTGTGGTTAGTCTCTGATGTCTCTTATTTACTGGGAGGGATTGCCCAGAGTGGACAGTGTGAGGCATGGCAGGGGTTGCTTAGAGTGGACAGTGTGAGGCATGCCAGAGGTTTCTTAGAGTGGACAGTGTGAGGCATGGCAGGGATTGCTCAGAGTGGACAGTGTCAGGCATGGCATGCTGTTTTTGCTTAAATGAGAATAGTTGTAATGCAATTAGGACAGTTCTGGTTTGGAAGGTAGCAGCTTGGTAAAGTATTTTCTCAGTACTATGTTTTTAGAACCGTAACATTAGAGGTGTGACTACAAATAAAAGGCGCAGTATAATTAGCATTACTATACAGAAGAACTACACATATGTCATACACGTGTGCTGGTATGCATACATATGAGGGTTTAAAGATTTTTTTTTCATACATTTTTCCTTTGCCTCACAAAAGTCTGAAAATTACACTACCATATGGTCCCAGGAAGAGCTGGCCAAGAAAATGAAGCTTTCGATGACCTTGCACAGCAAAGCAGCTTGTCTGTGAAAGAAAACAGAGTGCAGATAAAATACTCAGAGAGCCAGAAACCTTTATATGTTAACCCTGTAGCTGCAGTTGGGACACGAAAGCCATTTGCTCCACTAAGAACTAGGAGATAGAGAAACAAAGAAACAGAAACACAGAGACAGGGAGAGACAGAGACAGAGAGGCAGAGAAAGAAAGACAGACAAAGAGGAAGAGACGAGCAGACAGACAGACAGAGACAGAGTGCATGCCAACACTGCTTCTTTTTCATAGGGTCACAAGCATAATCGGACCATGCTTCATGAGGAGGAGGGGCTGTGCCACTTGTTCTGGAGATGGAATTCTGAAATAAGCCAGATAAAAAGGAGCAGAATCTTCCTTTAAGTCAGAGGTCAATACTACCCCATAACTTGGGAAGAAGAAAGCAATAGAAAAAAAAAAGTGCTTTTAAACCAGGCACTGGACAAGCCTTAAAACCCAGGAAACCAACCATAAGGCACAGAGATCCAATGCAATACATACATTTTGTGAAGACTGTGGAAAGGCTGAAGCCAGGAGAACAAAAACCTCCATGTGAAATCACCTGGTGGCTGCTCGTGAGTTTGTCATGGTGGGGGGAGGGGAGGAACTCTTTAGACAGCTTTTGGAGTCTTCAAGCCAAGTCCTAACTTTCTGGAGAGACCCAGAGCTGTGTAGAGCAGTTAACAAGAATATGAAAGTAGGGCCAGTGGCGGCGGTGCACGCCTTTAATCCCAGCACTGGGAGGCAGAGGCAGGTGGATCTCTGAGTTCCAGAGCATCCAGAGAAGAGAAACACTGTCTCCAAAACCAAAGAAACAACAAAAAAACCCCTAATAATTCCAAGATTTATTATGTTTTTAATTGTGTGTGGAAGCATGACAGTGTCCCTGAAGCCAGAGGTGTCGGGTCCCCCGAAGCTAGAGCCCCATAGCTGTGAGCCATATCCAACACTTAAGCTAGGAATTAAACTGGGGCACTCCATTATAGCAGCGTGAGTACTTAGCCACAGAGCCTGTCTCTCCAGCCCAGGAACCGACCCTTGAACCTCAGACGACAGCAATCTGAAAAGACAGCAGACTGATGGCCTAGGGCTCTCTCTTAGGTCTCATCTCCAGTGAGTAGATTACGTGGGTTGGGAGGGACGGGCGTGGACGCAAAGGCAGTCAGCCATTCCAGACTCCAGTCTTGCCCCTCTGTCTGGTCATGCTTTGAGACAGGCAATGTCTGTATCTCACCTTCACAATGACTCCTTGTTCTGTGGATGTTTGGATCCGGGCAGGCCTAGAAACTCTTAATCAAGTTAGTTTCTGCTGGTATCAGCCTTGTCTTCCTCCAGGGACATCTGGCTGAGGAGCTGGGGGTGTTAAATCAGAAGACACAAACGATCGATATGGTGATTCTGCTCATTCCTTCTACTAGATGCTGCAAATGCATCTTTGTAATGAAAATATGATAGTGTCCCTATCTGCCCTTCCTCCCCCCTACCAGGCTGATTATGTCGCTCGGCAAAGAATTGCAGAAAGACTCAGAACCTCAGAATATGACCATGTTTGGAGACAGCCATGAGTCATCTAACACTGAGGATAGATTCTGAAAAAATAGTGCTATATGGCAATTTCCATTGTGTTTAAACATCATGGTGTATACTTACATAAGCCTAGATGGCAGAGCCTTCTACACACCTAAAATAGGATATATATATATATATATATATATATATATATATATATATAAACATACTCGTGTGTGTGTGTGTGTGTGTGTGTGTGTGTGTGTGTGTGTGTGTGTAGTGTGGTGTATCTATCTGTCTATCTGATGTTATAAACAAGAGATTCCAAAAACACAAGATGTTTGAGGCCGGTATAATAGCACATACTGTTTCACAGTAATGACTTCTACTTTTTTGGTGTGTGTGTGTGAGACAATTTAGACAGGGCCTCACAATGTAGCCCTGGCTGGCCTGGAATTCACAGAGATCCTCCTGCCTCTGCCTCCTGTGTGCTGGGATTGAGGGTGTGTACTCACCCATACCCAGCTATAATCTTTTTTAAAGAGCAGAATTATACTCTAAATTAATGTCAGAGAGTAGAGTCTCACAAGCAGATGAGCAGTCACATGATCACCTATCCTTCTCGAGTATCATGTACTGTAGAAAAGTGTGAGCACTGTAATTCAACAGGACAGACAGAGCAGAGACCTACTCATGCCAGCATTGAGCAATCTATGACATTATGTTCTTTTACAGTTGTTTTGGGTTTTGGTTTTTTATTTTTGTTTGTTTATTTGTTTGTTTGGTTGGTTGGTTGGTTGGCTTTTTGTTTGATTTGGTTTGGTTTTTCGAGACAGGATTTCTCCGTGTGTAGCCATAAGTCACTCTGTAGAACAGGCTAGCCTTGAACTCACAGAGATCCTGGCTTTTGGGTTTATTTAGACAAGGTCACACTATATAACCCTGGTTGTCCTGGAACAGGCTTTGTAGACCAGACTGGCCTCAAACTCACAGAAGTCTGCCTGCCCCTCCCTTCTGCCTTCTCAGTTCTGGCATTAAAGAAGTGTACCACCATAACCAGCAGTTTATTGATTGATTGATTTAGTGTGTGTGTCTATGTGTCTGTGTGTCTGTCTGTCTGTCTGTGTGAAACCACCCCTGTGATGAGCAGAGAAACTCTACCAAGGGGTTGAGATTGAACTCAGGCTCGGTGGCAAGCACTTTTACCTGCTAAGCCACACATTACATTATAACAAGAACCATTTCACTGATTAGAACCCAGCTCCTTTATAATTTTTTGTTTTTAGGTTTCTTAGCAATCGTTTGCACTTCTACATGTATTTATTTTGTGCCTGTGGAGGTGTGTGGGTGCTTGTGCACCAGAGTTCCCATATGGAGGTCAGAGGCTGTGGGAGTCAGCTCTCCCCTTTACCCTGTGGGCTCCAGGGAGGGAGCTCAGGGGACCAGCCTTGGCAACAAGCCTTCTATCTGCTGAGCCATCTCACCAGCCGTTGCCCTCATCTTTAAACTCTACTTTATTTGGGGTGTTTAGGCCTCCACTTCTCTTCCACCAACCCTTTAAGAGAGAAAGGTTAGTGGGGAGAAGAGGTGCAAACCCCTCCACTTCTCCCTGCTGTTGAGGGCCAGTGGGCTCTTCTAGGGGCTAACCAATCTCCATCAACAGCAGATGCGGCAGCAGGCTCCTCCACGCTGCTGCATTTCTCTCCGTCTGGCTCCGTCAGTCTCTGGTCTCTCCCGACTGCCACTTACCACACGCCGCCACCGCACGCCGCACTTTTTTCCTTCTGAGCTCTCATATTTATATCCTCAGAACCCTAGACCACGCCCGTCTCCATGCCGCACCCACAAGGCAGGCCATTACCAGCTGTCGAAACCCACGCCCCATATGAGACAAACTAAAGCCCAAGCTAAAATCCCACACTTGGGATTAAAACAAAAACATATTTACATAACATAACTGAGTTTACAAAGAAACCAAAACTTCCATTACACCAGCCCCTCTACAATCTTACAATCATACAAACATTGTATGCATATACTTACACGTATATACATACACATATACAGTCTGTTGTTAAATAACCTTGTTATGCATTTACGATTGTGCTGTTACTACAGAAAAAAACGATGGACTGAATCCCTGCTGTAGTAGGGTAAGCTCCTAGTTTAAGGCAGCCTGTGCCTTTATTTTCTAAAAAATGGCCTTGTGACGTCACAGACATATGAGGAGATTGCTATGTGAAGAAAGAAGTGTCAAAGGCTGACAGCCTTGGCAGGAACTAAGAGAAAGAAGCTCAGGACAGAGGCCCTTCGAGGCACCAAACTTACTTGCTTTTGATCTTCCAGCCTCCAGAGGTATGAGGAAATAAGTTTCTGCTTTGCTAAGCCTTGGACTTTTATTTTATTTTATTTTTGGCACGACAGGCCTAACAAATTAAGATAGACCCCCTTGATTACAGTAACCCGTGTGTATCCCTGCGTCAGCCAACACCTCAGCCCTGGCCTTGGGCTTGTGGAGATTCCAGGACTCTGACACTCTTCCTGGAAAGTGAGGAATCCATTGGCCTGTGGGGCTATGGCACCCAGTGTCTAAGTCTCCAGTCTCCGTCTAGACCAGTGGTTCTCAACCTGTGAGTCACACCCCTTCACAGGTTGAATGTCAGCTATCCTGCATGTCAGATATTTACATTCGTGTTCATAATAATAGCAAAATTACAGTTATGTGGTAGCAACGAAATAATTTTAGGGTTGGGGGTCACCACACCATGAAGGGTCGCAGAATTAGGAAGGCTGAGAACCACTGTTCTAGACCATTATTTGTGTTACTAAGGACCTCATAATTTTTTTAAACGAGGTAACTCTGAGGTTCAGGTAAGAGTTTGGACAACTTGGGATCTCAAGTTTGTCCTCCGAAAAGCAGATGAGGCATCAATGTGATCCCATTGGCCCAAAGGGGACGTCTGTTTGCCAGGGCCTTTGGAGCTGTGGCTAGAACTTGAACTGCAGCCAGAGTGTTCACACACCTGCATCCTTTAGCCTAGACGGCAGGAGTGAAGACAGGAAGTCGAAGGGGACAACTACGGTTTCTGTGTCCGGATCACCATTACTTTGTAGAGGAATTTTAATCCAGCAATATGGCTGCCACTGTGGCTGGAACACAGACTGACCCTTAGCACACACCTTTAATCTCCAATAATGAAGGAAAATTTAGTTTGAAGGAGAAAACACCCATGTTTGAAGGGGATTGAGAGGCAGAAAACGTGATGAATCAGAGAAAGATTTGACAGAATAGGATTTACCCAACTCTCATGAGAACTAGAGGTGAAAGGAGACTTAGGAGAGAGCAGTGCAGAGAGAGAGGAGGAGGAGACAGTTTTACCAGGAGACTTTTACAGGGACAGGTTCAAGAGAGAACAAGCTAGACACAGATGAAAACAGAAGGAGCCAGAAGATTAAAACATATTGCCGAAGTTGGTAAGGCTAAGCAAAGCAATTCAGTCAGAAGCTGGGAGAAGCCAGTTTGAATCAGTCAGCTTTAAGCCAGAGCAGCTGAGTTGCACCAGTGAGCCCAGAGCTCAGTAAGAACAAGAAAGGGTGAGCTTATTCATCAATAAGTCTCAGAAGCTGAAAACATTCTAGGCCTGGGTTAGATTGTAAGGAGGCTAGAAGCTTCCAGGACCAGGCCTAGGTTAGCAGATGGAGGCAGCAAGCCTCCGAGATAACATTTGCGTCAGGCGAATGAAAGTTCCTTTCACTTTACTTGTTTGCCTTGCAGGCGTCCCTACACTCTCACTCCCACTGGCCAGGACTAATGCCCAAGGAGGAGGTCCTGGACATGTTTGTGCATCACTCGGCAGCCTCCCGAGTGTCCTATCACACGGGCCCTCAGCAGCTGCTCCAGATCCGTGGCCTGCCTTCCCCTTCCTCACCACCAGGAAGGGGCGTGTGACTGTGACTGTGTGTGTGTGTGTGTGTGTGTGTGTGTGTGCTCAAGCACTCATATGAGTGTGCATGTAGAGACCAGAGGTTCTACATCAGGTTTCTTCTTCTTCTCCTCCTCCTCCTCCTCTTCCTCCTCCTCCATCTCCTCCTCCTCCTCCTCCTCCTCATTCTCCTTCTTTCTCTTCTTCCTCCTCCTCCTTTCTCCTCTTCCTTTTCCCTTTCTTCTTCTTTTTCTTCTTATTTGTTTTGTTTTGTTTTTGAGACTGGGTTTCCCTGTGTATCCCTGGCTGCCCTGAAACTCATTCTGTAGACTAGGCTGGCCTCAAACTCACAGAGATCCTTCTGCCTCTGACACTCAAATGCTGAGACTAAAGGCATTTGCTACCATATCTGGCTTCAGGTGTCTTCTTTAATCATGTCTCCACCTTATTTGTTGAGACAGGGTCTCTTACCAATCCTTGAAGTTGCCAATTCAGTAGTTTAGCTGGACGTGAGTTTCTGGGATCTGCCTCTCACTGCCTCCTTCCCCATCCTAAGCACTAGGCTTACAGACATGTGGGTGCTGGGAATCTGAGCTTAGAACCTGTGCTGGATAGTCTGTCCTGACCTCACTGATTCCCTTCTGCCGTGGGAATGAATGAATGTGGTTTCTTGATATGATGTTCTCTTTTCAGATGTATAAGTTTTTATGTGACAGTGAATGCTTTGCCCGCATGTATGTGTGTGCACCCCATGCATGCCTAGTCCACGTGGAGGTCAGAAGAGCGCCTCGGGTCCCCTGGTATTGAGCTCACAGCTGCCATGTGGGTGCTGGGAACTGAACCTCTGCACGATCAGCAAGCAAGCGCTCTGAATTACCAAATCGTCCCCTCGGCTCCTGCGCTGTTGTTTCTGCAAATCTACAAGGCCATCCTACCCTCTTCAGCCCTGCAAGCTCCTGGTGTCCCTGACTCCATGGTACACCTCGTTGGCCCCGTCAGCCTCTCCGCTCCGGCCACTTCTTGCTCACACTGTTACGTATGCAGCCTTTGACAGGCTGCTTTAGGTAGCTGCCGTGCACCTCAGCTCCGCAAAGCCTCTGGTTGCTTATGTTCCCAGCTCCTCGGCACTTAGCTGCCACAATGCTTGCAGAGTTAATTTTAAAATGTGTGCATTATTAATGAAATGGACATCACGAGGCTCCTAGCCGTCATTCCAAATTAGTACAGATGACAATAAATGGCATCACCCTGGGAAATCAAGAGTGGAGCAAAATTTAGCAGGAATATTACATGAAAGGAACTGACATTAACTGAGAACCCGATTCTCATGGGGAAGTGACGACTAAGCATGCCAGGTGTCCAAGGGCAGAAAGGCTGGGGTGGCTCTGAGTGTGTGGGTGAGCTGAAGGGAGGATCGCAAGCGAAACGCCACGATGCAAAGAAGGAAGCGGGGAAGTTGTTGGGCGAATGTGCGCGTGCTTTGGTGGAGGGGTGACTGAGTGTAGGATGGTGAGAAGAACTAGCTGCTGGCGCTTTGCTCTTTGTCTCCCAGAGCTGACTCACCTGAGGAAGTTCTGCGTTCCCTAGAGGCTTCCGGAGCACCTGCCGCCCTCGTGCGGCGGACAGCTTCACCACCAGAGGGCGCAAACGGCTCAAACGCCCAACAGGCATCTATATCTGTGATGTCATTTACGTGTTTTGCAGGGAGTTCTTTTTACAATAGCCGTGATCAAGCAAGTACCATCTACAGCTCATTTCAGCCATCCAGGATCTGCTTATTACTTATCTGTTTCTTCCATACTGTCCTAGTTAGGGCCACTATTGCTGATGAAACGCCATGACCAAAGCAGCTTTGGGAGGAGGGGGTTTATTCCGCTTACACTTGCAGGTATTAGTCCATCACTGAGGGAAGGAACAAGGCGGAGATCCGAAGGCAGAAGCTGATACAGAGGCCACGGGGGGTGCTGCTTACTGGCTTGTTCTCCCTGGCTTGCTCAGCCTGCTTTCTTACAGAAGTCAGGGCCACCAGCCCTGGTATGGCCCCACCCACAGTGGGCTGCGCCCTCCCCCATCAATCGGTAATTAAGAAAATGTACAGTAAAGTCTTATGGAGGCATTTTTCTCAATTGAGCTTCTCTCCTTTCAGATAACTCTAGCTTGATATAAAACTAGCCAGCACACTTACTACTTTATAAACTGCTTGGTCTGGGGCACCTCATTCAAGAACACAACACACACACACACAAACATACATACACATACAAAACACATATATATACAAATACATACAAACACACACAAAACACATACATATACACATACACACATACATACACACACAAAACACATACATATACACATACACACATACAAACATACATACACACATACATACACACACAAAACACATGCATATACACATATACACACATTCATACACATATGCATATGTGCACATACACTCACACACATATACACACATGTACACACACATACACTCATCCTAGGACCCTGTACCTTGCAGTTGCTTAATTTAAACATGTCTGATTCTTGGATTTATATGAAGATAACATCTACAAGAAATTTTTATCCTAAAACATTGTTTCTTCTCCTCCTTCTTCTTTATTTGTTTGGTTTAGTTTGATTTTGTTTTTCCAGATAGTGTTTCTCTGTGTAGTTCTTGCTGTCTTGCTGGCTCATCCACATTGTCCTTTAAAAAAATGAAAGTAAGAAGATAAACAAGAAAGAGGACCTGGGGTAAGATGATCAATCCTCACTTAGAAAGACAAATGGGATGGACAATGGATGTAGGAGAAAACAAGTAACAGGACAAGAGCCTACCACAGAGGGCCTCTGGAAGACTCTACCTAGCAGTGTATCAAAGCAGATATTAAGAGTGATAATCAAAACTTTAGCAGAATACAGGGAATCATATGAAAGAAGGGGAAGTTAATATGACCTGGAGAGGATAGGAGCTCCACAAGGACCAAATATATCAGGGCACAGGGGTCTTTCATGAGACTGTTTCTCCAACCAAGGACCATGTATAGATATAACCTAGAACCCCTGCTTGGATATAGCCCATGGTAGCTCAGTATTAAAGTGGGTTTCCTAGTAAGGGGAACAGGGACTATTTCTGACATGAACTCAATGGCAGGCTCTTCGACCCCTTCCCTCCACCCCCAAGGGAGGAGCAGCTTTGTTAGGCCACAGAAGAGGACATTGCAGCCAGCCCTGAAGAGACCTGATAAGCTAGGGTCAGATGGAAGGGGAGGAGGACCTCCCCTATCAGTGGACTTGGAAAGGAGCGGAGATGAGGGAGGGAGTGTGAGATTGGGAGGAAATGAGGGAGGGAGCTATGGCTGGGATACAAAGTAAATAACCTGTGATTAATATAAAAATAAAAAAGAAAACATAAAAAAGAAAAAAATGGAAAAAATGAAAGTAAAAATATATTACCTATAGTTCTGTAGGCGAACTCAGAATTGTCAATATTGACGGTGAGCCAATGAGTGAGATACGCAGACTCCTTCGTGTTCTCCATGGACCAATAGCCAGATGGAATTGCTGCAAGTGATATAACAATATGGAAAGAGGTGTGGGGAAGGCTACTTAACCAAATCCATTTAGGGTGCTTTTGGCTTTCAGTAACAGAGAAGCCAAATCAAATTGGCATAAATGGACATGTGCTGGCTCCTGACTCAGAGTCCAAAGATGGTGTAGGAAGTTGTCCTGTCCTAGTGACAATACAGCAGCTGGAAAGATGTCAGGAACCAAAGCTTCTCTTTGTGACTTTTAGTTCCTTCCCCATCTCTTTGCCAATTAAGCCCAATTAGCCTTCGGTGTGCAAAACCAACTCAGTCAAACCTTCTTGTTCCTCACTATGAGACTGGAGACCCCACAAATCTGAGGGAAACATGTACAGGAATGGCAACAGAACACGAACTAAATAATCTCTTAGGAGATAGAGATGGCTAAGGAATAAGGACACCCAGACCTTGTGTTATCTCTTTCGGCACTCTGATATTATTTTTAAATCACCCAGTGACTTGTGTACACAGACCAAAATGAAATATTATTTGCTGAGGACTTCCTTATGTGCTGTTGCTATGGGAAAATTCGTGTCTGCTGCCTGGAGCCACTCGTTAAGTGAACTCTGGTTGCCAGGGAAACCAGATCTGATACCAAACGTTATCACCAGGGCTTATTGTTCACCAGGCAACCTTTCCGATCTAGCTCTCGCTCCTGTGTGATGCTGTCAAGCCACAGGAAGCTTATGGCATTCCCAGTGAAACTGGCTAAGAGGTCATTCTAGCCAGCAGTGATCTGCTCGTTGTCATTTGTGATAAACACGCTCACGAAAAAAGGAACAGCAGCCACTTAATAAATTCCATACCTCAGTGTTCATACATACCATCCCCTTTATGTCGGCTTACACATACACTGGGGATCAGAACTCAGGTCCTCAGTCTTATCTAGGCCTTTACTCGCTGAGCCATCTCCCCAGGCCCCATTTTTTCAAATAGCATCTATCCTATTTGGTGTAAACCTGATTCATTTTTTTCAAAAAGATTTTGCTTTTACCTTTGTGGTGTGTGTGTGTGTGTGTGTGTGTGTGTAGGTGTGTGCCTGCCACATGTGTATTAGTGTACTCTCAAAGTCCAGAGAATGACATTGGATCCCCCGGAGCTGTAGTTATGGGAAGCTGTAAGCCGCCCAGTTCTGAGTGTGGAGAACCAAACTCCTGTCCTCTTAGCCCCTGAATCACCCCCCAGGCCCTTGATTTTTTTTTTTTTAATAAATTCTATTACAGAATTTCCAAAGGTACCCAAGAGGGGGCTCCCCAGGTGTCCACCCTCAAACTTTAACTCAAGAACTCGTGACGGCAAGTAGACAAGGGTATGCCTCTTCTGTGGCAACAAAGAGCAGGGACAGAGGTCTATTTAAACTGCCAGTTAAGAATGGCATTTGGAAGAATCCTGTGGGCTGTCTAAGACCGGATGACTGAAGGCCATTCTTCCACCCTGTGTTCAGGGCCTGGACAACACCTATGAACTCAAGTGAAGGGAGCAGCAGAGAAAGGTGGCAACGTTTGGACCACAAAAGAACCCTCACCATTGTTTATCAGCCCAAGGGTAGTTTTTATAATTTATTTATTATTATTATTGTTATTATTAGTAGTAGTATTTTGGATTTTTTGAGACAGGGTCTCTCAAAATAATAAAAAACAAACAAACAAAACAAAACAAACACACACACACACACACAAAAAAAAACCCTGGCTGTCCTGAAACTCACTCTGTAGAGCAGACTGGCCTTGAACTCACAGAGATCCAACTGTCTGCCTCCAGAGGGTTAGGATTAAAGTTGTGAGCCACTGCCTCATCCATCTCATAGTTTTCACATTTTAATTAACATATTCTTTCCCATTACTAGAAGAGACTGGAGCTCTGTTTGACTTTGTGACCCATGCAATCCATAAGACGGACACTAAGCGGACACAGTAGGTAATAAATTGACAGGGTTAGTGGGCTGGCGAGCTCTCCTAGTTACATAGGAAACTCAGAGACCCAAGCTGAGGGCAAAAGCCAAAACCACCTTCTCCAGTTTCTCACATACTCATACTGAAAAGAACATCCAGTATCCATCTACACAGTAAGCCTCTGAAGAGACTCTTTTAATCTGTAAGCACAAGCAGGCCTTTTCCCTGCCAGGGAACCACAGCCTCAGGAACAGCAGCTGCCTTTTATAGTAATTATATATTTTTTTTATTCTTAAAATATTAAATTTTATCGATACGGAAGTGTCTGTATATGCGTATGTCATGTGCGTGCAGGGCCCTTGAGGCCAGAAGAGGGTCCCCTGGAGCAGGAGTTATAGGACATTGTGAGAAGCCCAGTGTGGGTGCAGAGAACCCGGGTCCTCTGCAAGAGAAGCAAGTGCTCCTAACCGCCGAGGCATCTCTTTAGCACCCTGTTTCCTGTATTCTTTCCCTTTCTAAATTAAAAAATAAATTCTTTTCATGCGTTTGGGTGCTGTGCCGACATGCATGCCTGCTACCTGCAGAGGCCAGAAGGCGGCATCAGATCCCCTGCAACCGGAGTCACAGATGTTTGTGAGCTGCAATGTGCATGCTGGGAGAGAACCCAGGTCCTCTGAAAGGGCAGCCAGTGCCCTTAACTGCTGAGCCACCTCTCTAGCGCTGTATTTTTGATGACCCAGAATTAAGGGCCTCACTGACCTAAGACTGTCCCTCTTAGCACTCACTACTTCCGGAGATAGCAAATCAATTCTGTGAGGGTACCACTCGCACAGACCACTCACCTGGAGACACCCCCTTCTGCTATCTAGCTCCTACACCCCCTCGGGCAGCATTCCTCTAGCTGACTAACCCAGGACCAAGGACTTTGTAACTAGGACAGCCTCTGTACGGCAGAGCCCCGTGAGACTGTTAGTCCTAAGCCTGCTGTCCTGCCTTGCCTACTCATCCTTCCTCTCACTCCTGGACACTGATGGAGCCTGGTGCTTTACGTACATCTGGATGATGTATAACATCAGTTCTTCTCTTAGTTACTTTTCTACTGTTGTGATAAAACACTGCGACCAAGACAACTTATAAAAGTGTTTGTTTGGGCTTTCAGTTCCAGATGGTTGGAGTCCATGATAGCAGAGCAAAGGCATGGTGGCAGGATCCGCTGGGAACACACACCCTGAGCCAAAGGCAGGAGGCAGAGAGTGTGCCAGGGATGGCTGGAGCCTTCTAAAGCCTCCAAGTCCACTCCTGTTACACACCTCCTCCAAGAAGGCCACACCTCCTAATCCTTCCTAAACAGTTCCACCAAGCATGGACCAAGTATTCATTCTCATTCAAATACCACAGTCTTCTTGGTGCTGTAACAAATTGCCCCCCCCTTTGTCACATATACAGTGACAGTGACATGCACTGTATATGTGCACGTGTAAGCATGCAGATGTACATGCATGTACATGGGGGTGAGGGTGTGTAAGCCAGAGGTTGATTACTCTCCATCTTATAAGGCAGGGTTCCTAGCTAAACCTGGACTCACTAGTTCAGTTTGTCTAACTAACTTGTTCAGCGGATTCTTGTCTTCACCTCCTGGGCACTGGGATTCCTGGTGGGTGAACACACCCAAATGACCTTTACGTGGCTACTAGGAATCTGTGTTAGTTAGAATTCCTACTGGTGCAATAAAACACCATGATCAAAGCAACCTGGGGGAGAAAAGGGTTTGTTTATTCAGCTTACACTTCCAAGTTGTAGTCATCACTGAAGTCAGGACAGGAACTCAAGCAGGGCTGAAACCTGGAGGCGGGAGCTGATGCAGAGGCCGTGGAGGGGTGCTGCTTGCCGGCTTGTTCCTCATGGCTTGCTCCTCCTGATTTCTTATAGAATCCAGGACCACCAGCCCAGGGGAGGCACCAGCCACAGTGGGCTGGGCCTTCCACCATCAGTCACTAATTAAGAAAATGTACAGCCAGATCTTATGGAGGCTTTTTCTCAATTGAGGTTTCCTCCTCTCCGATGACTCTAGCTTGTTTCAAGTTGACAAGAAACTATCCAGCACAGGCTCTAAAGTCTCTAAACTCTCACATGGCACTCTGGGGCACAGTTCTGTATCCACCAAAGCCATCAACCAGCCCCACAAACTGCCTTTTCTTGTCTTTCTTTCTTCCTTTTCCTTTTATGTTTTGGTTTTTAAAGACAAGGTTTCCCAGTGTAGCCCTGGATGGCCTTGAACTCTCGAGTTCTGCCTGCCTCTGCTGGAATTAGTGTGCACCACCAATGCTTGGCTTGATTAAAAAAACAAAAAAAATACAAAAACAAAACAAAACAAAAACCCCAACAACAGCAGCATTGCTTTTTCAATGGCAGTCATTTTATCCTTTGGTGTCACCATGGTTTTTATTGTTTTTTTTTTAATACATTATTTTTTTATATTTATTGAGGATGTGTGTGTGTGTGTGTGTGTGTGTGTGTGTGTATGTGTGTGAAGGTCAGAGGATAACTTTTTGTTAGTTCTCTGCTTCTACCATGTGGGTCCTGGGGATTAGACTCAAGTTGCCAGGTTTGGCATCGGAGGGTTCACTAAAGCAGGACATCTTTGAGAGACACAGCCCTTAATGTGCTGGCAACTCCCAGAAAGTCTCCCTCTTCTACTCTGCCAATCACAGACCTGGTCTTGCAGCTATATATGATAGACCCCTTAACAGAAATGTCTCCCAGGCTGGAGAGATGGCTCAGTGGTTAAGAGCACTGGCTCCTTTTCCAGAGGTCCTCAGTTCAATTCCCAGCAACCACATGGTGGCTCACAACCATCTGAAATGGAATCTGAATCCCTCTTCTGGTGTGCATGAAAACAGAGCACTCATCTATATAAAATAAATAAACTGAGAGAGTGAGAAAGGAGAGGTCTCCCTAGTCACAATTGTGTTCTACCAAAAAGCATCAGCTAGTTAAACTATGGGGGAGGGGTGTGGACAGGACACAAGGATATGACTGCGGACAAAGCAGATGTGTAAATGAACAAGACCTATGGGCAAGAAATTAATTTTGCCCATAATTAATTAATTTCCTACTGATGAAACATCAGAGCCCACCCTAACTACTGAGTTTATCTTCCACCTTCCACGAGACACTTGTATTTCTTTAATCAGTTCCTCCTTACATAGGCTTTTTCTTTTTTGAGGGACCCTCATTAGAAACAGTGCAGACGTCTTCCCTCTGCAACTGCTGCTCACTGTACTACAAGTGTGTGTCTGGTCAGATGGAAGGCTGAATGACCATGTCACTGCCCAAGAATATGGAGTTAGTACACGAGATCAATCGGTGGCGTTGGGGAAGGGCGGTTACAGAAGCCAGGGAGAATAAAAGTTGGCTAGCAAGGGAGAAAGGACAGGAACAGAGTCAATGGTAGTTCTAAGAAACACCCATTTTCTGTACACAGAATGTTCCCCACTGAATTCTATGTATGGTGTGTGTGTATGTGTGTAGGTATGTAAACTTATGGAGGTCAAAAGTCAATCCTGGGTATCGTCTTTACTCTCCACTTTTTTTTCTGGTTCTCTCACTGAACCTGGACTTCACTGACTTGGTAAAACAAGCTAGCCAGGAAGCCACTGAGTCCCTCCATCTCTCCCCAGCCCTTGGATTTCAGGTGTGCGCCACCACACTGTCTGGCTTTTATGTAACAGGTAGGTCCTCACTGCTCTCACGACAAGTACTTTATCAGCCCACATCCCAGTAAGCTCTTATGTTGAAATCCTAACCCTCACTCAGTGTGACAGTATTGCAAGAGCTGGGAGATACGTCCTGAAGATGGGGTTGGTACAGACAAGAAGAGGCTTCCCACTCTGTGAGGACACAGATAGCCATGTATAAGCCAGAGCTTGTCACCAGTCGGTAATTCGATGTCTGAACTGACTATGACAATGTCCTTATTTTCCCCTTAACTTTCCTGTATTAACCGACACCAAATGTAAACTTTTAAGAATGTTTTTTACTTTTTCATGGTCTTACGCCCTGATGTTTGCCAAAACTAAACTGAATTCTTTAAACATGTCAAGCTTCAACTTCAGTTGTACAATAAAGTCATTTTTAAAAATAGACATATAGCTTAATTTTTTTTTTTTAATTTCCATGTCTGACGATGACCACAGAAGACAGAAGAGGGTATCAAATTCCTTGGAGCTGGAGTTACAGGCAAATGTGAGCCACCAGATGTGGGAGCTGGGAACCGAACTATGGTCCTCTGAAACAGCAGTAGGAGCTCTTACCTGCTGGGCACTCTCAGCCCCAGGAACAAAATTCTTATTTCACAGCTGCTAGTACCATACCAAAGAGGTCCCTATGGTTGCGCTAGTTTAGACTTACTACTTCTTTCTCACTGCATCTCTACCTTGTCTGCCCTAGCTTCCAGCACCCATCTAGCCCCATGAACGTGGACTAGTAACATCATCACATTGACAAATTCTAATCATAATCTATAGAATACAAGAACTCACATATTTCTGAACTCAAGATGGGTTTTATGTCTTAACTTTTAAATAGCTTTTAGAAGTTCAGTGTTAGTGCTCAGTGGGATACTTAACACACTGTAAACCAATGTAAACCAATGTAAACCAATGTCAAGGCTTGTGTCAAAAATCCCTGGAGCTTCCATGAAAATTGGCAGAGCTTATGCTCCACAAGCCTAAGGCTCGAGTCATCCCCAGCCTGACAGCAAAGACAAAAGCAAGCTCAGAGCCTCGCGACACCACAGATACTCAAATTACAAAACATTTGCCTTAATCCCCAAATTTATAAGTACAGTATCCAGTAGAGAGTAGAGACAGAGAAAAATAAACGATAAAATGTTAGAAGAGTCATCAAGAAAAAGGTATGTGTGCGTAAACATCATGTAAGAACGATCAGACTTCAGCTTTTAATCTGCTACCATGGATTGGAGGTTTTTGAGTAGGAAAGTGGCTTTACCTAAGAGATTTTAAAGTAAGGATCATGCTGATTGCTTTGTGGAATATAACCTCTATACAGTAAATAACAGAAGCAAGGTATCTGCCAAGGAATACACCAAAGGTCTAACACATGTTCACTAAAAACAGACACAGGCTTTTAATAGCAACTTTATTCATAATGACCACAAATTGGAAATGATCCAAATACTCATCAACATTGAATGGGTTAGCTGGTCCAACGAATGGACTACGACACAGAAGTGAGAAGTGAAATCTTACAGTCCATAACACGGATTACTATAGCAGACATAGAGAGAACAAAAGATACAAAAAATGTATATAATTCCACTTGATATAGATTTAAAACAGGCAAAACTACGGGCAATAAGGGTCAGACCAACATCTCTCTCGGTGTGAGAGGCAAAGGGCGCCTACTGGAGGGACAGAAATCTTTATACCTTGATCTGAGCGGTGCATTCACAGGCGATTATAAAAACCCCACTGAGTTGGACACTTAATACTTGTAAACTTTTATCTCAATGAAAAGCACAGGCAGAACTAGGGGCACAGAACTACCATAACCAGAGTGTTCTCTTCCGAATAGTTCATTTTCCTCCCAGCTGTATGGATGGATCGCACTTCTCCTTCAACTCTGGTGTGGCTGCGGGCTTTCAGAGCCTCCGTTATCTGCCAAACTTTCTCTTCTCACTCCCCAAAGTGAGCAGCCAACTCCTAATGAGTATCTGCTTTGTCCTGAGCTCCAGGACAGGGGCAATTTGAAGCAGGAATTAGTGAACTTTTCTATGAAGTATTTTAGCTTGTGTCACACCCTGTGTCTTAACTAGTCAACTCTGCGAGTGAAGAGGGAAGCAGCCATGGCAGTCCACAGTGAACATGGCTGTATTCCCAAAACCCTTCCTCAGGACAGACTCGGGCTGTAGTCTACCAGCCCCTCCCCATGTGACAAGTGCCACAGACAAGTTGTTGAGACACTAAACTTCCATAGTTAATTGACCTCATAGCAACCTCACCAATCCTGATCCAGAAGAACTAAAAGACTAAAGATGTCATTTAGTGATTAGTTGGGAGGCATTCAGAAAGATTGCTACTGGAAGATAGAAAAGTAAACTACCCTGGAGCACCCCTTGAGATGACCTGGGAGACAAGACATCTACCTTTTATTAAAGAAGAAAAAATTATTTTGTGGTATTGGTGGCTGTTGGCTGCATTTGACAAAATGTATAGGACATGAACTGAGTATTGGGTCAGTTTCAAGGCAGAAATGATAGCATGTTTATAAAGTACTTACAGTGTAGGATGAAGCAACTTTTCAAATACAAGATAAAAATGAGAAACTCTTTAACCCAAAGGTTGATGGAAACCTAGTTTTGCAACAAGGATCAATCTCTGTACTGCTGTATCTCCTACCAAGACCTCAGAGTGAATTAAGTTAATGTGACTTCCTAAAACTCTAAGTCCAACTAAGAGAAAGATACTAGCTCATCTCTTAAATTGGGCAAAATGGCTTAATGAAAGAGACTAAGGGTCTGGCTTTCTGACTTAAGACTGAAAAGTCTCAGTTACCTAGAAATGAAATTCAGAAGCATGAAACAAGAAAGCCAGGAAATACAGCAAATCTAAAAAGAGTCCCTGTTAAATGGATTTCATCTAGGGTTTTCTCCTTGGGAGATGATATGGGCACTCCACATGTAAAAAAAATAATGAGCTGAGGATCTTGTAGTCAAAGGGCTAAGACATCCTTCTCATAAATAGGTTTACTTACTTTTAAATTCCAGAAGAGCCAGAAACCATCTGCAAAGGAAAGTAACTACTAAATAGGATGCCATTTTCTCCTAGGGTTGATGCCTACAAAAGGAAAAATGGATATTAAGTCTTTGCAGCATTGTCCTTCTCCAATACTGAAGGTAATTTTTAGATTACTGAACGCAGTTCAATCTAAGCAGTTATCCAATCTTTTCCCTCTGTATGTAGGTTCCTTTGGAAATTTAAAATAAATAAATAAATAAAAAGACTGTCTTATGGATATACTTAACACTATGAAGTAGATTTGATAGTACACCTAGGTTTGAATCTTGACACTACTAATTTACTACAGTAAATTACAATCTGTTTTCTTAACAACATTCACATAGTATTTGAACCACATGCTGAGCACTGCACTAAATTCAAGAAACACAATAATGAAGTTCCTACTCACAAATAAGGTGAGTTTAATTTCTTAATTTTTAATACATGGCTAAGAACTAGTCAGTGAACAGGCAGGATGTCTGTAAAGGTCAAATGAAGGCTGTGAAGGTTTCAAAGCTCATTAAAAAAACACATACAAAAGTATTTATTTGCCTAAGCATTTATCCAAATGCCAGGCATTGCACTACTCATTAGAGATGAAACAACGCGTTAGACTTCACTGTTCCAGTTTAGCAATGACCAAAACACAGTAAGAAACACTAAGTAGAAAGGACAAGGATGTTCAGCAAGTGTAGCTGGGTACCCAGCCTAAAGGGCACCACTGAAGCTTCTCAGATATCTATGAACCAAGATCTGCAAGATGAACAGAAGTTCGTATTCTATCTATTCTGACAACAATGGTGAAAGCAGCGGAGTGAGTTGATTCAGTTTCTGGCTTGGGTGAGGGCAACCGTAAAGCCATCTGCTGAAGGAAAAACTGGGGAAGAGCAGGTTTGGGAGAAAGAGCCAAGATGTGTTGTAAGGCCTGTGAGAGAGCAGTGTCAGCGATATCGGTAACTAGGATTTAGTGGGAAATGGAGGGGATAAGAATTTAGAAATATGAGCATTCAGGTGGTAAATGAAATCACAGAAAGAGAGCAACTAAGGAAGTAGTGTAGGGAAATGAAGCAAGGGCGAATAGGAAGGCTAAAAAAAAAAAAAAGCAAAGAAAGCAACAAGGCAGGCATACTTTAGGAAAAGGTGACTGCTCTCACTGGAGGTGGTGTCTGGGCAATGCTAAGATCATTTCCAGGAGGGAAAAAGACTGAAGACACTGAAAGTGAGTGATCTGGCTGGAAGGTTATACGGGAGGCTGGACAAACATATATTTGAACTAGTGGGAATGAGAGAAATGGAAGGAACAGTTACGGACACAAGAGTTGATGTTTTTTAGTTTGTTCTTAAATGGCACTTATTTTAACTATATTCACTGAAACCACAGGACTAGTGACAACTATATATTTAAAAAGAAAAAAGAAAGAAAAAGAGCCATGCAGCTACAGTTACTTACAGAAATACAGAAAACAGCAAAACACCTTAAACCAGCAGTTCTCAACCTATGGGCCATGACTATAGGGAGCTCGGATATCAGATATTTACATTACGATTTATAACAGTAGCAAATTATAGTTATGAAGTAACAACAAAATAATTTTATGGTTGGGAGTCACCAAAAAATGAGGAACTGTACAAAAAGGCCGCAGCATTATGAAGGTTGAGAACCACTGCTTAAACAAACAAACAAGACTAGTCACAGCAAACTATTGCTGAGGGTCAATTAAAAAAATCCTTAGCTTAGTTATATCTCCCCCATACTCACACAGTGGCTACATGATGCAAACTAATTGTATTATCACCTTAAGCAAACCGCTGAGAACTTGAATGCACAAGATATTAACATTTAGGAGACTAGAAAGTGAAAGCAGCAGCTTTCAGGGCTCCGATCATTCTCCCAAATAGTAAAAGTATCTGAGATATTTGCTGTGAAAGGTAATACACAAAGCTACTGGGAAGCCACCAGCAGACTCCATCTGTTTCCCAGGTTTTTAAGCTTATTCTTTGATAAGCAAACTGTCAACCTGTTCCTCACTTTTCTCCCGTGAGCCGCTGGCACTAGGCTTCCCTATCCAGCACACCATCAGCTTCTGCTGGAGAGTTCCCTGTCGCTTGAAATAAGGTAATGTATACTTGGGTGGAGGGTACTGGCACTTTCGGAGGGGTAGGTGACTCTTCATGGCATCAGGCTGTCTGAACACCGCAGGAAGGAGAAATGTTTAAGCTTACATGCCAGCAAAACCCTCCAGGAAATAAGATGCCCCTTATTTCTGATGCCCCACCAAGGTGCCCCTACATACTCCCCAGCATTCTCTGGGAGCCAGGGTTTCTTCCTTGGGTTGAGAACCACTGACCTAACTTTGGTTTTTAGGCTCGTGTGGCTTAGGCATCAGCTCCTTCTAAATTCTTAGTTGTAATCAGGCTCCTCGAATGCGCAGCACGCTAATGTGCCGCAGTATTTAGGACAGAAAGTAGCGCAACAGCTTTTGGACTGTACTTGAGGGCGAGTTATGAATCAGGTGCTGCTTTGAGATCAGGGTTCCACCTTGAGCTACACCGCACGGCTGACTCTTCCACAGCCACCATGTGTGGTAACGTTACAGAACAAAACCAACGTCTCTGGAAATAAGAATTATTACAGTCTGTGGATAAGCGGCTTCTTGAGATTTAAATGTTCTTACTTGAGCACTGCCTTAATTATTAAATGTGTAAGACAGTTCTAAATTCTAGAGGAAACCTATTACCAGAAGCTAACAAAACCTGACACCCATCATTTCAAAATCAGGTGTCTCTCTTAAGTATAGTTTCATTATAAAACATTAATAGATTTACTAGCCGATAAACAAGCAAAAACCTCTCATAACCCTGATCCTGAAGTGTAAAAGTCTTCCCCGCCTTATTGTTTTGATAGGGCCAAAGTTCTGTCTAGAGTAGAAAAAAGAATTACTGATTGGCAATGGTTAAGAGTCCATACTTACCATGGTCCTCGGATAGCTGAAAAAAATTGCCCCTAGTTGTGAAAAAATAAGGAGCAAACCACCAATAATCAGTTATTCTTAATTCCTGATCTAAGAAGCCTCCTAAATCAGAATCTTAAAATAATTCTTGCTGCTCCAACCAAATTTTTGATTTTTTTTTCTCTATCCATAATTTCACCATCAACTGGGTTGGTGGGGGTGGGGGCTGAAACTGCCAGTATTTACTTCTGACTCAGAATGCTTTAAAAAATAATCTTAAAGTTCTGTTAGCTAGACAGAATATCTCCACTGTGTATGTTTTTCCTTTTCAGAAACCTATTTGATATGAGTTTCTGTAAACTGACTGAAAGACACTTTTAAAGAGTTGGTAATTTCAAACCATGTATCATACTCTTTACACTGTGTCAAAGTAAGAGCTGAAACTTTTGGCATATGTCTTCAGAACATCTTAAAACCAGACTTCTAGTTCAACTTACAATACCAATACCAAACTTGTTGAAAACCAGTTACAACATAAAAGTAAAAGGCAATGACTTTTCCATTAAACTAAGTTTTTTAAAGGTGGTATTCTTATGTTTTAGTCCCGTGTTGCCAAATGAGATGGGGAAAGGCAACTTGTCAGAAAGATTTCAATGTTTATCAATTTAGATATCTGTAATAAGTTCAATGCTTCCCGACCATCCAAATTAATAAAGGCGAAAGAAAATCTAACTTTCCCTCTTCAGGTCGAATTCTTCTTGTCCTACAAAGGCTTAGGAATCATTTCTTTCTCTCACAAGATCATCCCAGCGAGGATCCATTTCAGTTGTGGCAATTCGAAATAGTGCTTGGAGGTGCTCATCCGTCAGTGGCTGGCTCAACGTGTGCTGGTTCCGAGTTAAATACGCAAAGGCCTTATCACAGATTTGGTTACTATCAAACAGGGAGGCCACCTTATAGGCCACCCCTTTGATAATTGGGTAAGCTTCACCAGACAGCCCAGCATAAAACTGTCCCAAGTCTTTGACTCTGTATTCATTCCACAGGTCAGTGCTCCCCTGAAGTTTTGTTAGCTCCACTCTTACTGAAATGGGCGCATATTCAGGTTTAAAGCTAAACGGATTAGAGAAAAGTTCTAAGTCCTTTTTAATGAACCTGAGGTCCTTAAAATGTCTCTCGAAATCTTTTTGTAGGCGGGAGATCACCATTTGATATCTGTCCGGATCAAATATTTTTTGATCTTCCTTAAACTGCTGCCTAAGCTCATCAACGATGATGCTGAAGGCAGGAAAGTCTGTTAGATTTACTTCGTCCATCTGTCTCTGAAGTGAACTCAGCTTATCCTCAAAGGTGCAGATGTGTTCAAAGGCGGCGGCAGCAAACACTTTACTCATCTGGAGTTCTTCACTGATCTCTCGGAGATAGTCCATAATGTCCACCAAGAAGCCAAAATCACAAAGCCACTGCTTGTCTGAGAAGTGGACTGTTGTCGCCCCCACCGAAACCAAGAAGGCCTCTATTTCTTTTCTTAGTGAAAATATTAGTTTTAACGTTTTGCCTCTTCTCAGCCAGTTGTTCAAACACCGTCCATTAACTCTTTCACCATGCTCTGATTCAGATTCAGTTAGTAAAGGCTGAAACTCCGGTCGCCTAACACCTCTGGTCTTAATCATAACTACCCATTCGGATATGGTATTTATGATCTGATTAATATCAACATCGTAAGAACTCAAGAGTTCCAAGTGGAGGAATCCCGAATAGTGGATAACGTTCCAACAGTTGGGGCTCACAGCCTTTTCTCTCATATAGGAGACCAGTCCCGAGTTCTCACCAATCATCCTTAAAGTGTGGGTCGTGGTCAATCCAACCATCCGCTGTAAGCTGAGTCCCGCTGTCTGCAGAGCCTCCAGAATTGCCGACATGAGAGCCCCAACACTGAAGTGATGAGTCAGGTTGATAATCGTCAGAAGATCTTCTTGCACCTCCAGGTCGCGGCCAACGCCACGGATGAAGACCAGGAGGTAGTTCTCATAGGCCACAAAAGCCTGGTCATCCAAGGCAAGAGAATAGGCCTTAAAGTCCCTGGCTCGATTAAAGAGCTGGCTACGGAGATTGCTGTCAATGCTCAGAATCCTCTGCCGCGTGATCTCCGGAGACAAATCAATGCCTTCCAGGACGCCGACGTGATCCGGCAGCACCTCCCTCAGCAACACCTCCATGCACTGGTGTACGAAGTCTCCCTCGGCCCAGCCGCGACCCTTCAAGGCCAAGAAGCGGCAGAGGCCGAGGCCTGCCCGCGTCGCTCTCTCCTCCGGAGTGAGCACGGCGGCCAATGACATGTCGCCCTGCCGCAGCCGCTCCACCAGGGCCGCGCGCTCCTCGTCCCCTACGAACCGTTCGTAGAACTCGTGCTCGGCCTCGTAGTGGCGCCTCACGTCGCGTTCCCGAGTAGAGGCGACCAGGCGGCGACACACCAGGCACAGGGCCCCGTCGCCCTCCGCAGGCTCCACCACCAAGTAACGCTGGGTCCACTCGGGCCGGAACACCAGAGCTTCGTCCACTTCCATCCTAATCCTCTTGGGCGTCATCCACATTCTGCGGAAGGCCACAGGATAATGCGGAGCTCGGAGGCCGCAGAAGACGGGGAGGAGCCCGACGAGCGCCAAGCACCCCCTGGGTTCTGCGCAATATCACCCGTGCAGGGCGCGCCAGCCTCCGCCAGGGCACCTGCGTTCCCATTGGCTGGAGATTTCGTATTCCCTTAGCTCGAGGGAGCGAGCCAATCGGAAGAGCGGGCCGTGAACTCTGACGCGCAAGCGCATTGCTCTCTAGCCTGGTGGGCGGTGTCTGTGTAGGGCGGGACAGAGACCCAGGAACTGACGTGCAAAGGCGCTTGACTGGCATTCAGGCCGTCCAATCGGCACTTGCCGCTGGGAAGGCGGTGCGGGACGGCATCGGCCGAAGCAGAAGGAAGGACGCGAGCGCGAGGGGCCGAAGTGATTGGCCGAAGGCGAGCTGTGGCGCCGGCATGGCGTTTGTAGCGGGAGTTATCCGGCGTCTGGACGAGACGGTGGTGAATCGCATAGCGGCGGGGGAAGTTATCCAGCGGCCGGCTAATGCCATCAAAGAGATGATTGAAAACTGGTACGGAGGGGGCGGAGCCGAGGCCGGCGGCGCGGGCCGGGCCCACCCACCTGCCGCAGCTGGGCACCGGGACCCTGCGCGCTCCCGGCGGGTTTCCCGCTGTGTGACGTCCGCGAGACCCGTTTGCATCGCAAGTAGGGGAAGCGAGCGTGGTATTGGTTTAATGGTAGCTTCCCTGAGGAAGCGCCTGGATTTCACATTGCATACGCAGAAGATGCGCCTCTGAAGACGTGTGGATGTTTAGGGTGGAGAGAGAAAACATCTTCAAGAGTATGACATACTGGGTTTATCACTCACTCCCGGAATAATCCGTGCAAATCCAACGCGCACTTCCTTTGGGGTTTTATTCAAAATCAATTACTGGCGTTTTAGATCAGGCCACTGGATGTGGGGTTTTCTTCTGACTCTCCCATGGTCAAATTTGTCATCCCGGTTAGTGTCCCAGGGGGGCGGTATTTGTTTCGTCTGAGACTTAAGACCCACCAGATTGCGGATGGGAGAGGATAAAAATGTGAACAGAAAAGCCAGGGAGAACAGTATACCTCAAAATAGACACACCACCAAATAAGTTCAAAAAGGACACTCGTAGAATATACAAAAAGACCTTGTGTTAATATCAGTTGGTGCTAGTGAAGCCCATATACATCGTTACAAAAAAAAAAAAAAGTTCAGTGAAGAATAACAGTCTGAAAACAAACCCTTCAGAGAAATGGTACTGAAATAAAAGATCTCAGGCCCATTTTGGGGTGGAAGGACCCTTTTATAAGGATCACCTAAGACCATCAGAAAACAGATATTTACATTACAATTCATAACAGTAGCAAAAGTACAGGTATGAAGTAGCAATGAAATAATTTTATGGTTAGGGCTCACCACAACATGAGGAGCTGTATTAAAGGGTCAAAGCTTTGGGAAAGTTAAAAACCACTGCCACAGGGAGAAAGGGAAAGAGGTAACCAAAAGGAGTAGGGAGCCTGCGGGCATTTGATTTGATGTAGCTATGGATTGCAAGATGGCAGCTTTTATTTCTGCAGTGCTAGTTTGAACTAACAAACAGGATAACTTGAGTCAGTTATTAAACTGTGTCTGAATACCATACAATAAAATGAAGCCTAAAAGTAGCGTAGCAACTTACAAACAAGCAGATTTTGCATGGATTCTAGTTAAGTGCTTCTTAAATATTTTAAGTCAGGGTTTTTGATACAGAGGTATTTGAGTAACTTTTTTTAAATAAAGAATTTTTCACAAGAGGAATTGATAACTTCCCATTTTCATTTAGGCCCAGGCCAAATTTGCCTTCTGTGGTAGGTATTCTAAGTTTATAGGCTGCTCTGTGAAAACACAAGCGATTTTCCTTCCTTTTTAAGATTATTTTCTCTTTTTAACTTTATTTTGCTTAGTGGTTTGTCTGCTTCATGGGGGTTGTGTGTATAACACACTTGTGAAGGTCAGAGGACAACTGAGGAGTTGCTGCTCTCCTCCCATATGTGGGTCCCAGGGATTGAACTCAGGTCCTCTGCTTGGTGGCAGGTGCCTCTAACCCCCTCAGACATCTTATGGGTCGCCCCAATGGCATCTTTTTTAATTTTTAAATTTTCATTTTGTGTGGTTGTCTTGCCTGTGTGTATGTGTGTGTGTGTGTCTAGGCACTGTGTCCAAGGATTGCTCTCAGAGACCAAAAGAAGATGCCAGGCCCTCTGCAACTAGAGTTACAGATAATTGTGAGCCACCATGTGGGTGCTAGGAATTGAACTCCGGTACTCGAAAGGCTGAGCCATGTCTCCAGGCTCCAACCCCTTAAGCCTCTTAAAGAAATTTCTGAATGGCAGTTTTTCTTTGCGTCATCATGAATGTGTTTTCTTAAATATATATACGTAGAGGAAAACAGCACTTTTAAGTGATTTTTTTTTTTAGAGTCACTTAGAAACCAGTGACTGATTAAAGTTGTTATAACAGTAAAATTAGTTGCAAAGAGAGTAAGAAACATGTGCTAAAAGGACTGTCCTACAGGAACAGAAATGGTGGCTCTGTCCTTATCACATGATGTATTCATAGAGTACCCACATTGAGCTTGTAAGACCAAAAAAAAAAAAAAAAGTCAATCAAGCACTCTATTTGTTTGCTAAGTACATCAGAGTAGTTGCAACTGACAAAAAATATTTTCTCTGATTTGCCAGTTTAGATGCAAAATCCACTAATATTCAAGTAGTTGTTAAAGAAGGAGGCCTGAAGCTAATTCAGATCCAAGACAATGGCACTGGAATCAGGGTGAGTAAAGCCTGGGGAAGCTGGTTTTGTGTGCTTCATGTCAAAGCTCTAGGAAAATGCAGGACCGTCCCCTAACCTGGTGACTTTAGTCTGAAAACCTACATTGTATGGTGGTGGGTTTTATTTTAAAACCTTTGGCTGGGCTCAGTGGTTAAGAGCACTTGCCACACTTGCACAGTGTGAGTTTCTCAGCATCCATATCAAGAACTCCAGTTTCAGGGCATCTAGTGGCCTCTGAGGGCACTTCATGCATGTGGTACACATGCAATCAGGCATACACACATACACATAAAAATAACATTAAAATTTTTAAGACCTTTGGAAAGAAGTTGCTGAAGGAGAGACACAGTGTAGAGACAGTGGGAAGACTCTTGCAGGAACCCAGGAGTAGGGTCCTGGGTCTGTGCCCTGGACCAATTTGATTGTATTTAAGATGTAAGGAGCATGAGGTTCCTGAGCTAACTCTGAGGCAGGCCTCTTCGAATTTGCTGATGTAGGATATAAGAGGGGTCAGAGATGCCATTTACCAGAATGGCAAAGATTGTGAAAGAAGGTTTCAATGGAAGACAAGCAGTTAACATGGCAGCATTTAAATTTAAAGTGCCCTTTAAAGATGTGTCTCTTTATAAACACAATGTAGGTCTTCAGATAAAAATTTCAAACTTTGCATGTTGATATATGAAAAACTATAAGATTCATGAAAAGATGCTCAGAGATAGCCATTACAGAAATGCAGATCCAACCTGTGGTGAGATACTGTTTCACGTTTGTTAATATGACCACAGTCAAAGAAATGAAATTGTGTGGATTGCTAGAAGGTAGAGAAGTCAGTCACCATGCATTGTCGGTGGGAGTATAAACGAGTGCAGTGATTATGGAGAGTGTTAGGGTGTTCCCTCAGAATTACAGTTCCTGTTTCTACCTCTCTATGCAGATGCAGACAACTGAAAGCAGGGATAGGTAGATTTCTATGCTTATAGTCTTAACATTGTTTACAATAGGCCAAGGATTTTAAGTAAAAGCCACCGACATGTCTGTCCATCAGCAGATGACTGGATAAACAATGTGATAGACCCCACTCGTAGGCATGAAATGCTGACATGGTTCGACATGGGTAAATGTGGAGGAATTTATATGAAGTGAAATAAATCAGTCACAAAAAAATAAAAGGATTGAATAATTTGTAGTATACGATGTTTCTAGAGAAGTCAGATTCAGAGATATAATGTGGAGTGGTTATTGCCAGGGATTGGGAAAAGGCAAGAATGGAAAATTATTATTAAACAGGTACTGAGATTTAGTTTAGCAAAAATAACGAAGTTCTGGATATGAATGATTGTAGTTTTTTACTTATTAAATTTACATAAATTTAAATAACATAAATAGGTACTTAATGTACTGCATTATGCACTTAACATGGTTAACTTCAAAAGGAGTTTTATTGTTTATTGTCTCTGTCTCTTCTTTCTGTATCTGTGTGTGTGTGTGTGTGTGTGTGTGTGTGTGTTTAGGTATTTATACTGGTGAGTGCTAGTGCCTATAGAGGCCAGCAGAGAGCACTGGATACCCTGGAGCTGTTGTTAGAAGCAGATGTGAGCCATCTGTGCTGGGCCTCTGGAAGCAGAAAGTACTCTTCCCACACTGAGGCATCTCACCAGCCCTTGTTTATGGCTTTTGAGGCACTGCAGAGATAAGGGTGACCGTAAATTCTTATCCCTTCTACTTCTATCTCCAAAATGCTAAAATTTCAAGTGTATGCCACCACACTCAGCTCAAATTAAATTTTGGTTACAAGTATTTTTACTATACTTTTCAAGTTTCCTGTAGACTGAAAATTTTGTTTTCTTTTTAATTTAAAAAGAAAGACAGTGAAATTTGGGTATGTCCCATGCATACAGTTCCAGCACTTGAGAGGTCAAGGTAAGAGAATTAAGTTTGAAGTATCCTAGGCTATACAGTGAAGGATGGGAAGGGAGGGGGCAAGAAAGACAGAAATGAGTAAGTATGCGTGGAGAACAGGTCTAAGGACAAGGTCCTAGCGCTAGGAGGTGGGGACATGAATGGAAGCTGTGCATGGCACTGCAAAGGAGCAACTCAGTAAAAAAGGTGAAAATCCAGGTCTGGTGGTAATTTGTATGTCCAATAAGGAAGTTGGTACTAATCTTAACCTCTTCTCCTGAAAAATTCTTCTTAGATTAAAGCAACAAAATGAAAATCCAGAAAGATTTGGGAAAAGGAGAGGCATAATTATTTACTCTGTCCCCCCCCCCCTTAATCGTGTAGAAGGAAGATCTGGATATTGTGTGTGAGAGGTTCACTACAAGTAAACTGCAGACTTTTGAGGATTTAGCAAGTATTTCTACCTATGGCTTTCGGGGTGAGGTAAGCTAAGACTTACAAAATGTATAAAAATGCCTTCCTGTGATAATGTTGTCATTTCTGAACAGACGCAAATGAAATGTAATACTCTGTACTGAACATGTACATGTAAATTTGAACAAATTTAGCTTTCCAAGTGAGAAATTTCTAAAAATACTTGATATTCTACTTTATCTATAGAGGTACTGGACATCATGTGTCTCTATAAAAGTCCCTAATAACACCTATGAAGTTTTATCAAAAAATCAAATGTGAATCTGATCAACGATCTCATCTGCATATCAGTGTATTGAAAATATGGGGACATACAGAGAAAGTAACAGTGAATGGCACTGGGGTTAGAAAACTACACACAATAAACTGCCAGAGCAGAGGAGTACCACGAACCTGTGAACCAGAAGAGATTGAAGGGATAGTCTTGGAGGTTTCAGAAGTCTCTGAGAGGCTCGGATTTTTCTCTACTTGAGGATCAGGCTGTAGCTCTCAGATACTTCTCCAGCACCATGCCTGCCTATCGTCATGCTCCCAGCTATGATGATAATGGACTCATAACCTCTGAAACTGCAAACAAGCCCCAATTAAGTGTTTTCTTTTATAAGAGTTACTATGGTCATGGTATCTCTTTGCAGCATAGAACAGTGACTAAGACAGGAGTATATTTTATTTAATTAAATTAAAAGGCAGCTATGAGCCATTCTTTATAATTTAGGCAGTTTAGGTCAAACCAGTATAGTCTCAAGTGTCCTCCTACTCACGGTGGCCTCAGAATTGTTCCCAGTAGACAGTCTCCAAAAAGGTTTACCTTGCAGCTGCCTCTGGTCTGCCTGTAGGAAGGCAGTTTTATCCAAGCTGCAACTGTGTGTCAGCTTCCAAGCCCCTTCTGCCTGGATTCTTGCTCTATCTTTGGAGTTGCTGTTTACTGTAATTAGACAGGAGGTATATATTGAGGACCATCTTTGTGCCAGTGATGTTCTCAGCACCTTTTGTGAATTAGCTCTTCTTCCTTCCAATAGCTCCACAGCATAGATTTGTCATTTCCCTGAGTCGCTTGATGAAGCTGACACTGGATGTGTAAGAAATGATCTGGGCACACTAGATACCAGATAGTGCACAGTGCAGAGGTGAGGGGCGTGTAGGCACTCTGACCCAGAGTCGATGCTCCTGTCTACTTGAAAAAGCTCCTTCTGAAGCAGCAGGGGCTCTCTGCTGTGCTGTGTTATTGCAACCCTTTCTTCCTGAAAATACATAGGATTGTCTTCTGTGAGCAGGCCTGTCCTTACACTGCTCTCAAAGTCATTTACATTTTAAATGTATTTAATGTTTGAGCCAGGTATTCTGTAGCCCTGGTTGGTCTTGAACGACTTATGTAGCTGAGGCTAGTCTTAGGCTCCTGATCTTCTTGACTTTACCTCCAAAAATATTTGGATTAAGGGTCTGCATTGTAACATGCATCTCAATTTCATAACTCAGATTATATAAGCCAGGTTGGATGCAATGGTACATGCCTCTAATACCAGTACTTGGGAGTCTGAGACAGGAGGATTAGGAGTTTGAAACCAACCAGGCCTACACAGCAAGTCTTAGGCCAGCCTGGCTACAGGGAGGGGGGGATAGATTACAGAAGCCAGGAAAGTCTGGTTCTGACCTAGTAACTTCTAAGGCTGCAGTGCATTCCTGTTTTGTCCATTTGTTTTTGGGATGGGACTAAGCTCCTTTGTTGATCTCCAACTCCTGGGTACCTGTGATCCTCCTGCCTCAGCCACCCAAGAAGACTCATGTTCTTTAATGAACTGAAACTGCCTCGGGTATTTAGATGTTGCTGCACATTGTAGCAATTTTAAGTTCATATTTTTATAAATAGAATTGTTTCTGTAAAGCCGTTTTGAGAGATCCCATTGTTTCTTTCTGAAGGCACTTTTTTAATCTCATGAAAGATATATCACTGAGACTATATAAATACTTCTGCTACCGTGATCTGGAGTGTTCCTTAGAGGCCCATGCACTCAAAGTTTGGTCTCCAGTTTGTTGTTACTGGAAAATGATGAGGCTAAGTGTAGGTAATATAAGGGGGGTAGTGAAACCCTTCCTGTTCCTTTTCTCTTTGGCCTCTGTGGACATGAGGTGTGAGCGGCTTTGGTCTCTGAAAACTCCACACCACAATGAGTTTCTTCAACACAGGATGAAAAGTATCAGGACCTACTGACCATTGATGGGGCCTCTAGAACCATAGCTAAAAAGAAGCGGGTCATCTATAAGTTGATCACCTGGTGTATTGTTCAGTAATGGGAAACTGGCACAGGCCCTGTGGTACCAGCACAAGATACGGTTACTGTTAACACAGGAAGTCTTGGTGTGATTCCTTTTGGGGTTTTTAATGTATTCTTTCCCTTCTTGTAGAGATTCCCCCATGGATTAGATTTTAATCTTTTTTCTTAAAACATCATCAGATTGTTCATTGTTGCCATGTTCATGTAGATTAAAAGAGGCGAGTTAGATAATCTTGGCCTTCGATGGAGCAGCAGTGAAGTTTTCCTTATATCTGCTTTCCTTCCTAGGCTTTGGCGAGTATAAGCCATGTGGCCCATGTTACTATTACAACCAAAACAGCTGATGGAAAATGTGCATACAGGTACATGATAATGACTTTTGTGTCCTCCCTAAACATAAGTATTACCTTTTTTTAAAATTAAGATTAGTTTTCTTCTCTTGCTGTGGATAAAGTATTCAGCCTCAGGGATGATCATGAGGTGATACTCTTACTTCTTCATGGCTTCTTTTTAAAACGTAAAGGAAGGTATTTTCTGTGTGTGGATATTTTGCCTGCATTCATGCCTGTGTACTGTGGGTATATCTGGTGCCCTGGAGACAGGAGAAGGTGTGGGATCTGCTGGGACTGGAGTTCCAGATGACTGTAAGATGCCATGTGGGTTCTGGAAATTAGACTAGACTAAGGCTAAAGGACTAAAACAAGACTAGAATAGAATAGAATAGGATAGAATAGAATAGAATTCCTCTGGAGGTTTCCAGATCGTGAGATGTGCCCTTTAAGGGATAGTGAACCCCTTCCTGTTCCTATTCTCTTTCACCTTTGTGCTCTACTGGAAGAGTAGCCAAGCGTTTTTAACAGCTGAGCCATCTCAAGCCCCGCTTGATGGCTTCTTAAAAGGTAAGTTGTACCCTCCTACAAGCACCCAGGCGGTCTGTTGCACATTAGTTATTAAGCAGATAGTAGCTAGCTGCTCACGTTCTTCTGCCCTTTTGCCCTTCAGTGGGATAGCACTTTGGGCTGATTACAGGTCTACGGTGGGGATGCTGAAGACTCACAGTTCATTTGCTGGCCGCTGAGCTTCTGGATCCCTTCAGCCTGTGTCTGTGTGAACTGGCTTGCTTTCCGGGGAGTGGCTGCTGCTGGCTGTTGTGCTGGCACAGTTTCCAGAGGCTCGGAAATGGTCCTGGGATAGAACAAAAATGCAATTCAAGAAATCAAAATCATGTTTTTGTTTTGTAAACACTGGCTAGCACTGGCTGAAGACTAGTAGCAGTACCTAATGAATGCAGAAAGAGGAAAGAAGCAAGAAGACAATACATTTTAAGCATGCTGGTTGTTTGTAAATTAAAACAGAACACTTCTGCATCCTCAGTGTTCTTCAGAAGACTAATGTGTAATGTCGTAGAAGAAGAGAGTGCTTCCATGTATGCTTCTGTGTATGCAGGGCTGGTGTTGGGGGTCTTGACGCTCTGTGAATTCTGGGTGGTACAAACCGGAGAGACAATTGTGCGTTAAGTTTTTTGAAGGTGGTCTGAGCTGTGGTCCTTTTTCATGACCTCTGGTTTTGTATTATGCTCTATCTGGGGCGTCTAGTGGCTTTCTTCTGTAGCAGGATAAAATCGAGAGGGATCATCCTGACACCTAGTGCTTTCCTGTGCTGGATAGTCTTATGATATACTAACATCATTTGAGAGGAGGGAATCTCAACTAAGAAAAATGCTTCCAAGGGACTGGAGAGATGGCAGTGATTGGGAACACTGGCTGTTCTTCCAGAGGACCCCAGTTCAGTTCCCAGCACTCACATGGCAGCTCACAACAGTCTGTAATTCCAGTTTTAGGTCTCACATCCTCACACAGAAAATGCAGGCAAAACACCAATGCACATCAAATAAAAATAAATAAATCTTCACAAAAGAAAAAAAATGCTTCCATAAGATCTGGCTGTAAGGTATTTTCTTAATTAGAGATTAATGGGAAGGTCGCAGCCCTGGCACAGCCAACACTGGTGAGAGTCATGAAGCCAGCACAGCTGCTTGACACAGTGCCAGCAGGATGGCTGCAATCGCTATCTTTTTATCTCTAACTTTTGAGTTTTGGTTTCTGCATTGAGTTTTGGTTGTTCTTGGGGACTTTCTGCATTGTGATTCATTTTATGTCTTTTCCTGAGAAAATTATTTGAGTCTTTTTAGGAAAATCCCAAAATTAACTTTATTTGGCCCCTATTTAGAAGGAGATCAGTAAGCATAGATAAGCACATAGCTAGATAAGGCCGTTGCCGCTCCAGGAATCTTCTTGGAGTATCTGCATCTGAGCAAACTCAAACAGTGTAATTGGTGCAGACGAATAGAGACAACTGACAAACTCTTGGCTGGCCGGGAGAAGAGGTTACAGACTCAAGGCCTCTTTTTATTAGAGGCTTAGAGCTCTTTGAAAATGTGGTTTAAAGGTAGGGGTCATTTAGGGTTCCCCCTGGAGGAATAGAACTCAAAAGATACATTGACTAAAATAAACTTTTCCTACTTTATGATGAAACATATAGTAAAAGGAGTTAGGTATTAGTATTTGCTATTCGTTTTTGTTTTGCTTTTTTTTCAAAACAGGGTTTCTCTGTGTAAGCCTTGGCTGTCCGGACTCACTTTGTAGACCAGGCTGGTCTTGAACTCATAGAGATCCTCGTGCCTCTGCCTCCCCGAGTGCTGGGGTCACAGGTGCGTGCCACCACACCCAGCTGTATTTACTATTCTTAAAAAGACTGGCTCAGGTAGTTTCTGTTTGTCTGGAGTGCTCCAGAAAGCTCATTGTTTGACTAGTTCTGTTAAGGGTTTTTGTTTTGGATGATGGATAAGTGCATAAATATATTCCATACTGAAGGTCTAAAGTTTAATGTGAAGCTCTACAGATTTGTTTCTTGATGCCTATCTCTTCTAACTGTAAAGAAGTTTATTGAGTTGTACAGACTTTGGACCTGCTTAATTTTGGCATATGATATTTTTTATTTGCAAGCTTTTTTTTGTAATAGTCAAGTGTAAATTTTTTAAATGTGATATATTAATGCATTTGTCATTTTATTTAGCTCGGGAATGTGCAAGATATTTCCAGTGTTGGGGTTACATATGCCACTATGCCTGTACTTTGATTTTTGTTTTTATGCTCTGGATAAGCATACTTTTAGATACTAATAATCTTTTATGTTTTCTGACTAGAGCAAGTTACTCGGATGGAAAGCTGCAAGCCCCTCCTAAGCCATGTGCAGGCAACCAGGGTACCCAGATCACGGTAAGAATGTCACATGGGAGTACAGCTGCCGACAAACAGTTTCGTGTGAATGTTGAAGTAAAACTAACATGGCTTCTGAGGTTCTGGTGTAAAAACCAACTTAATTTTGACTTGTAATAAAAGTCCCTAGATACTTATACTTCTGAGTAAGAAAAATGACTATTGGGGTTTATGGCATGGCAGCCCACCTGCCTTCTTATCTTTTGTAGGGGGCTGGGATGGTAGAAGTCTGTGGCAGAGTAGCTGGCATCGTAAACATTATAGTTGACTCCAAAAGACATGTCAGAGTCCCAGTGTTCTATTTCTGTGCTTGTGTGTCCACAGGCAAATCACTTAACATCTCAGAATTTCAGTTTTCTAATGGCTCCAGTGGAAAAAAAAATGCCTACCCATCTGCCTCAGAGGGCCTTGAATGGGTCATGTGAGTGTTATTAGTCAAGAGGAAACCCACCCTGCAGCCTTAGCGTCACAGCTCAGTGTTTTTCCAGTCTGGGATCCCGTAAAGCACCTCACTGTCATGTGTCCCATCCCTTCACCCCTGACCCAAGCTGTAGCACATCTTGAAGGCAATCCTAATCTTTCCAAGCCTACGGCATGGTAGGCAGGCAGGAGGCAGAAACAAACATGTGCTTCCCAGTGGTGGCTCCAGGGAGCCTGCATACAGAGTGTGATTGCTGAGAACTCCAAATTATCTCCAGAGTTTTATGATTGTCTTCAGCTTGAAAAACATCTCTGAATGACATGTAATATAGTAATTGCTTGTAGAGTTACAAGCAATTAGTAAGACAAGAGTTGGAAACAAGAGTTAGTCTTGTCTTACTAAATTGTCTACTTTCTTGAGCAAGAAAATAATTTCCTCATATTTTTAGTCCTTTATATTTTTATCAAACAGCATGTCAAACAGCTAGCCCCCATTGTCTCCTTGAGAAGTCAATGCATGTGGGATGCAGGAAAATACCCTTTTTGTTTGTTTTTGTTTTGTTTTGTTTAAATTTTTATTGTTTTTTTTTAATTAATTCAATTTACATCTCATCATACCCCCTCCCCCTCTCCTCCCAGTCCCACCCTCCCAGGAAAATACCCTTTAATTCCTTTGTTGATGCTGCCTTATTCTGTTCCCCTTCCTGAGTCAAGACTTGGAACAGCTGCTGGTGATGTCACTGGATGCACTACCTCAAGATCCAGCTTTAGGTAGACAGGGTGAAGCTTTCTACATGCATTTGTTAATTTACAAGACAAACTGATCTTTCTTCAGGTGGAGGACCTTTTTTACAACATAATCACAAGGAGGAAAGCTTTAAAAAATCCAAGCGAAGAGTACGGGAAAATTTTGGAAGTTGTTGGCAGGTACCGTCCAAAATCTGGGAGTGGGTCCTTGAGCTCCGTCATTAAAAACATGCATGCCAGGGCTTGTTCTGGTCACACTTTGCTCGTCAGTCCTGAGTCTTGATTCATCTTGCCAGGGGCACAGTTGGTCTTTTTCAGTGGGGTTCTTGGCTGGCAGATGAAACAAACTGATCTTAGCTATCTTGAGCCAAAAAAAAAAAAAAAATCACTGCACTGTTGTTGCCCACTGGGTAGGAAGAGATAAGACAGGAACCAAGTGACTCTGGTGATCCTCCTGTTATTTTCTTTCTCTTCTGCTGATGCTTTGAAGCCCTTTCCTGGACAGTACCATGTAGCATTACTGGGATTCCTTGTTCTGTACCCACAGCTCTGGGCACACTTGTTGGTTGGTGGTTTCTACTTAGCATGCCTCAGAAGGGAGGGATAAGGAGTTTCCCAAAGCAAATTGGAAGCTGTAAGCTGGAGAAGGGGGTTCAGGCAGGCAAAAGCAGAATCTCGTTAGATAAGTAAGCATAATCCATTGCTAAAGATAGCTGCAGCGGGGCTTAAAACATGTGTCTGAGTCATGATTTGTGTCAACTGTCTTTCAGTATTTCTAAAATATATTTGTCCATACAGGAACAGTTTTATATATTACGTCCCCTACACCCTCCCCACTCCCACTAGTAAAATTGTGAAAAGTCATGTCAAAAATATTCCCAGTGGCTGCTTTGGTTCTAAGTGTGGTAAGGTGGAAAATAGGTATCTCATAAGTGCATTTCACTAAACACGTTTCTTCAGTTCATGGAGTTAGTGTATAGAGGACAAAGTCCTCTAATTAACAAAGTTAGTTGACACAGTCAACTTCAAAAGGGCTGTGGGGACACTGGAGCAGGACACAGCAGCCAGGAAACAGCAGTGAGGGGATGATGTGCTGATGCTATGGGAGGACCAAGTGCAGAGATTGAATCGAGAGTTAAGGATGTACTTGTGGCAGCCTAGGCCTTCTGTCATCATGAAAGTGATGCTACATGTACATACTATGCCAAGATCCTGGAACACTGTTTTCTTAAGACTTGGTCACATTTGGAAGTGTAATCTTTATGAGTCTCTGTTGCTTTGTTTTCTTGTGGGTAATGTAGGTTATGTTAAAGATTTGGGTTTGCATATCTTTCCTTAAATCACTTTTTTCTTATAAGTCTACCAGTTTATTTCATTAAAAGTAGATCTCTGAATTTATAGTGCATTTGGGTGCCCTCTGCTTAGCTTTTATTTTTTCTTTTCCAGGTACTCAATACATAATTCAGGTATTAGTTTCTCAGTTAAAAAAGTAAGTCATGAGCCTTTTTTTTTTTTTAAGATATTCATTTTTGTTTTATGTGTACAAATGTTTTCCTGCATGTATGTCTTGGCACCATGTACATGCCTAGTGCTCACAGAGACCATCAGATCACCTGCAACTGGGGTTACAGGTGGTTGTGAGTGCTGTGTAGTTTTTGGGAAACAAACTTGGGAACCTCTGCTAGAGCAGCAGCCAGTGTTCTTAATGGCTGATCCATGTCTTCAGTCCCTTAGTTATGGTTTTGAAAGGGCAATTTTGTGGTAGGAAAGAAATGTAGGAGATTTTTAAGAAAAAAAAAAAATCTTCTCAGGGCCATCAGTTGTCAATCACCACATTGTCTGTTATTTTTCAGCAAGGTGAGACGGTGTCTGATATCAGAACACTACCCAATGCCACAACCGTGGACAACATTCGCTCCATCTTTGGAAATGCTGTTAGTCGGTATGTCAGTAGCAAAGCATGTAGCAAAATCTTTCCTGTTTCTTTCCTTCATTCAGCAGTTCATTGGATTATTTTGAAACTTGTTGAGACAGTGGATGCTGTTAGCCATAGTCAGATATGCAGGCTTGCTTTCATGCTTCATGTTAGTTGATACAGTCTAATTCACATAATGAGTGTTCCCTGGGAGCGTTTTGCCTCCTGAACGCTGTAGCTGTAAATCAGCTTGTTCTTTTGGCTTTGTCTTCAAAATATTTAAGTTTAGAATTGTCACCCTCAGATGTTCCTGTTTCCCTTTTATTTATATTACTGGGTAAGGATTTAATTTGCTTGTCATTCAGCATTGATTAATTGACTTTCTAACTTCAAGTTTTGTATCAGAAGTTAGTGATGTAAATCTGAATGAAATTTTCTGTTCTGTTTGTTTTTTCAAGACAGGGTTTCTTTATGTAGCCTTGGCTGTCTTGGAAAAATTTTCTGTTCTTAAGACTAGGTTTTCAGGTGTTACCAGCCCTTCATTATCAAAAAAGGCCCAAGAGAAGAATTTGCTTATAGTCTGAGTCCTATTGATCTACCCTCTGTTTGTAAAACCCACCATTTCCATCATTGGAATTCCATGCTACGAATTCCTGCTTTGGACTTCACAGAACTCCAAAGGCCTATACCATACCCCAAGTGTCAGTGTGAAGACCCTTCCTGTGCCAGGCACACATGAAGTGCTCATAACACAGATGGTACCAACGGATCTGCCCTCACTTTCTCCAAGGTCTCAAAAGCATTGGCAGTTGTCCCTATATTCAAATTCTGCTTCCAAGGACAAACTGTTCATTCATTGAGTCAAACCAAGAAAACATGCTGTTTGCTAATTATCACACTTTTAAATAAAACTGAGAGAACAGGAACTCCACAAGGAGAGCAACAGAACCAAGGGTTTTTTTCTGAGACTGATACTCCAACCAAGGACCACTCATGGAAATAACCTGGAATCCCTGCACAGATGTAGCCCATGGCAGTTCAGTGTCCAAGTAGGTTCCCTAGTAATGGGAACAGAGACTGTCTCTGACAAGAACTCAGTGGCTGGCTCTTTGATCACCTCACCAAGAAGGGGGAGCAGCCTTACCAGGCCACAGAGGAAGACAGTGCAGCCACTACTGATGAGACCTGATAGGCTAGGATCAGAAGGAAGGGGAGGAGGACCTCCCCTATCAGTGGACTGGGGAGGGGCATGGGTAGAGAAAAGGAAGGAAGGGTGGGATTGGGAAGGGAGGAGGGAGGGAGCTACAGGTGGGAAACAAAGTGAATAAACTGTAATTAATAAAAATATAAATGAGAAAAAAGAAAAAAGTTTCGTAGGGGAGGACCCAGCATTGTAGAGCTAAACTGTGCTCCTGCATCAGTAAGCAGTTCCGTCGTCTGGAATTTCTTGTTGGTATCAAATAATGATGGCATATATGTGTTGATATGTCCCAATCAGAGTCATGATCTTCATTGTCTGGTGTAGTCAGGAAAAATAGTGGTGATTTTGAGTAGAGGGAGAACTGTTTGGGTTATTATGGGTAAACCAATGACATGACCAAAGCAACAAAAACAAACAAAAAACTGTACTCCCAAAGCAAAGGAGGCTCTCTGTATTCTACAGGGTAACTTTTAAGAGCTTTTGACCAGGTTTTAAGGCTGAACACTACTTGTCATGAAATCCCCATGAGCTGTGAGAGATTAGACATGGTCCCTAGAGAGCATTTCCAGAAGCAGGTTTCCAGTGTGTCCTCCTGAGACACTGGAGGAAGAAAGGGTTTGTGGTCAGTGTGTGTGTACAGCACTGCAGGACTCAGGGCATGTTACTACAGGAAAAGCCTGTACTGTCCATGCAGCAAAGTCTGCTGTGTTGTCTTATAGTAGGGATACAGTAGTGAGCAGCTGGGATGGCTCTTGCTCTCACACTACTCTAGTTGGAAGGAAATGAAATAATGATGCTGTTCATTAGCTGGTTGTGCTGATGCCTCAAAAACAAGCCAAACAAACAAATAAAACAGGGCATGAAGGGGGAAGTCTCTGGAGACAGTAAAAAATGTGAAGACTGCTAGGAATTAAGTAGCTGCTGATAGGGTCATTGTGAAAACTTAGGAAGTAATAAGTGCGGCTCTTGTTTACCTGTCCTCACCAATAAACACTCTTGGGAGTCCATTATTGTGCTGTTCAGTATAGAAAGGAGTCGGGTCAGCAGAGGTGAGTTTTGGACTTAAAGCTTTGGGAGTTAGCTGTGATTAACAAATATTAAGCCAAGTAAGGATTGAGAGCTTACATTCCTCTTGCTGCTCAGCAGTTAGAGTGGCGCCCAGCACTCAGCACTTGAGAACCTGAGAAGGTGGGAGGGTGGAGGATGGCTGGGTAGTTGAGAGGTGGATAGATAGAGGGTGAGTATACTCACAAGACTAGCTGAACCTAGAATCAGCTCTTTGTTTTTGGTTTTTTTGTTTTGTTTTGGCAAAGTTGGTTTATGGACAGGAGCCTGTTTGTTTGTTGTTTTTTTGTTTGTTTGTTTGTTTTACTATTGTGATTCTTTTATCACATGTAAGATTTTTGTGCTTTCAAAAGTCTCATACTTTCTCTTTTCTAAACAGAGAACTGATAGAAGTTGGGTGTGAGGATAAAACTCTAGCTTTCAAGATGAATGGCTATATATCCAACGCAAACTACTCAGTGAAGAAGTGTATTTTCCTGCTCTTTATCAACCGTAAGTGAGAAATAACTGAGTCTCCACACACACAGTTTGATGGAACTGGGGAGTTCCTGACTCAAAGGTTAGAGTGCACGTGGGAGGCTCTGCGGTGGACTGTGCCCATTAGGAAGCATCTGTAGTGTTTATCTTGTCTGTGCTGTGTAGGCCTGAATGCCTTCCTTATGTGCTTGTCCTCTGGCCTTCACATGTTAGCCCTCCCCCAGTAAATAAGTGTACTTGGGTTCTTTTAAAGGGATAACTGCTTTATGTCACACATGAGACTACAGCGCAGACAAACAAAAATCAGCTAAATATCATTTGACTGGCCTGTTCATATTTCTGATGTACCATAGTACATGTACTGTGTACCCTGTACCACAGTCTGCATTAACACTGGCCGGTCTGTTCATAAGGGCAGAAAGAAGCCAGCTTCCTATTCTGTCTTCCTGTGTGTGCTCACCTAGGGAGCAGACACAAAGGTCACTGTGATAGCCGCCTCGCTTTCAAAGAGCTCAGCAGATTAGCTCCATCTGTCTTGTCAGGTTCACCACAGGCCTGTGTGGTCAGGACATGAGTTACAAAGTACAGTGTGACATTGTTAAAGGGGCTATGGATGTGGTGATCGCTCAAAGAATGGTTGTCTTATTGATAAAATCATCACTCTTGTTAGAAATACAAAGGTGTGACATATCCTTGGCTGCCAGTTCATAGGATAGCAGTTCAGTAAGCTATTCTTTAAAATCTGCCTCAGGAAAAAGGAGAGCTAGGTTTTTTTGTTTTGTTTTGTTTTGTTTTGTTTTGAACATAGGTCTTCCTTTGTCTTTAGTCTTAACTTGTAGCCTTTATCTGTCTCCCCTAAGCGTGGGCCATTTAAGTTACCTTAACCATGCATTGAGCTGTTTGTACTGCCTGCAGTGCCGGCTAGCTTGCTCTCACCCTTCGTCATTTATATGGAAACTCCTATCGGACCTCCTTGGGCAGAGTTGGCACTCTTTCAGCCCAGCGTGTATCACACACATCTCTGCTGTGGAGCTGGACCCTTGGGCTGGGCTTAGTTTATTCACCACCATGGTATCTCTCAGCGTTTGGCGTGTGTGATAGCTTTGTGAATTAAAGTGTCTGAGAGCTGCTGAGGTCCAGTGACGGCAAAGCTGTACATGGCTGATGCGGAAGGGGAGCTGAAGAGTTGGAGTTAGACACCTTCTCATCTTTTCTGTTGCTTAGATGAGAGGAAGAACCCCAAACCTGTAGTGAGATGCTGGAAAGTGGTGACAGATAAAGGGGGGGTGCTTCTTCCTGGGCATCTGATAAGGCTGTACCTGTAACCTCATCCTGAAGGACAGTTTTGATCTGGTTACTCTCCTTTTGTTTTTTTTTCAGACCGGCTGGTAGAATCGGCTGCCTTGAGAAAAGCCATAGAAACTGTATATGCAGCATATTTGCCAAAAAACACACACCCATTCCTGTACCTCAGGTAATGTAGCACCAGCTCCTCAGTGTTCGTGAAGAGATGACCAGTCACTGGTCAGCCAGGACTTATCATGGGCACTGCTGGTGGAAGAGTGCCCTGTCCCTCCCCCCGGGAAGATGGCACAGTTCTCACATCGGGAGTCTGTGGTTCCTTCCACTGGGGTCAGCATTCTGCCCTGTGGGGAGTCCTTAAAACATTTTTAAAGATTTAACTAATTAATTAATTAATTGAGAGAGAGTGCATGTGTTCATTCGAGCAAGCGAGCATGGGACAGGAAACACTATGGGAGTCAGAAGATACATTTCTGGAGTTGGTTTTCTCTTTTCATCTTTAAATGGATTCTGGTTGCTGGGCCACTTTTACCAGCTGCCTTCTTGTAGGGTTCTTGTCTTACCTTGGCAGATGCCCAGTAGCTTACGTAAATAATTTGGCAGTCATGTTTCAGTTATCACACATAGTTTAGAACTTGCCTTATTTAGACCAAACTCCACGCAGTCAAGGTCTCTTTTGTGTTTCTTGTTCTGCTTGTCTGAAAAGGCCTCCGTAAAAACCAGCACAAAAAGCTGGGTGGTGGGGGCGCACATCTTTGATCCCAGCACTCAGGAGGCAGCGGCAGGTAGATAGATCTCTATGAGTTCCAGGCTAGCCTGGTCTACAAAGTGAATCCAGGACAGCCAGAGCTATACAGCGAAATCCTGTCTCCAAAAAAAAAAAAACAACAAACACACACCACTGTTTTTGTAACAAAGCTACACGAGGGCTCATATCATACTGAAGATTTTTAGGTTTAAAAGCTTAGCCTTCTGGCAGAAACTATGTTAGAAAGAAAATTCCCAGCTGAGCTTTCTTGAACACTCTTATAAGCCCAATGTTTTGGATAATTTTAAGTTTCAGGCCAGTGTAGCAAGAACCTCTCTCAAAAAAAGAAAGTTTTCTTTGTTGTGATCTCATTGAAATGAAAAGAAGTATAAAAATCATGTTTCAAGATGGTTTTTAGATGAGATCAGGCATGTTCAGGGTGTTGTGACCATGGACTAAAGTAGTTTTTAGATCTAACTACAGTTGTTGACTCCAGCATGTGTTTCGTTACTGGGTAATAAATCCCTCATGTCATCAGCTTGTTCTGTCTTTGCACTGGGCAGGATCTAAATAGGAGATAGAAATCATGCCACGGAACAAGAAAAGTTTAGTAAAAAAAAAAAAAAAAAATATATATATATATATATATATATATATATATATATATATATATATATATATACTGGTACTGGATTCAGTTGCCAGGGGATTGAATAGTAAGAGATGAGTGACAGGAAAAACAGGTGCAGAAAGCCACTTCCCCCTGAGAGGGGGGGTGGCTATTTATAGAGCCTCTTGCCATTCCATTCTTCATCCTGAGATAAGGTCCCTGACAAAGAATGTGACTGTGGCTTGCTGTCCCGGGAGAAGTGGACACAGCACTCCTCATCTCCATACTGAGAAGCTGCTGTGAGGTGTACTGCCCACAAGAGGAAACTGTGCTATTGGCCATGTGTGCAAGAAGTCTGACAGACTTGCTCCCATAATTGGCTTAGAAAGGCAGCTCAGTCTCCATGTGAGTTCACTAGTAAGGGGAGCGAGGGCTGTCTCTAACATGAACTCAGTTGCCTGCTCTTTGATCACTTCCCACTGGCAAGAGGACCTTGCCAGCCCACAGAGGAAGAGTATCCAGGCAGTCCTCATGAGACTTGAATGGGTAGGGTCAGATAGTAAGGGAGGAGAGAACTCCCCCTTTCAGTGGACTAGGGAAGGGAGATAGAGGGGGAAGAGGGTGGGAGGGTGGTACTGAGAGGAGATGAGGGAGGGGACTACAATGGGGACATAAAGTGAATAAAAATATTGTAAAATATTAAAAAATAAAAAGGAAAAGGAAAGAAAACCTGTCCTGTTGTCCCTCTACTGACAAAGCTTCATATTACAAAGCTTTGTTATTAGCAAGCCATGAAAGATGGAATTGGTCAGGGCTAAGAGCTCTGGATTCTTCTCTATCTTCCTTTTATTTATTTATTTACTTATTTATTTTTGAGAAGGGAGGGAGGAGGACAGTTTGATAGTTACTGTATCTTTAAAGCTGAGAAAGCATTCAGAGAAGTTGGCTACTTGCCTGAGGTTCTAGAGTGCTGACAGCTGACATGTAATAACTACCATATACATACAAGATGCCTTTATAACCTTAATTCCAGCTTTAAATCTGTGCAGTGAGGAGAGCTGTTGCATCCAGTTTATAAATGAAACTAAGACCAAGAAGGTGCCCGAGAGCCACACAGCCGCACAGCGTAGGAGACAGCCTTCAGTCTTTCTGACTTGGTCTTGAGTGTGGGGCCGTGAGGCCATGGTGGTTTGCCTCTCCATGTCGTCTAGCCCTCGCATATTACCACAAATAGATTTCCCACCTCCGTGCTGTCTCTCTTTTCGTGCTAGTTTGGAAATCAGCCCCCAGAATGTGGATGTCAATGTGCACCCCACCAAGCACGAAGTTCACTTTCTGCATGAGGAGAGTATTCTGGAGCGCATACAACAGCACATTGAAGGCAAGCTGTTGGGCTCCAATTCATCCAGAATGTACTTCACCCAGGTGAGGGCCTCCACCCCACTGTGTCCGCGGCCTTCGCTGCTTGGAAATGGGTTCCACACCATGAAAGCTTAAGACTGTTTTATTGTAACTTTGAATTGTCTTTATATTGCTTTGATAGCTTTCTTTCAGTAACTTTTCTCTGGGGGGTGTGTGTGTGTGTGTTCGTTCGTTCCACGTGCATGTGTGCAGGTCATTCATCTGCACACTTGTGTGCAGAGGCCAAGGCAGGGTGGAATCTCTTTTGTCTCCTGACTGCCTTGAGACTGGCTTGCACTGAACCAGGTCCTCACAGCGGATGTTCTTACTGTTGAGCCAGCCTCTCTGGGTTTTGATTGTCTTCCAAGAAAGGTGTTCCCTTTTGAATAGAGCTGATACTTTGTTTTAATTTATGTTCGTATTTCTAAGCACATAAAATTAAATAGTACATATACCTATTAAACAGCTTTATCAACATCAGCATTTTGCCCTACTGGTTTTATCTATTCCTGTCTTAGAGAAGGGAAAAGTATATCTTAAAGAACATTTTAGGCATTCATTTCTTGCTTAGTACTTAATTATACATCTAGAAAATTTCTTACATAACCATACTATAAATATGACACCTAATATAATTAATAGCAATAACATCATTTACTATCTAATCTTATTCAAATGTCATAATTATCTAGAGAGTCTGTTTAGTACTAGCTGCGTTCAGTAAATTTTTAGTCATAATATTTGATTATTGCAGTTTTTAAATCTCTTAGGTTGGCTCTATTTTTATTTTTTGAGAGACAGGGTCTTATAGTCTACACTGGCCTTGAGTTTGCTTGTACTGAGGAACCTTCTGCCTCTAGCTCCCCAGAACTGGGATCACAGGCCTGTGCCACCGGGCCTGCCTTCCTTTAAGTCTCTTCAGTCCCTGGAATTCAGTAAAGCCACTCCCTTTCATTCACAGGTACTGTGGCAAGCCTGTGGAGATCGGAAGGTAACCTTCAGGAGTCACCTCTCTCCTAGCATGTGACTTCTAAGGATTAACTTGGGCTGCCAGGCTTAGGGACAAGCATTTGACACTCTCAACCATCTTGCCAGCCCCAGCTTCTCCTTTTTAAAAAATTGCTTCTCTCATCGGCTCCTCTAGGTTTCCTATAGCATAATGTACTTTTGGATTGATTGGCTGATTGTTTCTTTGTGCTGTTATTTAATTCTCTCTGATCCCCTATATTCCTTTGAGTTAGAAATCTAGAGACATATCTATATTCAGACACAAAGATTCTTTTACAAAACTAGATATTTTTTCTTGTAAATTTTGTTCATTCCAGTCTGATCTTTCAAAAAAAATCTAAATTATTACACCATAGTTTTCCATATTACCAGTGGCTCTCTAACAATGCTGCAAATTCTCATACTCTAGTCTAAGAGGTGATGTTTGATGTGGTAAAAGAGACATAACATAGAGCGCAGCATTTGAAGCATTTGATCACATACACAGTTCAGTACTGTCCAGGACGTTCACATTATTGTTGATCTGGCTTAGAACTTCGCTGAACCACAACCTACTATCAGTTTGCCAAGTGACTGGCACCCTGCCCCTCCCGTTCATTTTACACGAGTAATTCTTCATCTAAGGATGTTCTTTGTTGGGTTCATTCATATGTGCCCATCTTACTCCTTTTGGTGGCGAGGAGGCAAACACGAGGTTTGCTTCTGCTTCTTTATGGGGTGGAGCCAAGTTTCTCCTGTGAGAAGCAGCTGAGAGAGAGCACACAGTGAAACTTGAACTTAAGTGGTAAGTCAGTGCACTGCAGCAGGAGCACACTGGGCTGAAATCCAGGTTGGCTGCATCACAACCATCCCCTGCTGGCTTTGTTCCTATCCTCTGCTCCTGTGGGGTGTGGAGCATCTGTCCGTGACATCTGTCACCCATGGCTCACCAGCTGATCTGGCTGGCTAGGCAGGTGTTCCCTTCTTCCCTCACTACTCCGTGTGCATCCCTCCCAAAGCTGCGTGTTCCATCAAAGAGGATAACCTTCCTAACGGAGGAAGGCCTGGAGGAGGACAGATCTTTGGTCAGGAGTATACGAGTAGTGCTCCCAGGATAAAACCTTCAAACAAGCTCTCATTCTAGCCCTGGGTTTACATTATGAACACTCACGTGCCAGGAGACTGTTGAACCTTTTGCCTCCCTCTTGGGGAAGACATGAACATGTTGCCCTTCATCACAGTGAGTCTCCGCGGGCTCAGAGGGGTTTTCTGGGTCTCTCACATGTCCTTCTGCAGTGTGGACGTTGGAGCATAATTGTGAACTATGGAACAGGTGTGGGAATGGTTCTGGAAAGGCAAGGCCCTGTACTTCCCAGTGTATCCAGCAGGAGGCTCCTAGTGACTTTGTGTTATGGATGAGTTCCTTTTCGGTTATGCCTGGTTCTTTTTTGTAAGATTGCCGTCCATGAGGGGCCTCCCCTTCTCCGAGGAGAAGAGAAGGGAGGGGCTATAAAGGATGTAAAGTGAATAAATAAATTAATGAAAAAATAAAATTAACATTAAAAATTCTACAAATGAAGATGAAAAAAGATTGTTCTCCATGATGTACTTAATAGTGTCTGCATTTGCTGATAACCATTGCCATAATCAGTTATTTCTTTAGATTATAAGACTATGATCTTATGATGATGATTTTATCATCTTGCCCTGTATTAATTGGCAATAAATCTCTGCACAGAACTTTCTCTCATTTGTTAGATCTGTCTTTCCCTCCCTACTTTCTCTTGGTACTTAGTCACAGCCGTTAACACAGCAGCCCTTTTAATGACTTGTAGACATTTGTCTTTACCATTTTCTTGTTCAGTTGAAGTTCCTTTTAGCTGTTCTTTACTTTTTTGACTCAGTTCTATTAGGCTGCTAAATCCCATGTGTGTGGCAATACAAGATGCTTCTGGCAGCCTGTACTTCTTTTCCAGCCTTTTCTGGTTGGTCATTTCTTCAAGGTACTCTAGTTCATGTCAGTTGGGTTGGTAGTTGGTAACTAGAACCTGAGACCCTGAGACCTGGGGTTTCTATTGCTTCTGGGTAGTCACTAATTTTTAGACTCCAGTAGACAGCATAAAGGGAGTAAGTATATTTAGAAACAGAATTATGAGGCGATATCTCAGTAGTAGAGTGCTTGTTTAGTGTGTGAGTGGCCTGGGGTCAGTGCCCTGACAAGCAGATTTTTAAAAGATGGTAGAATGATAATAGTTGCCAGGTCCTGGGACGAGAAGGAATAGAGAGTTGAGTGTGAGTTTTAAGGCCCGAAAAGTTGTGGAGAGAGATTCACAGCTGTTTGAATATACTCACTACCATGGAATTGTAGCTTTAAAATAGTTTAAACTGTTACGTTTTATGCTGTGTATGTTTTATCATAAAAATAAAATAGGATCTCTTTATAGTAGAAAATAGAAAAAATATAAGAACTTTTCATTTCAACTTAATTTTAAGATTATAAAAACTTTGCTTAATTATTGAATTTTATGCTTATGAATGTTTTATGCTCCTTTAATGAAATTTGCTTCTGTGCTAACAGTTCTGTGATTAACTCTTATGTCTTTGCTCATTGCTGTTCTTTTTTGGGATCTGGACCTTTATGTGCTAAAGTCTGCCCCTTTCCACTCTTTTCTCTTTTGAAATAGACCTTACTTCCAGGACTTGCTGGGCCCTCTGGGGAGGCGGCTAAACCCACAAGTGTGGCTTCCTCATCTACTAGTGGAAGTGGTGACAAAGTATACGCTTACCAGATGGTCCGTACAGACTCGCGGGACCAGAAGCTTGATGCCTTTCTCCAGCCTGTGAGCAAGGCTCTGCCCAGCCAGCCCCAGGGCCCTGTCCAAGAGGACAGGACAGAAGGCTCTCCTGAAGAAACTGTGCAGAAGGATGAGGAGATGTTTGAGCTTCCAGCCCCCGCTGAAGATGCTGTAGAGAGTCAGCCCATGGACAAGGACACAGTAAAAAATGGTTCAGAAGCAGCACAGAAAACAGCACCCACTTCCAGTCCAGGCAGCTCCAGGTGTGGCTTCCTTTGTTCTTCACTAAAACTGCCATCTAACAGGTTCTCCACAAATCAGTTGCACTTTCTCTAGCTAGTCTGGGCAGTGCTGTGGCTTGTACACTGCCTACATTTGACAGTGGCTCCCATGGTTAACCTTGCAAGTTCTGTGATCCAGCCTCAGCTTCTACTGGTCCTTTCAGAAGCAGCCCCTTACTGGGTCCCCTTAAGGGTACAAGCTCTTGGGAGAAGGGTTAGTAAGAGGAGCCATAGAAATAAAGCTGTCTTTAACCTTGACCATTTCTAGTGCATGCTCTACAAGTTCTCAAAGGCTGAGTCCCAGTGAGGCTCATGAGGTGGCCATTCTTCATTTCATGAGCTGGTGTTGACACTACTGCTCAATCTAAAATCACTTGCCCAAGGGGCATGTTCTCTTAGAGGTGCCATCAAGAAGTCTGACACTGAAGTAAACATGGTGCTTGGACATGCTGCTTAGCTCCAGTTGATCAATCCTTCTTTGTCCCAGCAAGGCAGCTTCTGAGGAAGTTTTTCCTGAGAATAAAATGATACAGGTATTTTTCAAGTATGATACTTTATATGTATTATCTTAATTAATGCTCTTACCCTGCCAGAAAACATTTGTTCATCATTTGGGGAACTAAGTGCTATTTATAACAGAATAGTTAGAAAACTGTAAAGCAAAAATAGGGTTATATTCCTCCTGCTGACATCCTTCCCATGGCTTCCCATTATACATAGGATGACAGCTTACATCTCACTGTGCTTCCCGCTTCCCCTCCTCCTTGGACTACTATAGCCACATGACATTTTGTGGCTGGTCTGAACTGGCTGAGCTTCTTACAGTCTTTTACTGCCCTTGATGTTCCTCAACCTAAGAGACTCTGGGCTCTTGTCACTCATGTCTTAGCTCAAATGGCACCTTTCCCCAAAGGCTTTCTGTCTTAGTTACTTTGCTGTTGGTATGAAGAGACAGCATATAACTGTGGCAACTTATAAAAGACACCATTTAAGAGCTTGCTTGCAATTCAAGGGGTTGATCCATGATCCTCATGGCAGGAAACATGACAGTAGGTAGGTAGGTAAGCATGGCACTGGAACAGTAGCTTAGAACCTACATCTGATTTACAAGTTGAAGGCAGAGAGAGAGAGAGGCTGGGCCTTTTGTGGGCTTTTGAAACCTCAAAGCCCACTCCCAGCGGCACACCTCTTCAATAAGGCCATATCTCCTAGTCCTTCCCAAATAATTCTACCAAATATTCAAATATGTGAATTTAAGTCCATTTTCATTGTGACAAGAGATCCCTCTCCTCTTACAGTCTCATCAGTCTGTTATATGGCCTTGTATTTTCTTCCTAACATCCACCACTATTAAAATCTTTTTCTTGGGTGGAGAGATGGCTCAGCAGTTAAGAGCACTGGTCTGCTCTTAGCAAATGACCCAGGTTTGATTTCTAGCACCTAGAACATTGTGGGTCACTGCTGTCTGTAACTCCGCTCCCAGGGAATCCAGCGCCCTCTTCTGGGCTCTACAGGCACCAGGAATACACGTGGTATACAGATGAACATGCAGGCAAAGCAGCTACACACATAAAATAATTTTTTTAATTTAGCATTTAATATTTGATTTTAAAAATCTTTTCTGTCACTAACTTTCCCACTAGAAAGTAAGCATGAGGGGTTCCCCTTGCAAATATGTTCACTGCTGTATGTTGGTGCATGTCAGTATCAGATAGGCGGGTGGGTGGGTAGATGGATGGGTGTACAGACAGATGGATCATGCAATGGTTCATGGATGAATGAGGCTTGACAAGGTCAATTTACTTGCTCAAAGCCCTTGAGATCTGAGAGTTGTCAGATAGGTAGTGTGACACAGAACAACAGCTGGCCTGCCACAGCACAGCTGTGTGGAAATAATGGCCAGTGGCACAGAGAAGCTGCTCCTTTCTCCAAAGTACAACACATGTATTTGGCTGAGTTAAAAAAAAATAAATTGAGCTGGGCAGGTGGCCTCTGTAAGTTTGAGCAGCCTGGTCTACAATGCGAGTCCAGGACAACCAAGGGTACACAGAGAAACCTGTTTTGAAAAACCATTAAATTAAATTAAATAAAAATAAAACAGAAGAACAATGACCTGTCAATTCTCTCCTTTCATTGCAGAAAGAGGCATCGACAGGACTCTGAAGTAGAGATGATGGAAAATGATTCCCAGGAGGACATGACAGCTGCTTGTTACCCCCGGAGGAGGATCATTAACCTCACCAGTGTTTTGAGTCTCCAGGAAGAAATTAATGAGCGGGGCCATGAGAGTACGTAAGTGCTGAGCTCTGTGTGCACTCAGGGTTTTGGAAATGCAGAAAGCACTCATGTTGTCGATGGGCGCTGCCATATGCTAAATAGACAAGCTATTTTCCCTTACACAGAAGACACTTCAAGAGGAAATGAAGGGGCCTACAATGGTTATTGCAGTAGTTTCTGCTTTGTTTCTGTTTTTTGCTAAAAGCAGCATCGCGAATGAGCAACAAAGTCCTCATCCTACCAGATGGAGTCTGCTTAACTGAGTTGATAGGTCCTGCTGCTGGCTCCATTTCCACTGTCTGGCCCCACACTTTAACTTAGCTGTTCTGTGCCTCAGAAAGTGAGATTGAGTTATCCTAGAAGATCAGCAGGCTGATCAGAAGTAACTAATAAGACAGTTGTCAAGAGGATGAGACATTTCCATATCCTGAAGGCTGGTAAGTTCCTGTCGTCCTCAGAAATAGCTTGGAAGAGTAGTTGGGTGCCGGACTTCACCCCGGTCCTGCTGCAAGAGTACTAGCTGCAAGGTTTGAGAAAGTGGAGGACAGGACTGCCCTCACACCCTGCTGCCCACACCTTGCGAGGTACCGATGTTTCAAGTGTGAGTATCGTGCAGGCTCCAGGTGGCACGTCTGTGCTTCAGTCTGTCATCCAGCCATGATCTTTCTGTTTTCATCTGTCATGATAAATCCCAAAGCCTACAGCATGGCTCCGTGGGTAAAAGCATTTGCCAACAGGCTTGACAACCTGAGTTTGATCTTTGGGACCCACGTGATAGAAAGTTGTCCTCATGTGTGATCTCCACATGTGTCCTGTAGTCCATACCCCCCCACACACAGAGGGGGGGGAGTAGAAAATGAAAATAAATCAGTTACAATATTATAAAATATAAATTATGATCATCTAGATTGTTGCCCTTTTGTTTGTGTTTTGTTTTGAGTCAAGTTTTCACTATATAGTTCAGACTGGCCTGGAACTCAGTTTGTAGTCCACATTAGCCTTGAGTTCTCAGTTCTGCTTCTGCCTCCTAGGCCTGGGATATAGCTCAGGAGTAAGCTGGTACCATCCTCCACTGCCCCTGAACCTTCTGAAGCAACTGCTGTAAGCCAGCCTCTTACATTTCCAGGCTCAGTCACCATCGTCTGAGCCAACACAGGAAGGCCTGAACTTTCATAGATTGCTCATGTCTATCTCTCCAACCCCACACCCTTCTCTCTGGCCCTATTACATGCGATACACAACGCCTTCCTGTAACTGGCCTTCCGAAGGCCTGTCATACGTGTTGCCAGCTGGCTTCTGATTTTTATTTTCATGAAAAGTATTGTGGTTGCTTTTGCCTGTGCTACTGTCCAAGCTGGGAGCTCTTAAGAGCAATTTTAAATCATAAAGGAATATAAGAAATGTGGGGTTCTGCCTGATTTATTTAGTAGCCCTCCTCGGTAGTTTATAATAAACTCCCTCATCCTTGGAGGTAAGTAAAAGTAATTGCAGTGATACTGTGCTGGGGCCAACTCTAACCCTGACCTAAAAATGTATATTCATGCATGCCATCTCACTTGATTCTCAAGTTCTTTGGAGAGATAGCACATGCGTCCACCTCCTATTTTAGAGTTGAGGAAATGAAAATAGAAACAATTTCATGGAACATCTGAACACTATGAAACCAGCCTGGTATGGTGGTCCTTGCATTAGTCCCCATCACTGTGAAAACTGACTCAAGGAATTCATCCTAGGAATTCCTGGACAATATAGTGAGACTTCATGTCCAAAATGGAATAAAAAATAAACAAAAAACAACATAGAACAGCCAGCTACCGTGAGTGAGTTGGTCCTGCCAGGGGCCTTTGTGGTAGCTCACTTGATATTTCAGTGTAAAGTGGGGTCAGTGTGTTGCTCTTTGGTAAACAGCTAAGTCTTGGATCAGATAGTGACACTATTAACTTGCTGTTACGTATCAGTTAACTGTAAATTATTTGGGGTGGTAGGTGAGATGAATAGGGTTACACAGATTGTTTAATGAATCTTGCTGCTGTATTAGGCAGAGTGAAAGAAACCCATTGCCAGAAAGAAGGGCAACTAAGCAGTACCCCACCTGAGGCCTGAGAGGCTGGGCGGCCGCATCTGTTACCTCAAGGCAGTGGCAGATGCTCTCAAACAGTCCAGCAGGGAATGGGGCCTCTGCATTAGGACCCCTCCTTAGCTGAGCTTTATTTTTGGTGCAGAGAATATGTCAGAATCCACAGTCTCAGTTTTGAACTAGGGTGTTACGGTTTAGCTTTGATATAAAAAAGGATTTTTTTCCACTTTGATCTTTGCAGAATGGAGGGAAACACAGAGAAACCTTCTGGCCTGGAGGAGGGTTTCAGGTGGGATAGAATGCAGGCTGTTGAAGTCCTGTGAAAAAGTGTTCTGTGCTGGACCAGCTGACATGGAGTCGGCTTTCCTGCTGGCTAGGTCACACTCCAGATAGAGAGGGCCATAAAGGTCTGTTTCTCTTGGAAACTCTGACCTCATTTTGAGGGATTACGCTGCTTTTTCTCCCCAGTGTGTTGTTATTCTAGATTATGTGATAGTCTCCAAATGATTTCCACCTACACACAACACCCCTGTAAAACATGGAGTTTCCAGGGAGGGGGTTGCTGGTGGTTATTCTATAGTGAAGAAAGCAAGCCTTGCTATGGAGCATGGTCACAGAACTTGTACAACAGTGAAAACTCAGGAGCACATCAACAGCCATGGCAAGCAGAGGTTTTTTTAAATTCCAGGTTGAAAATGTTTTTTCTTAGGGTATTAAAGGTAGTATTCTCTTTATGATTTCTACTGCTGAAAATTCAGCCCTGAGTCATACATTTGACTGCTCATGTAAGCATTCCATGTTTTGTCCCCGCCTCCCAGTAACTCTTGCATATAGTTGGTGGCCAGTTTTTTTGTTGTTTGCTTCTGAGGGGGTGTTTCTTTTGCAGTTGTTTTGGGGTTTTGCTTGCATTTTCTGGAACTGAGTCTTGACAGTTGTCATCTTTCTAGGATACTGTTGAATATTTTCAGATATTAGCTCCACACCCCCTTCTTGCACTTGAAGTTTTATTTTTTTCATGCTGCGTAAGCTGTTCTCATGTCTTCTCTTTGCCCCTCTGGGCTGTATTGTGAGGATTTGTTTAGGTCACTGGCATTGTCTAGTCTATTGCCTGTCCTTCCACTGGAATCAGTTCTCAGTGTTAAATCCTGTTAGGTTTTAATGAGTTCCACTTGACATTTGCAATCATGCCCTTCTGCTCAACTTGAGCGTTCTGACCGTGCTCATGTTCTTAGTTGGTGTCGCCAATCTCCTGGCCACTGCAGGTCTTCTGTGTTTGCTTCTGGACTCTGAAACTTGGTTCCCTGTTTCTCTTTTATAATCAAAATCTCCTTCCTCCCTCCCCCTACTATCTCTCTCTCACTGTCTCTCTCTCTCTCTCTCTCTCTCTCTCTCTCACACACACACACACACACGCGCGCGCGCGCGCGCGCGCACACACACACACACCTGCTAGTTACTAGTACTTTTATCTTAGGGAAATACTTAAAGTATAATCAAAGTCTCTACTCTATTAGGGTTCTCAGTCAATCTGCCTGTCATCATTTCTGCCTTTAAATCATGTGAGGATCAGTTTATGGCTATACACACGATGTCAGGGTCTGTTTTGTTTTTCTTTACTGCCAACACAGAGGCATCAGATGGTTGGAAAATGGACATGGATATTGCTTCCCTTTAAGCACTGGGGCAGTTCTTGGAATTTCAGCTCCAGCTGTGGGTATTGGGTCTGTCAGACTTCCCATTTCAAATGGTTCTTATCTTACCTCTTTTTCACACTGCCAGAGCCCATGAACATAGAAGTTCCCAATTCTGAAGGAGCTTTTCACTCTTGGGTAAAGCTGACTTGAGAAAACTTATCACATCTCTGGGTTCCCACTTTGCCTTTCATTTTGACCCTTGTATATTCCTTAACCTTTTAGCAGTTCTTTTGTGCATCTTAAGAGGCCAATTTTGTGTCACTCCGTATTTGGGTTCTTCCAACTGCAGCCTAGTGGAGGCATCTTTGCCTGTGTGGGGCTTGGGATGAAAAGAGGTATTTAGTAGGGGACCATTACTTACATGGTTTTGTTGTTTGTTTTCTAGCTCTCCGGGAGATGCTCCGTAACCATTCTTTTGTGGGCTGTGTGAATCCTCAGTGGGCCTTGGCACAGCACCAGACCAAGCTATACCTCCTCAACACTACAAAGCTTAGGTAAGTCTGTGAAAGCAGCAGAACTACCAGAAGAGTGGTCTCTGGGGACAGGCTCCAATGTTGGAGGGCAGGGGTAGAAAGGTAGGTGAGATGGCTGGGAAGAATACAGCCTCAAGAGTCACAGACCTGAGTGCAAATCGGGTTTGACCTTTTCCCATTGACAGTAATTTCTTCTCTTGTGTATAGCGTATGTCATGTATGTAAGTAACCTATCGACAGGAGAGTAAGATTAAATTGGAATTTTGTGGGCATAAATGACTTGAGAAGCCCAACCCTTGGCTTCTAAACACTGGCTGACCAGGTGCTGAGGGCTTTGTGCTGTTAGAGATCTGGAGTCCCTTATGTTCAACCAGGCTTGCAGGCAGGAAGCCCATGCCTCTATCCTGGCATGAGGAATGCAGGAAAGGCTTGCATTCTAGCCACCAAAGTCAGATACTGACAGCCTGGGAAAGGCGATCCCAGTGGTGCCATTCGCCTCGTTCGCACCTGGTGACACTTTTATTGTTCCCAGGGTCCCTGAGAATCATTGCAGCGAGAGCGTGCAGTGCGTGTATTGTCAAACAGGTCATGTGTGTGGGAGGGTGCTGCCGCCTTGCGTCCCCTGTGCATTGTTTGTACTCTGGAACTTCCCTTCTCCGTCTTCCCGTGACCTTAGCGTACTTCTTGGTCTTATAAATGGAACGGGCACTGTACACTGCATGGACGTGGTACATGAACTAAAAATCCATTTCCCATCTCTCATCGAGGAGCTGCCCCAATCCTGAAGCTCCCTACTGGCATGGGTGCCTGCTTTGGAATTCAGGGTCATTCTTGGGTTGGGAGCCTTTTGGGCATAAGGCTAAGTCCAATTTCACTTTGGTTTGTTCAGCATGTTAGCTTCTTTTCTCATTTCTGTGACCAAGTACATGGCGAGAAGCATTATCTGGGCTTCATTTTTGAAGGGATGTAGTCTGTCGTGTTAGGAAAGGCATTGTGTAAGAATGGCTCCTGGCTGCCATAGCAAGGGCATGAGGCAGCTAGGTATATGACCACAGCAGTCCAGAAGCAGAGCGCTCAGGCCATGACTCTAGCTCTGCCCTTCCAGCCTTGGTCTGCCCGCTGCGCCTCATGGTGGTGTTGGCACTCAGATCACAGCAGTGTGCACTGGGCCGGGTTAGCTGAACTCTTCTCTCGCTGCACGTGGAGTGTGATGTGCATGTCTGCCGCCCACATGTGATCAGCTTCTTTCATCTCACAGTAGCAGTCAAGGCTACTACCAGAATTTCAGCTTCTTACTGATCTCCGCAATCTGAAATCCAAAATAATTTAATAAAGTAGAAAATTCCCTGTAGTGATAGCATTCAAACTAGAAAAACAGTTAGCTTTCTGTCCTCTCGTGACCCATGTCATTCCCTGAGTTTGGCCCTGTCTCATCCTCTAATGTTCACCCTGTGTCCACATGCACTTTGTTTACATATTTATGCTATAGGGTTTGCACAAGAGAAAGAACGCGTGGTTTTCGTTAGTAATCCGGGATACATACCTGATAGCTGGTCTTGGATTATTTGTCAGCCAGTACAGTGTACTAACTCGATTATCAACATGTTTCCGGATGTGGGGCAAAAGGCTTCAGTCCAGCACTTGGTAGTGTAGGTAAAAGATGATTGCAAGTTCCAGATTGGGCTACATAGCAAGACCTTGTCTTCCCCCCCCAAAACAACAACAACAACAAACAAACATCAGTGCAGTATAATTCTGCCTTATGGTCCATGTCTGATGACTCGGGGAAACCCTGCCCTTTCTGTAAGCTGCATAAACGTATCTCATACAAGCTGTGCTGTGGTGCTGAGGAGGGAACCCAGGCCTGCCTGTGGGAGGCAAGCACTCCAACCTGTGGTAGTTGATGCTGAACTGTCAAGAGGTGATGTCTTGTGCTCTGTTAACTGGGGGAAGGGTAAGCAAACAGCATCTTAAATTTCATTGCAGGTATCTGAAAATTTACAGAGGAAGTAAGCCAGACTTAGTGTTTGAACTTGTCCAGGAGTGATGGCTGCCAAGTCCTGGCAGGAGTTGACATTAGGAATACCAGTGCTTTGTGTAGATAAGACCTGTTAGCCAGGTCCACAGCCAGGCAGCAGCATCTTTGCCCCATTCTGTTCTTGCTGCTCTGCCCTCAATCGTAGATTCATTTTTTTTTAATTATTACAGTTTATTGACTTTGTATCCCAGCTGTAGCCCCCTCCCTCATCTCCTCCTAGTCCCACTCTCCTTCCCTTTTTTCCTCCCATGCCCCTCCCCAAGTCCACTGATAGGGGAGGTCGTCCCCTTCCATCTGACTCTAGTCTATCAGGTCTCATCAAGACTGGTTGCACTGTCTTCCTCTGTGGCCTGGTAAGGCTGCTCCCTTGTTAGGGGGAGGTGATCAAAGAACAAGCCAGCGAGTTCATGTCAGAGACAGTCCCTGTTCCCATTACTAGGGAACCCACTTGGACACTGAGCTGCCACAGGCTACATCTGTGCAAGAGTTCTTGGTTATCTCCATGCATGGTTCTTGGTTGGAGTATTAGTCTCAGAAAAGACTCCTGTGCCCAGATTTTTTTTTTCTTTTCCTCTCCTTGTGGAGCTCCTGTTCCCTCCAGATCTTTCTATCTCTCTCTTCTTTCATAAGATTCCCTGCACTCTGCCCAAAGTTTGGCTATGAGTCTCAGCCTCTGCTTTGATACCCTGTAGGGTAGAGTCTTTCAGAGGCCCTCTGTGATAGGCTCCTGTCCTGTTCCCTGTTTTCTCCCTCTTCAGATGTCTGTCCCATTTGCCTTTCTGAATGAGGATGGAGCATCTTACCAGGGTCCTCCTTCTTGCTTAGATGTATGGATTTTAGAATGTTTATCCTATATTATATGTCTAATATCCACTTATAAGTGAGTATATATACCATGTGTATCTCTCTGCTTCTGGGATACCTCACTCAGTATAATCTTTTCTAGTCCCCACCATTGCATGCAAATTTCATGATTTCCTTGTTTTTAATTGTGAAGTGGTATTCCGTTGTGTAAATGTACCACAATTTCTGTATCCATTCCTCCACTGAGGGACATCTGGGTTGTTTCCAGCTTCTGGCTGTTACAAATAAAGCTGCTACGAACATGGTTGAGCAAATGTCCTTGTTGTATAGAGCATATTTTGGATGTATGCCTAGTAGTGGTATAGCTGGATCTTAAGGTAGCACTATTCCTAATTGTCTGAAAAAGCGCCTGGCATAGAAACAGAATGGTGGATCAATGGAATCGAATAGAAGACCCAGAAATAAACCCACATACCTACAGGTACTTGATTTTTGACAAAGAAGCCAAAATAATACAATGGAAAAACAATAACATCCTCAACAAGTGGTGCTGGTCTAACTAGATGTCTACATGTAGAAAACTGTAAATAGATCCATATTTATCACCCTGCACAAAACTAAAATCCAAGTGGATCAAAGACCTCAACATAAAACGAGAGACACTAAACCGGTTAGAAGAAAAAGTGGGGAAGAGCCTTGAACTCATTGGCACAGGAAACAACTTCCTGAACAAACACCAACAGCACAGGCTGTAAGAGCAACAATCAATAAATGGGACCTCATGAAACTGAAAAGCTTCTATAAAGCAAAGGACACTGTCATCAGAACAAAACGACTGCCTACAGATTGGGAAAGGATCTTCACCAACCCTATATCTGACAGAAGGCTAATATCCAGAATATACAAAGAACTCAAGAAGTTAAAAAGCAACAAATCAAGTAATCCAATTTAAAAAATGGGGTACAGAGCTGAACAGAGAATTCTCAAGAGAAAAATATCAAGTGGCAGAGAAACACTTAAAAGAAATGCTCAACATCCTTAGTCATCAGGGAAATGCAAATCAAAACGACCCTGAGATTTCACCTTACACCCATCAGAATGGCTAAGATGAGTAACTCAAGTGACAACACATGCTGGAAAGGATGTGGAGAAAGGGGAACCCTCCTCCATTATTGGCGGGAATGTAAACTTGTACAACCACTTTGGAGATTCATTTTTCTTAATGTCCTTTATTTTTATTTTTCAGTGAAGAGCTGTTCTACCAGATACTCATTTATGATTTTGCCAATTTTGGTGTTCTGAGGTTATCGGTAAGTCTCTTGCCTCTTTACTTTTGAAACTGTAGCTGCTTGTTTCTCAGAATACGAGCTATTCATTGACATCCTACGTAGCAAATGCAAACTTTCCAAAGTATGTCAAGAGGTTTTTGTACTGTATTATTATTTGCAATGAATTTTTTTTGGTTGAACCTTTTCAGGTGAATAGTCTCTTTTCTAGCCATCTTAAATAAATGTAGAAATTACTACGTATTTACTTGAAATTAAAACTAGAAATAGTCTCTAAAACCATGGCCAGAACAGAATGGGGTGTGTGTTTCCTTTTCTTTGTGATGCTGTAGTGGGCATCTGTCAGGGATTTTACTCTGAACCTCTAACAGTTTTAGCCCACGTGTTCCAAGATGGTTTTGGTGACTAATTTTAATTTAGACTTCTGGAAATTAGATGAGGATTGTATTGTATCCATAGATCACTTTTGAGAAAAGATGTTTTATTAATGTTTCACTTTTTCATGGTTCTGTATACATCAGTTTAAAGGTCTTAGTTCCTAATGTTTATTGCTAGACTATAGAAATGCGTATAACCTCTGTGCACAGATGTTGTTTCTTATAGTTTTCCTTAACTCAGCATTTGGTTATTGCTTTTGTAAAGTCCGTTTTTCTGCATAAATGGTCATAATTTTGAGAGTGAAGGCAGTTTTACCTCTTCACACTGAGTTTCAATGCTTGCCCTTTGTCTTGACAGCTTGCAACTGTCTGGGACCAACTAAAAGTGGCAAAAATGGAAACCTTTCCCTTGTTCTGATCTTGGAGAAGTATTCACAGTTTTGTTGTTTAGCTAGTAGCTGGGAGCGAGTTTTTGTGGGTGCCCTTAGGAAGTTGGAGAGTTTTTTTTTAATTTAGTAATAAATGCTGAAAAATTCTCAACTGCTTTTTCTTCCTGTAAGATATTTTTAATTTTTAGACTATATACCAAAATCATTGACTAGTTTCCATGTGTTAAACCAATCTTTCACTCCTGGCATGAACACTACTTAGTTACACATTAAGTTTTTTGTCTGTGTTCATAGTATTACTAGTCATATTTGTATTATATTTGTGTGCTTTAAATAGAGGATAATGTTGACCTCATAGATGAGGTCTATGTAAGCTCTCCTTTGCCATTTTTCTGAAAGAGTTTTGTAGAGTTGTTAATATTTATTCATTGTTTAGAACAATCTGGGCTTGAAGATTTCATGATAGGAAGTTAGGAGATTCAAGTTATTCCAGTAGTTTTTTTGGGCTGTCTCTCCTTACTCTGTGTGGGCCTTTACATGGTGCACGGCTGTGCTCGTGTGTGTAGCCAGAGGACAGTGTTGGGTGTTGTTCCCCAGGAACCATCACCTCATCTTGGTTTCTGTCATTGTCTTGTTTTGAGGCAGGATCTCTCACTAGGACCTGGAGCTTTCTGGTAGGCTAGGCAGTCTATATTTAGATCTGCATCATTTAGCAGCTACTCTCTTGGAGATTTTCCAGAAATCTTTTACTGGTTTGAACTTTAGTTCTTAGTTGAGAAACACTCATGACTGTGCACACACTTACCGAGACTGGTTTCATGGCCTAAAGCATGTGTTTTGTGTTTTTGTTCTTGTATACCTGAAAAAAAATCCTATTCTTAACCTCACTAGGAGTGTCCTGTAAATGTCACATGTATCATGCTCTCTGTGGTGCTTGAGTCCATCATCTCCATGATGATTCTCTACTTGCTCTGCTGTATGAATAGTGATATGAAACCTGCAGTCAGGAGTGGCCAGTCTGTCTCTGATGATGCTTTTATATCTGAACTGAGTTTGGTCTGTCGGTCTCAAGCTTCCCACCTGATTCCTATATTCTTGCTTCTTCCCAGGAACCAGCACCACTCTTTGACCTTGCCATGCTGGCCTTAGACAGTCCTGAGAGTGGATGGACAGAGGAGGATGGCCCAAAGGAAGGACTTGCAGAATACATTGTTGAGTTTCTTAAGAAAAAAGCCGAGATGCTTGCAGACTATTTCTCTTTGGAAATTGATGAGGTGGGGCAGCCATTCTAATGCCTCTAGGTTATTTTTCAGATAAGAGTTAAGTTCCTTTGTTGGGACCAAAAGGCTGGCCTCCCCTCAGAAGCCATTTTCTCCACTCCAGTGCGCACTGGAGACTATACAGCTGTACTGTCACCCATCATGCAGTTTCTCTTCCCAGGGAGGGCTCTCCCGCGAGGGAAAGCTGTGGTCCTTGCAGGCCACAGAGTGAATGAAGTTATGTTGCTTGTTCTTTTTCTTCCTCTTAGCCTTGTCCTGGCGTCTCTTGAGCAGATGCAGCAAGCTCTTTTTAATGCTCAACTTTCAGGGCACAGTGTCCATCCTACAACCTGCACCCAGGACAAGGCTTGGAGAAGCACTAGAGAAATGAAATCTGTCATTTATAATCCCATTATTTCTTGCCCTTTTTTCTTGACCTTTTTCCCACAAGCAGGAAGGGAACCTGATTGGATTACCCCTTCTGATTGACAGCTATGTGCCACCTTTGGAAGGACTGCCTATCTTCATCCTTCGACTGGCCACAGAGGTACAGAGCAGTACAGGCTAAGCAGTGGGTTTGCAGTGTGTGTGCATGTACTAGGGAGAGTACTTTATGGGGAATGGAAAAGATCAAAACAAAACAGCTGAGGGCCCCATCAACCCATACCCCATATTTATCCCAGCAATACTTACCAGCCAGCTCTGAATGCCAGGAAAGTCTTTGTTAAGTCTGGGGTTGTTTAGAAGTAAAATGTCAAAACACTGAATTGAATGCTTGTCTTGTATTGAATTCTGTGGACCAGGTAAATTGGGATGAAGAAAAGGAATGTTTTGAAAGCCTCAGTAAAGAATGTGCTGTGTTTTACTCCATTCGGAAGCAGTATATCCTGGAGGAGTCAACCCTCTCAGGCCAGCAGGTACTGTGGTAACTAATGTACACTAGCACCTAAGACTGGGACAGGTCTCATGTAGAATATGGGACTTAAATCATGTCTAAAATCCTAGTTTCACTCTATGTGACAAAGGTCAAGCAACTGCCCTCAACTTTTTTTTTTTTTAAACCCAGGGATTTGTATATGGTTCACATTGGCTTTCAACACGATACTCCTGTTTTAGCCTCCCAAGTGCTGGGATTATAGGCATGTACCAGCACACCCAACTTTTTAGAATGGTCAGCTTTTATTCATGACTTTGATTTTGCTGAAGTAGAACACAGACCCTCTCGAATGATCTGAGAACCTGTGAGATGTAGAATGGTGCATATGATGTCACAGTGAAAAGGGGAAGGTTAGGCCAGTGTTCTGTATGCATCACTGTTAGCACTTAAACCCAAATCTTCAGACTCTAGGCTAGTCTTCTGTCTCCTTTGCATCTGACCTCTGCCAGATACAATCTCTGTCATAGGCCTACTGCTTGTCACTTTTTTTCAGTCAGATGGTAATGCTCACTTACATTGTAGGAGAGTCAAGAGTTTCTAAGAACAGGAGAAGCCACTGTAATGCTTAGTGATGGTGAAGCTTGTTGACTGCTCAGGACAGTTCTGTAACCAAGGCTTCCATACAGAGGAATGACGAAGCAAATTTACCCTTCAGGGAGTATCAGAACAGCTATTTTAAGATAACCGCAGGTTTGGTATAATCCAAGAGTCAGGCTCAAAATGTCAGATCCACTGCAGTGGAAACAAAGTTTCCTTCTGTAGGCCATGGTCCCTCAAAACACTGCTGTCTTTCCTGCTGCTCAGACCTGTGGGATCCTCAAGACTGTCTGTCACAAGTTTTAAGCAGCATAGCCCATTACATGCCACTGAGACTTTTCAGTTCTGGTCATGCCAGTGGGAAAGCCAGTGTGTGGGTAGATAAATGGCATTTCATGTATTTTCCAGAGTGACATGCCTGGCTCCACTCCAAAGCCCTGGAAGTGGACTGTGGAGCACATTATCTATAAAGCCTTCCGATCACACCTTCTACCTCCGAAGCATTTCACAGAAGATGGAAATGTCCTGCAGCTTGCCAACCTGCCAGATCTATACAAAGTCTTTGAGAGGTGTTAAATAGTCAGAGCACCTTAGAGGCTGCATGGTTGTCCACGGTGAAGCTCGTGCTGCTCAGGAAACCACAGGACAAGACAGTTGTGTGCTGAGAGGTTTCCAGTGCTCACTCTTCTTGCCCTGTCCTCATTGTTGCTACAGCTCAGTGCACTTCACCTGTGGATTGGCCACAAATAAACTCAAGTGTCTTGATGTGATTTTTGTAACTTCACATCAGAAAACTTTTAAAGATGATTTTCACCTAGTATATACACTGGGTTGTGTTGAAAACTCCAAAAAGAAGTTTAAAAGTTCCTGAGCGCTAAGGAGTCACTTTTACACACTCTTAAAAAACAAAAACATGTTAACATGTTCTTATTCTGGAAATTAGTGCTATCAGATATCATAAACTGTCAGTTCAGATTCCTTTTAAAGAAGCCTGGGAACAGCAATTTTTGAGAATTCCATGTCTTAGGTTTCTTACACATCTCTTCCCCGAATGCCCAGGCTTAAATCCATCTTAAAACTTTCTTACCTCCAGCTTTGCTTAAAAATAAATAATAAATTCCCAAGGCTAGATATGGTGTATGCATGTCTTAATACCAGCACTTGGAGGCAGAGGTAGGTGGCTCTATATGCAGGAGGACAGCCTGGTCTAGAGAGTGAGTTCTGAGCAAATTAAAACCACACAGTGAGACTGCCTCAAAAAGAAAACTTCACTCTCGAATGCAGATGATGGTCATGTCAATGTTGGACCTGGGAAAGACACTCGGGTGTGTCTGTGGCAGTGTTTCCAGAGCAGATGACTGGTCAGGGATGACTTACCCTCCAACTGGGCGGCAGGAACCACTTCCAGCAGTTAGACCAGAATGAGCTCGGGGAAAAGTGCACGCCTGCCTGTACCCATTCCCTGATGCTGCAGCGGACTCTTAACTTACCTCGCCTTCCGAGGCAGACCCAATTCCAAGACTCCTCCAGGGATCTTCCAGGCTTTTGGTGACAGGCTTTTAGACCTGCTAAGGCATCCAGCCTCGTGGACTGAGCAGCGACCAAGTTTTCTACCTTTCCAGCTTACAGCCAGCCATTCTATGAATGCCTAAGCCCTATTCTGTAAGTTTTTTCATACACCCCATGAATTCTGTTCTGGTAGAGAACCCTGCCTAAAAATTACTGGTGCAGACAACTAGGTTGTTGCTTTGAACTTGCCATGTGGTTTCTAGGCTTTGGAATAGGTTTACAAGAGGGATGTGGAGTTTGGAGCTGCAGGCTAGGGGAGCTCTGGAATACTGTAAACAGAACTTCATGGATGATTCTCATGGGAGTTCGGAAGCAATGCAGCCAGTGCGGGGCATGGTTCATGTAGTTTGAGAATGGGAACAAGGACGGGTAGGATCTAGGCTAGAGGACATTCATGTTGTGCTCTGGAAAAGGCCTGCCGCTGTCTTTTCTCATGACCTTGAATAAGGCTGATGATGATGATGAATTAAGTTGTTTGGCAGAGATAATTTCAAAACAGCTTAACATTTGGGTGGTAGCCTCGTTATCACTGCTTTTATTGAGGTTGATTGACAATTCAAAACAGATGAAAATATGCAGTCTGGTAAGAAAAACCATGAACAAGAAGGATGAACACATTTAAAGTTGCAGAAAAGCAGGGTGCGGACAAGGTATCTGTAATGTTAGAGAGATGAACACAAGTAGAGACCTTACCCTTTATCCTCAGCAATGGCAAAGGTGACCTGAGGGTCAAGATTCCACTCACTGAAGCTTCAGTATGTGGATATGCAAATTCGCTTGAAAAGCGTGAACAGCATGCTAGGGGTTTCCTTCGTGAAAACCATCTGCCGAGACTTGCCCGTGAACTCTACCACACCTTCCCTGTCATTCGTAATGGACTTTGCTCTTCAACTGTGAGCCAAAATGAGTCCATCCATCTGTTACTCGTAAGGTATTTGGTCAACATTACAAAGATACAAAAGCAGTATGTAAAGAGTGTTGGTCTTGACTGGAGAAAGCTCAAACTGAGAATCCATTCCTATCAGTATTTGAGGCTGATTTACTATTAGGGAGAAAAGTTACCTAGTCTTTTAACTGGTAAGAGTTAAATTAACCCACTCAGTGGCTCTGAACACATTTCTAGACATTCTAGTTTAGAGGATCCTGGGGAAGCAAAAAGGAGTCAGTGGCCTCTATTTCACCCTTCTCTGGGTATGTCTCTTTTTTTTTTTTTTTTTTTTATTACCTCCTGAGTCATTCTGTCTTGGAGCTACTTTGGAATTGAGGAATAACAGGACTGGTAAGAAATATCTTTACGACAAGGGACCAAAACTCCTCCCAAACAACACTCAAAGGACAGATTATGACTCAAAATTAGACACTACAACAGTGATGTACCCTGGAGCGGGAAATGTTTATGCCATGGAGACCATCAAGCGATTTCAGTAGCCAGTTCTCCAGAGCCTTTCATGGGCCCTGAATTTACTACCTGTCAGACCACTGGCCTTCCCAAAATGACTTGCTTCATCAGCACTGCATGTCTCAGCTGACTCCTTTGTTCCTTCTTTTGAACCGTTAACACTTGGAAAAAAATTAATTTGGAGTTCTGGAAGCATTTTGTCTGTTCTTCCCAACATGGCCACATGAAATGAATCTTTCTTTGCCTTCACTATTCAACTCGAGTGGCTCCCTGGGATGGGTGGTCAAATCTAGTCCACTGGGAGTTATCCAGGGCTGCTTTCTCTAAAACCAGTAATAAAAAATATAAACTCTTTGGTGCCTAAGCAAGCTACCTTAATATCAGCCCTGCCTCAGCAGAAATAAAGCACTCAGCCCAAGCATGAATGTCCAGGGTTTTAAAGCAGAATACAGACCACAGCATGCAATGGAGAAGGTTCTAAGGAAAATATCTTATTTAAAAAAGAGCCATTTCAATTGAAATGACCAAACAAGAAAAGGCCAAAACAAGAGCTAGGGCAAGGCAGGGCTTCTCTGAGAAGCTCCTGAGCCCAGGAGGCATACAGGCTAAGTGACTTCAAGTGGAAAGGAAGAGGTGCTTTGTATGTATGAAGAGCTGGATAAACCGATTGTAATAGAGAGGACAGGGTAAGTCTGCATTCCTGCCCCTACTCATGCAACTGCGGCTCCTATTCAAAGATGCACCGGGTCCTCTCAGCTCATGATGGAGTTTCCATATCCTAAAAATGAAGGGACAACTATCATTCACTTTTGAGTTCATTTTATTATCTAGTTGCAACTCTAGATTTATGAAGAGACTTTGATTCATTAGGGTTTTCCTCAATATAGTTTCTTTGTAAACACTTTGAGCTACAGTAATCATTCCCATGAGACCACCTTGATTCTGACAGAAGAATCACACACCTTATAAAGTGGCTACCGTGGGGGAAGGGCCATCCCGAACTGGGCTCTTTAAAGATGAAGTTGTTAAACATTTCGTATTCTGCAACCAGGCATGATGGTACATGCCAGGAACCCCAACATTTAAGAGGCCCAGTGAGGATGATTGTGAAGTGGAGGCCAGCCTGGGCTACATAGACCCTGTCTCCCAAAAAACTAAAAGATCTATACTCTGGATCATCTCATCTTGAGAAAAGAAGAGCAAGACAGGACTGTACATGGTTGCCATGCTCTGTCCTAAAGGCTTCTGTAACAGTGACTGCCCGCAGCCAATCCTCGTTGGCAGAAGGTGTGTTTAATGAATTTAGGCAAATTCTCTACCTGCCTGCACTGTCCCTGTCATCCCTCGAGCTTGTCTGAAGATTCATTTCACAAATAAGCAGCAGATGAAAATACAAGGTACAGCTCAGTGGATACAGAGACTAAGGACCCTACTCTTTTAAAAAGAGTATAGATCTGGACTTCCTCTGCAATAAATTTAATATACACTCCCCATATCATTTTCTAACCTTTTTATATAAATTTTAAATATCTTACAAAAAAAAAAGATTTTTTTTTTCCTCCAAACATATAAATTTGAGTGAAACAGACTCCCCACCCCTGAACACATCCTCACTGAAATGTATATGCTCTGGTAAGAAAAGAAGAGTAGGAATCTTGGTTACTTGGTCTCTGAAGCCTGTGTCACACCGTGGAGAAGGCACTTGTGGTTTTGAGGTCTCCAGCAAGTGTCTCAGCTCTCAGAATGGCCATCCTCCAGAACCCACACCAAGGCCTCCAAGTGCCCAGCAATGAGGCAGCTGGAGGAAGAGGTGAGAAAATGTGATTCTAGAATATAGAATGTTGAAAATGAAAACAGCCCAGACTAGTTCTCACTGTTAAAGTGAACTACAAACAAAATGCAAATTCATGACAATTAAACCTGCTTCATTCTCATAAATTATAAAATACAAAGGTGGCTGTTTAATGACAAGACTCAAACAGTACTCCAAGGGGTTTGTGTCAATGTACAAAAGAGTCAGTGTCTCTGGGCAAGGCCCTCAGAGCACCCAGGTGGAAGGCTGCCTCCTACTGCTGGGCTAGAAGGGCCGTCCTGTTGGCCTTCATCTTCTCTAGCCGCTTTGCCAGGTGGCTATTGGTCATCTCCATCTCCTCGATCTTGTCCAGTGCTGTACGTAGCTGGAGAAAAAAACACAGTCACTTTACATGGTCGGAAGAAAGCCCAGCACCCTTTCCCTTCAGCTTTCTGGGAAACGGGAGTTCTGATGGTGATAGCCATGAATGCAGTCCCCAAACAGCTGCTGCTGCCTTTCTGTAGGCAGCTAGAGGACTAAACAATGGTGCTGAAAATAGTTTAAAGCACAAAACAAGATGTATAAAAGCTGCAAAAACTGATACCATCTGAAGCAAAACCCCAAAATACATTTTTATTTGCTGCCTTAACAAACAAACAAACATTCACTGTGCAGCCAACTGTGCAGGTCCAAGCCTACATAACAAGCAAGTGGCTCCACTATTTTTTTTTTGTCAGGTCTTCTTGGTTTTGGTTGAGACAGGGGTCTCATCATGTAAACCAGACTGTGCTCAAACTATCAGAGATAGGCCTGCTTCTGTGTCCTGAGTGCTGGGATCAAAAGTGTGCACCACCACACTTCACTAAAGTGAAATTTCTTATTTAGTGTGGAATTTTTCCACAGAATTCGTCTTTTTAGAGCTGTGTTCTCCAAGAAGCATGTTAACACCAAGTACCTCTCGCTGTAGCTTCCTCTTCTCGGCTTTCAGTTCATCTTCAATTTTCTCAGCGTTCTCAGCAGCAGTTTTGTACCTTAGCACCTGCCCTTCAAGCCGGCTGATCTGTGAATATGAGGACATCGGCTTCTAGGGTTTGCCACCACTGCTTGGCGGCAAAGGTGGAAGGGCAGCGTCACTGGGCAGCCAAGGGTCCCGGGGAGAAGTACAACTGCAGTCATTCACTATGGGGCCAATCTTTAGGCTTATGAAATGTACATGAGATTTTTTTTTTTCTTAAGAGGCACTGTTTTTAAATTCTTTATAGATAGATCTACAAAAACCAGTGAGAGCTACAGAATACTACAATCTAAAAAATTAGTACGTCTATTTCACTGTGAGCATGCAGAGGTCTGTGCTTGCTTTATGTCAACTTAGAGAGGAGGGAGCCTCAACTGAAAAAAATGCCTTTGTAAGATTGGGGTGTGGGCAAGCCTGTAGGACATTTTCAGTGGGGGAGGCCCAGCATATTGGGTGTTGCTAGCCCTGGACTGGCAGTCCTGAATTCTGTAAGAAAGCACACTGACCAACCCAGTAAACAGCATTCCTCCATGACCGCTGCATCAGCCCCTGCCTCCAGGTTCCTGCCTTGCTCAAACTCCTCTACGGACTTCTTTCAGTGATGAACAGTAGTAAGGAAATGTAAGTGATTTAAGGCCACCGTTCCTTCCCCAGGATATATTTGGCCGTGGTGTTTCTGCACATCGATAGAAACCCTGACTAGGGTTAGAAGTCAACCAGGTGTCTCCTGCCATGTGGGCCCTGGGGATCAAACTCAGGCTTGGCAGCAAATGTCTCTTAGCTGCTGTGCCATCTTGCTGGCCCGGTCCTTTGTCTTTAGAGCAAACACAAAGCTAGATTATCCTACCAGGTGTTCTCATGATGGCTTTTCAACTCTAATAGAGCTTTTGAAGAGATCCAGCTGCCAAGGCTACCCACAGACACTCAAAGGTCTATCCACTTTGATGTGTGGGGCTCAGAAGCATTTGATCACATTTAGTGGCATTTAAATCAAAGAAGTACTTACACTTTGTTCCAAGGTGGTTATATCTTGTTCTGCTTTGGAAAGCTTGAATTTGTATTCACTAATTTGTCTATTGGCATCTCCTAAAACAGAAGACAATAATGAATTACTCATCACCAGAGATGAAGCTGTGAAGTAGCACACAGAGGAGATGCAGTTCAGTTCTGGGCACAGCTCCTGCACCTCTGCTCAGCAGCATCCTAGCAATCAAGAGTCAGAAGCAAAGTCCACCTTTCCCTCTAGACCAGTAGTTCTCAATCTGTGGGTCTTGACCCATAATATCCCGCATATCAGATTTCTACATGATGATTCATAACTGTAACTTTGCTACTGGCAACGAGGTAATTTTATGGTTGGGGATCATCACCACATGAGGAACTTAGTTACTAAGGGGTCACAGCATTAGGAAGGTTGAGAACTACTGCTCAAAACTTTGAGAAAGGAAGCTCACAGGGTGGCAATGGCCCCTGCAGCCTCTGGGTCCCCTGCTTCTCTGAACCCAGCCTGTACCTTCCAGCTCCCAGGCAGTGTTTTTGCTCTCTCACACTCTGATTCAAGTCTTTGCCAGGCTCAGTAAGAAGCACTCATCTCCATAACTCTAGGGAACTATAACTTCTTCATCTCCATAACTCTAGGGAACTATAACTTCTTCCCTTGCTTATTCTATTTGCATTCTCTTTATGACAATTATGCTCTGTAATACTGATTTATGTATGTAAAGGGAAGGGTCCTGCCTTAGTCTTCTTAAATCTACTATGTGCCTAGCCAAATGCTCTACAGCATATGCCTCAACAAAGCTGAAATAAATGCTTTACAATAACACGGCAATATTATGAGTATAGCCACAAATCATTAGATGCACATCAACATCATACTCAAGAAGTTTAGAAATTGGGGGACTGAGGGCGGGGACGAAATTTCCACCAGGATCCTAAAGCTAACAACTTCACCCTTTGAAGATTATGCAGTTGCACAGTCTGTAGAACATAAATCAGATTTAACCCAACAAAGAAAATAATTCAAGTCTCCCAAAGAACTTTCCTCTATTTTCACAGGAACAGTAGTAGGCCTGCCTATGTGGTGTTCAGTACAAGCAGTTTTGCTACTGGGCAGTTATCACCTTAAAGTAACAGGAACCACGGATGGAAGCACCTACCTGTAATCCCAAATCCCAGCACTTGGGAGGCCAAGACAAGAGGACCATGAGTTTGCCGCCAGCCTGGGCTGCACAATGAGACTATCTCAAAAAACAGATAAAGCAGCTATCGCCAAGGCCACCTCTGGGAGTACAGAGAATATTCCACTCATGAGCTCTACAACAGAAGTGTTAGTCCCGTTTTTACACGCATATCTCCAATAACCCATTATCAAAATGTGCAGCTTCTTTATCACTTTCAAACACTGATTTCCTTCTCTATACAAGTCTACTTATTCATTTCCTTTGTCATTGAAACCCTACTCACGCTACAGGTCAAGCTGTGCTTCAGAACCAGCAGCTGCTAGTCCTGGCTTCCAGGCAGCCTCTCGGGTCATTTAACTTCCACCTGCAAAGCCCACCTATAACACCAACTTGGCGCTAGGAAGCAATCACACAAATGCTGGACTGTTCCTCTTTAACTTGGTTCCTTTTGAATGTGCTGCTTTAGCAGTCTTTCAAACCCTACTTGGGCCCTCTGGGATTGCGGGCATCCACTGTGCTGCTCAGGCTCACCATCCCAGCACCTAACTAGCCTTCCCACATTCTGTCACGTTCCAAAGCAATAAGTGAGAAGAAACTACTCATCAAACAATATGAGGGCCCTGAGGTCCAAAAGAGGAAGTAATACTAACCACAAAAATTATTACTAATGAGCTTCAAACCCCAGAATTCCTCCATTCAGCCTAAGTCCAAACAGGTCACAAACAGCCAGGATTTTAAAAGTCCATTATCAGGAAAGCCACTACAAATGAGAAAAACAAAAATCCCTAATCCCTATTGTTAAGTTATATATCACTACCAACAGGCTAACTATAAGAATGGATGCTGGGACGACTCTGCTGTGGGATTTAGTGTGAATACAATAGACTTAAAAACAGTGGGCTGGAGGGATGGCTCAGTGGTTAAGAGCACTGGTTACTCTTCTAGAGGACTCTGGTTCAATTCCCAGGATCTACATGGCAGCTCACAGCTATCTGTAACTCCAGTTCCAAAAGATCCGGCAACCTCTCACAGACATACTTACAGGCAGAACACGAATGTACATAAAAATAAGTCTTTTTAAAAAACACCACCACCATCATCAAACATGGTGGCACACATCTTTCATCCCAGCACTTGAGAGGTAAAGGGAGACAGATTTCTGAATTCTAGGCCAGCCAGGTCTATGTAGAGAAACCCTATCTCAAATAAACCAATGATACGGGGTCAAAGGTAGACTTCAGCAGCCCACATAACCCAACTCTATTCCTGGAATACATTCTACTAGTGCAGACCGGCCTGTCCCCCGGTACCTACTCTGCATCTCGATGAACTGCAAGTCTGAGCCGTTCTGCAGTCCGGCCAGGTCCCCAGATGTGTCGTCATTCCTGGAACACTTCTGCCGTTCTTCCTCTAACTGCAGCTTCAGTTTTCTAATCTGAAATGGAAGGAAAGGTCACTAGTGAGCTGCGTGTCTACGTTAGCTTCTTTCTCTCAGGCGTGCTGAGTAAGCAACAACATGGAGCTATAGCCCTAGACCTCTTTTCTACTTTGAGATAAGCTCTCACTACGTTGCCCAGGCTGGCCTTGCACTCACTCCACAGCCCAGGAAGAACCTCCTTGGAATTCTCCTTCCTCAACCTCCCATGAAGATGGGATTGTGGACCTGTGTCACCAGGCCTGGATGGAAAGTAAGTGTCTTGAGCTTGCATGTGGGCATGCAAGTGTGTGCATACACAGAGGCCACAGGTCTGTATCAGATGCCTTCCTCAGTTGGTCTTCATTTATTATGAGATAATGAATCTCACCAAACCTGAAGCTAATCAATTTGGCGAGCCAGCAGCTCCAGTGACCCTCCTGTGTCCACCAACCCAGTGACAAACTATGGTCACATGCTGTGGTGCCGACTATTGGGAATTCAAATTTGGGCCATATGCTAGCCCAGCAAGTGCTATGAGACCAGCTCCTAAATGCAGTTCTCTCAGATGAAGCCCAGGGGCAGTATCATATACAAAACAGACCCCTGTATAGCAAGTCATACAAACCAAGCACTGTTTTCCTGTGAGACAAATGGCTCTAGGCATTTGATATAAACTAGTATAAGCAGAAAGGAATGGGCCTCACAAACCAGGTGCCCCAATAAAGCTTTTGTTACTTGTGTGTGTTTGCACAACAGTACATCTTTTGAGTATTTTTTGTCTTACTAAAACAAACATTTTCATGGGTAGTTAGGACTTTCTGTTTAAAAGCTTTTTAGCAATAAGCTGAATACTTAAGAGAACTTTAAATACACAAAATTAATTGGAAGCACAAATGGCTGGCTTTCCCATGGCCTCAACTCAGCCCTTTGCCACTACCCAACGGGAAGGGCAAGTGCTAATTTCACACTCAATGAATGCACGAGTCTCAGGCACCCTGCCCTCTGTATACACATGATGCTGCCTTGAGAGAATTATCCATCATTCCCATCACACACAAAAGGAGGCATCCCTCTTCAGGACTCTCACGCACAGGGCCTGTACCATGCTTAACCTCGGCCCCCACACTTCTCCAATGCCTCTGGAAGCATCAGCCTGCCACCAACTGATGCTCCTGCCGCAGTCTCATCTCAGAGTGTGCCTTTCACCTCAGTACCCTCACAGAGCCCTGCCACTCCTGTAGTCTCACTAAGCGCTGCTGCTTATGCCTTCCAGCCTCCTACCTTAGCGTAGACATGGAATAGTGCTCTCAGGCTTTCCTCATGTTGCTGAACTCTCCTATTCTCACATTTTTGGAAGTCTGTTCTTAATCTCATCTGTTCAGATTAGGCTAACTACCTCACATCTTTACTGTGTACTGTGCCTCTGTCATGTTAGCTCCAGATTTGCACTCCCAAAACTACCCCTTATCTTAAGTCTTAGTCATTTCAATATACACCTAGAGTAGTGGCATGTTCCCATAATGCACCTCAGTTTCCGGACCACCTCCCTTTCAAGGATCTGTCATTTACCTCTTCTTGCCCTTGGCCACATAACAGACTTCATCCCTAGATTACTTAGTCCCACACACTCTAACCATGGATGCTCATCTCCCAGTTCACTCTCCCTGGACCCTAACATCCCTCAGCCACATTCACTTCACTACACCTGATCTCTGCTCAGAGGTTCTCCCAACACTGGTCATCCAGCTTAACTTCTCAGGCCAGTGTGATCATCACGAAGTCTTGCCCTGGTCAAGTCTAACTCTCTCATGATTACGTGCCTACATCATACAGCAGCTAGAGAAACACATAATAAAGTATTTACCGAAACATATAATACATATAATACAGCTTTTTGCAACTGAACTGCTCGACCTCTTTCTAGCCTACCAGAGGATGGACTTTCCAAATAAACCCACAACAATCTAGTTGTTCATCTAAGTTTCCTACATGTTATGAACAATGTATTAAACAATGGAGTAACACACTCACCGTTTCTAACTGACTGAAAAGAGCCAGGAAAAGAGTAAGTAAAATCACTCAAGTTTTCCCAAACTTGAGAATTAGAAGTTCCCAGAATCAACAAGGGCTACTACCATGCTTAAAAACTTCTGATAGAGAGAAAGAGAGTAAGACAGAAGGAGAAAGGAAAACATCACCCATGAGAGATCAAATCTCAAAATGTCCTGAGAATTGTTCTATTATTTATTATGTGTTCATACACGCACACACACATCTATGGAGTTCTCCCTTTCTACCTTATGTAAGTTTAGGGACTGACCTCAGGTGTCTGTCTGGCTTACACAACATGTGCCTGAACCATCATCTCACAAGCCTAGGCTTCACAATTCTGAGCAACAACCTTCAAAGACAGGAAGTGAAGAAATAGGCTTTTATTAACCTCAAGGAACATGACATCTTCAAGCCTTCAAGGTCATGGGAAATTAACAGCATACATGGTCTTTCCTAGGGAAGCTACTAAAATACATACCAAAATAAGAGAATGAAAGAGGAAGGCAGAAAGACTGAGAAAATGGAACCCAACCCAAACCCCAGGCAGAGAAAGTCCCCAGGCCTAAAGGCTGGTCACACCAACAAAGAGTGAAAAAGCCGCTAGTCCAGAATGGGTTGAGTCAGAGACTTGAAGATGGAACCCAGAGAAACCTGGTGTGTATCAGAACACCCTGAATAGGGTTAAACTACTGCCCCAAACAGTGGCTAACTTTGTGATAAACACAAGAAAACCAGGCACAGGGAACAAAAAGAAAAGCCAGCTTGAATATAGGCTGGCTCTCTGTGGAAGCAACATTCAGAGTCCTGTGGATGAAAACAGGCTGGCTACAGGAACAGGAAGTGTGCACGTGTGTGGCAGAGGCCTGTCTTCCACAGAGGAATGTCAACAGATGGTGCCTTTAGGGAACAGCATCATCCAGTCAGTGCCTTGCACTAAGGGTCAGCCTCACACTAAGGAGGACGGAGATGGTCAGCTGAGTGTGGAAGGGCCAACAGCAAGCTTTGTGTGCATCCTATATACTTTTTCAGACAAAATCTGAATTAGATTTTCTTCCTTTAAATGTCACTTGAATACTAACAGTAGAAAACAAGGAGAGCAACAGAACAAGAAAATTTGAACACAGGGAACTTCGCAGAGACTCATACTCCAACCAAGGACTATTCATAGAGATAACCTAGAACCCCTGCACAGATGTAGCCCATGCAGTTCAGTATCCAAGTGGGTTACATAGTAATGGGAAGAGGGACTGCCTCTGACATAATCTGATTGGCCTGCTCTTTGATCACCTCCCCCTGAGGGGGGAGCAGCCTTACCAGGCCACAGAAGATGACAATGCAGCCACTTCTGATGAGAACTGATAGTCTAAGATCAGAAAGAAGGAGAGGAAGACCTCCCCTATCAGTGGACTTGGGGAGGGGCATGCATGCAGAAAGGGGAGGAAGGGTGGGGTCGGGAGGGGAGGAGGGAGGGGCTTATGAGGGGATACAAAATGAATAAAGTGTAATTAATAATAAAAAAAAGAAAAACATTTCTAATTTTTTCATTGTTTTCCAGATAAGGTCTCACTATGTAGACCAGGCTAGCCTCAAGCTCACAGAGATCCACCTGTCTCTACCTCCTGAGGGCTAGGACTAAAGATGCACAACACTTTGCTCAGCTATTTCTAACAAGCATTTTAATTTATTGGCGTTTTATTGCCTATCTTAGATAAACTAATAGTTTCAGATGAGCAGATGTCTCACCTGTGACAGGAGCTCTTCCTTTTCTCCAGCAAGTTTCCGTAGCCTCACATCTGGAACAAGTGGGAGAGTTGTAAACTGAACTTGTAAGGTGCTCACAAATAGCCAACATCTAAATAACTGCATTACTTACACCATGAACATGAAAATATGGCAAAGGCTTGAATTGCAATAGAAAGAATACTTTATTCTCCCAAACATATTCCCAGCCAGTGACAGTTATGACATCAAATAAAATACCTGCTCCCAGAGCAGTGACTTTCTGCCTAGAGACAAACTGCAGTCCAGAGGAAACCATTTTGCTATTGTTGTTGTTGCAAAAATGTACAAGTTCTTCCTAGCTGTCTTCAGAAGCTCCCACCCATGGAGGGAATGTGGAGCAAGAGTGGGACCCAGGAAGGTGGGGCCTAGCAGTGTGCCTGCGATGGCCAAGGTGGGGCTGAGATGGCTAAAGTGTGAGGGGTGAGTGAGGTGCTCCAAGCCTCATGGTCAAACAGAGAGCATGGTGGATCTGAATACCTGGCTTCACCCTCTTCTTAAGCCAGTGGCTAACTTACTGCTCATTCAGCCTGGGCAGATGCACAAGGCAGCTTCTCCCTAGGCAGAAACTGGTCCCACAGGCTGAGGTGACATGGCTAGTTTAGCTAACAAAGCAGCTCACAGCCAGCAATGAGCCCATACTAAATAAGGTCGGCCATGTCGGTTCCAGTCCCTTTAGCCCCTGAAAAGGTGGAGGAGCCCCAGAGCTGCCCACTGTAAGCTTCAGTTCCATACACTATCAGGCTATGAACAGCTGTGAGTGGGAACCACAAGACAGTAAACTTACTTAAAAGATTTTTGTTTTGTTTTTATTTTTGTAACTTGACTGCATGGTTTCTAAGGGTGGGCTTTGTAAATGACATCATGTCAACTGTCAAAGGTGAGCATGCCTGCAGGATCTCCCCTCTAGCTCACCCGCATCCTGTATCAAAGTGCTTAATTATATTTCTAGAATTCTATATGAGACAGTATGCCTACTATTTAAAATATTTCAACCTGTGCTGTTCTTATAGTGCCTCACGTTCTCTTAAGAAAGCTCCACACACAAAACGAAGGTAGTTTTAGGTGAAAAGCGATGTGTATAAAGCTGCAGTGCTTCCTCCTGCACTTACGCACACAATGGATGGCTCTACTGCTGGTTTCCCAAGATAAGAGTATCTGAGGACAATGGGTCCAGATTCCTTCTTGGCTAAACAGCCCGTATACTGAGCCCAGCCCTACACCAGGCTAGAAGCCCGACAGCAACCAAGACTAAATAACAAGCAGTGTCTCACCTAGTGGCCCTTCTCCTGCTGACTCCAAGACCTGAGCAGCTTCCTGAGACACAGCAGTAATGGCTCCAACCACAGGTTCATGATTGACATCACCATTGGGAGTGCTGTCTGGGATTATAACTAAGCCATGTTTCTGTGGAGAAGAAAAAACTTAGCATCACAAACAATAACCCACATAGAAACTGTATGAAAGTTCTGTTGAGGCATCTCTGCAACAATGTTTGTTTGCATGGGTAAAAACTAGTTAGTATTAGTCATGTGATATACCTCTGTGGAGGAAATAGCTCATTCCACCATCTTATCAAGACTGTTGTTTATGGTCAGGAAGACTTAAGGCAAGAGGAGGGGATGAAGGCCCAGGCGGACATACCTCTGCTGTCTTCACTGTCTCCTGCAGGGCAGCCAGCTCCTCTCTGAGCACATCTCGCTCATGCCTGAGGCAGGAAATGTGTTCTTTCTGTCTCTCTAGGGCCTGGTTTTAGGCAGGGTAGCAAGGGCAAGAACAGCATAGAAAAAGAGCAAGAGAAAGGTGACTAATCCAATAAGCAGGTAAGGCCTACAAGCAGGAGGTTGGAAGCAGTGGCCAGGCAGGAAGGGAGCAGCCTGTGAGCACAGCTGGAGGAGAGTTTAAACAGAGAAGAGTGCTCATGCATGAACTTGGCAAGACATGCTCATCACATGAAGATCATCTTTACACACATAAACTTCCTGCCTGACTTCCTCAGTACATTTCCATTTGCTGAACAGCAACAAATCAACACATTTCGTTTCATGTTGAATGAAAGTAGTTAAGAATATGCCTGATTTTTAAAAATAAAATTGGTTTGGGAAGAAAAGCAAGTCTGGATATTATTTTAAATACCGACTGTCTGCTTGTCCTCCAAGTGTTAGAGCAAAGTACTCAGACACCACTTGATTGACCCAGGAACACATCTCCAAAGGCAGTCTCCACAACCTGCTGTTAACTTAGTTATAAACAAGAATGGTTCATTTGGTTTCCTGATACTCTGATAAAATGAGAAAAGCAAAAATATGACACAAGTGAACACTAGCCCAGCTGGGTAAGAGGTTAGGGGTTTCAAATCTAGCTATAGGAACCTGACACAACCATATCCAACGCACTTGATAAACAGAAGGCCTAAGGGCAGCACCCACCCAGGAGGCACTGGTCTTGGAGCACTGCTTGCACTGGGGACTTTACACAGAGGGTTTGGAAAGGCCGGTGGGCGAATCTGAAACCTCACCTAAGTACTAAGACAAGAGCAGGGAGCACAGTAACCTGACAGCACACTGCTTTCACAAGAGCCCTTCTACTACATAGTTCTCCTGTATTTAATGTTTTCTCTCATAACCAAGTCAAAAAGTGCTCAACTGCTTGGTTACTTATGGCTAGAAAGTGTCCCCGGTTGTCCTTGTTGCTCAACACAGGCTCTCCTATTGCTTAGGCTAGCCTTGAATTTGCTATATTGTCAAGGTTGACCTTGAACTTCTGGTCCTCCAGTGTCCACCTACAGTGGAACAAAAGGCATGTGGCAACATGCCTCACTCTGACCAAATGGCAGCAGCAGCACAACCGTGCAGCACTGACTGTCACAGCAGACCCTGACCTGGTTGTGAAGCACCGCCCTTCCCTCTGTGACGCACTGCTTAGCTAGCTCCCTGTCCAAGGGGACACCAAGGGGAAAAGATGAGCGCAGTCTCTTTTGGGTCTAAAGCCCTGCCACACAGTTTTATCGCACAGCCTCCAGAGGCTGCACCCGTTCATCACCCCCACAGTGCTGGGGAAGTGGGAAGCCCCATCCTTGCTTTTACACAACAGAGTCAACCTCTGGCTTCTCTCCACGAATGGTGGAGATTCACAAATCTGGAATATCTCCCGTTACCTGTCAGGTGGCTCAAAAGTCTAGATTCTGAAGCCTTAGATGTTTTCTGCGAGTGTTGACAGCTTGACAACAAGCACAGGAATATATCCTGTCCAAGGCTGTCCCTGAACCATGTGGGTTAGATGTGTTATGGGCACAGCAGTCACCCACACCACAGGTTACGTGTTACAAAAGCATGGCATGCAGTTGTGCTACAATCACAACATGTAGCTGAGGAGGTGGTCACTTTCACAATATGCTCACTGAATATGAAAGACCTCTCAGGAACAGACCGCTCTCATGTTAAGAATTCTAGCAAACACTAGTGCATGGCTTTTGTGCCTCCTTCCACAATTACAGTACTGGGTTTTGTTTTACTTTTAGATTTAAAATTTTCTTCTTCCCATAATTACAGATAGGAAAATAAAATAGATCCTGTATATTTGTTCATTTCACCACAAAACTTGAAAACTACTGAACTACCTTATAATTGAGTCAAATGTATTTGTTCTAGATCTGAAATCCTCTATGTTGCTGACGGTATAACCATCACCCTGTGTTTGCAGGCAGCAATTTCCTCTGCCAGAAAATCAGAGTAAAAGGTTCAGCTTTGCAGAGATCTAAATAATTCTGTCAAAGACCTAACATCTAATCTTAGCAACAAAAAGTTAAACAGAGATGTGGAACAGGCTGAGATAACTGCAGCTGAGAATTGACTGTGGCTGGGTTGGCCATCAGCTCAGAGGCCTTTTTATAGTCACTGCTCTGTTCTGCATGAGCACCTGTGGAGAGCTGCAAGAAGCCAGCAGTCACCCAGGAAAATGAGAGAAAACTCAGTTTTAACCTGGGACCTGTTTTTTCAATATGTTCCTAGATTTTATTCTTGAAAATGAAATCAGTGATGAGTGATGCATTGGGTATTGAAAGCAAGCCCTTTGCAAGTAAAAAGCTTGGGTATGGTGGATTCAGCCTGGGCTACACAGAGTCTATCTCAGAAAGAAAAAGAAAAAGAGCCATGTCTAGAGATATAGCTCAGTAGTAGAGGATTTGTTTATGAGGTGTGAGCTCCTGGGTTTCATTCCTAGTACTGCAAAAAGGAGGGGGAAAAAAGGAGAGATACAGAGACATGACAACTCCAGATAGAAAAATAACAAGTGTTGGTGAAGAGATGGAGAAATTCCATCCTTTGCTCATTGCTCAGGGGAATGTATAAGGGCAGAATTGCTACCAAATACAGAATGGCTGGCCCTCAAAGAAACTAAATAAAGTTACTAAGTCATTTAGCAATTCCACTTTTGGGTATATACCCAAAATAACTGAAAGCACAGCACCAAATAGACAAGTCCACAGCAGTGAGAGATGGAAGTTGCTGTCCAGGTATCATTAGCAGATAAATAGAATACACGTGTCCAGGGTAATGCCAGTTAAGTTTCAAACAGTGAGAGCATGTGCTGTGGTTGAATACCTGGAACCGTAGCACTGAGACAGAAATGGGAAAGTCAGCCTGAACCACAGAGTAAGACCCCACACGAGAGAGTGAGATTCCTTCATTCATTCTTGCACATACTCCAATGCTGATGAAGCTTTAGGACCCTGTGCTACTGAAATAAAGGAGCCATACGTGGACAGGTGCCATATGCGTCCACTTCAGGGAGGAACCTTGAGTGGTCACCTCGGAAAGGGGGGAGCAGTGGCTGGATGGGTGAGGAGGCGGCACTGCTTGGTGGGTAGACGGTTAGCTGGAGAGGATGGGAACAGTGCACATGAATGTGGCTGAATTTAACTCCACTTGACTGTACAGTAGTTCAGATGGCAAATCATTATTTGTAATATATACAATTTATAGGAAAGCTAAGGGAGGAATAAGCTGCTGTTTCAGCGGATAAACTTTTTAAGTTATGCTGAATGGAAAAAAATCTAAATTCAAAAGTGTTACACACTATAGGTTTCTATTTATACAGCATTCTTCAAATGGCTAAATTACAGAGTGGCTCTTAGGACTGGCAGGCAGAGGTAGGAGGAGTATCTATAAAAAGAAGAAATGGAAGTGGCTGTAGCTTCACCACAGACAGTGATGCTGAACACAGCTTTGCAAGATGTGACACTGGAGCGAAGGGTGTGCAGGGATTTCTTGGTAGCACTTCTTACACTTGTACGTGAACCCTAACTTTCCTCAAAATAAAATTTTTTACGGCACACAGCACTCTCTGGAGTCTCCTCACTCCTCCCACCTCTAGGTGGGTTCTGGAGATCAACGCACTTTACCCACTGAGCTATCACGGCAGCCAATAAAAGTTTACTTTTTAAACTTATTTTTAAAACTTAAATACATTATATCTTTCTTTTCTTTTTTTTCTTTTTGAGACAGGTCATACTGTGTAGCCTTTGCTAGCCTAAAACTTGTACATAGACCAGGCCGGCCTTAAACTCAGGAGATCTACCTGCCTGCCTCTTTCCCTGAGTACTGAGATCGAAGGGATCAAAGGCATGTGTGTTTTAGTGAGCTGTTATGTGGGGTGTGTAGTTTTACTCTAGCTAGTCAGGAAGTCCAAGGTAATCTGATTTTTAAAGTCCTAAGAAAGCCATGAAAATGAGAAGCCCTGGGGCCTGCTGACCCGTGATACGGCCAGCCCAGACACCGTGTACATTTTGAACTTTTCCTGTATAAATGCCTGCTCTGCGCACCCACTCCCCATATCATTCCCCTTTCCCGAGGAAAAACATGTGTAAACTGTAATTCACAGTTACAATGTCTCCTGGGAAGATTTTTTGGGTTTTGATGGAATTTGGCAAACTTGGTAACTTAATTCAGAAAATTATCTAAAAGTATCTTCTGCTCTTGAAATCTCCACCCCATGAAACTAGAAAAGTGACTACTTTTGCTACCATCCAGCATGCTTGGAGTGTACCCACAAAGCTAAACAAAACAGCAGTGAGGAAGTTTTCTTTACCAGGCCCTACTGGGGAGTGCTGGGTTATAATGAGAGATGATGTCACAGTTTTGCAGCTCTGCAATCTTACATTCCTATCCATTTCCATAATTAAACTGATCGCTTCCTCTTTCATTCACCAACAATTTATGAGATAACATTTTCCCCATCTGCTTTTTCAACCCATGCTTTTATAATGTAAGCATTCCCAGCTACCCACAGAATTTGAATTAGATGCCTGTGGTTGCTTTGGAGAAACAATCCTTATTTTGTGGGGAATGAAGAACTCTTCTTTTAAAGGTTTCTATTTGTGAGTTCACAAGCACGGAGTGCGGAAAGAACCCTCTCTAGGCACACTACCATGGTTTCCTAGAGAAGTCTCTGTCTTCTGTTTATTCATGCTGTCTAAATACATAAAAATAAAAGGAGGGCTTTCTTGGCAACCTCTGATTACATTCTCTTGGTCTATCACTCAGGCATGAGCTTCTCCAAAGCCCCACCTCCTCTCATACCCCAATTGTTTTATCTTTCCAGAGCAGGGTCTCTTGGAGGTCAAACACCTCTTTTGTCATGGTGTCTATTTTCTGCTGGAGGCGCTGATTCTCCTGAAGAAGAAGAGGGGGAGGGAAATAATAAAAGCAGAAAAAAAGAAAAAGAAAAAAAAAAAAAAAGCAAGGGAGTTAGAAGGAAAACAGAACAAAAAGGAGGTGGGTGAATTTTAAAAGGGAGGAAGGGGAGTATATGATCAACAGAAAAGGGAAAGATAACACCCAGTGTCTCCTGGCTTGACCCCAACAGTAAGCCAGAGAGGAGGGCAGGGTGCAGCTAAGTGTGTGCACCGTGTGCACAAGCCCTGGGTTTGATCCCCAGCACCACAAGAAAAGAGAGTGGGGCAGATGCCGAAAAGAGCATCAGAATACCTAACTGTTCCAACCACAGCTCGTGGCAGCCGGCCCACCCGCATTCCTACAGACACACACTCCTGTGATACTTGCTCTTCTACCCAAACATGGAATCGCTTATATTTGCAGAAGGAAACTCATGTTTGCTTACAAACAAATAATGCTTTACCACAGAGAGCAAACCGTAATTTTGAATGTTATTTGGTAAAGCAGAACTAAAAAAAGGAGAGATATATCTCAGCTAGATCACTTTGATGCTCTGTTGGCAAAAAGTGAAATATCAAGAATATCATGAAGTAGAAAAGAAACACCGTTTTTAGAAAGATGGAATTTTAACACTTAACAGTTTTCAAACAAGTGCTGGTGGGTGATGCTGCCCTAGTTGGTACTAACTTAGCCTAGAATTCCCTGGGGAAATGACTCTGGTGACTAACTAGTTGTCTTTTTTTCAGATCGTTCTGTATGTGTGTCTTCCAGAGATTCTCCTGATTGCTAATTAATGCAAGAGAGCACAACCTACCGGCTGGGCAAACAGTCCTGGGCTATCTAAGGAGTATAGGCTTTAGCCAGCCAGTGAGCTGGCCAGCTAGCATACAGCACCCTCCGTGGTTTCTGGTGTACTTTCTAGTTCCATGGTTAGAGATCATGCTGTATGGAATAGCAAAGAGTCCCGAGTTCAGGTTCCTACCCTGTCGTCCCAAAATGATGGATGGAGACCTGGAAATATAAGATGAATAAACCCTTTGCTCCCCTAAGTTGTTTTTGGCCACAGGTGTTATCACAGCAACAGAAAGGCAAGCAGAGTAAGTACCTATCAGACTTCTTACCATGTTTTCCCTATGTGTCACTGATAAATTCCTAGCAACACGTCCCCACTCAAACACCCTCAAATCTTAATTCTAGAGCCCTAATGGCATTGTGTGTGGTGATGCTGTCCTGTGTCAGCACTAACCCAGCCTGGAATCTCCTGGGGGAAACGACTCAGATGAATAATTATCAGGTCGGTCTGTGGGCATGTCAGTTGTCAGTTGTGCATGATCAACAGATACTGACATCCAAAAGATGGTAACTGTAAACATAAAAAGACTAAGGCTTTCAAAGCTTACATCCAGCACCCTGGGCCTGTTTTTCAAGAACACATGGTAACGAGTTATGAAAATTCAGCCTACTATCCTCTCCTGTGGAATTCTTATAAAAACTGAACCAACCAACCACAGCAGGGATGGCAGTGCACAGGTGCTTAAGGCACTGCAGTGGGCTGCCCCCTCTGCCCTCTGATACTGCCTTAGTGTGGCACAGAGTTCCTCCACAGTAGAGAGCTAGCGCCTTGTAGTTGAAGGTCAAGATCTTGAGATCTTCCTCTCTTTTTCAGCTACCTCAAATGTATCAACTTGAGTGAAGATCAAAATTCTTACTCCTCAATAATCATGTCATAGCATGGCATGCCCTAGGATGCAAATATTACTCTACAATTCTTCTTTTTCCAACTGCCTCTGATACCTTCAGGGAAAGGGCTTAGGAGTAAAAGACACCAGCCAAAAATCCTACTATTCAATGGAGAATTTTACAGAGTTTGTGAGCGTTCACTTTTTAAGCCTGCCTTTATATTTCATGGTACAAAATTTCTGAGCACCAAATGTTAACACAAGTAAACTTTACAGCAGTAGTTCTCAACCTGTGGGTCACGACCCCTTTAGGAGCCAAACACCCTTTCATAGGGGTCACCTAAGACCATCAGAAAACACAGGCACTTACATTACTATTCATGACAGTAGCAAAATTATAGTTATGAAGTAACAATGAAAATAATTTTATGGTTGGGAGTTACCACATGAGGAACTGTTAAAGGGAAGTTGAGAACTCTGTTTATAGGATTTTAATATTCTCCCAACAAATACACCACCATCCTAACCAACTCATTTTTCAAAATCAAGTATTTCCGTAATCCAGGTACCTACCTCAATGAGCTCGTCTCTCTGCCGAAGGCCTTCTTTGAGTTCATCCATCTTGTGCTGCAGCACACTGCACATGTGCTTCTGCCTTTCCAACTCCTGCGATTGAGCAAATGCTATTGTTACAGAGGTCATGGAATGGACCCAAAGCTGGACACGTGCAACTTAACATAGAGGTCCAGTATGACTTCCAGAATCAGGCCTAGATGGCTGATGCCTAGATTGCATTTGGTGAAAGGGTCAGATTTTAAATCTTCACCTTGTATAATGAAGGCAAGAAAAGCATCAAAAGGGACAGCAAAAGGTACTTTTTTAAAAATTAGTAACTGTAGAGTAAACTTTATTTTAAATGATTCCAATACCCAAAAAAACAATAAAGGAAAAGTGGGGCAAGAAACTATTTTTTAGACTATCAAAAGCTACCCACAAAGTAAAGATATGAATAACAGGCTACACAAGAAATTATCATTTACATCCAGAAACTAAAGATTTACTACTGTTTTTTCCATTTGGAAAACTCCTAAAATAAGATAGATTAACAACAACAAAAAACCCACTGGCAAAATGAGAACCAGGCTAAAGCCCAGGAAACCAGAAGGGAAAAGCTCCGATATGAAACACGCTCACAGGAAGGGACACACACAGTAGCTCTGTGTGTCACCACACATGGCTTACATAGAAAGGCTCCATGGTACCCACACCCACGGCTCTCTATCACAGATACACTGGTAAAACCACAGAATGACCCAAGCACGTCACTGTTTTGCAGGATGACTTCTGAACAGCAAACGCTGCACACAACTCAGATGTCCGTGATTTGGGAGCTAGTGGGGTAGAGTGTCCATACAATGGAGTAACCACAGCGGGGAAAGAAGTGAAGGTTTGTGTGCTACAAAAGCAGAGCAGCATTTACGGACTGCTGGTGTTTGCTAAGAAAGGAGGACCACAAATACACGCGCTTCCACATATTTCAAATCTCATGTGTCTCTTTAATCAAAGCTGGCTAGCATATCTTCTTAGCTTATAGAAAGGAAAGGCAAATCACTGAACTTAAGAATTCCTCAGGGCAGGAGAGCTGACTCAGCGGGTAAGAGCACTTGTTGCTCTTACAGAGGACTGAGTTTGGTTCCCAGCAGTCACACGCTGGCTCACAGCCATCTCTAACTCTAGTTCCAGAGGATCCAATGCCTTCTTCTGACCTACACAGCACCAGGCATGCATGTAGTGCAGACATGCACAAAACAATAATGAATTTTTAAAAAATTAGAAATAAAATAAAAAGGATTCTCCCAAAGAGGAAAATGAGGATGAAAAGACAAATAAACTTTGAATTTGTTTCCTTTGTTTAATTCAGATCTACTGTTTTTACATAAGTCAGAGTTCAATTTAAAGTACAGCTCCTGGTGGAAACAACCCAAGTCCTGTCAGATAAAAAATGATGGGTAAAATGTGGCACTGACAGGGGAACAGTGGTTAGCCTTTTGAAAGAAGGAGCTTTTATCATGAGCCTGGTGATTCCGTGCTGAGTATTGTAAGTCGGGTACATGTACTGACTTATATGGATGGTGGCTGACAAGGGCTAAGGAAAGGGTCAAATAGTCCTATTTATTTAACTTGTTTACGGTTTACTTTTGCAAGATAAAATGTACAGATTTCACACACAACAGTATAAAAATATATAACTACACCCTTTAAAATGGTAAATTTATAGTGGTGTGTTTATTACCAAAATAAAATATAAAACCAAAAAAATTTAAAACTATTTCAAGTAACTTTTATAACACAGTATTCTTGTAATTCACAGCCCACCGTCCCAAAGTAAAGGCCAAAGCAAATAGTAAGATACTTCCAGTAACCACACCAGTGTTAGAATGGTTATGCTTTTCTGAGTGATGTGGAACACAGCAGTGAGAATCAGGAGTTGCAGTGTGGGACAGGGGAGATGGAGTACAGAAGGGACTGAGTACAATCCCCTGAGTCATCAACATAAACTTGAGCCAACACAGCATAATGTATTTTGTCATACAAACAAACAAACAAGCCCCACATACATATTTCAACTGAAGGGGCCTATGAAGTGACTGACTGAGCAGCAAGAGCAGGCTCAGGCCAATGGAAGAGATGGAGGGCTGTCCTTGGACAAAGGACGGACCCTAAAGACAAGGCTGGAGCACACTGTTCTGTCAGGAAGCATGGAGGCTAAGTGAGACTTACAAAGTACTTGAGAATAAGCCCCAATGGGGCTCACCACAGCCCGAAGTAGGCAAAGCTGAGCATCCAAAGAACAAAGGCCACAATGCACAACACTGTACTCAGCTTCACAGACACTTTTAAGGGCGGCTGGTCCAGGTGAAAGTGACAACTCCTTATTTTGAAACTATAAAAGCAAAGGACTTTCAAAACTATGCAAATTGTCTCGTCTAGGTAATAAAAAATGAAGATCCTCTCTAATGGACATGATTTTTTTAAAAGGGATGGCCATATGCAAATAAATAAAGCAAAAGGAGGTTAAAAAGTAACATACGAATGTCAGAGGCTGCTGTAAATCATGTTTCTGGTAAGTGACCTGTATCTAAAATACAGTCTTATAACAGTTATAAGAAAAAATTGAAATATGAGCGATTTCAAAAGATAAATCATACACCCATGAAAAAAATACTTGAAACCAGTAGCTTTATAAGACAAATGCAAGTCAAAGCTACATCCACTAGACAGCTAGACCCAAAAGGCCAAACCCTGGTAAATAATGGCGAGGGTATGGGCGAAGAACACGGGCAAAGAACAGTCAGTGAAATGGGCCAAAATGCTGACACTGCTTTGGAAAGTCCGCTACTCCTCACATGATTCATGCAGTTGCCAGTGGACCTGGCAATCCCACTCCTGAGTATTTACACAAAGGGAAAAACAACCTAAATATCAAATTAATACTGCTGGATGTACACACACACACACAGAGAGAGAGAGAGAGAGAGAGAGAGAGAGAGAGAGAGAGAGAGAGAGAGAGAGAACTACCCTAATGAGAGAATATTAACATTAAAAAGAAATAAGCACTTATTTATATGTATGCTACATGATTCAGGATTAGTATACTAGATGTAAGATGACAATCATGAGTTTCTTTTACAACACTGTTGATATCTAAGTCTAGAGTGGGGAAGTCTATAGAGACACAGAGAAGATCAGTGGGTACTTGTAGTCTGAGAGAATGAAAACACTTTGTGAGTGTGACCAATGCAAGTTCATGTGAATGCAGTAACTCCACTGAATCACAAACTTCTGTGCCAGTGCCTGCAGAGGCCGGAAGTGTGTGTCAGATACCCTGAAGCTAGAGTTACAAGCAGGTACGAGCCACCTGATGTGGGTGCTGGTAACTATCCCTGAGTGCCCCTGAAGAATACAAGGGTGCTCAGCCACTGAGTTATCACTCCATCCCCCTTAATAACATGTTTGTGAGTGTCAGACAAGCTAGTTCCTTATTAAAGTATTAATCATAACCATGAAGTTTAGCAACTACCACACACGTTGTTGCTCCCTTTACTATGTACCATTCAGATGCTGCTTCCAACAATTCATCAACACATATTTCCTAAACTGTTGTTTTTGTTTTTTTTTTCTATATTGGCAACATTGCAGTAACTAATTTCTAGCAACACTATCCATTTATTCTCTACTAAGAAACCAAAACTTTAAAATGTCAAGGTCTAATACATTTTTAATACAACCCAATTTCTTTGTTGTAGCTGCCTGGGGCAAATATGGCACTTGAACGGTGGTGACTTTTATTCTCCAATTCTATGTAACTTAAGAAAACAACTGTCAATTTCTGACTCACGTCTTTGAACTGATGCTTCTAATTAACTGGTTATTTGCAAAGTGGAGCCTCTTGGAAGTACAAAGCTCACAGAAAAAATTACCCATCTCACTGAGAGTCTATGAGTTCTGTGTCCTTCTATTTACAATGGAAACAAAGAAGCAACTCAACATGATTGTCACAGTTAAAAGAATAAATACTTGAGTTGTAATCCAGTTTTTAAAAACCTAAAAAAGTATAGAGCTTTTTCTTCATAAAAAACAGTTTTTAAAAATTAATAGGTAGCTTTTTCTTCATAAAAAACAGTTTTTAAAAATTAATAGGGTATTAAAAATTAATAGCGGACTTTCCAAAGCAGTGTCAGACCGTTCAGTTCTGACTGCAGTTTCCCACCAATCTAATCTTTAAGTGGCAGGCTTTGATTTTCTGACCCAACAGAGTAGAATACAGGATGGGTGGCTACCTTTGATTTCTCTTCATTTTCTCTGTAAAACTCTGCCATCTGTTCCTCCTGCTCTTCAATGACGTCCTTGAGGGTGTCCACCTGGTAGATCAGATTGTTCTTCTCGTTGTCTAGCTGTGCGTTGGACACCATGGCTTTCTTGTATTTCTCTTGTACTTCAGACAAAGAATCCTAAATGACAAAAACCATCAGCTTGGTATCTACAACATGGTGGCCGCACAAGTGACGACACCACAGCAGCATGGCCTGGCGCACAGAAAGAAGCATTTCCACACCACAGCAGCACGGCCTGGCACACAGAAAGAAGCATTTCCACACAATGCAAGCAGGCACAACCCCTTGTGTATTAGCGTGCACGTGTAACAGCGAGGCGAGAAGACACTATCGCCTTTCTGAGAAGTGCCCTCTTTGCATGCCACTAATGCAACACCAAGCAGCAATATGAGAAGTTATGTAGAAAACATGTTTTTAAGAAGCAGAAAATGTAGAATCTTTAAGATTTCCAAAAGTTTCTCTTGTAGTTTTAACAAGCAGATGTCTAATGTTCAGACACAGCCTCTCTCAGAGCAGCTACACACTTCTCTTAATTGTCACTTCAGGGTTTCTGTTTGCAGTATTTCCTCAATGTGCATAATGTTAAGGTAAATGGAACGAACATTTTTCTTCTAGCAATTATTCATCTTTGAGTCACTGTTAAATAAACAATACAAAACTCACTTAAGAGCTATTGTGTGGTGCCTGAATTTTTATACAATTCAAAAGCTTTTTCCTAGGATAGTATACACGTTTTTTAAAACAATAAATAACTTGGTAATTATAATTGCCTATTGATTTATTAAAAGACAAAAAGAAAAACTCATTTTGAAAAGTAACCACTTTTGGAGACTTAAAAAACAAAAAAATACAAATGTTTAACAAACCAAAATCAGTAAAACAGGCCTAGGACTCCAGAACCCTTACATTTATAACCAGTCTTTCAACAAAGGTGTCCACATAATCCAAAGAAAAAGAATGAATGCTGCTGGGACAGCGGCATTGTTTTGAATGAAAACAAATGCCTAACTAACACCACTCACAAAAATAGCTCAAAATGAACCAACGATCTAAGTGCAAAGCTAAACCCATACAACTCTAAAGGAAATACAGAAGTAAGTCCTTATGACTCTGGATGCTTAATGGTTTCTTGAATAAAAATTACATCAAAAGCGCCATCAGCCAAAGAGAAAAAGGAGACCTTACTAAAATACAAAACTTTACTCAGCAAATGGCAACCCACAGCATGGGAGGAAGCACTTCTAAGTGTTCTGACAGTTGACTTCCATCCAGAACATCACAGACTCAACAAAAAAAGGTCCAAAAGTCCGGGTAATGATGACGTGAGTAGGCAGATCCCCAAAGACAGTATATAGACAGGTGTCCGTGAGTACATGAATGCAGGCTCAGCATTGTGACTCATTGGGGAATGCACAGCAAAACTACAAATAGGATCCTATGTCTCATCTACTAAGATGGCGAGAACCCATAATCCAATCTTAGCACAGGGCTAAGGAGAAGAGACTCCACCTCGACCACTGGCAAGCCCCTTTCCCCTAAAATAGAGAAGGGTCGGGGAGGGTACAGGAACCTGGGTTCCTTACACTGCTGGTGCAAGAGTACATGGCTGCTCTGGACACAGGCTGGCAGTGACTCAGATGCCCAACACTCTAACCGTAAGACCCAGTAATTCCATGCTTCACAAACCAGACCTGAATACAGGTATGATTTAAAATAGTGTTGAAAATATTTAACTAAAAGCATATTTTAAAAAGTTAGCTCCAGAAAGGTCCAAATCCAATGCTATCCATGTAATACCAAATTTCATCTCAGAGACCAAAAGTAGGGGGGAAAAAATCCTTATTTTAGGATTTGACTCCATGAGTAAGATAATCTAAGGAAGCACAAAAACTAGACACATGCACAAAACACATAGTGCAATAAATATATTCATTCTATCAGTTATATTTTTCTAGAGAACCCTACCTAATACACATACCAAGCCCAAAGGATTTGATGTACAGTAATTTATAATTTGTGGAGAAAAAAAATCAAATAATCAATGATAACATGGCTGGAACAAGACAAATAGTAAAAGCCAAATACAAGGCCCAACCAACTGTCCAGCAGCTTCTCTGCAGTTAAGTACTCAGATATGAAACACCAGTGTCAGCAGCAAATGCATTTAGTTTTTAAGGTTTCTTTACAGACTCAGGTAAGTTCCTGATAATGTCATAACTAATACTTAAGAGTAACAGCATTTATTGAGTGTTTTCAAGCTCTTCACATTGCACTGCAGACAGCCCTCTGAGTAGGAAACTCCATGGGACAGGCACTACCTAGAATCCTCCTGGTCTTACAGGTCAGACCCCTACAGAGACTGACTGATTTGAGGTTATTTAGTCAGCAACTGTTGTGGAACAGTCCTCCCCAGCAGAACTGCTATTAGCATCTTTTAATCAGAGCAGCTGGAAAGTACCACAACAAACTGGGCCTGTTGGGGCTAGAGAGACAGACCAGTGGTTGGGAGGGAATTCTGCTCTTGCAATGGACCTGGGTTTGGTTCCTAGCACCCACCAGATAAGGCAGCTCACAGTAGTCACCTCTGGCCTCCATGGGCACACACATGTACACAGACACACATACAACTAATTTTTGTTATTTTTAAGATTGGGCCTATTGGCATTCTCTCATAAGAAAAAGTGGACAGGTCATTAGATCCTCACTTCAAATGCCTAGCCATTGCCTCCCATCTGCCCTTCCTGCCAGCTGTACGAAATTCTGTTCCAGATGTATATGATCTGGGAAGGTGCAAGAGTGGTCCAGACTGTGGAAACTGGACTGGAGGGGGCATCCATGCAGCTATAGGGAAGCCTAAATCCCTGCTGGGCTAACTTTCCAGTGATATAACTGTCTGGGGGTTACCCATGGCCCTGCAAATAAGCCCCAGAAGCTCACTAGTTCACCAAGCTAGGCTTGGGTGGAATCCTTACTCTGGTCTACTACTGGTGCCCTATCTGAGTGGATACTCAGTGTGCCCAGAGAAAGTTCATATAATACTAGGTTTGGAGAAAATGTTCAATAATTCTGAAATTAACTACCAATTAAAAACTGTTTTTAAAAGCAGAAAACATGTCACCATTTTGTGGGGAGAAAAAACACTAAGTAACACTGTTCCTTGCCCCTCCCCCCTCCGAGGCAGCAGAGCCCGAGTCCGCTGCCTCCTCTCGCTGCCGTGCACATACGTCCCCTTGCCTATTTCGACATTTTAACACAAGCTATAGACATAAATTTTGTTCCACAGCTTGTTACTTTTTCAATGTCATGAAAAGCTTATACTCACTAATAGGTAAATTATGTTCTGTGTTAAAATTCAGTAAGATATTATGTTTAATAGTTTTAATGGGTTTAGTCCTTTACAGAATCACTAGAGCCTTTGTTTCATTTATGCTTTTCAATACTATTTTACTATATTTTCCGATCAACAGTGCATACTATCAGTATACTCTATGACATGGGGAAAACATTATAACACTCCTCGATTAAAGGAAGGATGGCAGGGAATCTGGGGAAAACACTCCAAAAGTAAACACCATAGTCAAGAACAATATTTCTAAGTAGTGAAGCAACACCTCTTTTTACTAGGATATGCCAAACACTAGGATCAATCACCAACCAAATACATTTTTGTTGTAACTTTTCTTCCAAATAAATGAATCATTTCAAAGATAACAGAAATCTGCAGTCAAGTTCAATCACACACTGATATGAATTAAGAAAGGGGAATCTTACCTGTTCAATTTTCAAATCAAATTCACTGGCTCTTTTCTTCATGGAATTTAATATTTAATAGATATAAAATATGAGGAACTGTTTTAAATAAAATAACCAGTAACTGGAACCAGTGAATTACTTGAGCCCTCTGAGTTACTTGACTACTGTTTGGATGTGCTGTGCCGAAGGTTAAGAAAGCCCACATGTATCTCACGTACTGATCTGTTCCCTGATGCAAGATGTAGGTTATACCACTGAGCCCTGAAGGGAGGGTTAAACCTCAAGACTCAGAGCAACACAAATCAACGGGCCTTTCAACTGATTGCCTTCTCCTGGTGTTTGCTGACAGCCTCATCTCAAGCTCCCAGGGACACAGCTCATATAGGATGGACTCTCAACCTTTTTGGCCCCATGTCTTCACTGTCAATTCCTTTTGGACCACACTACCTACAGAAAAGGTCTGACTGGTGGTGGAATTATTTCAGACCATGTCAGGAAGGAGTCAAGAAGCCTTGCTCATGAAGCCTGTTTCATATGTGGCATGTGCTGAGTCACCTTTTGGAATACCTTGCATTCACTCTTCTAGAAACTTGCTGGTATTTGGTTTAAAGAAACCTTTAGCTTCTTCATAATATCCAGCTTCTTTAATACTGAAACATGGGAGGGAGGGGTGCACAACCAAATGCCATTACAACAAATGTCTGCAGGACACGTTTACACTGGCAAGTACAGACATTCTTGTCGGGAACACATAAAGGTCATTCAAATTGACCTCCAAATTTTTTTAAAGATTAGATCTCTTAAAAATGTTCAAATTACATTTATTATTGTATACGTGAGTGCGTATGCACACACAAATGCAGAAGCACACATATGGAGGGTAGAGGACAACTTGCAGCCGCCAGTTCCCTCCTTCTACCATGTGGGTTTCAGGACCCAACTCAGGACAGCAGGTTAGGTGGCAAGCTACTTTAAACCCTGAGCCATCTCGCCAGCTCCAAATTCTTTAAGACACTAAACATGTGCAATCCTTAGTTTACACACAGGCAGGAAAGGAATCAGTGTGCATGCTTCAGGTCCCTTCTTCACAAGGGGACAGGGGAATGCTTCCTCCTCCACCTCTAACACTGACTAGACTCAGTGACAGAATCAATGTTTTCATTTCACTGGGAAAAATTTTAAGGTCCAGTTCTCAATTAAAATATCCTTAGAATATTTTTAGGCATTTGTGTAATGTTGTATGGTTAAGACCCAAGAGACAACTAAATACTTTACAATTGCTAAAAAAACTGTAAGGAGGTGACTAGACTCAGTGACAGAATCAATGTTTTCATTTCACTGGGAAAAATTTTAAGGTCCAGTTCTCAATTAAAATATCCTTAGAATATTTTTAGGCATTTGTGTAATGTTGTATGGTTAAGACCCAAGAGACAACTAAATACTTTACAATTGCTAAAAAAACTGTAAGGAGGTGGGTGTGTCTGCTATAATCCCAGCCAAAGCAGGGGGACTGTAAGTTTAAGATCAGCCTACGCTACACAGAGAAGTCTCTGTCTCAAAATAATAAAAAGATACAAGTTATGCTATCTTCTGCTCACATTTCCCCCCAAATTCACACTACACATTTAAACATCAGCCAGACTGTAAGCTTCTTTTGCCTGTACCCTGCAGGTTAAGCACATGCTGGAAGGACAGACACTGTTAGTAAAGCCATGAGCAGTGGTTAACAGGACTCTGGAGCCACCATGACCAACACTTCTGCATGAAGAGCGTGTGTGGGCTGCGAGGAGCCCTGTACCTTCAGTTCCTTAAGCCCCTGCATGTATCTCCCTTCTACATCCTGTATCTGGTCCTTCAGGTCATAGATGTCCTGCAGGACATAGGAAGGAACCGTCGCACAAATATATCTCAAAACTCAAAGGAATCAGATGAAAACACAACTTAGTTCGACTAAAACTAGAGAAATCTAAATATAAAAATATAAACACCCCACTCCCAAACCACTGCAAGAGGCAAATCCTTCAAATGATAGTGGGACTGGAAAAAATCAGTCTAGTATCAATACTTTCTTGGCATTAAAAAACAGGAGTAGAGATATAACTATATTCAAGTGTATATTAATTCTAAATTTTTTAAATATAAGTTTTTAATTTCATAAATCACAAATATTTTAGTATATTTAACTTGCAACTAGTAAATGACATAGTAAATTAATCGGAAGCAAATTTTACTCTCCATGAATAAATTTCAAAAACGTAACACAGTATAAGAACTAAGTCACTCTTAAATCACTTACTTACTAAGCACATTAAATTGGGAGAAAGAGAAGGTAGTTAAACACAAGGAAAACTGTTTCCAATAAGATTTTATTCTGAGGATAGCTTTAAGTGATGAGATGAGCATTTGTTCCCAATGTCTCCATAAATTCTTTTCTTAAAATAATAGGCCAACTTTTAAATGGAAAACATTATTTCTTGTGTCCCATCGCATCATGTAAAGTCACGGCAGGCTACATGTGCATCAGGGCTCTGAGCGCAGCAATGGCGACATAATGGAGTGCAGGAGACCAGCTTTCCCTGCCTAGCTCATTCCCTCTCTGATGGCTTTATTGGTCTTGAACTCTTGGACTGATTGAACAGACACTTTGCTGAGGCACCCATCAGGGGTCAAGTGCTATGACCCAAAACCATATGACATTATTCTTTCAAGGGAAGAAGAAAAAAAAAAAAAAAAACACTACACAAATGCTAAGAACTATACAAGAGCTGCTTAAATCCAAGACTAGAAGAGCTTGTCTCGGTGTCCTCTGTCCCCCAAAAATGAGTCTTTTCCTTATTCAAACTCTGTGTCCCCAGCATTTCCACACTCCTGGTCAACAGGAAGAGATCAAAGAATGTGACATCTTCGAAGGCATGGCTGCACTGCCCTGTTCAAGCCTCCTCCCTGCCTCTGTTATAGAAGTCCTCATTCTGCCCTGTCCTGAAATTTCACAAGCCAGGCACCTGCCCAGTCCACAATCAACCTCCTCTGCTACGGGGCAGTGGAAAGGCATGGCCACGGGAAAACCCTCCAGGTAAGCCCACTCTCCTCTTGCCTCAGACACTGCCGTCAGCTGTTCTCTGCTCTCCCTCAGCTCTCAGCCTCCCTTTCCACATTCACAAGTCAACTCACAGGAAGAGAGGCAACCTCACTTTTACAGAGCGAAAACAAGAAGGCAGAAACCTGTTCGATATCCCATTTCTTGGCTTACTGCCCATGCTAAAGCTAGTGTTGCAAACTCACTTCAGGGCCAATTTCTTACATTTTCTTCCCTGAAAGTTTTCACTTGCCCACTTCACCCTAACTCTAGCCCTGGGTTAAGTTCTGCCTCAGAACTGTGGCCAGAGTTACTTTTAAGAGCAAAATCCTATCATACTGCTCTCCTATCCAATACAGTACAGTTATGACTTGTACCCCACGTCCCACACCATTCCACCCCCACCTTCCTGCTTGCTTTCACCAGCAACTCCTTCTTCCTTATGATCTCACTCTCTGCAAATCATCTGGACCAGTGACCTTCAAGTTCTCTGAACTCACTCAGCAGTCTCTCCTCCAGCTTCCATGCTTTACTGTTTTCATTCTCCCTTCAAGACTCATTTCTGAGCTTGCTTCTCTGAACAGCCTCTGCTATCTCTTTTCCCAGTCTTATATGATGCCTCTCTAAACTAATTTATCCTGTTCTTGATAGCATCAGCTACTATTAGCTGATTCAAATCAGTTTGTCTTTTCAGTGGACAGTGATCTCTTGAAGGCCAGGATCTGACTGGCTGTCTACATGTCCACTGCCAAGTGTTCAAAAACTGTGAGTGAGTGAGTGAGTGAGTGAGTGAGTGAGTGAGTGAGTGAGCGAGCGAGCGAGCGTGTGCATGGGTGAGTGGGAATGTGAGTGCAGGAGTGAGTGAATATGCAAGTGCAATTTGTCTCACAAGTCTTGATCCATTCCTCAGAGAAGATACAGCAAATAATACAGTAAAAACAAATGTTTGCTACACTCTCATCTTCCAAATAAAAGGGCTACGAAAGATGGAGACTCAACTAATGGATAAAATAAACTTTCCACTAGCTCAGGTATTTCTGTTGTCCAAATATTATAATTCTATTACTATGAAATACTGACAAACTGTAGTCAAGTGCATAACTAATACGACAATGGCTCAAAAAGCTAGAAATTCCTTCCCATAATCTGTTGTCTGTAAATCTAAATATTTTCCACTTAAAACATGGCAAGGTCAGTCTGAAAGAATTACTTTCATATAGATAACATAACTGTTTGGCACTGGCAGAATCCATTACAATGCCATCAAATCTTCAGAAAAGAGAATTGGAAAAAATAATTTACTCCCCTTCCTTTAAGCTCTGAAGTATCCAAGTGGGATTTCTGAGCTGTGATAACCATGTTTTTACAGAAATCCTATTTTTCCCCCTCACGATTCACACTAAGTGTGAAAAGCTCTATGAACCACAAGGAAACCAAAGCTGCCTTCCGAAAGCAGAGCAACTGTGGCTTACCCGCAGTTCACTTAACGAGGTGTCGGGGTCTATTAAGCTGCTGGTGTCCCCACTGCCCCGTCTGGATGAGTTTCCGCTTAGAGGTGTTGTTGCTGAGGCAGAATTTCGAGATGAAGGCTGGAAAAGACAGAAAATGACACTTGTGAGCTGTTTTATTAAAAACATTTGCTGTGAAGATTAAGCCTGGGGCAGAGCGGTGGGTGCAGGCAAGAGCCTCAGAAGAAAATTTTAACAACACAGTCAGGAGGTCACCAAGAGCAGTCCACATTAGCAGTTTAGACTGGTTTGGGGAGAGAAATCATCCCGAAAAGAGGCCAGCCATACCTCATATCATTTCATTATCTCAAACACTTTGACAGAATCCAAAATTCAAAGGAGGGAATAATTTATACAGAAGCTTTGACTTCTAGGCTCATCTTTGCTACCTTCAAACACTGCTCAGGTGAGCTGTCCCACTGAGTAGTTTACTTTGTAACTAGTGTCTAAGTACTTCCCTGCTTAGTTCCTAACATTGCTTGAGGATCTCATCTTTGCACAGAAACATGAGCGATTTTTGGCTAAGAGCAGGAACGTTTGCATACTGCTATGAATTGACACTGTTCTCCCCAAAGCCGCACTTGACTAATAAAGAGCAGAGATCTGTGCTATGCAGGATACTTGTCAAGAGCCAGGTGAAAGCACCTGAGATGGAGCTAATGCAAATGAGACGTTGAGTATGAAATGACGCCACACTTTGAAGGCTACTGCAGACAGAAGAGTGGACAAGGGACGTCACAGGCAGTTTGGAGAGTGTGGTGGTAAAATACTGTAAGCCCAGCAACAGGCTGACACAGGAGGTCAAAGTTGGCCCAGGCTACAGACTAAGCCCCTGACGCAAACATCACAAAACAAAACATTCACATTGATTCCATGTTGAAATGTGTTGCTTATTTGGACTGAATATTATTTAAACTGATTTTGCTTTTTCTAGAGTGCAGCTAAAAAATTTAAAATTGTACAGGCTTTAGTTGTGCTTTGCATTATAAAATTTAATACAGCACATCATTTCCCGGACTTCTTACAAGTATGCTCAGAAGCTGGGCAGTGGTAGTGCACGCCTTTACCCCAGCACTTGAAGGCAGAGGCAGGAGGATCTCTGGGAGCTCAAGGCCAGCCTCATCGATAGAGTGAGTCCAGGACAGCCAGAGCTACACAGAGAAACCCTGTCTTGAAAACCAAACCAAAACAACAAGCAATAAATAATAAATAAGTAAGTAAGTAAGTAAGTAAAGTTTAGGGGAGAATCCCTTTACTACACAGATACCCATCTAAAAGGAGCTTATCCTACTTTCCTTACAGAAATGATTTATCTATAAGGAAAAAAAATCAAAACAGGGAGTTTGTCGGTCCATTCCTAAATACTTCGTTTTCATGTTTAAGGGCTTCTCAATATCAGCTTTTAGAGTCTGGGAATCAAAGGAGTAGCCAAGAGCTTTAGGGGTGACATCCAGTGAAATAAAACGAAGCTTCTCTCTTCCCAGGGCTTTCACATGATCTAAGGCTGAAGGAATTTTGAGGGGTCAAGGACAGGAAATAGATGATGGGAAGAACAGCTCTGTCAGCCAATTGTGCTGAACAGAATGGAAGAGTCACAGGAAGCACGGGCTGACCCTGAGAGCTCCGTCCCATCAACAGTTTTATACTCACTCTTGTGTAACTTTCAGCATATTGTTTGTCAGATTTTTCATCCAACTAGGAAAAGAAAAAAGATAAAAGTCAAGAAGATGCTCAGCATTGTTGGGTCTTGTCTGGTCGGTGAGGAACAATCTCAATGGGGTTTTCTAAGTTCAACAATGTGTAGACCCAAAAGTAAACACATTAAAACAGAAACAAAAGTTATAACAAAATGTCAAGAACTTTTAGTTCATATCCTAAGGAACACAGGCAGAAAGCAAGCAGCATAGACTCAAAAATTTTAGATTGTTTAAACAGATTTTTCTTTTCATGGTATTTAAAATACATTGAAGAAAAACTACATACAAACCTCATTACAAGCAAATATCAATACAAAATATTTTAAACATTATTAAGACAGAATATGTGCATAAAACTATTTCATGCCAAAAGCAGGTGATACAAACATATTTTTTCTTTACATAACAAACTCAACAGTACAAAACAGTAGAAGAAATCAGCCTTTCTTCCCACCACGCCCTTCTCTGCCAAGATCAACCCAAGTCTCTCACAGTCTTTACAACAATGTTACAGATACATTTTCCCACTCCTTTTCCTCTTAGCAAACATCAGTTTTGAGACTTCACTTTTCTTCACAGCATGTCTTATTCCCCAACACTACGACAGACACATTTGTTTGCTGTCTGCTCCCCATCATGAAAGCCTTGTCTACGTGGCCCTCTCTTGGGCTCAGAACCCACTGCACTGGTCTGTGCTCACAGACTGCTTCACAGAGGCAAGTCACCTTGACCTGTGAAATGCCACAATCAGAGTAACCTGTCTTCTGCTGCTCAGCCTAAGTTTCTCCCAAACATGCTGCAAGAAGGAAGGTTTCTTATAGATTGATTCAAAAATTCTAACTGTGGCTACGGGGAAAAATCCAGAGCTGGAAAACTTTGCTAGAGGTTGAACAATTACTAAAGGTCCCAGCTGGATCTGAGTATGTCTCATGACCTACAGCATTCATATTTGCTGGCATATACTATTAACCATAGTTAAAAAGTGGCATAGGAACTTTAAATAAAGATAAAATAGTCCCAATCCTGAACTCTGAGCTCAGCCTTCCCAGGCCAGTCTAGAAGGGGAATTTGAAAACTTTCTTCAGTTAATTACTAGAACAGGAAGGAAGCATCATTTCTGCCTTTGCTCGGATGATTTTAACCCAACTTCCTCACATCTGAGAGATTTTAGTGTACTTTTCATTACCCAGTTATCATGTTTAACAAAGACCTTTTACTCAGCTAGTCACTCTCTCGGTAACATAATTGCTGGGTTTTTATGTTTCACTTTTTGGCCACTTCTTGCTGTTACACTTTTAAAACGAAATGTTTAACAACAAACAAGCAATTACAGCTGGAATTTTAATATTGCCACTCTCTGCTGTAAATGAGGAGGTGTCCCTCTCAATGGTGAAGAACACTGCCCAATAGTTAATATTATTCAGAGTAAAAAAGTATTATTTTCATAAACTGCCTTATTTTTATAAATATTTTCTAATTAATTCTGCTAATAAGCTAATGAAAAAAGAAGTATTCAAAATTAAAATAGTCTAGTTCATCTGAAATCCTTCTTCATACAACCCTTCTTATACAAATCACCCCCAAACTCACCCATTTTCTCTAATCCGTCCCCTTGGAGTGACCCTCCATATCAGAGGCTGCATCCCTGAAGCAACCACAACGTTGACTCTGCAGTGCTCACTGTGTTCTGACAGACCTCAACTGTCACAAGTGAACCCAGTCACGTGCCAAACCTTCTGAATCGTTAAGCCAGCATCAAGCAGCCATGCTGCAGTCCAACTGTGGCTGCAGTAAGTTGGCCAGCAACTCCTCCGGTCCCACTTCTGAGGTTTGCACTGTAAAGCTCAGGAACCCTTGAGGTATATTGCAATGACAAGCTAATGTTTACAATGATGACTAAAAGTACCTGCCAGATCCTGAAAAGGCTTTTTAAATGCAATAAAAATTTAATCATGCTTAAAGTACAAAAGTACACACTAAATAAAGTGTTTACAATGTGGTTTGTTAATTATATTCATTAGATCAAAATTATCCATTAACTTCTTTTTTTTAATTTGTTTTTTGTTTTGTTTTGTTTTGTTTTTGAGACAGGGTTTCTCTGCGTAACAAGCCCTGGCTGTCCTGGACTCACTTTGCAGACCACGCTGGCCTCGAACTCACAGAGATCCACCTGCCTCTGCCTCCTTAGTGCTGGGATTACAGGCCTGTGCCACCACCGCCTGGCTCTTTCCATTAACTTCTAATAAATATCCTTCATTTGAAATACTTGGGGAAAGAAGTGTTTCAAATTTAGGACTTTTTCCAGTGTAGAAATACTCATATACACATACTGAGATATACTGGGGATGGTACCCGAGTCTAAACATAGAATACATCTATACTTCACACTTTTCCCACAAAAGTTAATTTTATATGTTATTTTTAGTGTGACTGAAGTTTGACTACCAGTTTATACAGCATCATGTTAGTACTCAAAAACTTTCAGATTTTACAACATTATGAATTTTGGGATTTTTTGTATTAAGTTTGAACAGTCAACCTAATAATGACAAGGTTATCTAAAAAATGTTTAAAGAAAAACAAAACACAGAAAGTGTGTCTGATTCCATAACCACTGATGGCAAGTAAACAAAGGGTTTAATAATTTTCCTGAAGTGAACCTGGCTAAGAATTTTGTTCAAAACCAGATACAATGAATAATAAGAGCATATTTATGCTCCTTTTATTTTCATTTCTTCTAGCCTGACCCACACAGGAAGACAAGAGGTTACAGAATATGAATCCTGTAGCCTTGTAGAACAGCCTGGCCCCTTTTCCCAGCACCTCCTTATACAATATCATCCTGTGGGCACACAATGCAGCCTATAAAGAGGGCAAAGCTGGCACAGGGAAGGATCGCCCAATAGAAACCCCCTTTCATCTGCTTCTTAAATGAGAGTCACCTGTTTCGCATAAGCACATCATCAAAAGGTAAAATTAATGCTATTTTATAAGCACTTAAAAATACAAAGGGCTATGGCTTACAGGCTATAAAATAACAAATACCTAGAAAGCCCTGTTCTAGGCAATCTTTGGCCTACATTAAAGAGTTATTTAATTAATAGAAGCAAAAATTACTACTTAATTAATAAAGCAAATTGCCAAGAACTAAACGTACAGGGAATATAACTAATCCAGGTCTCGTGAACTGTGTGATGGGCAGAAAGCAAGCTATCAAGAGAACAGATATATACAGTAAATTCGCTTTTATCTATAGAAAAAAAAGCAGGTACCAGTGAACTGGTGAGGTGGTTCAGTGGTAAAGCACTTGCCACTGAGCCTCACAACCTGGGCCCAATGCCTAGGACTACACAAAAGGAGAGAGACAACTCCTGCCATCTGTCCTCTGACCTATACACGTGCTCCATGCCACATGCTCACATGAACACACATAAACAAAATAAATTAAAATATTTTAAAAATTAAAAAGAGGTTACCAAGCAGGTTAATAAAATGCACATCTAGAGAATAACTGGGCAACCAGCTTCTAATTTCCTATGTAGACAAAGTCCTTGGTTTAATCCACAGCAAGATGAGACTGTTGCACAGCCAGATTTAAGAACTAGTAATGGCCCCTCCAGGTCTTTCTATCTCCCTCTTCTTCCATATGATTCCCTGAACTCTGCCCAAAGTTTAGCTATGAGTCTCAGCATCTCCTTTAATATGCTGATGGGTATCTTTCAGAGGCCCCCTGTGGAAGGCTCCTGTCTGTTCCCTGTCTTCTCCTACTTCCAATGTCTATCTTACTTGCCCTTCTGAGTGAAGTTTCAGCACCTTTCCTAGGGTCCTCCTTGTTGTTTAGCTTCTTTAGGACTATAGATTTTTATTATGTTTATCCTGTAGTATACCGCTAATATCCACTTATAAGTGAGTATATACCATGTGTGTCTTTCTGCTTCTGGGGTTACCTCACTCAGGATGATCTTTTCCAGTTCCATCCATTTGCCTGCAAATTTCATGATTTCCTTGTTTTTAACTGCTGAGTAATATTCCATTGTGTAAATGTACCACACTTTCTATATCCATTCTTAAATTGAGGGGCATCTACGTTGTTTCCAGATTCACAAGGAGACCAAGAGAGCCAAAAACCTGGACCCAGGGGTTCCTGCAGAGATATTCCAACCAAAAACCATGCATGGAGAACCTAGAACCCCTGTACAGATGTAGCCCATGGCAGCTCAGTTTCCAAGTGGGTTCATTAGTAAGGGGAACAGGGACTGTCTCTGACATGAACTCAGTGGCTGGCTCTTTGATGCACCACCCTGGGGGGGTGCAGCCTTGCCAGGCCACAGAGGAAGATGATGCAGTCAGCCCTGATGAGACCTGAGAGGCTGGGGTCAGATAGAAGGGGAGGAGGTCCTCCCCTATCAGGGGACTAAGTAAGAGATACAGAGGAAGGATGGGTGAGTGGGACTGGGAAGAGGCAAGGGAGGGGGCTACAACAGGATACAAAGTGAATAAGTTATAATAAGTAATAAATAGATTGATAAATAATAAATTTTTAAGAAATTAGGTAAAAAAGAACTAGTAATGTGGAATAATTACAACTGAAATTAAAATAATTAAAATTATTATAGTCTAGGATTAAAATAGTTCAGAAATAGCTATTTCGTAGCATAAGTGAAGTGCTAATAAAAAACAATCTCTGCATTTCTGGGAAGAACTGCTACCTCTCATCCCCTCCAAAGGGCTGGGCAATCAGAACAGGACTTGTCTGTGTGGTGCCTGCCAGGTGGGGAGCGGCTGGAGAGATGAGATCAGAAGGCAGGTCACAGTGTGCCTGAAGGGCGAGTGCCTGGAGGAACAAGGAGCCTCACACCAACACCAGAGTCCACTTTAAAACAGAGAATCAGCGGTGTTTCACTACTTAACGTATTTTATTATTCAGCTTTTACAGGCCCTAACTTTACAGATGTATCAAAACCGAGATGAGGGGCAAAGAGCAAAGCAGAAGCACGTGAACATGGGCCAAGCCCCGGGTGGTGTTGGGAAAGTACTAATTCCTTAGGAATGTAAGGCTGGGCATGCACGTCAGACTGCTTCTCAGGAAGAGACGTGATGCAAATGCACTGGCTCTAAAATAATCCAGAAAAAGGGATAGTAAAAAACACACCAAACAAAATTAGCTACCGGGGTCCCTGAAGACGCTGATGAGAACTGCGGAGGAATTCCAGAGCAAAAGAAAAGGGGTTTTAAAGCACATCTTAACAACTATACTGCAAAATAATTATGTTTTGTGTAATATGCTCAAATGAATGTGTCTAAGGAGTTTAATTAGTTTCATAACTTTAAAAATAACTACTACACAAACTGTTAGTCACATGCCTGGGACAACACGATGACGCCATGCAATAAACTCACGCTGGTCAAGTCTGAGATGCCGGCGACATCCACCTCAGAGACAACACTCCCCCTACGATTGCAGCGACTAAAATAATCAGCAGCAGAGACCTTTCAGTCAGAGAAAATGAGACACTTTTAAAGTCAGAAAAGAAAGAGACACTAGCTAACAGTGGGAAATTGTGCACATTTTAATCTGATGTTTGATAAAGTATAATAAAATGAGGAAACTTCTGTAATTAGCCAATTTCAAAAAGCAGAAAAGAGGTAACTAAGTGAAGTCACAGCTCCCTCAACAAGCTTTCTCCAGGATCAAGTGCAGAGACTTGCCACAGAGACCATTTCCTGCCTGCGTTCATGTCAAGCAAACTTGACACACTCAAGGCACTGGGAACTTTAGAGGGCAGTGTTCTAGGCTCCTGTGAAATCTCTACTGTATCTTACAGTCTTATAATTCATTATAGCCATCAACTCTGGCAATACTCAATTTCTACAATTCTTTTTTTTTTTTTTTCTGTTTTGTTTTGGTTTTCTGCATGGCATTATCCCAGGAACTGCTGGACTAACTAATGAGGAGGACTGACCTAGGAAGTCCCTTCCCTTGCTCTCCACACAGTGGAGCCTCTCCTAAGTCACTGCCCTGATGATTCTTCCAGGGTCACTCTCACATATCCACCCCAAGATCCTCTATCACATTCACCTGCTCACAGCATCATAGGCTGAGCTGTCTTGCTTTTGTGTTCCTTTCTTCACTAGTTGATGTCTTTTACTAGGACATAAGCTCGGTAAAGGAAGAGAACTGTCCTCCTTGGTCTGACACGTCACTCCTAACACAGTGTCTCACAGATAGCAGGCACTCCATTAATACCTACCAAATGACCCTACCCCACTCACCAGTTATTCTTAACGTAAGCTGTTTGCACCCACTTTAAAGCTCCTCCCTGAGAAATGGATCCAGAAACCCATCCACAGGGTCAAAAAAAAAGTCTCAAAAGTATGAAGTCTGCTAAAGGCTAACAAGATCAAGCAATGGTATTTTTATTCTTTAAAACAATATTACAACTTCATTTTTAAATGCTAATATTTATTAGCACTTGCTACCTTAAAAAGTTTGAAAGGTATCTTCCACAGTTATTCACTGAATACATATTAAGCTAAGAACAGAGTAGACGGCCATTAGCATCTCCACTGTACAGAAACAGTAACTGACGGCCGAGACTGAGGCCAGCCCTGCAGCATCGCTGTAGAGTCCCTCCCCTTTCCAGTCCACGGTTCCCATGAGTGTCAGCCTTACGTGAGGGCTGAGGGATCCCACCTGCTTTATGTCTGACACAGACATGGTGTTTCCTTCTCTATGAGAACCACGGTTTACAAGTGTCCACATTAATTCAGCTTGCACTGAATGGTCTACTCCTTTTCTGGAAGGAACTATAGCTTTAAGCTGATACACCATCCTCTATTCTATAATTTCCACATCAGATCCTTATAGAGACCAAAAGTGTCACTCTGCAAAATTTCCAGCTTTGTTGATAAGTAACACGAAACTATTGCCGTGTCGACAATAATAAATTAGGTGAATGTCTGAACTGATGGCTTGAAATCTTGCTGTCATCAGCTGACAAGGCCACAGTTTTAAGATCTGGACAAGCACTGACACAACTTACATATAGGAAGCAACAGGTAGCAAGACGCTGAATTCCAGTTGCAAGCACTACAAAAAAGTGCAACTCTCGGTTGAGAGGCTCATTTTGGAAAATAAGCAGATAAATAGGTATACAAAAAAGAAACAAAGAAAGTGAAAGATTTTTAATAAATGACTTGTACATGAAACACGTGAACCTATGACTCACCTCAAGACCACATTACGAAACAAGTTGCTCTTAAAAGCTGTATTTAAGGAAATGCTCACTCTGTCAAATGCAAACTTCACTTTGCAGTGAATTTCACATAATCCCACACTGCTGTCACTGTAAAGGCAGCATCTGTGCACATGCAGACCATGCTCACCACGCTCTCCCTTCGCCCACGACTGGCGCCATCAGAAGACACAATGCTTGCGGTGTCGTCGTCGATGGACTACAGAAAGTGAAAGAGATTCAGTTTCCCTCTGGGTCTCGCAGACTGTAAACACATGGGGCATTGAGGAGGCCACTCTACACGAGCACTACACTTGGCATAGCCACTGTGCTTCGTTAAAGAGGTAAGAAGTTCTAAGGCAAAGTGAACTATCATTTAAAAATCACGATGCTTCCCAAAAGCACAAAGAATAAAGCTATTATTTTATTTAGATTTAACACTGGTGAGGGCATGAGTAAACCAAAGTTGGCTGGGGAGGTCATGCTCTTTTAGACTTGCAGATCTGTGTAGTCCCTTGAGACATCAATAAATACACTTATGATTTCAATTTGGCAAAGAAAAAATGGTGTTTTAAAATGAAATAACATATGTCAAAGAGGTTCCTACCAGCAAAGCCCCAAGGAAGTGACTCTCATCTCCTGGCACTCACTCCAATGCCGCCAGCGGAGACGGTACTGTCATTCCCTTCAAGGGCTGTGTTCTTCCCACTCCACTGACAGAACTCATCTTTGGTACAAGTAGCTTATCTCCATTCTGATATCACTTAGACACCATTATGGCATCACTATGGTAGGAATTCTGAACCCAAATTGCAAATGAAATAGAATTTAGCCAGCTCACAAGGACAAGGATCCACACTGGTGTGTTTCTGAAAATACACTATCAAAATATTTTTGCAGAGGCCACTACATTCAGTATATTAAAAATGTCACCAGGTCTGAAATGACCAAGTAGAATCTGATCACACAGCGGGTTAAGAGTAAATGTCCTTCTTTTCTGAAAAAGCCTTCATGCTCTCAACAGTAACTGATGGCCGGGACTGAGGCCAGCCCTGCAGCGCCGCTGCAGAGTCCCTCCCCTTTCCAGGTTCCCAGGAGTGTCAGCCTTACGGGAGGGCTGAGGGATCCCCCTGCTTTATGTCGCACACAGACATGGTGTTTCCTTCTCTATGAGAACCACGGTTTACAACTGTCCACATTAATAAAAACTCACCCATGTGATGCTTTCCAAAATTTTTAAAATGAGTACCTATACTCATTTTAAAATAGATTAAAATGAGTGATTTTTAAAATGACTATCTATACATTTGTGGGACAGTACACTGAGATTAAAAAATTTTGATAATATGTGGCCAAAATGAAAAGCACCCATACATGTCTAAAACATCTCTGTATGTGAGCAGGTCCCATGTTACTCTGTATGTGCACCAGTCTCATGTCACTCTGTATGTGCGCAGGTCTCATGTCACTCTGCATGTGCGCAGGTCCCATGTCACTCTGTATGTGAGTAGGTCCCCTGTTGCTCCGGACTTCCCTGGACTAACTTTACTTACGTATATAAAGTAAAAAATGTTATTGTCCCAGAAGGAGCAGATCACTGTATGTCACAAGTTTTAAGAGTTGGTTTTACTTCTCCAGCACTTCCCAGACAGAAGGGCTAGTAAGCAGGGGAATGGCAATGCAGGGACATATGCAGGGAAAGCTCAGAGCAGCACACCAACAGGAACTATCCACACTTGAAAGGCAGGGTGTCCCTCGTAAAAGATAACACAAACACTTTAAGACTGCCCAATGGCCTCAGTTCCAGACTCAGTGAAGAAATTACTCAGGTCCATACAGAAACAGTCAATTAGCACATATTAGTACATGGTTTTGTAGACTTGCAATTCATGCAAAAAGACAGTGAGGCACACCACTCTATTCTAAAGTGTGACTGAGAGCAGCTAAGTACTCCTACAGCATGCAGAGGAACCAGACAGCTCACCACAGGACTGCTCCGGGAAGAACTCGCTCTGGATGAGTAGTAACTGTATTCAGATGGCTACAAAGTTTCCAAGAAGAAAGGCTTTACAACAATGGCCAGCTGGCTTTCTCTGCTGGGAATACAGTGACCCCACTCTTAACTTTTGATGCCCAGGTGAAAATAGCTGCCTTTTCTTCGCCTGGCACTCCACCTCACACCCACCCTCAAAAGGGGAGGAGGCATCCCAAGAAGTTTCTCTATAGACCCCCATCCTATATTAATAACTCAGGTAGTCACCTTCTTACAGCTAGCTGAATGAATGGGTCACATGTTGTAGCACAGGGCTAGACGAAATCACTTCCGGTCCCTTCCTGTATCCCACCCCCCTTTCCCCATTTAGACTTACAGTTCGAGAACCATAAGGGCTATATAATCCACCATACAATGATGCCTGAAGAACAAAAGAATATTATTTATCTATTTAGCACTGGAGTTATTTTGAAAATTCTTATTATTTTGGCAGTTCATAATTCAAAAACTGCTTCAGGACGCTGTGTTATATTCACTTACATAAACAATCTGCTGTATCACTTTCAATAAAACTTCAACAATATACTTGATTAAAATAAAATACAGTATTTTCTTTCCCTATCATGTTATAACATGAGGAAGCTAACATTAATTCATTTAGTCTCTTAAAAGAGCAAACAGCGGGAAAGTTTTCTGAAACTGGCCACAGAACACCAAACAATTAAAAGCACCAACAACAAGCATGTCACACAAAGCTACTGGTTATGCTTTTAAGTCAGCTGGCTTCACAGTCTTTTGACTGCCATAGTCTCGGGTCACAATCATACCAAAGAAAACTATGTGAGTGTAATAGGACCCAAGTGAGTCTTTCTCCTTGCAGGAAACGATTCAAAACATAAGCTAGCAAAAATCATCCATTTCTACACTGGCAAAGGGAACAGGATTGTTTTTCATGCCCTAAGTTTTGCATCCTAAGCACAGGCAGCGTACACTGCAGGGTACATGGCAGAAGTCCACACAGCTGAGCAGCTCCCTGACAGTGGCCCTGCTGCAGAGCACACTGGAAGAAGGAAATACAAACCAGACTGGTACTTCTCAGCAGACCAGAATTTGCAGTTGGGGAGGCCTATGGGAAAAGTGCACTTATTAAACCTACAGAAAGCCAAGAGTAGCTGTGACAGCAACACACTCCTTGGAAAGTACTAACCCTGTTCTGACTCCTGGATGTGCCCAGAGGCTCACTGCACAGGGAAGAAGACTGTAAGAGAGGCAGAACGATAGAAATAAGCAAAAACAAAAAAGACAGCAGAGGCACTTCACATCACACAGCAGACAACTTTGAGTTTGTGCTTCCACATTCATTAGCCAGACCCACATGCTTCAACAGTGTGAAAACACAGGAAATAAAAGTCAGTAGAAACTTTCTAAATGCTGTTAAGGGTAAGAAAGAAAATTCCTCTAGCAGTCATCTATCAATATGACTACAAACTTTTGGTATTAGCAAATATTTGTAGGATGTGATGTGGGGACCCAGGAAGGCACTGGAGAAAAGGGGGCCATGGTACTGGGAGTGTGTCAATGGTGGCCTCAGAGCAGCCTGGTGGCTGTTCCTCAGACATTACCAATGCTTCTGTGACACGCTCCCAGTGGGCTTGGCTATGTTCTAGAGGATTTAAGTAAGCGAGCTCTTAGTTACTGCTGTCACTACTCTTTTCCTCAAATAGACTTGAAAGCCTACCCTTCAGATCACACCATGGACATGCACGCTTGTTAACCAGCCACTACGCTAGTCACTGAGTTCATGCACTACAAGGACTTTTATACAAAAGTTGCATCTCTTTCCCTGCTGTCACTGAAGACACAATTTTCAGTTCTTTGTCACTGAACTTAGACAAACAAGAATAGTGAAATTGTGAGTGCAGGCAGGTTTTTAAGTTGACAGTGTTCTCTAGTGTTTAGAATCAAATCCAGAGCCTGGCAGGTTTTAATGAAATATTCTATCATATAGATTAGCTCCCACTCCTGACTACTTTTAAATGTACTGGGTATCACACATTAAAGTATCTTTTAAATGTTAAATGTCTTTAAAAAAAAAAAAAGATTCTAGTTGACTAGATTCTAGTAGTGATACTTGCCTTCAAACTGAGCACATGGGTGGCTGAGGCAAGATGAGCAGGCCTTGGCTACAAAGACACACCATGTCTCAAAAACAAACAAAACAAGCAAAACCTCCAAAACAGACAAAAAAGAAAAACAAGATTCTAACACTACCTTAATATTCTAACAAATAATAACAGCCCTCTTGTCTTGTATGTAGCTTATATTTTCACACGTAAACTTCTTTAAAGTTTACCTATCAGTGTATTGATGCCTCTATCTTATTTTCAACCAAATCGAAAAACTAGATAGAGGCTGGGCATGGTGGTCCTCACCTTAATGCCAACAACTGGAAGGCTAAGGCAAAGTAATCTTGAATTTGAGCCTGGGCTATAGACATAGTAATAATCTGCCTCAAAAAAAAATGATAGATGAGGTAATAAACTAATAATTATGATTAAGGGAATAAGCTATATAATCTAAGTAGTAAGAATGCAATGTTCACTGAATAAATTCTTTTTCTGTTTAAAATTTTCATTACAAACATGGTAATTTAGCAGTTCTCTCTAAAGACACACAAGGATTATAGAATTCGTTATCAAAACTGGTACATTCAAACCATTCATAAATTTGTTACAAATAGTCAAAATGCAAAGTGGGGGATTAGAGAGGTGTTAAGGGTGGGGAAGATAAATGAGCCAAAGAACTCTAGACAAACCCGGAAGTAGTAGGTAGAGGCAGGTTTGCTATGTCTAAGACTGCTATAGTTTCTCTGGTCAAAGTAGAGCCCACTCTGAAAAAAGCAAAAGTTACCACAGTTTTTTTTGTTGTTGTTGTTTGTTTTTTTTAGGTTACATGTTTTTGATGTAACCTCACCAAAACAAATTTTGAACACACAGGCAAAGTCTGATACTGTTGAGGTTCCTTCTTTCCCAGAGCATTGCCATCAGAGCAATGGCTCACAGGGAAGAAAAAGGTCAGCAGCAACGGCTTAAGATATCTTGTAAATGATGGGCATTAAAGGTCAGCTACTTCAAAAGCAAAGTCATTACTGATTATTATTACTTTAAAAAACAGACAGTATACCCTCAGATAAAAGTGAAAGGCAAATAAATGAGTTACTCTCATTCTGCTTTTAGGAATGGCCCTGAAAAAACCAGGGCCACTGAGTAATTGCCACTTGTATAAACTGCTGGATTAGAGAAGTCCCTTATCAAGTCTCTCCTGGTGGAGGTTAAGCGCTGCGATCTCTGCTTAGAACTGACCTTCTCTACTGCTGACACTACTCACAGGCCCCTGCTTCTGCCATCACTGCCACTCACACCCTCACCAGCCAGAACATCTCAGCCGGTGCCCACACTCCAAGGCCTCTCTAGAATCTGCTTTCCGTTACGTTCACCTTCCCTCCTCCCTTCTGGCTAAATCCTCCCATTACTCCCATGGGAACCCAGAATTGGCAGAGAGCTGGAGACTGCATTTCTGCCAATGGCACAGCGAGGAAGAGGTGTTCCGAGGACCCTAATTCCGTGGCATTTGTTCTCCACAGAAATGCTTGGTCAAGTAACGGGAATGGAAAGCCTATTCGTTCTGCAGGGTACTCACACAGGTGAAAGGGTTTCAGAGTTCTCACATGGGAACCCTCTATGAGCTATTTCACTGTTTCCACCAGTAAGTACATTCCATGTTCCTAAAAACTAGCTGATGAAACCCACTTGTAATTTGGTGCTGTCCATCAAATTTCTGAAACAGAACTAACCAGTGGGTCCTTATGAGAACTAGAAGATCGCGTCTTCATCCCATGGGTGTGACTATAAGAATGATTCTGCAAGTAAATATTGAAAGTTAACTTTAATGATCATAGAGCAAGAGTTTAAGAATGAAATCCAACATGAATATGATAGCAGTGGCATATATAACACAGAGTAGTGCACATGGGACCTATTTTCCGTCTGTTAGTAATGGACTCCCTGAACTTGGAAGGCTGAAACATGTGGCCTCAAGCACATCTCCTTCTCTTCCCTCTCCCTGTAACCACGTGCTGTCTAGCCAGCTAAAGGAGATCTACTAGAACACAGAGTCAGAATGACGTCTGTGGGGACCTACACTGTACCCCTGACTTGAGTCTTGTCCCCTACTTCCTTTTCCTTAGAAAGCTGTAGGTGGCAAGAGTCTAGTCCTCCTCCTTTAGCCATCTTGTCTAAAAGCAAAAACAATGCTGTAAGTTAATCGGAAGGACACTTCACTGCTGAGGACAACATTCTTCTTTTGGATTTATGTGTAAACATTTGTGTCTATATGCCATATGTGTGCAAATGCCAAAGAGGGTGTGGATCCCCAGAACTGGGTTATAGATGGTTGTGAGCTAGCCATCACAGATGCTCAGAACTGAACTCAGGTCCTCTGGAAGAACAGTAAATGCTCTTAACCCCTGAGTCACCTCTCCAGACCGCAGACAGTATTCTTAGAAGAAGTTAGCAGATCCATGGCATATGCCACTCAGAAGAGAAATACCTAAAATGTATGTACTTAAGCTTATACAAAGTACTTTCAAAGGGTGATTATATAAAAACATCACTTCTCCCAGGGGAACAAAGGACAACAATGTTACTAACAAACAACCAGAAGACAATAAACTCAGCTAGGTAGTAAGACTGAAGTTGCAAGTACCTGAAAACAGCCAAGGGCAACAGGCTGTCCTAGGAAACCCAATTCATATAGAGTCAGATCCTCAACAATAGGAATAAACTCATTTTCTTATTGTGAAAATGAGTTTATATTTCTTTTATATTTTATATAAAATATATACATTTTATATAATTTTATATAAAATATATTATATATTTTTATTATATTTCTTTTATATTTTACTATGAACATCCTAAGTGGAAACTATGTAATATAGAAATGTAGTATAGAAATGGGCAATCTACCAACATAACAGTAACCCAAAGAAAACAAGCCAGTTTGACTTCCATAGCTAACTCAACAAATCACGCCAAAATGCTTAAGCATCTTCAGCTGCCACCTATCACTGCTAGATGTTTTATTTAGTAATCTGTCAGCTTATGGAACATAAAATAAATCACAAGTCTGTGCTACTTAGCTCAGGGTGTGCCAAAACACTGTCAGCGTGGCTGGAGAGATGGCTCAGAGAATAATGATGTTTGCTGCCAAGCCTGATGCTGGATGAACTGAGTTCAATCCTCAGAACCCACATGGTAGAGGAGAACCAGCCCCAACAAGCTATACTCTGACCTCCGTGTGTGCCATGTGACACACATACACAGGAAAAATAAATAAACATGAAGTTAAGAAAATAAACAAACCAGTCTTTCTGCACAGCAAGTAAGCAGCACAGGGACCTGCTCCTCTCTAGAGGACAGACAGAAACACAACCGTGCTCAGGACACTAAATGGCCACTGTTTGTCTTGTCTTGTTTTATTCTGTGGTACTGGCAAACCTACAGCCTTGCAATGCTAAAGACACACTTCACCCACTGAGCCATGCTCTCAGCCACTGATCCTCAAGTCTATGGGAAAAGCTATTATTTCAGTAACAGATTACAGCACAACTGCAAAAACAATGGTTTTTGCTTTGTTACACATTTCCCCCAAAAAAGATCATAACAAAAACCATGAAAGTTAGTCATAATCTATGATTAGCAACAACTGCTGTTTACAAAATAAAACCTCACACGTAAAACAAAGTCATGCACTACATACTAATGATGAAAGCCTTGATGATCTGTCCTTGAGGGTATCATACTGCAGTTCAGAAAAGAGGAAAAGTTGGTTGAATCGCCAAAGTCAGGAACATAAGGAAAAAAAGCAACATTTGTTAATATTAAAATCAAAACAGTGCCACTTCAAAAGGAAAAAAATAATTAAATGCAAAAGCTATTATATTATATACAACCTTTACTTTTTTAGCAGAAATAAGTGCTACCACTGTTTGCAGCCATTTTAAAAACAGCAAAAGCGAGGAAGAGCCCATAGCTAATCTAGCTTGCAAAAGAATAATCTTGGAATCAAAGCAGGAGCACTTTCTTGAACTTTCTTAGAGGCATATGCCTAAAAATCTTATTTCTTCAAGAAAATTCTCAACAAAAAGAGAAACTTGGCCAGAACAAACTGTGGAAAGCACAGTTGATAAGTAAGTGACATTAGACACAAATCAAAAAATTATGCAAAATTAATAAGACCAAAAAATGCACATTTCCATGTAAGGTCCTTTAATATGAATATAATATTTTAAAACCATGAAAATGAATGGAATGCAGCTACTTGGACTTAGTCTCCTAACAATGTTTCTTCAGCATTCTAGCTTATAAGCTTTTAAACAATCTTACTCTAAGGTAATGGACATCACAATGCATTTAAAAATACTATTTTGTAAAAATATCTTTCTTTTACATTCTTACACTGAGTTAGAACTTTAGATAACACTATTCAAAAACTCGATCCAAAGTAATGCTTTCCTAAATTTAAGTTGATTCCCTCTTGAGATCAATTAATTGAGTTGACCTAAAAGTTAAAAAATGAAATACAGGGAGCTGGAGGGATGGCTCAGCAGTTAAGAGCACTGTTTGTTCTTCCTGAGGTACTGAGTTCAATTCCCAGCTTACCGTGTGTGTGTGCACACACACACACACACACACACACACACACACACACACGGTGGCTTGTAACCATCTACACCGGGATCTGATGCCCTCTTCTGGCGTGCAGGTGTACATGCAGATAGAGCCCTCGTATACATAAAATAAATTAATAAAATGTTTTTAAGTTCTGATAAATGCAATTTAAAAATTAAACACAGGAGAAAATATCACAAGGTCTGTGTACAGCAGAGTTACATCACTTGAGACCAGGCATAATGGACACCTGTAACCCCAACGCTCAGTAAGCAGCCTGTAACCCCAACGCTCGCTCAGTAAGCAGCCTGTAACCCCAACGCTCAGTAAGCAGCCTGTAATCCCAACGCCCAGTAAGCAGCCTGTAACCCCAACGCCCAGTAAGCAGCCTGTAACCCCAACGCTCAGTAAGCAGCCTGTAATCCCAACGCTCAGTAAGCAGGCGGAGGCAGCAGGAAATGGAGTTCAAGGCCAGCCTGAGCCACTCAGTGAGCCCTCATCTCAAAAATAAAAACAAGTATATATTATATATACATATAGAATAGATACAGGAGTTTTACATGTAATTTTCTGGAACTTGTTTCAATAATACATACAGAGAACTAAAAATTTATATATACAGAATAGATAATGAAATAAAATATATTTCTGGTAGAGATAATTTTATAAAGCTTAAAATATCCTAGAATATAAAGACATGCATTCTAATTTTAGTAAGATTTTAAAATACTAGTTCAAATATAGCAAAGCTTGTCTTATGTATGTAAAATACAGAAGAAACCCCAACCACATATTCCATTTAATATAAGGCTGCGGTACAATTTTACCACTGGTATAAATTCACTGAAAATGTTGTATATGATATTTCTCTGAAAATCAAGTCCCTTCTCTATGAAAGTTTCATTTCATTTACTTCTTTTCCCAATTAAAATATTTTTTATTTAAAAAAAAAATCCATGGACCAAAACACAGAATTCTTTCAATCAAGTACAGCCTTGATGGAGAAGTGCGGAGATCAATGGCATGCAGGGACACAGTGGGGAGAGAAAAGGGGAGGGCCCAGTCGGGCGGCACCATCCCCAGGCGTCTGTCTAAGCATGTGTCCATAGGCAAGCCAGCAAGCAGCCTTCCTCCATGGTTTTGCTCCAAGCTGTTGCTTGCCTTCCTGCCCTGACTCCTTTCAATTATGGACTGTGACCTGGAAGTGTGAGCCACAGAAATCCACCCTCTCCTCTTCCCCTAAGATGCTTCTGTCAAGAGTATTTTATCATAGTAACAGAAGAAAACCAGGACAGCAATTTAAACAGGGTTGGGGGGTTATTTTCAGAGAAACTTGCTTTAAAGTTCTCACAGGGAAACAAAGTAGAAACTCTCTTGTCTTACTAGTCCATTCCTGTTGTTCCTATGTCTAGAATACTAGAAATCAACAATAAAAGCATAAAAATCGAAGACTACACATTTCAGAGTTACACACCATCACGTCTCTCCTTTTGGGTATACTGGTTCTGCTCCAGTGTGTCCCAGTAACATCCTTCGATGAACTCTTCAATGAAATTAAGCAGCAGAATATTAAATATCAAAAGATAAGCTTAAAGAGTTTAAAAACAATTATTTCAAAGCCACTAATATATGATTAGGAACTAAATAAACAGTAACTAAACAACAGAAATCACTACTGAGGAGTAGTAATTACCCTTTGATTCAAGGTCACTCTATTTTCTAACTTGAGATTTCTACTGTCTTTTTGTATTCGGGGCACAAACAATAAACAAGCATTTGTGGGGTTTTGTTTAGGTGGCTACAGGCATCCACATTATCAGCAATCTGCTCACAGGTAACAGGCAGGCAGATATGGTTCCATGGTTCCACACCCAAGACTGACTTACTGGTCCCTCCCCCAAGCCTAGATTCAGTCTCAGGCTTTCTTTGTTCTCCTTATTTTTGGTCTAAATAGCTATAGGATTTTCAAGCCAGATAGCTTCTGTCAGGAGTACCTTTCAATAGAGCAGTTTCTGAAACATAAATGGACAAAAGGAAAGTTTGAAGTCCTAAGAATGCAGCATAAAAGTGTAAATGCACCCAACCACATCCAGGTACTGCTAACGCTGCAAAACCAAATAAACGTGTAGATAGTATGAGTCCTTTAAATACGTAACTTTTTTCTTTTATTTTTTTGAGTTCTCACTTTTTCTTATTTGTTTATTTTTACAGCCCAATAATCACAGCTTCCCCTCCCTCCTCTCTTCCCAATTCCTCCCTCTGTTTCTCCTCAGAAGAGGCAGTAAACACATAACTCTTAAGTTTAAAAAAAAGTGGAGAAACTTCTAAACTATATAATAAACCACAAGAAAATTTAGGTCATAATTTTAAACCATATTTATTTCTACAGAGGACAGAGGTTGTCTGACATGTTCAGATTGATGGAAATGGTAAAGTCACTTTACAAGCCAATAATCCAGAGCTACTGACAGCTCAGGGGCCTGCCACACACCCTGGGCCCAATCCCCAAAGCAAAGCAACAAATAAAAACAAAATAAAACAAATAAACACAAATAAAATAAACAAAAACAAAAATGGCTGGAATCCTAATAAAATCCTAATAATGAAACCCTAATTAAAACAATGGGGGGGAAGATCTCAAAGCGTGGGTATGCGACTCAGCCACAGTGGAGGAGCACTTAGAACTGGGCTCCATCCCCACAGTGATCAAAAACAAAGAACACTGTTTAAAAGAAATGCAATTTAATTTATCAGTGAGCATTTGGACTTCTCTGTGTAAAAACCTATGCATGTAAAATACAGTGGGTATGTACACATACATATTAGGAAAGTACAGCCTCCTTCAGTACCTTTCAAGCTCACATGCACTTTTCTCCTTCCCGGGAGGGAGAATAAGCCCAGGTCTTTGCACATGCTAGTCAAGAGCTCTACCACTTAGCTGCATCCTCAGCCCTCATACATTAACTTGTAAAATACGAAGAGTCAGCAGGGCGTGATGAGCACGCCTGTAATCCCAGCACTCAGGAGGCAGAGGCAGGAGGATCTTGGCGAGTTGGAGGCCAGCCTGGTCTACAAAGGAAGTTCCAGGACAGTTACACAGAAAAAGAGAAACCCTATCTTGGGGGTGGGGGAGGGGAAGTCTCCCTCTACCCATGGGAACACATTTTTACAGCTACTGTAATTTAAAAAAGGAGAGAGAATTAAAGTTGTATCTCAAATGGTTAATGATACAATCTGCATTAAAGGGAAACTGGCACGGATGCTCTCCAGCCACTCCAGTTGAACAGTGCCCTATTAGAGTAGGTAGATTTCATTCCTAACTGAGGTCCAACTAACTCAATAAGAAATGTGTGAAAGTTCACACTATGAGCATTATAAAAGCAAAGAAACTGGTCACAAAAAGAAAATGTGGAATATCCTTGACCCTCAACTTCGAAACTTTGGTGGACTCATTACATAAATCTTTTTAAAGTAATTTAAAGAGGAAAGAAAAAGTACCTCTAGCAAGAAGCATGACAAAATGCATACGTTTTCTGCCTAAAATCCATCATATAAAAAATATTTTTAAAGGAGCGTTTTGCTGCATGTATACAATGTGTATCCCTGCTGCCTGCAGAGGCCAGAAGATGGCATCCGATGGCCTGGGAACTGCTGTGAGTCCTGCCCGTGGGTGAGAACAACTAAACCCAAGTCTTCTGAAATGGTGGCAGGTGTTTCCACGCGCTGAGCCAGCCTTCCAGCCCCATCAAGACACCTTCACGCCACCGGATAGCTCAGATTTCTTTAAAAAAAACTGAAAATACTCTAAAACAAATCTAAATTTTGTAACTAAACAGAGCACTTAGAACTGGAATCCAGTTTACAAAGTTATTATGCAAACACAATAGTTACAAATACCAAAAGGAAATAATATATTAGAGTGTAATGGAGTATTTACAAATATGTTTGTCAATACCTGTTATGTCGGAATAGCTTAACTAGTCCATTTTTATATAAAGCAGGAAGGAAGTCAGAATTGGAACAAATACACACACCTTAACATGAAAGATGATGTTACTGATAAAAAATACAACATAAAATGCAAAACACTGTTTTAAGGCCCAATTCTTTAAGAAGAAAAGGAGAGGCTGTGCTCCATGCAGGACTTCAGGCAGCAAATCTGCACTCAACTCACAGGGATCTGCACTAAAAGGCTGGGACATTATAAAATAATAATTAAAATGTCAAAGCATAATTCCTACACATATGGTAAGAAAAATTTTCAAGTCAAAAGTTTCACAAAATTATAATTAATCAGGCAAGCGCCAAAGCTATTGCTCATTTAATAGATTGTCAGTTTAATATGTAAGAAGAGGAAAAACCTAAAAATTAGGACAAAGCAAACATTATCCTATAAAATTCAATGTTATCATTTTGTGATACTTTGCGGAAATCAATGAAATTTCTATAGAAATTAAGAACAGGCCTGTGTTAGGATAAAAACATCAACGATTTTAGAATTGATTCACTTCTAGCAATAATTTGAGAGAAAGCATCTCTTTCCATTAAAGAGTTTTGGCAGCGTTTTCCACTTATTGTTAAAGGCAAAAGAATAAGTGTACACTGTCATATTGCCTGCATAATCACTGATGCTGAAGGAAGCTCAAAGGTAAAAGCTTTGCTGTTCAGCATAAACAACTTAGGATACCAACCCTGTGACTGCCAAGGCTTCGAAGAGACAATGTATCCTCAACTCCCTGATGAAAATAAAAGCAAACATATTAGAAGTTTGTGAGTGAATGAAGCCAACAAGGAACAGCACCACAGGCAAGTTTATATATCACTACAAACCAGATATGGACGGTGACGACCAGACCGCTGAGAATGCCTGGCCCTTTCTGAATCTTCCTGGGAAAGAAGAAAGTACATGAATAATTAATCACCGAACAAGTAATTGTCGGGGCAAAGGAGCAAAAGCAGCCAGTCAAAAGCACAGAGACACCTTCTGAGGAAAAGCAGGTTCGGGCACTTGTATCCCAAAGCCGAGCTCGGTAGCACCGCATGCACTGAGTGGCAAGGCTGACCCAATCAAGGCTGTGCTTTATTCCAGCAGTGTTCATACGCCGAGCACTTGTCACTTACTTGTGGCCCAGAGAGTTCAACACATGGAGATAAAAACACGTAAGAGCGATCTGCAAACAGACGCTGAGTTGTGCGCTGAAGGCAGACGCTTGCCCTTCATTGTAAGCGCTGGCTTATATAGGCGAGGAGAGATGCTTACTATGCCATAAATGTATCTTAAGAAGAATGTACACTGCTTTCAAAATACTTAGGTTATAGTCTGGTGCTCCCTGCTCCCTGTAAGGAAAATTTTTTGGTTCTTGTTGTTTTTTCCCTCCTATCATTATTCTAACTAGAAAATAAAAGAAATAAGGATATACACCTGTGTGTGTTTCTGTGCAAAACCACCCAGGAAAACAGCATAAATGTTCACAGTTGGTAGAGATAAGTCACGCCTTACACACTTTACGCAGCTTAGAAAGAGACCGACTACACCTTACAGTCAACTAAATTATGTGCAATTCACAATGTTTCCACCCTTGCCCATCAGCAGTAGAGCAGCTTTACATGGGCATCTAATAGCTAGTCCTTAGAATATGGGCACCTGCACCCATAAGGAAATTCTGATTTTTCATAACTTTACTGTCCAAATTATTACAGTAATTTGCACTATGACTAAAAGTACACCTAACTAGTCTAGGTGAGCGCACCTATCTACAGCAATACTATCTTCCTAAAGGAAGCGATGCTACATTTACAGCCCATCGCAATCCAGTAGGCCATTATGCAGCTGAAAAACACATGGGGCCATATCTGCCCAGTCACTGCAAAACAGAAACAGCAATTCAACCAAGACGTCACACTTTACTCCTTCATTTTGATCTTGATTTTTGTGTATGACTTCTTAAAAATCTCTTCCGACATCCACTGTGTACACTGCTATCCTTTGAAGACGTGTCCTAAAGTCCATTAAAGGATAACGTGATGATTCTGTGACTTCACTTCCAACAGGGGGGTGTGATCTCTAAGCATTAATCGTTGATTTACACACACTGTTTGTAAGCGATACCACAAGTCTTAGAAACAGTTAGCACAGCACAGCATACAGTGTTAAGTGGTAACTGATTCCAAACAAATTAAAAAGCCTTGTATTACACAGGCAAATTAATTTTACATCCATCTCAGTGTCATGTGGGATACTAGTCAAGGTTGAGAATCTAATCCTCCCTCTACACTCTCTTTTCTTTCCATTCTACCAACCACAGAAGAGCACTTCTAAGCAATACATCTAGCCAGATGTACATTCCTTTAATCCCAGCATGTAGGGGGCAGAAGCAGGCAGATCTCTGGGAGTCTGAGACAAGTCTGGTCCACAGTGAGTTCCTGGCCCATTGGGGCTATATAATAAAACCCTGTATCTAAAGCAAACAAACAAAAACCCATCTGAAGAACACATCCCACCAAAGGCACAAGAGTAGATGAACCCTCTTCATGCAGCCATGTAATTATCAAAGTAACTCAACAATAAAATCTTATTAAGCACTTACACACATCTACACTGAAGCAGCTTTTCTTTTTAATTCCATTGAAAACTTGACAGAGGCTATTGTTGAATCAGTGATTAACAGCACTTGTTGATCTTCCAAAAGACCTAGTTTTGATACCCAGCACCCACATGGTAGCTCACAAACATCAGCAACTCTAGGGGATCCAATGTCTTCTGACCTCTTCAGGCATCAGACACACAAATGGTCCGCAACATGGGTGTAAGGAAAATACTCTTACATAAAATAAAACATGAATAAACCTAGTTACAAAAAAAAAATTTTTTTTGAGAAACAGGGTTTCTCTGTGTAGCCTTGGCTGTCCTGGACTCACTTTCTAGACCAGGCTAGCCTTGAACTCACAGAGATACACCTGCCTCTGCCTCCCCAAGAGCTGGGGCTACAGGCAAGCGCCACCTCGCCCGGGGTAAAGACAATTTTTGAAGAAAGAAAATTTGACCTAAAAATAATACAAAATAAAGTGTTGCATACTGTACAGTTCATTTGCACAAGGAAGATGGGTTATCTCCTAGTCAAAAGCCACACTTTAAACCAGCAGTCCATAGCATTTTCTGTATTGACACAAACAGTTTATATGTGTAACATGGCTACATGTGCCTACTTGAAATGCTGAAACTGTGTGATGGTCCAACGTGCCACAATCAATCAGGTCACCAGAGCAGGGAGCCGCAACTGAAGAACAGCCATGCCTTCTCAACAATACACTTAATAAAACAACCTTAAGCAAGATGGGAAGACGCAGCCGGAGCGTGAGCACCACCTTCTAGTGGCCCCTCAGATACGAAAGGCAGAAGGAAAACGTTCCTTTTGCTCCCTTGCTCATCCCTTCTACTACTGAGCTGATCGCTGACGGCAGGAGTAGCCTTTGCAGGCTTCCACATGGAGTAAGAAACAGCAGCTCTCTCGGAACCTTCCAGGTTTGGGGCACCAGATCAGGACTGGTGAGGCACCCAGTGTGTTGGAATACAAGGCTGTTGGCCTACCAACAGCTAGAAAACAGCTCCAATGAGAAACTCCAAATGGTGAAGCATCCGGTGAAAAGGATCAAGAAACTACATGGTGGGCTGGAGAGATGGCTCAGAGGTTAAGAGCATTGTCTGCTCTTCTAGAGGTCCTGAGTTCAATTCCCAGCAACCACATGGTGGCTCACACCACCTATAATGAGATTTGGTGCCCTCTTATGGCCTACAAACAGAACAATATTTATATAATAAATAAATAAACTTTTAAAAAAAGAAGCTACATGGTTCTCAGATTCTCAAGTGTGAGACAACTGCTGCAACTATTTTAATGTAAGCTATTTAACAATCTATATATTTTATATATTATATAATTATTATTTATGTATAACAATTGCTGGTATTATAAATATACATTTATATGTAATATAATTTAATAATATATATTATTCAGTCTGTGGATTGTGCTCCTCTAGAAAACCCTAATGTAATGTACAACTGAAAATTTAAATTCCAAATTATATTTAATTCTAATTTATTTAATTACCTGCACATGGCTACTGCACAGCATTTCTCTAAGCTAATTTGAAAAATAAACATTCAGAAAAAGTAATAAGGAAAATACAAAGCCAATTTTTATCATGCCAAAACATATTTTCTCAATAACACCACACTCATGCAGAAGGCAAAGAAAGAAGGCTATTTTTAATTATGTAAGCAGTAAGTGGCAAATGTGAGGAAATCAGAAGGAAACACTGTCTGAAAGACCTTGGTTATAACACCAGAATTCTGTTTTTATGAGACAGGTCTCACTCAGTAAACCAGACTAAAATCATGCCTGCCAGGGCCTCCCGAGTGTGAGGAGTGTGAGGATGATGGTCAGGTGCCACCATTCAGCTCTGGAATCCTTAGAGACTGTCTTAGTTGCCCCCTCATCTTCAGGACAGAAAGTTAAGGAGGGTTAATGAGGAACCTACAGGGGCTCACAATTCACAGCTGGGGTCAGCACTGAGACCCTCAGAGTCTGCAGACCACAGAACTATGAATACAAAACCCACTGCAGCAGGTACCCCGCCATCGCTCAGTTACACACGAACAACAAACTCAGGGCTTCCTTCCACGGAGGAACAGCCCTCTTCATTGTCCAGGTCAGATCTACAGTCAGTGGCTCTGCCTGCAGTGACAGCACCAGTAACAAATAAAACATTACAGCGAACTGTATTCTTAGTTCAAAACACAAAGGCAGAGTGTTCCCCTTCTTCAGAGTCATGAGAAACAATCACTGTCATAGTCCTGGGTGGCCTTATTAGGCTTGAACAACCCAAACATGACAATGCCTCAAATGACAGGGACATATTTAGTCCAAACTTTTGAGACTTTTTTCCTCCCTGTGGACCAGCCACTATCACAAATGACAAATTAAGTATCCAAGCCAGAAAGTTCATGACCAACTTCTGCCTAACGACTTAGACTTTGTCTCCAAAAGTAAAAAACAGGCTGGAGATAAAGCTATGGCAGAGCTTCCTTCCATCTAAGTGCGGCCCCAGTGGTCTCAAAATTTTAAAGTTGTGGATAAAAAGGCAATGTTGGTAATGGCAAAATACAGATGGAGAAAGATTCAGCAACGATGTTTTCTGTGGTGAATGAATTTCTCATAAGAACTAATAAAGCATAAAAACATCAAAGCAAAACTTTCTGGAAATTTGTCTTGGTATATATTCAAATTACGTTAATTAAACTAAAACACAGTCTTTTTAAAAGTTCACTTAAAGTTAGAAGAAGGTTTTAGTAAAAGAAAACCACAGCTCAAAGAACATGCCTGGCCATCTTCTGTCTACAAACATCTTTACGCTGGAGCTGGAGCTGCTCCAGTTTCAGATGAGGAGACACTGGAAACTGCATTTACTCTTCCAGCCACACAGCAATGACGCTGACTGCAGCACACAACTTAAAATCAGAACCATGAGAAGCAGGAAAGGCTGGCTACAGGGCCATCTGGAAACCCAGAAGACTCGGGCCCTTCCCTTACCTGCTTCACCTCGATCACCAGTTGTGGCACTCCTTCCTCCTTCAAATTCTGACTCTGCCAATGACTGAACAGGCTACTTGTGTCACTAAATCTCTAGCTTCTCAGCTCATATCCTAGATTCCTATCTGTGGCTGTGATAGAACACTGACCAAAAGCAAGCTAACTTGGGGGGAGAGGTTGATTTGGCTTACTGGTTACAGTTCATCAGCGAGGGAGGTCAGAGGCAAGAACTGAAGCAGAGACCACTGAGAAACACTGTTCCCGGTGTTGTCTCCTCTGGCTTGCACAGCTACCTCTCTGATACAGCCAGGCCCACCTGCTTAGGGACAGCACCACAGTAGGCTGGACCTTCCTACATCAATTAGTAACTAAGAAAATGCCTCACAGACATGGCCACAGGCCAATATGATGGACAAAATTCCTTAGTTATAACTCCCTCTTCCCAAGTATGTCTACATTTGTTTCAAGTTGACAAAAATAAAAAATAAAAATAAAAGTAAAACAAACAAACAGGAAACCCTTAAGAGCTCATATTTAAAATGGAGAGTAGCCCCTATGGTAAAGCAAAGTGCTGACACAACAGTAGCTTCCTTCACTCACACACACACTCACACATGAGTTAGAATCAAGGGAAATATTTAACATGAAAAGAATCATCAACAGTCCTATTTGTAGATATGTACCATAGATTTTTACCAAAAACCAATTGGCCACTAACAGTTAATCTCAAGAATATCATGAATGTCAAGATATTGTGGCCTTACAAACAAGGGAGCCAAAGAACAGGTCAGAGGAGAACAGAAGAATCCATTTGAAAGGAGGAAAGAACGGTGGCAGAAGGAGTGAGGAGTGGCAATTATTTCCATCAGAAGCAAACTCCCACTTCTTATGTGTGTCCAATCCTATCAGTCAAGACTCAGGTTAACCACCAACTACACTTTAAGCCTCGAACCAAATACCTGATAAGACTAATATCCTCACTAGTTAAGCTACACATACCAATGACTCTTTTACAATGGTTATCTTTATAGTCCCCGGACAGAGAAATGAAATATTAGAATTTTTTTTTTTTCAAAATGGGGGTTTTTGAGACAGGGTTTTCTCTGTGTAGCCTTGGCTGTCCTGGACTCACTTTCTAGACCAGGCTGGCCTTGAACTCACAAGAGATCCACCTGCCTCTGCCTCCCTGAGTGCTAGGATTACAGGTGTGCTTTTGTGTTTTAGCTTTTTTAGTCTGACCTAAGCTACTAAAGTGTTAAGCAATTTTAGATTTAAATGCTTAATTAAAATATCTATAAGGAAAAGTGATTTTTGTTTATTCAAACAAAATACTCTTCTTCATACATTAATAACATGACACATTTACAAGCAGAAAATGTATTAGATAAAATTCACTATATTAGTTTCAGTTACAAAGGACTGGCTGCACTCCAAAATAACAAACACATACATGAGGAGCCAGTCAATTTTAGATCACCAAGCATCTTTTTCAGTTTTCTAAATTGATTAAAACAATGACTGATAAGTTTTAAATACAAAGGTCAATACAGTTACAAATCCTGTAAGACTAGTTGTATCTTAAATTGCTGCTCTGGAGGGCATTTTGTTTGGGAAAGCTGATGTGTGAGTAGCAGCTGAGACAGTGGTTCTTAAACTCCTTGGGTAACTTCTTTTTGAATCTGGTGATAAAAATACCTATAAATACCTATAAACATTTCCCATAAAAAAACACTTTCAAGTTAGGTGTGGTAGGGCACTCCTTTAATCCTAATACAGAATGAGTTTCAGGACAGCTAAAACTGTTACACTTAGAAACCTTGTCTTGAAAATAACCACAAAAGCCAAGTGCAGTGGTGCACACCTATGATCCCAGCACTCATGAGGCAGAGGCAGCTTGGCCACTTACAAAGTGAGTCCAGGGCAACCAAGGCTACACAGAGAAACCCTGTCTCAAAGAAAAAAAAAAAAAAAAAGAAGAAGAGAGAGAGAACCACGGAGTGGGGGAACACACCACTTTCAAATGTTTGCATATTATTCTTGGTCTTTATAAAGCACACCTCCCAAGCCTAGTCACATAACAAATTAAGAACCCTGCGATAAAAGGTGGCTGGGAACCTTGGGAAAGTTCATGGCTACTAACTAGTGTGGGATTTGCTTTTGCAGCAGTGATGGTAGCGGACTTGATAAAGAGCTAAGAGATGAAATAAGAACGAAATCAGAACACATGGGATAAGGCCTAAGGTCATCTCTTACAATGAAGAGCCTGTGGTGTTAATTTTTAAAGATGGAAAATGAAAGAAGTTAATGGGGATTTGAGGGAGAAAAAGCAAACCCATTAAAAGAAAGCATACATTCATTTATTCAGTCTTTCTTGATCTGAGATTTGTATGAGCTCAAAGTGAGGCCTCAGACTACAAAAGAGAGTGCTTGGGTCCAGGACCCATCTATCTACTGCACACAAAACAGCTACTCTGTGACCTTTAGGTCCACACAGACCAATCCGCCTACTTTGCAAACCATTAGTCAATGTTTTGCTTCGATGTTGTTAGTTCAGCAGTTTATCACAGCATGCAAGACAGGCAATCCTGGCCTACCAGCCACTTCTGAATCTGTCCCCATTTCCGGTCAAAGGAATGATGAGAGGGCTATGAATACAAAAGTTTTATAAACTGAATGGTTTTCAATTCACTGCATTCTCAAAGGAAAAAAAAAAACTCAGTCACACTTGCCCTAGACAACAACAGTAGGTGACTCAAAGCTACACTTTGCAAATACAAGAAATTACTAACCTAATATGTTCAATAACAAAAAGATACATAATTCTCTCCATAGACAGAACTTGTTAATAACTGTTTCTTCTATTTATAATTGAGTATAACCTTAGGAGCATAAAGGCAATCCATTGGAACATTACATTTCAGACCAAGAACTACATCCAATATTTGAAACAGTATCTAAGGGGAAAAAAATTACATTAGCATAGAACACAAATATATAAATTTCTTTTTTTAATTTATCAATAGAAAATGTACCAATAACATCAAAATAAATTGGTTACTACTCCTCCATAGATGTTTTCCCCTTTATAAATAAAACAATGAAACATTTGTGTCAGTTTCAGATCCAAGTCAAAAATCAGAAAGGTTAATGAGTATGTCATCTTAGCTCAATTTCCATTTGCCTGTTTTACTTTTGTCCTCTTTTCTGATGACAAAAGCATAATATAATCTTTAAACTACAGAAAAGCATTAAGCCAATTATAATTCACATTGTCAAACCAAAGTACTGATGAAACCAGTTCTTTCTGACCCTATATAAAGGCACTGGTTGTTCTGATTTGTTTTTGAGTGTTCTGCCAATTTTGTAGTTTGGGGTTTCCCCCCATACTCTTACATGCACATATTTCTATCAAGTATGCTTCAAAATGCTAAGTAAGGATTCAGCAGCTAGCTGGGGTTCACTGTGATTTTTCACTTGGACCTGCACATATCTTATGTCAAAATCTTCCACTCCAAAACTTCTAGGTCACTCCCCATTTAGCACAAAGATCCATTACAGAGGTGTTTCCCCACATTCTATGGGAATAGGATTGACAGTGAGGATGGTAACAATGTAGGCAGAAACCAAATTTATATTGTAAGAGAGAAAATACAGAAAATGTACAGACAGACTTATGAAATGATTGCTTTCAAGGCAGAGAACTGGAACTATGAACTGAAGAATGAAGGGGCCTGACTTTTGCCACCCTGAAGCCCCAGCACTTTTAACAACCCATCCTTTTTATATAATCTCTGTAATGCCCCCTCCTCTCTTTGTCCACTCTGAACTGGTTTATCTAAAAATAAAAAAAACAGTTGCTGACCGAGGAAGGCAAGACTCAGATCTACACTCAAGGGGAGGAGACAGCACCTTGAGAAGAAAGCTGTCCAATCTGGGGCTTTCCCAACCACTGTCTCCTTGTATCTCACAAAAGCCCAATGTACTGAGATTCGAGAAAGTGAGATCTCTCTATCACTTTCTTTCCCTCACCCAAATATAGCACATGCATCCATGCATGCTCACACACAGGCTAAGTCTTCCAGTTACCTCTCGTTGCTGTCTTTCCAGTTCCCTCATGCGGATGTCTCTTGCTTCTGCCCGGGCGGCCCGCTTTGCTGCTAGCCTGGCTTCGGCCTGAAAAGTAACATAAACCTCAGTTTTACAAAAAGTACTTACACACCAGATTTGAGGACACTATCCTCCAAGGATGCTGGAAGAAGAAAATACCATCAACAAGTTAGACTAACTTTAATTTCTATACCTTCCCTCTTTCTCTATTCTCAAGTATCTCTCTTGAAATCAGGGCCATTATCTTTAGCTGCTTGCCTTGACTGCACATTCAATATACAGCTCACTACTCATTTCCCCAGAACTTGCTCTATTCCTGTATTTCTTTTCTTATCAATTCAATCACACAGACTAAGAACTTGAAAACAGCTGCTTTTTCATTTTCAATATTACCAATATTTAAACTATCACGAGCTCTGCTTGTTTCAGGGTCTCTACTCCTTCCCCTTCACTTCCATCCCTCACACTCCCTCTTAAACAGATGTAGAAGGGGGTTGCTAAGGACTGGAAGGAAGAGGAGTGACGAATTAATGCTTCATGGGGACAGTTTCAAGAATGAGGGATGTTTAAAAAAAAGAATGAAGGATGACAAGGTTCTGAAGAAGGATTCAAGTGAGTAAAAACTATAATTGTACATAATGCCACAGGAATGCACACTCAAAATGGTTACCATGGTAAACTCTATGTCATACATATTTCACCAAAAAAAGATTTAGCTACATTCGGAAATAATAACACATGAAATCATAAGTATTTGGAAGTTTAAATAATTTATGTTCTTTAGTCTAAAGTGATCCTAATTCCTAATACTAACATTCAAAAAAAAAAAAAGGGACTAGAAATTCAGGTTGAAGTTTCCTGTGCAGTCAGGTCACTGGATGCTTTGAAATATGAGGCACATGAAGGCTGGTGAAGGATGTAACAAATTAAAACCATATGGGGGTGGGTATGACAGTGTGTGTCTCTCATCCCAGCACTCAGGAGGCTGAGGCAGAAGAATTGTAAATTTGAACCCAGTCTGGACAAAAAAAAAAAAAAAAAAAAAAAAAAGAGTTGCAAGTTAGCTTGGCTCAAACAACAGCAATGCACACTATGTGTTGTGGCATGAACTTATAATCTCAGTCAGTCTCAGCTACTTAGCAGGTTGAGGCAGAAGGACCATAACATAGCAGGTCCTGCAGCATAGGTAACAGAGAAGGAGGGAGAGAGGGAAGGAGAGAGGGAGGGAGGGAGGGAGGGAGGGAGGGAGGGAGGGAGGGAGGGAGGGAGGGAGGGAAATGGAGGGAGAATAGGAAGGAAAAATGGAAGGAAGGCAGGCAGGAAGGAAGGAAAGAAGGAGAAGAGAAAAAGAAAGACTCTATGGTTTTTGCAATGGATTTGCTACCAGAACACAGATGCCATGAAAACTACCTAAATCACAATAGGAAAAGAGAAGACTCATCTATCAACATCGGTATTAGTGGTCATGTAGACTCAGGCTCATCTAGCACTACTGCCCAGGTCATCTGCAAATGTGGTAGGGCAAAAAGAAAGAGAAAACATTTAAAATTCTGTTAAGTATGGTCTAGAGAGAGCAGGCTCAGTGGTTAGAAGCACTCTTCTATTCTTGCAGAGGACCTGGGCTTCAGCTCCTAGTACCCACAAAGTAGCTCACAATATCTGTACTTCTACTTCCAGGTCATCTAATGCTCCCTTCTGACTTCCTTGGGCACCAGGCCCACATGTGGTACACCAAACTTGTATGCAAGCAAAACACTCAGACACATAAAACTCCACAAAACAGATGTTAAAGCTTGTGAAGCAGGCAGCTGAGATGGGGAGGGCTCCTTTGAGAATGTCGGGGTCATAAGATGAAGCGGGGGAGCATGAGCAGCTCTCACCATTGACATCTGAGCCCTGCAAGTATTGCGAGACTAGCACTGATGCCCCAGAGCATAGACCTTTATAAAAATATGGTGACAGGTACATCGTCAAGATTGCCTATGTGTCTTGATTGTTGCTGCTGATGTCAGTAACATTAAAGCTGGTCTCTCAAAAAGCTAGCAGATCACCAAGCAGTGGTGGCACAGCACACGCTTTTAATCCCAGCACTGGGGAGACAGAAGCAGGCGGATCTCTGAGTTTAGGGCCTACCTAGTCTACAAAAGGAGTTCCAGGCCAGCCAGCCACAGAGAGAAACCTGTCTTGAAGAAGAGGAAGAAGAAAAACTGGCCCACCCATGAGCATACCTTCCAGCTTAGACACTTGGTGTGAAACAGCTACAGCAACAAAGTTCTTATTTAGAAAGGTAGCACTTACACCAAGAAAATGAGCTCCAGCCTTTACACTGTAGCATGTATGCCAAATTCCTGGTCTTAGTCAAGTACTAACATGCCTCTGTCCTTGGGATGGAATGTCACTCACAAGGTGGCAATGCAAGCAGAACCACACCACTTCAAGTACAGACTGTCTCCTGCCACCAACTTGTCAAACTACAAGCCTTTGTGCCCGCCCTTCCAGAATGCTTACAAACTGGTGGTGTTGATGCGGTCCCTGTGAACTGAGGGGAACTGTGGTTTTCAAACTCAGTATGGTGGCTGCCTTTCTCCAGCCAATGCCACAACTGAAGTAAAGTGTGTTGAAAGGCACCATGAGGCTCTGAGTGAAGCTATTCCTGAGGGAGCTGGCATCAAACACGTGTGTCTGGCAGTGCTACAAAACAGCAAATTACCTGTCACTAGAAGTAGCTATCCTCACTGCTCATGATTATCCTGAACCATCCAGGCTAAATCAATGTACGTTCTGGCCCTCTACTGGACTCTAACAGTCCACTGCTTGCAAGGTTGCTGAAGAGATAGACTCATCCCTGTTCTGGTACAAAGATGGAAGGCAGTCCTCAGTTCCTGAAAGCTGATGCAGCAGCCACCATCACTGATAAGGTCCCCAGCAAGGCTGTGTAGGTGTTAAGAAGCTTCTCTGATTATGCTCCAAGAAGCACAGGAGCTGGGAAGGCACCAACTCTACCTAGGAAGCTCAAGGGCTGATGGAGTATCATCCCTAATACTTGTAACCTAATGAAAGGCTGGCGTGGGAAAAACCTTCAGAATTAAGAATGTTGTGTGGACACATGTTTGTGTGTGTATGGAAGTTTTGAGTCATTGTTGTTGTTTGTTTTCACTCAGTGCTTATTAACAGAAAGAACTTGAGCAAAAATGTGTCACAAATTTTCAGACTCATTTTTTTTAAAAAAAAGTTTAATGAGAAAGGGGAGGGGGGAAGAGGGAAAAAGACCTCACATACACTGAGTCATCCCTTCCCAGCTGGCAAAAGTGTGGAGGTCAGAACGCACACTTGTACAGTAGTACACAACTGCTTTGGAAGTGGCGGTTTCTCCAAAAGTTCATACAGTTATCATAAAACCCAGCGTCCACCCCAAGATGTGTGCCTAAGGGAAATGAAGACATGTTCCCACGAATATTCACAACAGTTTTGCTTGTGACAGTCCAAATGCAGATAACCAACATTCCACAGCTGGTGAACAGATAAACAAATGTGGGGTATTCACTGAATGGAATACTACTCAGCCACAAGAACAAGCACAAGACTAATACAGGCTGCAGCACGGACAAACCTTGAAAACATTTTGCTAAGTGAAAGAAGAGTGACACATGTGATTCTCTTTCTATAAAATACCCAAGAATAAGCAAATCCATACAGACAGAAACTAGAAGACTGGCTGCAAGGGAAGGATGAGACAGGGAGTAACTGCTAATTAAGAAGGGAGTTCTCCGGGGGCTGATGAAATGTTCTGCAATTAGATAAAAGATGATGATTATATGTCCCAGTACAAAAAAGCAGATTTTTAAAAGCATGCAATATCCTAAAATGGTACATGTGTCAGTCACTGGATTATATCCTTTTTTTAACCTCTGTCTTTATTGTATGTGTATGGGTATTCTGCCCCTATGTATGCCTGTGTACATGTGCATGCAGTAACCACTGAGGCAGAAGAAGGCGTGAGATCACCTAAGACTAGAGTTACAGACAGTTGTGAACCACCATGTGGGTGCTAGGAATCAAATTCGGGGCTCCCTGCAAGAATATTCAGTGTTCCTAGCCTCTGAGCCATCTCTCCAGCCCAATGAATCATATCATAAGTTAGCTTTCTAAATAGATAAGAGTATATCCAAAAACTCCTAAGTTCCAAGGTGTGGAGACTTAGCACTGCAATCTTAGCACTCAAGAGGCTAAGGCAGAAGGATCAAAAGTCTGCCAGCCGTGTCTGCATGATGAGTCTGAGGCCATCCTGGGCTACATGAGAGCCTGTCTCAAAGACACATACAAATACACACAAACACACATAGAGAAAGACAGAGACAGAGAGATTCTAAAATACAAAAACTTCAAGTTCACAAAGTTTAATGTATAAACAGGAGAAAGGATGACCAAGAAGGTTTAGGAAATATCGGATTGAACTTTTTAAGTCAGAATATTTAATAACAACAAACATTAGGAATCTCAAAAAGGGGGCACAGAATATATAGCCTTTCTTGGACCAATTACTAAATAAACCCTAAGTAATCCTTTAAACATCATTCTCCAGAAATACAGTCTGAGGAATAAGCTTATAAAAATAGATCAGACTCCAGTTCAAACTGTGCTAAGTGTGCTAAGGGATAACCTTACCTAAAATTAAACAGTATTATCAGAATAACTTCCTCATAATCAAAACCCAGACTTTTACCTGGCACAGTGGGGCACAACTGGAATCCCAGCTGGTCTGAAGGCTGAGGCCAGACAATCCTGGGCCCAGGAATTTGAATCTAGCAAGGATAACACAGCAAGATCCCATCTTAAAGAAAACTAAACACAAGCCACACTTGGCAGATAGCTGGCAAAGGGAAATCTGGCACTGCTCTGACTTGAGCACTCCGACACTTGAGCACTGACTTGTTAGCAAGGCTGGATGACCGACTGCTTCTAATCCACAAACCCAATCTCTCAGGTACAGAGGACGAATACCTTGCCAATAACATCACCTAACCTGCAGATACTGAGGCCAAGACCCACATTCTCAGACTCACGTGGTAATCCGTACTCTTAAACACCCTACTACAACCCGTCCATTTATACACCAAGTCTGAACCCATCTCCTCATACAAACCACAGAGTTTGGCTGTGGGTGGTTTCAAATAAGCCCCGATGCTGTTTTCTGCGGAACTGCACTGTCTGCTCTACTGGTTCTCCGACCACTCCTGCACACGAGATGCAGATAACCTCTTTTCACTGTGCCCAGCCTTTCTGCTCACCTTATCGTAGTTTCAGCTCTCAGCCAGCGGGAGGGAATCTCAGATCCAGCATCACACATTGACTTCTCAGCCATACTCAACCCCTCCACTTCTAACACCGACAGGGTGAGCTAGCAGCAGACCTTACAGTAAGGGAAATAAGCTCCACCCTTGTCCAGTGGGCAGCCTGGCTTCACTAGTCCCCAGTTTCCTGCAGTGGAGCCCACACCGCCCCACTCAATGCCAAGCCTCAGAACCTCCAAATCTCCTAAGCCCATCCTGTTTTCCACCCAACAGCCTCCCCCTCTTCCCAACAGTTCTTTCCACTTTCACCGAGAGTACCTCAAAGCTTCCTAGTTCTAACTCAGTTTCTCCCTTCTTTGAGACTCCACAATATATACTATGGGTCAGTCTACTGAAAGCCCCAGGAACAAGCACAGGAAAACTTCTCAAACTGAAATGCAATCTGACTTTGGTATACCTTGCAATGTCCAACACTCCAAAACACTCATGAGCTTTCTGCATTTTAAATTCAGATTCTGTGTCTGCTTCAGTTTAGATGACATAGGGACTTGGTTACATTTGCTTTGCTTCCCTGTAGCATTCAATCAGAGGCTCATCTGAGGCCTGCCAATCCTTTATAAACCTGCTTGATCTGCTGGTAATCAGTGCTCACTGATTACCTCCATAAAATGCACATAGCACATCTCACCTGATACTACTATTCTGGTATGAAGCAAAGGTATGTTTACTTCATAGCAGTCTGACTCTAACAATTCAGAGGTAAAAGTTAACCAACTGCAAAACATGCATGCATTGTTTCAGTCGGTGTGGCCCACCAGGTTATGAGGAGTACCTAGTGAGCCCACAGACACGTGGTTTTGTTTATTTTTAGGACATATATCCTCCAAGTATACAATGAACCACAGAGGCTTTCAGAAACAAAATCCTACCACTCAAAACTGTCATACTAATACAGACTGTTTTAAATAAGCTGGAAGGAGAGCATTTCTAGGAAATACAATGTAAATGGTATTCGCTCTCAATGAAGAAAGTTCTGAAATATAGTTTTTTCTCTCTCTCATACATGAGGTATTTATCTTCCTGTGCCAATACTTTTCCACAACAGAAGGAATCTTTCAAATGTGTCTAAAGATGTGCCTTAGGTAGAAAATGCAGGTTGTGGCCTGAAGGAGGCACTCCCTCCACATCCTCCTGCCTAGGACAGACCTCCCAGTCTCTTACCTGTCCTTTTTCCTTTCTGAAGTCCCACTGAAAAGCCACCCCTCCTGTTTCAGGTCAGAGATGCCCCAAGCCCACAACTCTCAAACACTCCCTCCAAATTGCCATTTAAGACTCATCTATCCCAGGATCCTCCCCAACTTCCCCAACTATCTGCCTTTGCTGTCTTCACTTTCTCCTTCTATGGGTTCATCAAAACTGGGCAGAAAGATGGGTCTTCCCGTCTTTAAAAGGCGGGTAATGAACCCCATCCCGGCTTAGCTCCACAGTCCTCCTCCGCAACAAGCATTCACATACCTCCTTCTTCCCTTGTCACTTGGTTCAGATGACAATTTGGCTTCTGCCCAAATCACTGAACTGAAACTACTCTGGCAAAGGTCACTAATGACTACCAAACCCAGCGGAATTTCTAAGTCTTATCTCACTTCTTTCTGGGCAGCTGACATCACTAACCCCTCATTCCTCCTGAAAGCTCTTGGCATCCTGCAGCACCAACGCCTTCTGGCTTTCCTCTGTGCTCTCTAATGTCCCTCCTTCAGAATCCTGTGTGGACACACATTTCTTCTGTAGATCCTTAAAGTGTTAGCCAGACCAGAGTTTCCAGGCTTAATCTCCTGCTCTCTGAATTCTAGTTCTCTCCTGAGTGATACTGACCCATCCTGATCTAACAGACTATTAAAAATGGATGCTGTTCCACAAGAACAATAAATCCCTGATTAAATGTATCGTTTTTTCCTGTAAGTTCCCTCTTCTTATTTATAGCTCTTATGACTGGCCCGTTACTCGGAAGATAAAACGAGGACTCATAAGGCTCTTTCCTTTTCCTAGCCTCCCTCCTCAGCTCAGTCCCTGAGTCCCACCTAACTCAGCTCCCACAATTCTCCTCACTTCTGCCAATCTCCCTAAACCACTCCCTTCCCTCTACCACCACCTTCCTTCAAGCTCTCATCATCTCCTAACAAGATGCACACAGCAACCTTCTCACTGTGATCTTCCCTCCTCCAGACATCAGACACTTCCCATGGTGTCAAGAGAAATTACCCTGAAGTCAAATCTGATTGTGGCCCTGAAGCTTTCAAAGTCAAGTCCAACTCCTCAGCAAAAAAATCCCTTCCTAATGGGCCCCACCCCCCCAGTATCATGACCCCCCCACTGTACACACTGTAAGCCATGAGCTATTAGCCCAGCACCTCACACCCTTCTACCTGCAGATACCTGAGATCATAGTACAAAAATCAGAGAACTGAAACACAAGCAAGCAGCTACTGTGTGTTTGAAGCCAGCCTGAGATGGAGTTAATCTTTTCTCACTCACTAGATATATGAAAACCAGCACTTGGGAGCCCAAGGTAGGAGGATCATAAACTTAAGGTCAGACAGGGCTATATAGTCAGACAGGATCTCAAAAAAAAAAAAAAAAAAGGTAAAACACTTAAGAAAAATGACTAACTCAGATAGCACTGTACTCAGCATTTACTGTGTTTATTTTGTTTACTCTTCCATGGTACTCAGGCCAAAAGAACACTGAAAGACAAATTAAGAGACATAATATTTATTGTGTTGCCTTGGTTTCCAAATTAACAAATAAAGGTTATTACTCCATGTTCCTAGCAACTTCCCTTCAATCCAAATGTGAGGTATCATTTTTCTTAATTAATTAAGAGATGTAACATGTTTACCCATTTTTTTAAAGCTTTTGGTACTTAAGAACAAATACTTAAATTTTTCTGAACATAAGTATTAACATATCCTAGATAAAACCAAAATAATAAAATCAAAAAAATTTAACTCATCAAACTATCTTCTTTTTACTCAGAGACCTTTTGACTGCAAAAACAATCTTATCAAATAAAAAAGGAAATCTAAGGTTAAGAAGTTTAATTACTGAGGTCTGGTTACAAAATAACAAAGAACCCAAGAAAAACAAAAGGTGGATCTCAATGATACAATCTAACCAAAGGAGGGACTGTGAGTCACCTTGTAAAAGTGCTGGGGGCAGAGGCATGCTGCCGGCAATGTCTTCCCAATTCACAGTACTGTTCCTGAAGGATATGAATGGTAAAGATGCCACTCAGACCTAGACACAATGAAGCCTTTAGAACAGTGATGCTCACTTATTTCAAGAGAGAGCAACAAATCAAGGACAGTGGTATATACTGAGAGCAATACTGGTCTTCTTGGAGTCAGTGACAAGCTGGCAGGAAATGACAAGCAGGCAGCAGGTGGATAGCCTGGCAGAAAAAGAGATGCTTCAGCTACATCTCTGCCTTGTCTCCTCAGCAGAGGATAAGGGAGAGAGAGACTGGCTCAATGCATGCCCCAAGGCAATACTGGGTGAAGTCACAACTTAGACCTGCTCTTTCAGAGGATGTGCTAGTAAAATCAGGACTCAGAAACGAGATTCTGATTTTTTTTAACTGAGTAGAAATAGAAAGACATTCACTTCTCATAACTGAAAACATAACTCTTTTTTCATAATCATTTATGAATTTTGTGAACCAACATCTAGAACACTTTCAAATTACAAAGAGGAGTAATTCTGACTCATGGAATTACTTTTTCTGACAAATCCAATTTGCACAGAATAACCTAAATCAAATACATAAAGTTAAAAAAAAAAAAGTATGTCAAAGATAAACTCTAACTTGACCTGGAACTCTTTAAGACTCAGCACAGAGGCGTTATCTTTACCTTCTCCCCAGATGATGGTGTCTACACTGTGAATTCAATTACTTCAGTGTGCCAACAGCAGGTACAAGTATTTCAGAATCTGCTAGAGCCCACCTCTCGCCTTTGAGCCCTAGTCTGTATTCTCAAACCACCCTCTGAAACCTCAATGCGGCTATTTCACAGCCACCTGAAATACAACACATGCCAACATGCAATCATGCTCTTCCCCACTCATTCTGATGCTCCCTACCATCTCTCCAGATGCAGTCACTACAGAGTCCTGTCTCTGCCTCCCATGCCATTCAAGAGAACCAACAACTTATCTCCCCAGCCCAGCCACCCCACTACCTGTGGCTCGTGACTCACCTCCTGAAACCACTGATACAGCCTCTTTCCTGATATGATCTCCAACCTATAACAAGCCATCCTTTGGATCGAGTCACTCCCCTGCACAAACCTTCAATGCTTCCCCACTGCTTTTAGCACTGACTTACTCTGCTAAACATAATCTGTGAGAGCCTTTAATAAGGTTGTCAGCCTCATCCCTGCTCACCCCTGGGCTGGGCACCGGGAGGTTTAGCAACATCCTCAGCCTCCACCCACAACTGTCAGGGCACCTTCCCATGCCAGCCATCACTGTGACAGATGCAAACGTCCATCAACATTGCCAAACGTCCTCCAAAGGACAAAACTAGCCCCTAGTTGCAAACTACTAGCTTGAATTAGCTAATTCCTCTTTCTTCTCCTCTGTCTCACTTGTCACCCTGAAGTTACTAGAGACACCAGTTAAGAGGCCGGCAACTACGGGAAATTCCAGCTCTAGCCCTTCTAAGCATTATGGCCTTGGCAAGGCTACCTGGTGTCTCCATGACTTATATTCATCAGTGATGAAACAGTGATGCTTTATAAAAAGGCCTGGGGCTTTTCACTCAAGTACTCAGACAGTGTATAAAAGGAAACGCTGAATAAATGTTAGCTGCTGCGGTTGGTCCTTGAATTCTATGCACTCCTTCAGCCTCACAAGATTACAAAAAGTTCTCTGACAACTCCCTTTCCCTTAAGGAATCTCCTCATCTTTCAAATCTCAGGTGAAAGGCCACTTCCTCCAAGGAAGTCTTCCCAAGGCCCTCAAACATGTCCCTTGTGGCACTCTTTAATGAAACTGTTTACTGTTCTCTCAGAGCACTTACCATAAATACACATATTACATATTTCCTCAATTCTAAGAATACCAGTGACTACAGTACACACACATAACCAGTCTTAAAGACAAAAAGAAATAGCTAAGTATCTGAAATCTGAGGAAGAATCTAGTATGTGGTCCTCAGTGTCTACTTCCTTTAGAATCTAAGCTCCATACTAGAGCTATATACTCCATACCCTCTAAATGTAGTCATGTACACACAAAATTGATGCTCAATAAATGTGTGTTGAGTGAATATTAAAAGTTTACATTGCCAGGTGTGGTGGACCCTGTCTACACAGTGAGCTCCCAGTCAGCTACATATATGGAGATCCTGTCTCAAAAATAAATAGATAGATAAATAAATAAATAGGGCCAGCCAGGTGATGTCAGGTCCCTCTAATCCCAGCACTTAGGAAGCAGAAACAAATGGATCTGTAAGTTTGAGGCCAGCCTGATCTACATAGAGAATTCCAGGATAGCCAGAGTTATGTAGAGAGACCCTGTCTCAACAAACAAAAAACAACAAATAAAAAAAAGCAAAGTTCATGTTTGTTTTAAAAAGAAATTAGCTGGGCAGTGGTAGTGCGTATCTTTAATCCCAGCACTCAGGAGGCAGAAGCAGGAGGGTCTCTGAGTTTGAGGCCAGCCTGGTCTACAGAGTGAGTTCCAGGACAGGCAGGGCTATACAGAGACACCCTGTCTCGAAAAACCAAAAAATAAAAATAAATAAATAAATGAAATGAAGTGAAACTATAGCCTTAAATGAAAGCTAGAATTAATACTCATTAATTCCTGCTGACTACGGTAATCCTTTACATTTTAAGAAAGCTTTTGTACTTGCTAAAATTTTTTTATCTTTTATTTACCATAACCTAAAAATAAATCAGTTATTCAGAATAGCAATATTACCAGCAGCTCTTAAAGATGCCATTCCATAAAGCACTACTAGACAGTGTCTTTTTACCTAAGCACAATCCACCTCTTTAGACTCTTTTCCACAGGCTGTTATCTATATTCAAAACCCACAAACTCTGGTTCTCCTAGATGCCTGAATGTCTATTACCTCCTCTGACAATAAATGATAATCCAATAAAGTGGAGTCAACTGATGAACTTATAAACAAAAAGAATACATACATACATAATGGAATATTACTAAGCCACTAAAACAAAACTTAGGCTGCCTAAAAGAAAATAAGATTAGGAAGAGCTAGAGATCAGGAAAGACTGCTATAAAACCACGTTTGCTGGGCATGACAAGGTCCTTGCCACTCAGAAATTCAAAGCAGCTGTGGTTGCCTATGTAAGCCTTACAAAAGATCAAGCCAGTCAACATTTCAGTAGGATGGGGAGGTGCCCATGAGGCCCTACCCCTAGCTAAAGACCTACTAGCAACTGATGGCTGCTGAGAAAGGGAGAGTCCGTTTTCCCAGGGGGTGTGACCATGCTCTGACAGGTATACCCACACCCATGTGCACACAAGCAACCCTAATTGGACTTAGCGGGTTATAAATGGGGGGGCCTGAGATGGAGGGGCTCATGAGGCATGGACATGAATACATATATGAGATTCTCAAAGAAGATAATAAATATATCTAGAAAAACATTTAGAAAAAAAAAAGGCTATTTGCAGTCCTTTCTAAAGGCTTCAATTTCTTTTCAGAGTACTGCTCAGCAGACATAATTGTTTTTTAAAAAGAGTAACTGTTCAAATATTTTTAGAAAAACAGATCTGTGTGTGTGTGTGTGTGTGTGTGTGTGTGTGTGTGTGTTATACATGTATGTTCCTGGGCACATGTGTAGAGTTCAGTGAACTGTTCTCAGACTTGCTGAGGCAGACTCTCTCACCTCTGCCCACTAATACACTCCAGGCCAGCTGGACCTCAAGTGTCCAGACAATTCTCCTGCCTCCTCCTCCTATCTCCATAGGCATGAAAGGATTACAGATGTATGCTATACTACCACATCTGGCTCTTTATTTAATCTCCAGGACCTGAACTTGTCAGGCTTGTGGGCCAAGTGCTTTTACCACTGAACCTCTCCCCTACCACCTCCAGTTTTAAACCCCTGGCCTCTATGTTTGTGCACATACACACACAATAAAAATAATTTTTAAAAGGTATGGTGACACAAACTCTTGTTTACCATGGGAGTCGACAGTATCAAGTCAGGAGAAGCAGAATTTCAAGTTCTACACAGGGAATCTGAGCTAAGGCTAGGCTACATGAGAAAAACCTTTAAATACTAACAACAAAAAGTTCAAATTAAAATAGCAAAGGGATAGCACCACCATTACCTGATTGAGAGTTTTTAAGAGTTGTATATACACCTGCTACAAGTTTACACTTCTAGAGTAAATAACTTAGTGCTTTTAGTATAATCAGAGTTGTACAATCATCACTATTACCAAACTCCAGAAACCCATACACCTGAGCAGTCACCCCTAATGATCCTCTCTGCGATCACAATCTATCAATTTCTATGGATTTGCCTACCCTGGTATGTCATATAAATGAAATCAGAATTAAAATGTTTTATTATCATTCAAAAGCTAACTAGCTTTCAAGAGGAAAAAAAGACTGATAACCCAAAAGGAAAGCACGCTGACCCTGAATGAGCTCTGAGAGCAAATCTGCAACTATCGTCAGAACTGAAGAAAAGCTGGAGCCTCAGGAAGAAGGCCCGGTCGAAAGCGATCCTAAATCTCCAGTATACAGGAAATGCTTCAGAGACTCATAAAGCATCAGCCCTGCCCACTCCTCCTCCTTTCCCCTGAGTTATCAATAAACTGAAACAAAAACTCCCTAGAAGCTCTGTTAGTATCTGGAGGATTAAACACAAAACTGCCAGCACAGCCCAGGATCCAGCTGAGTTGGAGCTGTGCTTGCCCAGCATGCACAAACCCTGGGCTTCAGCTCCACCACCACAGAAACCAGAGAGCAACACACTCAGAACCCCAGCTGTTGGGAGGTGGAGACAGGAGGATCAGAAGTTCAAAGGCGTCCTTAGCTATATAGGGAGCTCAAGACCAGCCTGGGCTACATGAGACCATCTCTCAAAACACAATAAATTAATACACATATACATACATACACACAAATCCACTGCGATGTTTCAAAAAGCAACCTCAGATTATAATTCTGTACAAATACCCTGTAAGGGCAGTTGCTGCCAACACTCACCCAGCAGCTCTGGGACCTGTGAGGTCTAGTGAGCCATAAGCCAAAAGCCCCAGCAAACATGACCCAACTATAATGAAAAACTAATTTCAGATGAAGTCTCAGAAAATCAAATTCAGAAGGGACACAACTCTAAAGACATTTTACCAGGGCAGATTTATGATGTGAAAGGGCAGCCACCACTCCCTGCTCCTAGCAACCACCCCAAGCTGGGTGAAGTGCGCGTCTGCCTCCCCGGGCTCGGCGGGCATCATTTGTACACCTCAGCACACACCTCTCTGGCGATGTTACTCAGGGCTTCATCTTCTGCAGAAAATCGGTCCTTCACGGGTGTTCTCTTCCTTCCAGAACCAGGAGTCCCCATCTTGTTTTTTAAAATAATTCTTTAACTCTGAAAATGAGTTTGCTTGTGTTAGGCCCTGAAATAAACAAAAAAGGTAAGTTAGGATGTTTCATTGTGCAATTTTTGAAGCTTATTTAAACATTCAACTTTAACACTGCAATTCTATTTCTCCTCAAAGAAATCAGTAACTGAATTCCTTTGCCCACTACCAAATTATTTCAGTGCATTTTAGGATATTTAAATTTATATCAATTACCAACTTGCTAACTTCACCAAGCCATTCACAACAACCTACGAGAGTATGTTATCTTAGCTCAGAAAACTGAAACAAGCTATAATTGTACTGAAGAGCATAAAATTAATAAGGCTTTTCCTAAAATCTATTTCCAAACAAGAATGATGCTTCATAAATCATTCAGTCTAAAGTTTTAGAATAATTTACTCACAAGATTTCAATATTGAGCTTTAAAGTAACACAAAAGCAAATTTGCTTTTTAGCATATTTTAAAAACCAATTCCAATTAAATCACAACTACACAGAACAACTAACAGAAGGTCATTATTCTGCAGTTAATTATAAGCAACACTTTTCATGCAATAATTGCCTGATACTACAAGCGCTGAAGACAGTAAAACAGGCAGCCAAGTACTTGAGAATGTGTCTATGTGCCTAAGATCACATATCTGTACATATATACATATACATGCATAATGTTTATATATGTACACACACATGAGAGTACAAGCAAAACTATGTAAGGGATCAAAGGGTACTAACATGGGGGAAATAGGGGGAATGAGCACGGGAGAAAACACAGTGACAGTAATATATACATGTATGAATTTTTCCTATGAAACCCATTACTACTCACAATGAATATATTCCAACAAAATTATGCTTTTAAAAAGAGGATCTCTGGGACCTCTCACAACTGTTATTATTAGGCGCACCTAATTCTTTTCTAGAATTTAGCAACAAGGATGACAACAACCTAAACTAAGGCTGACAGAGCCCATGAAAGCGGTGCGTGTGTCACGCCCTGGGTTTACTTTCTATCATGCCCACCCCCAATGTCTCCCCATGACAGAGGGTATGACAAACTGAATGAAAGCCCCTTCTAAATACAATGCTGAGAAACAGAGCTCATTTAACCCAGCACCCGGTAAGTCTAAATTTTTTTCCTAATTTTAATAAAAGAAACTGGAGACATTTATTACAATATGACTCACCAAGATCCCCGAGTAAGTTTAACCCCTTAGAACAGGATATGTTCACCTGGGATACAGAGACAAAATGTAACTAATAATAAAAAAATTAAATTAAATTAAAAAAAAAGAACAGGGGATGTTAAAAATACACGTGACTTTAGTGTGCTCAAATTTACTTGATTGAACAATATTAAGTAGTCCAACCAATGCCTGGCCCAACCTGAGTGAGACCCCATGGGAGACAGCCAACCCCTGACAGGATTGACGATGTTCTGCTACCCTTAGACTGGAGCCTAGCACAGCTGTCCTCTGAGTGGCTCCACCCAGCAGCTGATGGAAACAGAGGCAGAAACCCACAGCCAAACATGGAGTGGAGCACAGGGAGTCTTGTGAAAGAGTGGGTCAAGGATAGAAGGATCTGGAGGTGACAGGATCTCCACAAGGAAGACCAACAGAGCCAACTAACCATGGCCTAGGGGGGCCCTGTGGAGACTGAAGCACCAACCAAGGAGCACGCATGGACTGGACCTAGCCCTCTACACACATGTAGCCGATGGGCAGGTCAGTCCTCATATGGTTCCCTAGTAACAGACATGGACTCTGTTGCCTGCTTTTTGATCACTTTCCCCTGGTGGGACTGCCTCGCCAGGCCACTGGGGAAGAGGTTGAGCTCAGTCCTGATGGGACTTGATATGCTGGGGTGGGAGTGGAGGTTTCTCTAAGGAGTAGAAGGGGGATAAACCGAGCAGGGAGGGAGGGTGCGATCATACAGACAGGAGAGAAGGGGCTATGACCGGGATATAAAGTGAATAAATAAATAAAAATTTAAAATTAAAAATACAAACCACTTTCTATCCTACTCCCCAGAAAAAAAAGAAAAAAAAAATTAAGTAGAACCACTTCAATAGAAATGTTTTTCCCAACCAAAGTTCATGGCAATCTTATCTTTTCTGACATGGCTTATTAGCCTGAGCTGGCTTACACTTTGTAAAGAAGATCGGAATAACTGCCTGAATGTACTCCATGTACACCAGAGGTGTGCCTGGCGCCCAAGGAGGACAGAAGAGGGCAGTGGATCTCCTAGAACTAGCTACAGACTGTTGTGAGCCACCATGAGGGTGCTGGGAACCGAACCTGCATCCTCGGAAAGAGCAGAAAGAGCTCTGGTGAGACATCTCTCCAGTCACAAGTTGCCTCATGTTTGTCAGTAAAAGCAGATGCCAGACCTAGTGGCCCCACCTTTAATCCTAGCACTAGTGAGGCTAAGGAAGATGAGTTTCTCTGTGAGTTTCATGCCAGTCTGGTCTATGTAGTGAGTTCCAAGCCAGAGCTACACAATAAGACCCTTTCTCAAAAAAAAAAAAAAAAACCAACAAATTAAGACTGGGGATGACCAATCTCTTTACTGTAAATAAACCTATCTAGATAAATCATATTTGAATGGAAGCAAACAAAGGTTCCTCTCTGAAAGGAACAGCTGACAAATTATTTCTTGAAACTTACAGGGGAGTTTTCTTAGAGGTCTCCAACCTTTCCCCAGGAAGGCTCAAATGAGCCACAATTAATGCAAGCATTTAATAAACTACTAAGCATCCCAGAAATATGTAAAGTATCTTTAATTACCTCTTTTACCTATATAACTCATAAAACTGACAAAAGGCCATTCCTCATTTTTATCTACAACTTTAGACCATGTTTTATTATGGTCCCAGGCACTCAACCCAGGGCAGCATGCTAGATAAGGCAAGGAGTGTATGAATGAGCTGCATGCTCAGGCCTTTCCTTCCTCCCCTTGGAGGTGGGTCCTCACCATGCTACCCACCCTCCTGAGCACCTGAGGCCGTGGGCACATGCCACTGCCACGGTTTAGGCTGTAACTGAACAAAGACAGGATTAGGCTATCTTCTTCAGTACGCATATATGACAACACCAGTCAAGTTAAAGACTTTTGTTGACTCAAGGAATGATCTGTTAAAAAATTAAAACACTTTTGACTATGACCACTTCACTGTGAAGAACATTTACGTAATGAAAAGAAAAAGCTGGAAGGTACTTTGTGATATTTTAAGTCTACTTCTGAGAATATAAAGGAATACGTGAGTTTGTTGCCGTTTTCAGTCTCCTCAGCAGCCAGTATACACAGAAACAAAACTAAAGAAATTATTCAATAGCACACTTAAAATCTATGCATGTTTTTCTAAATAAATTTTGCCTTAGAAAAAGATCTCTATACAATTTTAAACTTAGTTAATGAGGTACAAGCCAAAATACACAGTGTTTAAATGTACCAGTATCTGCTCCATTTTATGTAACAAGAAAGGCAAAGTGATGAAATCTAGATGGCAGGTTCACTGCACTCAGTTACAACTATTTCAATTTTTTTGTATAATTCAAAACATTTTAACAATGTATTTGGGGAAAATAATGCTTGAAAAGTATGACTGACTAGGTCAACAAAAGACCTGAGAACTTATGAATTTTATATTTTTCAATACTTGATTTGAAAAAAAAAAGGTAAAGGTAATCTCATACAAATAGTTACATATTCACTTGAAAAAAAAAAACAATTGGCAAAAGAAAAAATGGTCCAATTCCCTGAATTAGAAGACAGGTCAGAGGAGAGAGGGGAGCAAAAGGAATTAGCTCAAGAAATCAGTCCTACCAACAGCAAAATAAGATTAACACATAAAATGAATAAGTCATTTGCAAAATCCATAGAAATAAAAAGTGTATCAAGAAACTGAGAGAAAGATATAAAACATTTTAAAAATGTAGCTGGGCCTGGTAACATGTCTCTCAAAACTTCAAATGTTCTGGGTACAGTGTGAGACCCTTAAAACAAAAGAAAAGAATAACTGCACTGGCTAAAATGCCAGCACTTCACTAAGGAAAGGGGGAACTGAACACAAATTTACTCTCCAAAGAACATGAGAATCTATAGTGTTTTTGCTCAGCTCATACTGTCTGATGCCTATATTCCACAGGGTTATCCTAAGAACTGTAGAAAGGCCTTTTTAGGTTCTGTGGTCTGAACGCACACTATTCCCATACCCGACACAACAGACACTAGCCTGCTTCCTCTCCTCATAGATGGCATGCCAGTGGTTGCATTTTCTTCCTTGCCAACTATGCTATTCTATAAGTATAAATATAAATGTAAGTGGTTACATGCTTGAGACAGTTTTTAAAATAATTAGTTATTAACTGCAGTGAAGTCAAACTTAGATAATGTACTTTTACCAACAAATGCCTTCTTCCGTACCCTGAAGAAATTACTTCCCAGTGTCATTCAAATGGCCTTCTTTCTAAATACCTGTTAAAGTTACCTCAGAGGATGAAACAGTAGGAAAAAAAGTACATAGTGTTAAAGACAGAGACTTAAAATTGAAAATACACAGAGAACAAGAAAGGATCTAGGGAGATGGCTCAATGGGTGAGAGTCTTTAGTGTGGAAGCATGAGGACCTAAATTCAAATCCCTAGTATCCAAGTAAAAAATAACCAGGCACGGCTTTGTGGCTGTAACCTCAGTACTACAGGAGATAGAGATAAGAACAAGACGAGGATTTCCTGGCTACGATCCTAGCCCCAGGTTCAGCAAGAGACCCTGTTTCAGAGGAGCACGGTGGAGAACGACAGAGAAGAATACCAGCACCCTCCTCTGGCACACACACTCGTGTGCACATACTGCACACACACAATAATAATAAAGCATAGATAAGTGAAAGTGAACAACACAAGCCAGGTAACAAAGAACAAAGCTGAGCACAGAAAAGAGAGAGAGAGAAACAAGTAATATAATTTAAAATCTTTGTTATAATATGGAGGTTTAAAATTAAAGACTTTTTACAAAATGTCATATAGCTTTCCTTGTTCTACATTTTTTAAATGCCTGCTATTTTAAAGGCATGCCTTTAATCCCAGCACTGGGGAAGCAGAGCAGGCAAACTCCGTGAGTTTGAGACCAGCCTGGTCTACAAAGCAAGTTTCATACCAGCCCAGACTACACAATGAGATCCCCATCTCAAAACAAATAAATAAATGTACCTACCAAGAATTTGCAAGGCACTTTTTGCATGGTACGGCCATTGCCTTGTAGTTGAACAAAAGAACAATGGGAAAAATTAGAGGGAACAACGTTAGCAAGAAGGTTCCTGTAGTATCCATCCATCCATCTTTTTAAAGAGTATTTTTATTTGCCAAACCTAGGTCTTCTGCAAGAGCAGTGCACACTCTTAACTATAAGCCATCTCTGCTGAGCCTCCATCTATCTATAATTATGTTCTACTAGGGAGGGAAAACAGTATGGGCTCAAGAGATGGCTCAAGAGTGGTTAACAGCACCAGCTGCTCTCCTTGAGGACCCAGATTCAAAGCCCAGTACTCATACGATGGCTCATAAACCTCTATAATTCCAGTCCCAGAGGACCTAATGCCCTCCTCTGCACACTTGTGGTACATGATGCACATAGGCAACATACTCGTACACATAAAAAAAATTATTTTAAGGAAAACCCATTTATTTTCCTTTTGTTGTTTCTTCTGGTATTGTATACAAGAAATTGCCTATCTTAAGGCCACAATATTTACTCCTGCTTCCATGATTCATGAAGTTAACTTCTGAATATGGCATGAGACAGGGATCCAACTTTATTCTTTTGCATGTAAAAATTACTTGTCCTAGCACTACATATTGAAAACACCACTTTTTCTCTAGTAAAATATCACGTCACCCTTATGAAAAATATCAGGTGGTGCGCCAAGATGTCTCCGTGGGTTTAAGTACTTACCAAGGAAGGCAGACAACCGTGTTCAATTGCCAAAACCCATGTAAAGGTGCAAGGAAGACAATCAAGGATACCTTGTTCTCTTACAACCTCACCTGCACCATAGCACACCCACGCTCTACCCATACACGCACTAACAATAAAAGTAAACAAAAATGTTAATCACCTAGCTATAAAATTAAAGGCAGACTCGGGGATGCCTGGTTCCGTTCCATCAATCTATGTTTTTCTTTATGCTGTACCACACCATCCATTGGTGTGACTTTGTATGATGTTTTAAAATTGAAAAAAAGAAGTCATCCAACTGTTATCTCATCCTTTAAGATTTCTGGTTTGTGAGTTCTGTGCATGTCCACATAAACTTTAGGAACCGTTTGTCATTTTTTTGGAAGAAATAAATGAAAAAGAAAAAAATGCATCTTGAATTACAATGGCAATTACAATGTCTCTATAAATCAATTTTGGAACAACTTTAATAATATTAAGTCCCTGACCCAAATGATGGGATTCTTTTCAGTTATTTTGGTTCTCTTTATTTTGCTCTACAGTCTCTTGTTTTCAATGCCTTGCATTTCTTTATTAAATTCATTGCTATGTCACAAGTGTCATTTAAAAGCTTAAATGGACAAGGAAGTTTCTATAAATTGTGACCAAAAAAATCAGGTTACCACTAACCTGTTAACAAAAAAACAAAAAAACAAAAAAAAAAAAAAACAAAAACAGAAGGCTGTGAAGTCAGAATAAGGAAGAATCCAAGAATGAGAATCAAGGAAAAGCTCTGAAGTCAATTCTCCAGATACATTTAGTCTTTAGCAGAGCCGAGGATGGGTAGATGAGAGACTGTAAGTACATTTTCAGACACATGTAAGGTGTGGTGGCACACAGCTATAATCCTAGCACTTGGGAAGCTGAGGCAGGATGGTGGCAACAATGACCCGCTTTAGATCTTATACTAAGGTGAGGGCCATTTTTGATCCAACACCTATAGCCTCCAAGTACACTGGCACTCAAATGTACTTTCCAACACACACACACACATATAATTAATAAATATTTTAAACTAAATTAAAAAAATTAATAATAAAGAAAACAAAATTTGGGGCTGGTGAGATGGCTCCATGGTTAAGGACCTGAGGACCAGAATTCAGTTCCCAGTAAATACTTCAGATAGCTCATGACCATGTAATGTCCACTTCTGGCATTCAGGTGTACATGCAGACAGAGTACAAGAAACAAAGAAAGAGAGAAAGAATAAAAGAGAGAGACAGAGGAAGGGAGGAATGGAGAAAGGGAGGAAGAAAAAGAAAGAAGAGACAGAGAAAGAAAGAGACCATAAATACTTTTAAAAAGAAAACGAAATTACATGAATAAATATGATTGCCCCGATTTCTTTTTACTCTGTAATAAAACAACAGAAAATGGCACAAGCTGACACTAATAGCTTAATGTCACACTGTAATGAATGGCGGCCTCTGAAACCTCAAGGGACACAGAAAAAGAAAAAGAAATTTGTAAATGCCTCTTCAGTAGAAAAGATGAAAAGGGGCAAATAGACCAAGCCAGGAAGTGTGTTAGACCATGCACCTGTAAAAGCTATGCAGAAAGACAATACATCCGGGTTTTCACCTTGTAAGTTTTAAATACTGCGTATAAAAATGTTACCTTAATGGCTGTAACAGAGCTACTTCTGACCGAAAAGCATGAACTTGGGCTGGGAGATAACTCAGAAACTAAAGTCCTTGCTCAAAGTCCTTATACAAAGTATGACGACAGGAGTTTGCACTTCCATCAGCCATGTAACAGACAAGCTGGGGCAAGATGCCTGGCTAGACAGGGAAGCAGGTCACTCCAGGCTCCTAGACAGACACTGCCTTAATACATAAGACAGAGAGCAACAGGGGACTCTGTTTCAACCTCTAAACTCCACATACATGTACACACACACGAACACCACAGACACATAATACACATTCGAAAAGCAACAATAAACTTATAGTAACAACAGTGTTGAGACAATAGCAATAAATTAAATAGAGGGAGGGCCCGTTTGGTCTATAAGAACAACTGGCTGAAAATTCTGTACCTTGTCCACCATTTTAATAGGTCTTGGTGGCAGGCATGGGACACACACGGCCTTGCCTTCCTAGGTAAGCACTCTGTGACTGAGCTACACACCTAGGCCCTTTATCCACGTTTTTGTGTCATGAATAGAGGAGCAGGGATGGACAGAGCAGGGCTGGAGACCTTGCTCCACACATCCCAGGCCCTGGGTCTCAGCCTCAAGCACTAAATTGGGAATCCTCACTTCAATTAATTTTGATTTTTTAATTCCATATCCAAAGTTTAATATATACATATGATCATAATTTCAAACATAACTCGCTAATATTTTAATGTCTTTAAAATAAAAAGCTGAGGGCCAGAGAGATGGTTTACTACCAAGCATGATGACCTGAGTTCAACCTCCAAGACCCACATGAAGAAGAGAACCAGCTCCTCTACGCACCCACATCACGGTGCATTAGCACTTCCAATGTGCACAAGCACACAAACAAATGTAATTTAAGACTTGAGTTCCAGTTACACACAGAAGAGTAACCACAATTACTCCATCTACTTCCTTAAACTCCAATAAATCTTAAGTTTTGAGGCCTGGGTGGCAGTGGGAGGCTGTAATTTCAATTAAATATTTAAGATGCATAACACTAAGTAGAGAAAGGTTAGCTGAGGATAGCCAGCATGGCTGTTAGAGCACAAATGCCTGCAGAGAGTGAGTCAAACACGAAATGAGCAAGCTGACCTCTACAGAGCTGTGCAGCATGGCTAGAAAGCAGGCATGAAGGCCAGGCCTCCACATTCCCCAAAAAAAATCACATCACTTTTAAGGTCTCTATTTACCATGCAGTTAGACCTCCAAGACACTGTCCACAGGCAAGCCAGAAACAGAGATTACATATTGCCGGTATCTCGATAACGTGTCCATTAGACATGATGCTCAAACACAGAGAGCCAGGCCCTGCTTTCCAGGGCTACAGGGAGGAGGGGACGGGAGTGGTGTCTTCTCAACGTGATGAAACACTCTGGGGTTGGACAGTGGTGCTGTTGGCCAGACAGCTTTGCAAACACATTAGAAAACACTGCAAAGACCTTCACTTTAAATGGGTAAATGTTGTGAAATATAAATTTTACCTCAATAAAGAAATAAAGGCGTTGGGTGGTGGTCGCAGCACACGGCTTTAGTCCCAGCACTTGGGGGCAGAGGCAGGCACACCTCTAAATTCAAGGCCAGTCTGGTTTACAAAGTTAGTTCCAGGATGGCTATGCACATAGTAACCCTGTCTTGAAAAAAAAAAGAGAGAGAAAGAAAGAGCAAGCAAGCAGTGGCATTCCTTTAATCCCAGCACTTGGGAGGCAGAGGCAGGTAGATCTATTTCAGTGAATTCAAAATAAGCACGGTCTATAGAGTGAGTTCCAGGACAGCCAGGCCTACAGAGAAAGCCTGTCTAGAAAAAAATAATAATAATAACAATCTCTTAGACAGATTGGAAAGTTCAGAAAATCTCACAGAAAAATGAAAAAGCCAGAAAATAAAACCAAAGTTTAACTAAGCACAGGAGTAGTGTTGGGGTAATCTTTTTGTACACTGTGTATAGGCCATCTTTGTATTATTCAAATGTTGGTTTCCGTACCAGCAGAGTGTAACTGTCAAGACTTGGTATTATTATTTTTATGGATAATCACTTGCCTTAGTATTTTGTAAACATATACTTCTCTTACCTTTCTGATTGGTTTAATAAAGAGCTGACGGCCTTATAGATGAGGCAGGAGAGAAAAGGTGGGACTTCCAGGCAGAGATAGGAACTATCAAAAAAAACAAGGTGCAGGGAGATTTGCCATCCAAACATGGAGGAAGTCGGACATACTGGGACTGAGGAGCAGTAACAGAGGCCATGTGGCAAAAGCGGCTAGAATAAACAGGTTAACTAAGTTTATGAGCTGGCGGGGAACTAGCCTACACTATCAGGTCCAAGCTTTCATAAATGATAAAATGTGTCCGTGTCATCATTGGGAGCTAGCAGGTCAAGACAGTTCGGTGACGGAGTAGGGTCTGCAACGCTAACATTTGAGAAACTGAGGCGAGAACTAAGGTGAGAGGATTTGAGAGAGGCGGTGAAGTGAGGCTGAGGAGAGCTGGCAGACTGAAAGGCCAGTGTGAGCCAACAGCAGTGTCTGACTCACATCAGGAGCCACAGTGAGTTATCACAGTGAGTTCAAACACTGAAAATGAGACTGAAAATATTTGGCCTCTGAGACTAGGAAAAGCAATCATAGAGAAGTTGACAGAATGCCTTGAGACTTCTAGAAGGAGCTCTGGAAGCAAGATAGACTCATGAATCAAAATTACAGATAATCTACAAGTGACCTATAACCCAATCAAGTCACACTCTTCTAAAACTTGACTATGAAAGATAGTTCAGACATGTAAAGGCTTGAAATTTAACCTATTTTATCTTTTTCACTACGCTATTAAAATGCTTCATCAAATCAAAGAGGATAATCAAATGGCTTGAGCATAAAATCTAACGCACACAGGAGCATTAGGGGTCCTCACTGGTATGATGGATATTCCCAGGAAAAGGAAATACAAATTGAAACCATGCAATTCAAAAAAAACTAACAGAGGACCACTGTCATTAGCAAACTATCACAGTCTTTGGGATAGCCCTTTAACCTGAACCCTGTGCAGGTTTTCATCCGAATTTAGTCTGCCTTGACTCCCATGTTGAGTTTCCCTGCGGTCCCTCCCTCTGCCTAGATACGCTGATCAACGTCACACCAGAGTGTTTAACTTCTATCCATCCCCAACAGGCAGAACACAATGCGCTCAGAGGCAAGAACACACAACCAGCCTGCTTCCCTAACCACATTTTCCAGATATTTATGAATACCTTGTGAACATTTCAGCTACAACAGGTGACTTGATTATCATGAGCCACGTGTTCCTCAGAACTCATTAACAAGTTTTCCCAAAAATAAGCCCACCGAGGGCTCAAGGAAGACTTTTGATTTTCCTCTCAGGAGCCTTCATCTAACAGTGGGCAAAATGGACTTTCCCTCCAGTCACTCAGTTTTCCAAAGCCAAACAACATACCACTCAAAGAGACACAACGCAGCAGAGACTGGCTCACCACACACCAAGCTATGTCCCTTTTCTGCCAGAGTTAGGTTCTGTTGTCATCTGTCCTTGGAGGTAAGCACAGCCATTTCATTGCATTCTTGACAATGCAATGTGGGCAAGAGCAAGCAGGGTCCAGGCCTGCCATCAAACTTTCTGAACTCTACTACACTCCCTCTCTTTACCCTGGCATCTGCCAGCCAGATGCCAAGCACTAGTGAAATCCTTGAAGGCCCTAGGGGACAGAAGAGTCCCTAGAAATAAAACTCTTGAATGATTGTGGAACAGACTAACTCTCTGACTGCTTTCCAACTCACAGTAGACAAGGACCATATTAAGACTTAAAGATTGTTAAAGCGGTCAACCTGAGTCATGGATGTCACACAGCAGCAGGACACTTGCCATACATGCACAAGCCCTGAATTCAGTCCCCAGTACCACAAAAGCAATTAACCTGCCCTGAAACACACAGCACATGATACAGGTTTCCAGCTTTTCAAAATTAACGCACATACTGGGTAGGAATGCATACATACAAGTGAAGGAAACTGGGGAGCAATGGCCCCAAGAGAGCCACTAGGTGTAGAATGTGGCAGGTAGAGGAGGACAGTAGGTGCCAGGGAAGTCAATCTTGAGGGACCAGCTCAGATAACCTTCATATGTAATTTCTTAGCCTAGTAGTGACAACACTGATGCTCACTCTTCTTTAAAACCATTTTTGTTTTATATTTTTCTATATTCCATAAGATAGTTGATACTTATGTTACATGTTGGTATATACAGGAAGAGTTGGAAAAAATGAAAAACAGTTGGAGCATATGGGTGGAAACATAAACAAACAGAAAATTATGCAAATTTTTAATAGAAAAGAAAATTTAGAAAGGACATAATCAAAATATAATGTGTAGCTGAGTAATAAACAGTACCTAAAAACATCAATTACTGACTTCAAAATTGGAACGCTACAAGGACATAAAGTAGGAAGCAAAGAAGTGAAAGCTCGGAATGCCTTATTGGGGGGGAGGATCACCGTAGGCTAGAGGCCAGGGTAGGCTACATAGTACACTCAGGACAACATGAATTACAGTCCACCCTGTCTCAAAAAAAATTTATTACAAAATAACAATGACACCAACAGTAATTCTGAAGACAGTAACATTAAAAGTATTCACTTCTTTAAACAAAGGAGATATATACAATGTGTCACTTTGTAACCAGGTATAGCAAACAAATTCTTAGGTGGCTCCCTGCCCTGAATCTCTTTTCTAGTATTTATACCATTGTGTAAATACCACTGACACATAAAGCCTTTGGGTGGGACCTGTTATTTACTTCTCACCAACAGAGTAGGGCAGAGGTCATAGGATGGCAAGCCTGTGACTGTGTTCCATTATGTAAGGCTGTGGTGCTGACTGACTTACTACACAGATTCCCAGGGTAGCTTGATGAAGTACAAGAACTACAAACAACTGCAGGCTGCCTCAGGAGCCGGGAGACAGCAGTCTTGAGGAGTAAGGTTATCACCAGTCAAGGAAGAACCCTCAGTGCCTGACCCACAAGAAAATCAACTCTGGCAACAACCTACACAATCTGGAAGAGGATTTTCCCAAGTCTCCAAGTGAGACTCAGCTGAGTCAACCCTCAGTGAGGCCTCAACACACAGCAGAGGACGGAGCTCAGCCATTCTCACTCAGACTCCTGTCACAAAGAAACAGAGGCAACAGAACGCATGCTGTCTTAAACTCTTAAACTTGTATGATTACACACAGTAGTTCCAACCTTTAATTCTTTGAACAAAAACGAAACAAAGTTAGACAATACAAAAAAATAACGAAAATACATGGTGGAGGTATACTTTGGAGAAAGAAAGGAAGGAGGCAAAAAGGGAGAGAGGAGAGAGAAACAGAGAGAGAGAGAGATCTCTAAATACCAACAACCCAAAAGGAAAATTCAGAAAGCAACTCCATTGATAATAGCATTAAAAATAATAAAATACTTAGGAATAAGTTTAACCAAGGAAGCAAAAGACATATATTAAAAACACTGCCAAAAGAAAGTAGGAAAACAAATTAATTGAAAGACAGCAATATAATAATAGCAAAATTGGTCAAAACAATACACAAATTCAATGTAATCCTATCAAAAGCCCAGCATGCTGGTTAATTTTAACTGCCAACACACCTGGGAAGATGGTTGGCCTGTGGCGTGTGTGTGAGGGGATTCTAAGACTCAGTCCACTGCCCAGGCTACCCTGAAGTCTATCAGAGTGAAGTAAGCTATCAAGCAAGCAGGCAGCAGCACGGATATATTCATTTCTCTCTACTCTTCACTATGGGTGGAATATGGGCTGGGAGTTCCTGCTTTGACTTCCCTACAATAATGAACTGTGAGCTCTAATTTTAGGCCAAATAACCCTTTTCCCTCAACCTTTCTTGATTTAAAATTTTACTACACAACTATAGTAATTAAAATGGTCTGTTATAGGCACAAGGCAGACCCATAGATCAGTTACATAGCCCATATATAATCCCAATGTACATGGTCAAATGATTGTCAACAGAGGTGCCAAGACTATACAAAAGAAAATGGATCATCCTTCCAATAAATGGTGACACTGGTAAATTCATACTTGAATAAAGTTAGACCCGTTAGATTACACAATACACAAAAGTTATCTCATGGGGCTAGAGAGATGGCTCGGGTGTTAAAGGCTAAGCTCATCACTAAAACATAAAAACCCATGATGCATCAAGACCTAAATATATGAACTATAATCTTTTTGAAGAAAACGCACAGGAAAACCTTCATGACATGGGATTCAACAAACATTTCTTGTCAAATTTGACAAAATTAAAGGCAATAAAGGAATATACAAGCTAGATTTCACCAAATTTCACTTCTGTGCATCAAACCCCACTATAAACAGAGTAAAAAGGCAATCTAAAGGAGAAAACACTGGTAATTAAAGGGTTGATTTCTTGGACATATAAAGAACTAAAACTCAATAACAAAAACAAATGAAGGGCCAGTAAGATGGCTCAGCAGATGAAAGCATTTGCCACCAAGCCTGAGTTTGGTCCCTCAAAGTCATGAAAACCTGGGAGGAAAGAACCTCCACAAAGTTGTCTTTTAACCTCCACAATAATGTTGTGCGCACATGTACATACAGCCAGATACCCCCACCGCAACCCCACCCCGTGTGCATGTATGTATGTGTGCATAAACAAATACTAATATAATTCATTTTTAAAAGGATGTGGAGCTAGAGACACAGCTCCCAGGTTAAGAGCACCACTGCTCTTCCAGAGAACATGAATTTGATCGTCAGCATCCACAAGAGGCTAACAAGCATCTCAACTCGGCTCCAAGCGGATATGATGTCATCTGGCCTCCCTCCATGAGCACTGCATCCACGTGGTACACAGACATACGTGAGGCAAAACACCCATACACGTAAAATAAACTAACTTTTAATTAAGAGACGGGCCAGGTATGGTGGCACACACGGTTAATCTCAGCACCGTACACAAAAGATCCTCAACATCATTAGTAATTAGGAAAATACAAATCAAAACCACAATGAGATATACTTCACAAACCCATTAAGATAGATTTCATGATCAAAAAGAAAAATTGTTAAGAAAAGAGAAAATAATAAGTGCTGGTCGGCTGGCACACTGCCAGCGGGGAGTAAAACAGTACAGCCACTGCGATTCCTCAGTATTTAGACATTAAATGACCATGATTCAGCAGCTCCCTTTCCAGGTATGTACACAAAATAACAAACTGGGACTTGAATGCACAGTCATATGCCATGTCCTTGGCAGCATTATTCATGATAACCAAAAGGTAGAAGACATAAATGGGAATCAACAGAAGTCAAACATACATGCTACAGCATGAATGGCTTTGATGGCATTATGCTACATAAAGTGAGCCAAACAGAGCAAATATGTGATTCCACAAATGTGGATCTAGAGTAGATTAGAACTTACAGTAGTTAAATCAGAGACAAGGGAGCAAAGTGGCTGCCAAGAGCCACAGGACCTGAGCATCTGCTGGGCAGTTTGAGGTTCGGCGATGACTATGTTGGGGAGATGGATTCCCCGGCAGCTGTGCCACACTGCTCTGTAATGGGACAGGCTTTAAGGGGTTGGTGGCAGATCAATGGCAGAGGGCTTGTGGAGCAGGGCAACATCGGGTGGAGAAGGCTTACACTGTATACATTTTCCACAGTGAAAAGAATGGAAAAAGTCAATATGGCAATGTTACTTCAGTTTTACTACGATCCAAAAAATAAAACTGGATGGATTTCAAGAGATGAATTTGGCAAGACAAGGAGACAATGACCTCAGTTCCTGGATTGTCCACACAGATAAAGCATTATCCATAGCATGGGGGGACATTGATTTGAAACAGAAATCTTTGTTTATCTTTTATCCTATACCCATTGAATCACTTAGCTGGAGTACTTAATTGTACTAAAAAAAAAAAATTGGTAACAACTGGTGTTTACTAAATTTTTATTAAACATAAACAAATTAACAGGAAATTAAGTATCTTATTTTGTTTTGTTTATTGTTTTTAGAGACAGGGTTTGTCTATGTAGCCCTGGCTGCCCTGGACTTGCTTTGTAGACCAGGCTGGCCTCAAATTCAGAGAGCAGCATGCCTCTGCCTCCTGAGTGCTGGAATTAAAGATACTCACCACCATGCCCAATGCACAATAAGTATCTTAACATCTTATTGTTAGTAGGCAGTACACTTTCATTCCTAGCTGTTAAAATGTTTCTGTTTAAAAGTGGAACTACAAAAAGAATAACTGCTCCCAAATAGCTTAAAAATTAAATGTTTTCAAAAGCACTAAATTATAGCCATTACATCAAAACCAGTTTAAAACAATACTCATATGAAGAAACTCTAAGATATATACAAGGTTCAAAGTGGAAACAATGGGTAAAGAGAACGTGTGATTCTGACAGGGTGTTAGATGGGGAGGTAGCAGCCCACTCTTCAGAAAATAAAAAACACCCTGTAAGTTTAACTTAAAGGTTTCTCCCAATTGTTAACCATTCTCCGTCCATCTGTTCCATGTTTAATTTTTTCGTTTTGTTTTATTGTTCTAGGGGAGAAAGCCTTACAACGAATCCTGAAGACATCATCATGAAATGCTAATGACCCCAGAACTAAATGTCCTGAAGTAACAGCCTAATGTAACACAAATGATGAGGAACCATCTGCAGACTCACAGCTATACCTGCAAGCTGAATCCTAAAGAAAGCTTTGATTGCAGGACAGCTCAGCAGGGAAACAGGACATGAACCTTGGTCAGAGGGTGTAACCCCAACGGCTTTCTAGTCAAAGTGAGATCCCCTGAAGAACTTTAACCTAAGTCTCACCAAACAGAAAACACCAAAGTTTCCATGCAGCACTGCAAAGCACAGGGAGCCAGCTATGGCGTCCACTGAGAGGTGCAACTTCAGGGCAAGAAGGCTCACTGGGTGAGGACACTTGCTTGTCCCAAGCTTCACAACCAGAATGTGATACCCTCAAAGCCACCGAGCAGGAGACACAACTCTTTCAAATTGTCCTCTAACTTACATACCCACACATACAAAATACATAAAATAGAAGAAAATTAAATAAAATATGTAATTTCACAGCACTTTCAAGGGAGAAATAGAGTAAGAAGATAATTTAGCTGTGTGAATTCTAAACAGTCGTTATTCCAAGATCCCAGTGGCAAGTGTGAAGGACTGTGAGTTGGTTGACCATTTCAACTAGGAATATGACCTGCCTACACCCATAACAATGCAAAGCACACACACAGTCAATCATTTTGACTGGTTCTTGACAAGTGCTCCCAGAACCAGAATATAAAACACTAAGCTGGGACAATCCCATGTTCCTTCTCGTGCACATCATTCCTCTTTAGTTCTCTGCAATCAAACTCTTTCCAAAAATAAGTAAATAAATAATAGAAAACAAAAACCCGGATGCTAAGACAGAAACACCTGAATGTAATATACATGCTCAGCAGTTTCAGCCCAAAACTTAGCCTCAATCTTCTGAAGGCAAACGGTCTTCACAGCTCCCTCCCCCTCTTCTGCAGTTGCCACTTTCCCTAAACCGCAGGCCTTCCTGACTCGCAGCAGGGCCAAGCCAGATTATGGTTATGCGGTAGATCCGTCCGGCAAGTTTTGACAGGGCCTCAAAATAGACCCTGGACTCCATCCAGGGAAACTGCCACTCCTGAGTGCCAGCCTCACCACACTTGAGCCTCTCAGCACTGACCCCTTCAGTCTCTCATTTCAAAAGGACAAAGGTGAACCTCCCCCGGCCATCAGCCACCTAAAGAACTTCAAATTAAATTTTTGAAGCTCCCTTATCCTGCTCACCAACTCTTTGCCTACACCTGCTTCCTGCTTGACAAAGGAATCCACCAACAGTGCTCTGGATGGCCAAGAAATTTCTGGCTCTCGCATTCAGTCTGTTATTCTTTTTTGAATAGACAAACTAGTATGTAGAAGATAAAGAAGAATCATTTCTTTCTCTTATGACAAATATCAGTTAACTTTAACAAGACAAAAATGTAAACTATAAAAAAGTTGTATTTTTATTTTATTTATTTATTTGGGGGTCTTGTTTTTTGGTTGGTTGGTTGGTTGTTTTTGTTGTAACCCCAGCAGACCTAGAAGGGGCTATACATACCAGGCTGGCCTTGAATTCAGAGATCTGCTCTGCCTCCCAAGTGCTGGGATTAAAGGTGTGTACCACCACACCCAGCTATATAAAAGTTTTGAATTAACAGAAAATATAAACTCTGAAACAAACCTACAATATAGAGCCATTTTACCAAATATAAGTAGTTTATTTTTATGAACACCAGGCTTCAACTATAGTATCTTGACATTAACCAATTCAAATTAATTCTGTGACACTTAAAAATGTTGACTTACAAAACACATTTGCAATTTTGAGACAAGGTCTTACTAGATGCTGTGTATACCGTAACTGCAAACTCTCAATCTCCTGGCTTAGCCTCCCAAATATTGACAACAAGGTACATGATATGAAGCCCAGTTCACAACGCTTTTTAAAATGAAGAGATGGGTAAAGAACATAATTTTTTAAAACTTCTTCCTCCTCCTGTGGCTGAGACTTTATTGTGTTCACAACCTAACTATCAACCTCAAAGTCATACATTCAAAACTACACTACACAGATTGACTTAGAAATGGGTAAATACATGTTTACAAGGTTTTTCTAGAGCACTATTTACAGAAGGCTAAAAATGACCTAATGCTTACTAATACGGAATTAGTAAAACTGTTGAAAATGAATAAATCGAGTCTTTTTAAAAATGAGATTGGTGTGGGTGCAGAAAAATATCTCAGACACATCACAGGTAAAGACACTTCTAAACACAGGTAACTGAGAATCTGAAGGAGGAGAATACATGAAAAATCATTAGCATGGTAGTCTGGAGTGGGGAATAGGAGGATGAAAAGATAAAAAGTTTGTGGCAGAAAGGAAAGCTCTTTTTCCTCATATGACAATTTATCAATCTGTGAAAGGTTCACAAATGTCACTGAACGCTTATCATCAGCATTTCTTTCTATGCGCATCATTTCTTCCCTCATTCCAAGTGTCTCTGTTTTTACCTCTTTCTTCCCTGCCCCACAGACTAAAAGAATAGCACACAGGGAGCAAGTCTCCATGACCGTCCAAGAAATAACTCTCTCTTGGATCCCCATGACAACCACAGAATAAGTACATAAATGAAAACCTGTATCACATAAAAATCCCAGTTTATAGTTTATAATTTTAGCCTAGTGTATAACTGCTTTTCAGTCTAGACTAATTTACTGTTAACTAAAAAGTTTGAAAGGTTAAAAGGCAAAACGTAATGTCAAACATTCATTTCCCAAGATAGTCCACCCATCTATTAGTTTTAAGAGGAAAAACTGGAAATAAGGGCTAAGATATTTTACTCACAAGGTAAACTGCTTGATTCCTTTCCTTTTAAAGTTTAAAAACCTGGGCTATGAATGATGGTGAGAGTCTATGCTTCATTTGCAAACATACTGGATAAGGTAATATATTTTCCCATTCAGACTCTCCAGAGAGAAAGCAACTACCTTAAAGAGAAAAGCTACTATCCCAACTGTTTTGTAGGTGTAACAGACAGTACTCCTTGGATAAGGACAGAAGAATTTTATTTCCTTAAAACAATCCTCACCAATGCTCCCACCGTGACATAGGGACAATCACCCCCACCCCATCATCAGTTCCTCAATTATGTTCCTTTTCACAACAGGAACAGGAGAAGCAATTCACAAAGATCTTTGTAAGAAATCACTCACTCCTCCATCCTAAATTAATTTTAAAAAATTGTTTTGTATCACTAAAGACAGATACCTCTTTTCTCTTCACTATGGAGATGCTTAAATCCTAATCTACAAAAATTTCCCTTATGTTTTTAGGCATCAAGACTGTCTCCAATGAAGGTTTTCACAAAGGGTTTTCCAAAAGGGAATCTCTGGTTACAAGGAACAGCAGCTCTTAAGTCATCCTATCAGCATGACAAAAAAAAAAAAAAAAAAGCAACATTAGGGAACACTCTGAATATAAGAATAGATACCCAAAGTGAAAAAGATGCCAAAATTTAGTCGAAGAATTAAAGGAATGTCTGTTTTACACAACACCAATAAACTTAATATTACTTTCCAATTAGTCAATAGGTCTTCTGTCAATCAAGGTAAACAAAAAAAAAGAAAGAAAAACAAGATTTGCACTATCAAGAACTGTGGGACTCAAAGTTATTCTGCATCTCATTTTGAAAAATTAAAATGATCAAATTACACTGCAGCAACACAAAGTTATTTCTAGTTTGAAATTAGTCAATTCTAAAAATAACCCAAAACTTCAATACACAGTTCCTTTCAGAACAGGTTAGCATAGTCTCACTCTGCATCTTTAAGGAAAAGATGGCAAAGTGCTGTGGCCTCCCACTCAGGAAGCTACTTTGTACAGTACAGACTCACAGTACCTTAGTGATGGTAGCTCTTCTTTCCACTGACATTCATTTGGCTTCTAAACCCCTTCATTTGTCTTCCCACATCTGGTTTAAAAAAAGGGGGGGGGGAAATCACAGCAGTCCACTTAGTAACTAACAAAGGATTATAAAAGACATTATGCAAAGTTTAAAGTTTTATTTCCATACCACACTGCATGACAATAATCACCCAACAACGAAGAGAACCAAACATTATACATCACTTGCTATAAAGAGTAAAATTACCTAATTAACCGGGCAGAAACGAACTTTGCTTTCCACTATTTCAATGTGAAGAGCCAGATCAATGATTCACACAGTGAGCGTGACCTAACTTCCTATGTGAATCACACTTTCCGAAATTCTTATTCGTTATGAGTGTATTAAAGACGAGGTCATCGTCTCCCTGTAGTTGTTAAACAGAGCATGATGTTGGTAAATTAGGGCTCACTCTGAAAGACATTCAAGCCTTGGTAAACTTGGCCAAGGAACACTATGCATTCTCCAGTAATTGCTTATTTTCACACCTATTCCTCGAACAAATACTGGGAAGAAAACGTCAAACACTAAGGATCTGTCTGTCTGTACCCTGCGTTCCATCTCCCCGCTCCTTTTCTGCTCCTCTTCCCGTGAGATAACACAACACAAATAGTAGTCACTGTTATCCTGAGTCAATCAACGTACTGTACAAAAAACTGTGCAGCAAAAACGCTGAGTCACTAAATGGGAAAAAAGCAAAAGGGGACTACACATAATGAAAGTTTGGGGTACCCTTTAGCCATGTTGCATATCCTGATGCGGGGGGGGGGGGGGAATACATAAAGCAAACTCTTGAACTTTTCTCCTCTGGGTTTTATTTCCCGGCTTCCTGCTGGATATCCACAGCAAAGGGAAACCAGGCCGGACTGGCGCTCTGGAACTCCACAATGTGGGTGTAAATAACGCCCCGTATTAGCCAGGCATTAACCCTGACCGTCCTGCCCTGAGCCTGTTAAGCCCCGCGCTTGAATTCAGATCAAGAAGGAACCAGGAGATGGGGGGGGATCTCCCGTAAAAAGCTACGCCCTCCACCGGCCTGACAGCACTCGCGGGGCGGCTCCTCCCGGGACGGGCTGAGGACGGGGAGACCGAGGGAGCGCGGCGCCGGGAGCAACGGGAGCTGGGGCGCCCAGCTGTCCGAAGGGATGCCGGTCCAAGGGGCGTAACCCCTTCGCTCTCCCCCGCGGGGGGCGGGCGAAGCGGGAGCCGGCGACGCGCCGGGCGACCCCAGCGCGGAGCCGGCCCGGGGCAGCGCCTCGGGACAGCCGGGCCCGTCGCCGGCCTCTTACCTGCGTGCGGCGCGGGCTGAGGCTGCGGCGCCTCCCGGAAGGGCCGGAGCGGCGGCCGGGGAGCGGGGCGAGGGGCGCGGCGGCCGCTCTGCGTCCCCACACCGTCCGCCGCGCGGGCCGCGGGGAGGCAGAAGGAGGGCTCCTCGCGCCGCGGCCGGTCGCGCCGTCACACTCGGGCTGCCCTTCGCGCCGCGGCCGAGACGGCGAACGCCACCCGGGGACGAGCCGCAGCCCGAGCGGCCGCTGCAGCTGCGGCGGTGGCGGGGCAGAGGGGCGGGGCCACCGGCCGGCGACCCGCTCACCCGGAAGTACTTGGGGCGGGCGGCGGGGCGGCGGGCGCGCGCGGCGCAGGAGCGGCCGGATGGGTAGCGGGGCGCCGGGCTCGCGTCGGAGGGTGGAGCGGGTGGCGGGGAAGGCGACTTGCTCTCGCTCAAGCCGGGCCTGGCCCCGAGAGTTGGTACCGGAGCGTTTCGTGGCCGTGCTTAGGCCTGGTGGCCTCTGAAGTGGTCGGGTGGGAGAGAAGGGCTTCGATAAATGAGGCACCGGGCGCGCGGGCTGTGGGAAAGGATGGGGAGCGTGGGTGTGGCTGCACGAGATAAAGATACCTGCTTTTAAAGAAGTTTCCAGCTGAGTCTCCAGCGCAGCTAATAGGGCTCTTGCTTAGCGGTCTGTAGCCCTGGGTTCCATTCAGGTATGGTGCCGTACACACATTGTCCCAGGTACCCTGGAGCCTGTGGCCGAGCAAAGGCGTTTGCATCACCGCAGTGAGACCTGTACACACGCACGCACGCACGCACCGTAGACCTGTCCTTCAATGCCAAAGTGTCTGTGGAAGCCCCACAGGTTCAAGGAACCAGAAGACCAGATCCTGCTCTCGGGGGAAACTTACCTTCTAATTGAGTAGATGGACTTAAGCAGATCAGCAAGGTAATGACAGCTGGTCGTGAACTCAGCGGCAGGCAATGATGAGAAAAATTGGAGGGTGAGGCCTCTGGCTGCAGAAGATGGTCAGAGAAGACCTCTGGCAGGAAGTGATAGCTGACCAGGTATTTGGGGGAAAGGGCACAAAATGCTCTTGGATGCAACCTCTCGTCTACAAAAACTGCAGATTTCAGGAACACAGGAATAAGCCCGCAGATTCTGTTAGGACTTCGTGTACGGGCTTCTAAGAGGAATTTCTGAACCTGTACCCATTGAGATATCAGAGGCTTTATCAAGATCAACTCTATCAATCCTGCAGGTTCAGCACACACGGATAAGTGTGCAGAGAGAAACTGCACGTGTGCGTCTCTGTGTGTGTCTACACACACTTAAGCAAACAAAAGACAACCTGGGGTGATGTTCCTTGTTTTTTGTTTGTTTGTGTTTGTTTGTTTGTTTTTAAGACATTAAATATCTCTTAGAGCTGGAACTTAACAGGTCGGCTGTGTTGGCAGCCTCTCCGGTGCGGGGATGGCAAGCACGCACCGCCTCACCTGGCTCTCTTTTACTGGAAAAGTAGGCGTTGGGGTGGTGTAGGGTAGTGTCCTGAAGCAGCCTTCCAAGATCCCTATTACCGCTCCTTCACTTGTTGCCACCTATTTAGCAACAGAAACAAAAGCCCCTCCCCTTGTTGAAAGTGTCTGTAATAAGTGATTCAAGCGTTGTATACTGACACCAACGTTTTGTCATTGCAAGGAGTTCCTGACTCAGCCCATAACCCTGAATGATGTCGTAGGCAGTCTTTCTCAGCACATTAAGTATTTCTTTCTGCCAAAAATATCTGTTCCCAGATCTTTATGGAATATTCTGACATGTGAATGCCCCAGGTCTGTGTGGGCTGGCTGCTCTGGGGATATATTTAATAGAGGAAGGAAATTTTTGCAAATGTTTATACAGTTTGGGGGAATGAGATGGCTGGATCTGTACATATTTATTTCCACAGCAAATCTTTCATACTTTTCTTTGATGATGCCAAGAAATATTTTTTCCTTTTTTTAATAACAAATATTCATTGCTGTATTTACTTGCCTGCATCAGGTTATATATTTTTTTTATTTCTATATTGTAATGGGTGGAAAATAGATATATTTTAGCATGAATTTCTCTGATGTTAATGACAATAATGTGTTTTTCATGTTTCTCTTGTATTTTCATATTTTTAGATGAAACTGTCTTGGCCAAAGCAATACTATGTTCCTTTGTCTGGAACATGTATCTGGAAACATCGTTAGTTCAAACATTAAAAATAAGCTACTGGGGGCTGTGTTGCCTGCACAAGATCAACCCAGTGAAAATTTCGGCAGGGATGGTGGAGGAACTCCTGAGGCTCCAACTGTAACTGAGGAACTATTATTGACAGTTGATGGCTGCTGAAAAAAAAATGAGAGTAACTTTTCTTTGTGGATATGACAGAGCCCCGGTGGGTGGCCTCACACTCACATACTTATGGCCAACAATAACTAGACTCCAGGCTGGAAAGATTGCTCGGTGGTTAGGAACACATACTGCTCTTTCAAAGGACCCACATTTGACTCCCAGCACCCACATTGGGTGCTTCACAACTATCTCTAACTCCAGCGAAATCTGCCACTTCTGACCTCATTGGGCACCTGCACTGAGGTGCACATATATACATAATTAAAAATAATAAAAATAAATCTTAAACACAATAATTGGTCAGGACTATCAATAATAATAATTTTAAAAGAGGACATGAAGTTGAGAGGAAAATGGATTTAGAGGTCTCAAGGAAGGAGGTTGTGGGTAGGGGTAGATGAGATCAAAATACATTATTACATGTATGAAAAAAAATTGTTAAGAGTTATTTATTGTTTATACAGTATTCTGCCTACATGCCAGAAGAGGGTACCAGATCTCATTATAGATGGTTGTAAGCTACCATGTGGTTGCTGGGAATTGAAAAAGAACAGCCAGAGCTCTTAACCTCTGGGCCAGCTCTCCAGCTCTCCATGTATGAAATTTTAAAAAATAAAAAAGATGGGTTACTCGGGCTAGGGAGATGGTTCTAAAACTAAAGCACTTGCTGTGACATGAAGGCCAGAATTTGTGTGCCCAGAATCCACATAAATGCCAGGCAAGTGTGGAGTTCATTTGCCATCCCAGCATTAGAAAGCAGAGATGGGGTTTGTGCACACCTTTAGTCCCAGCACTTGGGAGGCAGAGGCAGGCGGATCTCTGTGAGTTTGAGGCCAGCCTGGTCTATAAAGTGAGTTCCAGGACAGCCAAGGATACACACAGAGAAGCTCTGTCTTGAAAAACCAAAAATAAAAAAGCAGAGACAGGATCTCCAGAGCAACCTGGCTAACCAGACAAGAAATATCCACGAGCTCTGTGTTCAGTTGAGAGACCCTGCCTCAATGAATACATAGGTGAGCACTGACACATATATGAACATAAGTGCACAATACTCACATATGCAAAAAAAAAAGGCTGCCACTTTGTAAGTCTAATGTTTTTGTTTATTTATTTGTTTTGTGTGTGTTGGGAACATTTTTAATTTTTTTGTTTTCTCCTTATGAGGCTATGGGAACTGAGTAATATAATTGCCATAGGCTATGTATATTTATTTTGTATTCTTCTAAAATTTCCTTGTCTAGATTTACAGTTTTCATTTGATGTCAACTGTGTGTGTCATTCACCCAATGTTCTTCATTAGTATCACCTTAAATTTTCAAATCTAGATTTTTAGGTTTTGTTTCATATCAAAAAGGTACCACTTCACATTAATTCATTTCTGTTATGTTTGATTTGGCTCTTTCCTTTTCCTTTCTGCTTATGCCAATAGCTAATAAATCTGCCATGGTTGTCATCTTAAATTCCACTTATTTTTCAGAATTCTACCACAGCCAGGTGTGATGGTTATATTACTTACTTGTCTATCACAGTGATAAAACATCATGACCAAAGACTGTATACAAAAGCAAGGCTTCATTTGGTATGGTTCCAGAGGGACAAGACCCCATCACCATCACAGGGAAGTGCCAAGCTTGATAGCTGGAACAGCAAGCTAAGGGGTGGGGTCACATCTTCATCCACAGACACAAAGCAAGGAGAACAACCCACAAATGGCAGAAGTCTTTAAACTCTGAAAGCCCCGCCCAGCATCATACTTGCTGTAGCAAAACCACACCTTCTAAACACACCCAGACATCACCACCAAATGGTGATCACATATTCAGATATGTAAGCCTTTGTGGAACACTCTTATTCAGACCACCACAGTAGCACTTGAAGGGGCTGAGACAGGACTGATGAAAATTAGGCCAGCCTGGGCTAAAGAGTGAGATTCTATCTGTAAATAAATAAACTAATTAAATTTGCTAGACAATAAAATTGAAAATTACTCACTTGTGAGTGAATATTCACAGTACTTACTTCTGCTTACACTGTTCCAATGTCATTCCACTCCCAATAAATCCATCTATAAACCTGTGTGTGTGTTTTAATACATCTGACCACAGATATTTTTAGAGATTAGTGTTGAGGTGAAAGTAAAAAGAGTCCTCGTTTAACTGAGGTTAAAAATAAAATTAAACACTGCTCGTTGATTTTTGTCAACTTGATACAAACTGTCTTTCTTACTTTTCTACTGCTTTGACAAAGCCCCATGACCAAGGCAAATTACAGAAGAAAGTATTTAATGAGGTTAACACTTTCAGAGGATGAGTCCGTGACCATTATGGCAAAAAGAATGACAGTGGGCAATCAGACATAGCACTGAAAACAGCTGAGCACTCACATCTGATCCACAGCATGATCCAGAAAGCTAACGGGAAATACCATGGGCTTCTGAAACCTCAAAGCCAGTCCACAGTCACACCTCCAACAAGGCCGCACCTCCTAATCCTTCACCAGCTGTAGTCCAAGCATTTCAATATGTAAGCTTTTGGGGGCCATTCTTACTCAAATCATCACACAAGCCAAGACATATCTGAGAACTGGGAATATTAATTGAGAAGATGCCTCCGTAGAATTTCTGTAGGCAAGTTGGTGGAACATTTTGTTGATGAATGATTGGGGTGCCACTCCAGGGCAGGTAATCCTGGCTTGTGTAAGAAAGCAGGCTGAGCAAGTCAACACCCCATGGCTTCCACATCACATCCTGACTCCAGTTCCTGCCCTGACATAACTCAGAGGTTATAGACAGAACTTCTGTTACCTAGAAGTGTAACATGAAATAAATCCTTTCCTCCCAAAATTGATTTGCACGTGTGCGTGTGTTTAGTCTTTATTACGGCAATAGACACAAAACTAGGACAAACCCTAACTATCAAAATGAGAATTCCATAACTTTTTGATGCAGATTCTCGCAGAGTAATACGGGCTCTGTGCAGATTCTTCCAGAAGAGGTGGCTCGCCCTTTGGTCCTAAGAATAGAACAAGGAAGTGTAAAGTACTCTGTTTAGCCTTAAAATCGAGGAAAGGTTGATAAAAAAAAAAAGAAGAAGAAGAAGCTGGTTCGGTATCGGTTTCATTTGAATGCCCAGACCTCAGATCTCAGGGCTCTTTTTAACTTATAAAGGAGTAATATAGCTTCATGTCATGGCTTATTTATCAAACTTTAACCCATCACATACTGAGCACACAGATGGTAGAAACATGGCCATAAAATAGCATCTCCGCCCTTAAAGAGCCAAAATACCACTATTTCTGCTTAATGCACTTTCAGACTTATTTTTATGTAGATTTTGCCTACATGTATGTATGTGTACCACATGCATGCTTGGTACCCTCGGAATCAGATACCCTGGAAGAGGAGTTATGGATGGTTGTGAGCCACCATGTGTGGGTGGCTGGGAACTGACCCTGGTTCTTCTGCAAGTGTAGCAAATGCCCTTAACCACCGAGCCATCTCTCCAGCACCCTAAACACACTTTGAAATGCTTGTGATGCTCTTCCTATGTCCCAGACACTTCCTGAATGGAAATGAGGATTCTAAGAAGGAGGAAAGATGTAGGGGGAAGGAGGTGTTGGGTTGTTTGTTTTGTTTTGTTTGCTGTCCTTTAAGAGAGTCAACTTTACAAAGTAACTTTACAGCCCAGCAAACATTAATAGGTGTGACACCATCATAAAAGCACAAAAATATGTGGTTCCTTACCTAACACAGTGTGTCAGGGCTTAACAGTGTCTCAGAGGCCAGGTGTAGAGTACACACTTATAATTCCAGCACTCCAACACTTAGAAAGCTAAGAAAATAGGATCATGAGTTTAGAGGCCAACCTCAAGATTCTGTCTCAAGAAAACAAAAGTGTTGCAAGATGGCTCACGGAACAGTTCCTGCATAAGCCTAGTCACCTGCATTTGTTGCCTAGAACCCACATCCTCTGACCTCCACTCTCAGGCATGGCATGCTCACACCCACAATCACACCATAAACACACACACTAATGAATGGGTTTGGGGTGTATTTTTGTTTGGTTTGGTTTAATTTTTGGTTACTGGAGACAGGGCTTCTCTGTGTAGCCTTGGCTGTCCTGTACTCACTCTGTAGACCAGGCTGGCCTCGAACTCACAGAAATCTGCCTGCCTCTGCCTCCCCAAGTGAGGGGATCACAGGAATAGACCACTGCAGCTGGTTTTGGATGGGTTTTTTTAAACAACTGTGTTCATCTTGCACAGGACGGAAGAGAGGCTTTGGGAGGTAGGGGTTAGAAAGACAACTAGATGTCCTGAGAAAGTTGACTGGAGGAGCAAAAAAGGGAATTGATGGGGGGGAAGAGTTGTCCTTGAAGAAGGTAAGTCAGTCTAAAAATGATTTACATACCCCAGGCACCAACAGGCAGAGAAGCATCTACCTTCATGGAAGTCCAGCCACGAAAGAAAGGTAGAGTGGTGAGAACAGGTCAGAGCAGCCAAGAAGAGACTCGGTCAGGCAACGTGCAAGGATGGTTTGGAGCAGAGAAGAACATTCTGGAGAGAGAGGGATATATCAGTTTGAGTTACATCATTTAATACATACGTGATATCCCTGGAGAGGTATCCAGTGTTCACGGGCTTGACGTTCAGGTTTCACTTAGCATGCTGTTTTCCCCCCCATGTCATTAATTAGTCTTTAAAGCATTTAATGAATCATAATGGTCCATCATCAAAATGAGCCATGAGTTACTCTACTCATCCCCTGTGTCTGGACCTTGTGACTCTTTCTCATCACAAATGCTATTGTTGAAGAGTCTTGTCTCTCTGGTCACATCCACGGGGAGGACTGTTATAGCTGATATCCTATAAATAGACTTTGGACAGCAAGAACCAGAGCAGGAAGACAAGTTCAGCTATTCTAGTAGCTTGGTTTTCAGCAGAGTTAGGAAGAGGTAGTTTCACTCTAAAGAAATTTTTAATAGAAAGACAGCAAGATTTGCTTGGAAATGGATTCAAGGTGTGAGACAAAGGGCAGTAGACAATATTTAAGATTTTAGACCTTGAGAGACTGAAAGTATTGGGCTGCCAGCAACCAAAAGTTTGGAATTCAGAGGAGGTCGGCAAGACTTAGAGAAATAATCTTCATAGACCTCATGAGCTGCAGGTACCTGATACACATCTGAGCAGAACTGTCAAGTCCATAATATACAAGTCCTCAAGTCATTAAACAGAAACACAAACATATGCATCCAGGTACAGATCAGGAATTGATGGAAGTTTTGGTTTCTTTGTAAACCCTGTGATGTTATGTAAATATGCTTTTGTTTTAATAAGTTTTTGTTTAAGTGTGAGATTTTAGTTTGGGCTTTAGTTTGTCCACAGCTGATAACTGTCTCTTGTGTGGGTGGTCTTTGCCCGCTGGTAACAGCCTGCCTCGTGGAGCACAGAGAGGGGTATGGTCTAGGACTCTGAGGGATATAAATACAAGAGCCCAGAAAGGAAAGGTGTGGCATGGCGTGAGGTGTTGGCACGCATCATGTAGCAGCTTGGAGAGACCGGAGAGATGGGTGGTGTGACAGTTTGGAGCAGATAGAGATGGCTTCGTGGTGCAGAGGCCTGGAGGAGACTGCTTGCTTCATTTGCTGTTGACTGAGATTGGTATAGCCCCAGGGAAACCCATTGATCCTAAACAGCCAGGAGTAGAGGGGTCTGCACCCCCTCTCCCCACTAATCTTCTCTCTGCTACCTAGGGCTGGGAGGGTTGTAAGGGAGAGGCTTTAAGGAACCCCAAATTTAAAAAAAAAAGTTTTTAAAAAATGAGTGCTACAAGTAATACAGGCAGTACTTTGAAATTAAGTGGAAATACTCAGGGTTTAAGGCCTCTTAAACTTTTGGTGTAGGCTGGTTGTATTCATAGATAGTTATCAATTACTTTATATCCATTCAGATATTTTATACATTAATATACTTACTACCTCCAAAGGGTTTATGCTTTAATTTTGTCATTTGTTGTTGTTGTTGGTGGTGGTGGTGGTGGTGGTGGTGTTCGTGTTTTGTTTTGTTTCTGAGACACGGTCTCACTATGTATCCCTGGCTGGATTGGACCTTGCTACATAGATATGGAGATCAAGCTGGCTTCATACTCACAGAGACCCACCTACTTCTGCCTCTTGAATGCTGGGATTAAAGGTGAGGCACCATGCACCACAGGTGTCCCTGGTGCCCAGGAAGGTCAGAAGAGGGTACTGGCTCCTCTGGAGCTATAGTTATGGTAGTTGAGAGCCACCATGTGGGTACTGGGAGTTGAACCCAGGTCCTCTGAAAAAGCAGCCAATGCTCTTAACTGCTGAGCCATCTCTCTGCACCCCCCCCCCACTCACCCCTTTACATACTGGTTTGTCTTCCCAAAATTTTATATATGTATATTTTTTTGAGAAATGATCTATTTTCTACACACCATAGCTCCATATCCCTAATGTACATTTACAATGTCCATAGTCTAAAATAAAATAAGTTAATCTAGAGCTTTTTGTTCCTTCTTGTTTTTAAATAAAGGGCCAACTTTGCTGTTGTTTTAAGACAGTTTCATTGTGTCTCTGTCTAGCCTGGTCTCATTGTGCAGCTCAGTACGGCCTGGAGTTTGTGATGATCATCACATCTAGATTTCAGTTTTCTTACAACTATTTTAGTTTGAAGGGCCCTGGGAAAATAAAGGCATAATTTATTTATAAATTATAAATAATTTTCAGAGGTATAATTTTCAGTCTCTTGTAGGTTGTGGTCATTTCAGGTCAGCTAAAGGAGCCCTCTGCACCAACATCAAAGATCCCATGGCCCCTCCACACTGTCTTTACGCTCAGACTCCCTGAGGCACCAAGAAAGTTCCCAATAACTGCAATTGTATGCACACTCTGGATCCAGCAAGAAAGAGGGTCTCCCACAAGCCCTGGAGTCACTGAATTGGTGCGGGTCACTTTTCCATCCCTTAGGGCAGGGGTTCTCTACCTTCCTCAGGCTGTGACCCTTTAACACCGTTCCTCAGGCTGTGGTGACCCCCAAACATAAGATCACTGCCTTGTTACTTCCTAGCTTTTGTTACTGTTAGGAATCACGATGTAAATATCTGATATGCAAGGTGTCTGAAGTGAGACTATAGGCTGAGAACCACCACCTCAGAGGTTACTATAGCTAGAAAAGTACTGTCTGTGGCTGGGCAAATCTAAGCCACATGCTCCACCCCTGGTTCACCCAGAAGTGCATGGAATACGGGATAGAAGTGCTTCCTGGGGAGGAAAGGGGCCACTGTCACCTAAGTGAGGAAAAAGCGAGGCGCTGCCTCTAAGGTAGGAAAATGGTGGCGCATGCCTTTAGTCCCTTCACTCAAGAGGCTGAGACAGGTGGATCTCTGTGAGTTTAGACCATCCTGGTCTACAGAGCTAGTTCTAGGACAACCAGGGCTACACAAAGAAACCCTGTCTTGAAAAACAAAACAAGAAAAAAGAAAAGAAAACACAATATGAATGGTCAGGAACAATGCCTACTATGCCAGTCACACAAAAGCCCGAGCTTCCTTAAGCCGGGGTTGCGGTGGCACATTTTTAATCCCAACCCTGGGCCGGCTAAGGAGGAGTATTTTATATTCAAAGCCAGTGTACTGAAGAAGAATACAGTGGCTAGAATAGGCACCTGGTTCCCAACTGGAGGTGCGGTATAGGGAGGTTGTGGGATGTTAGAGAAAAGAAGGTGTCTAGATGATTGACATGGCTGCTGGGAGCCAACCTTGAAGCTCCAGCTGAGCACTATTCTGCCTGATCCACCATGATATGAAGTGCCCAAGCCACACACACCTGCCACCATGAACACTGACATGTTGGAGGGATGTTCCCTTAAAGTTTAAGCCAGAGTAAATTCTTCCTGAGCTAAGTAGTTTCTTGTAGTGGGAGTTTCAGTTTCTTAAAAACAAATAAACAAAACCTGTTATATTATGTAAACATGTTTTTGTTTGAATCCCAGGTGTGGGATATGGAGCTTCTTCAGATAGTCCACAGTAGCGAACTATTTGCCTCCTGCAGGCTCTGAGAGGTGTGTGCTCTTTACCAGCTGCAGATAGTTTAATTCTGGGGGACTCAAGGAGGGAATAAATGCCAGAGCCCAGAGAGTGGGGGCACTCCAAGGAAAGAGGAGGTGGCTGCTTCCCCCTGCTGCTCCTGGTTGCTGTTGTTGCAGTTTGAGGAGAAGAAGGTGGAGATATCCTGAAATAAAGATTGGACTTGCCCCAAGAAACCCTAACCAGCAGGAAGTAGCCAAAAAGAACTATGTCCCCTCTCCCCACTAACCTTCTTCTCTCATACCTGGTGTTGGGGTATTGGAAGGGATTGGGGTGAAGGGAGGTAGAGACACTAGAACCCAAATAAAATAGAAACACGTGCTACAGTTTCTGTCAAGCATTTGATCTCAAAAGTGAAGCATAACTAGGGGAAAAGGTGAAGAAATCTGTCTTGAAACTCACTTTGAACATGTCCCAATGTCATGCCCCATACTTAAATCATCAGGCTGTTACAGAATCAGTTGTCACTGCATGTGTCACACACACACACACACACACACACACACACAAATGTAACCATTAAGGCATGACTATAAGAGTTAGCTATCTGGAAGGGTCAGTATTTCAGCACTTCGCTTTCCAAAACACTCCCACCTGGTAGTACAGGTCGTTTCTTGTCTTTATGATTCTTTCCTATTGTCAGTTTGCAGGAAAGTATTCATTTGCTCCCTTCATTGCCCTGGGGAGAGGGTGGCTGCTAACATAGAGGCCTGGGAAACCACCACAGAAGCGCACGAAAGTGAATCAGCTAGAAGAACTCTTACCCCGTGTAGAGTCTTGGAAAAGGATCTACACATATGTTGGTCTGTTTTCCTTTGCTTTGTTTTTCCTAGCTTCCCTGGTTCCTCATTATACTAAGAAGCTATTCCCCCTACCCTCTTTATATGACACTGTTAACGTTTCTTTTAAAATCTTCTGCAGACACCACCAACCAGTATGTCCAACAACAGAGGAATGAACACAGAAAATGTGGCTCATATACATAATGGAATTTTTTTTTTTTTAGTCATAAAGATTGAAGTTGAGTCGCTTGCAGAAAAACCATTACAACTGAATGAAGTTTATACTAACCAGTTACAAATATCTTATCTTTTCTCTCATTTGTGGTTCCTGGGTTTTATCTAGTTACATGAAATCATGCATATATAAAATGAAAACAGAAGTAAAATTATCTAGAGAACAGAAGACACAAATGAGAGGGGAGGGCCATGAAAAGCTTGAGAAGGGGGTGGGGAGACCTGCCTGAGAAGTTTCCAAACTAGAGAATGTTGTTTAAAAAAATGAAAGCCCAAGTGTTCGATATTACCAAAAAAGACTCAGGAGCTGGATGCTGGGGTGAAAATCTGCTAGCTCAGTGAGGCAGAGAAAGCACCCAGCTGACTTTCCTTTTCAGCTCATGTACCAAAGGAAAAAACCTTTCTTACTCAGTTCAAAGAGGAAAAAGGCCTCCCAGCTCACCCAACAACTAAAAGCACATGAGCTAGAGAGCTAAAGCACTAAAGAGCTAAAGAAGAAGACAGCCCTTTTTCTTTGCCGTGCTGTCTTAAATACCTTCAACTCAAAATCCCTCCTTTCTGTTTTTCCCTGTCAACTGGTTACTTGCTCTGTCTCTTGACCTAGGGTTAGCTTTATTAAATCCTGTGTACAGAAAGCTCTTGGATTAAAGGTGTGTGCTAGGGATGGCTGAATCACACCATAGTTACCTGTTCACAATAATCAGAAAGTCCTTGGATTAAAGGTGTGTGTTGGGGGTTGAATCACACCAAACATGAAACAGGTTTTTTTCAGTTCAGAATCTCGGGGTTCACAATAGGATCAAATATCCTGCAACAAAAAGGGAAACTCAAAAGTAGAGAAAAGAATTTGCTGTAGAGCATGCCCAACTTTGGTGTAAAGAGAGTTGGACATGGTTCCCCCATCTGCTACGCTCGGTCCGTGAGAAGGATGGGCATATTGTCAGGCCAAAGCAAACAAATGGTTTCTAGAGTCACAGGATGTGCTGGCGCCCGGCGCAGTGTGGAACAGCTTTCATTAGCAGGTATGTTGGATGAGGGGACCTATACTCTGTGGTCCATTAACCAGGAATGTAGAAATGGGGTTTGGGTACTTAAAATGAGACTCGGTAATGAAACAAACGGAATGTAGCTATCATGTTTTTTGTTGCAGGAGAGGTGACAGAGGTACTTGAAAGTACAAAGTTGTTTACCAAACAGTGTGTTCTACATAATCTCAGCCGTGTTTACTATTACGCACAGAGATCAATGCTAAATAAAAGACACTTGAACGTTAACATTAATAGATGGAATGTGTGGGGCTTGAGCCATCAGCAGTCGATCAAGACTATAAGCTGCTCTTAAAGAGAACTCCAGTTTGGCTTCTGACACCTGCTTCGGGCTCGCAGCTCCAGAGAACCCAAAGCCCTCGTTGGTCATCACTGACGCTGTGCTCATATGCAAAAAGACATGCACGCTCATATACATAATTAAAAATAAAATCTTTAAGAAGTGAGGTGACCAATTATTTTAATTTTTTATTTCCTAAGTATTCCTATACTCTATCTGTAGTACTATTTTTAAAAAGTAATTATAGTGATGCTTTGGTCTGAATATTTGTGTCTGCTTAAAACTCAAAATTTGAAATCCTAACCACCGAAGAGAAGGCATTAGTCATGGAGCCTTTCAGAAGTGATTAGGTCATGGTGGCAAAGCCCTTATAAAGGAGGCCTAAGAGAGAGCTGTCATCCTACCCTGTGAAGTTAGAGTGAGAACACCACTGTCTGCTGAGCAATGGGCCCTTTCCAGACACCAAATCTGCTGGTGCACCATTGCAAACTTTTCAGCCTCTGGAACTGTGAAAAAACAAAACATTTCTTTCATTGAAAAAAACCACCCAGTCTTTAGTATTTTACTTCTGCAACTCAGACTCATAAAGCCAAGTCCCTGAGATTATTGGTATTGGGCTCAGGAGTCTAAATGTCCAATACTGAGGAAGGGGTACCTCCCTTTTTTCCACAGAACCACTGAGTAGAGATCCCACCATAAAGTTCAGTCCAAGTCACTTGTGTGGACGGCCTGCAGGCCACTAAGCAAGCCATCAAGGCAAGGGTAGCTGGAGCCAGGCTTGAGCTGAGCCAGTTATCAGGTTCCGCTTTATTAGATACAAGGACACACTACGTACAAAGCCTGCGGGCGGCAATGAAAGCTGATAAGGGCGCTGCTTCTCAAGGGCACAGCTTTGAAATGTTCTGGACATCTCAGCGGTGACACCAGGCCCCCAGCTTCCACAACAGCTATTGTCACACCAGCCAATCAGCCCACGTTGAGATCACTGATTCCTAGGCATACGGAGGAAGGGGGAGGGGAAAGTCTGAATTCCCCACAGTTCAGCTCATGGAGCTAGAGGTGACAAGCAGAGACCCCTGTAAGAAACACTGCAGTCTTCAGCTGGAGAATCGGTTCTCTCCCTGCCCAGTTCTTGAACTGCTTAACTGTATTTTATGGACGGCACTCTGTGATTGACAGGTGTGGCCAGAGTACTCCTCCCACTCCTCCCCTTGTGTAATCTTGGGAAGTTCTCTTCTTTCAGTTATAATAAGGCCTTGTGTTCCTATGTCCAGGCCTTTGGTGAGGAGCCTGAGAGATAACACGTGAAACTATTCTTTTTTTTTTTTTCAATGAACTATCAAATGCTATACAAATGCAAGGCATCCTCATTACTGAGGCTAAATTCTATCACAAAGCCCCTCCCCTTAATTGTATGTTAATAATAAATGTTCAATTGGCATATTATAAATTTAGATAGCCAAGACACAACTGCAGAGTACTTTAGAATATAAGGTATTTTTCTATGTTCTATTATTCTATGTTACACAGAATTTAAGGAAGAAGAAAATCATGTCCAGAAAAAAACAAAAACAAAAAATAAAAAAAACAGGTGTTAGTGGCACATACCTTTAATCCCAGCACTCAGGAAGCAGAGGTAGCTTAATCTCTGAGTTTAAGGCCAGCCTGATTTACAAAGTGAGTCCCAGGGAAAAACAAGAAGAGGAGGAGAAGGAGGAGGAGGAGAAAGCCATGTCCATGGTGTGCTTACTGTTCTTCTGGAGGACCAGTGTTTAGTTCCCAGTACCTCTATGAGACAGCTCACAACCTCCCTGATCTGCAGTTCCAGGGGATCTGACACCCTCTGACCTCCACCAGCACCTGCATGTAAGTGGTATTCTTAATCACCAACACCAGACTCTGCTTCTGGGAAGCTGAGCTAAGTTATAGGCTCCTTAAGAACCCCCTGTTCCAGAGCCAGAGAGCCCAGGCACACGGAAACAAAATCACACTGGCAGTATGACCATCAGGTCATGGCTTCATTGCTGATCTGCAGTTGTTCACCTAGTCCATTAATTTTATAAAAGATCCTGGGAGCGTTCTATTAATCCTCCTCCTCTCTCTCCCTCTCTCTTTCTCTCCCTCTCTTAATTTGAGTTGGCCCAACTCTGTTTATCATTCCTGAAAGCCATGTAACCTTAACTAATGTGATGGGTAATACAGGCCTGACCTACCAAGGCTTTGGAAATGAGATCCACTGCTGTGCTGGACTAGCATCAGTTGAGCCCTGAGATGGACAACTCTGGTACCTGCAAGTGCTGCTTGGAACATCTCAGCTTCTAATCCCCCAGGAACTTGAAGAGCTGGGCTGCTAACTTGATACCCAGGGCCATGTTTCCCTGAGGCCTTCCTGATCCCTGCACTCTACACCCGGTGCCCCACCCTGGAGGCTGGGAGAGCAACATTCTTTCCTCCGGATGTCATCCTTTTTTCTGTGTCCAAGCCTCTAGCATCTCTATGAGCTTTCCTGTCCCTAAAATGTATTTTTATTCACCATTTAGCTGATCTTTCTATGTATACGCATGTGTGGTCCATTTACATACATGTCAGGCAAGGTGTTCAAATCACAGGCCAGAAGGTGGTGCACACCTTTAATCCCAGCACTCAAGAGGCAGAGACAGGCAGATCTCTGTGAGTTCAAGACCAGCCTGGTATACAGAGCAAGTTCCATGACAGCCAGGACTACACAGAGAAACCCTGTCTGGGGGGTGGGAGGGAGGAAAAAAAAAACAAAAACCAAAAGGCCAAAAACAAATATCAGATCACTGAACAGCAGACCGCAGAGAAAGGGCAACACGATGCAAGCCTCATCAGGTCCATTCAGAGCCTCACTGATTCCTCAGAAAATTGATCCTCCCGGCCCTAACGGCGCTTCCACTGTACACCAGGAGAAGCTCAGCCAGTGTGGGTGGAGCAGGACACCACCTACGTAGGAGGAGGACTGAGAAAGCAGGGATTGCAGAGGAGAGAGTGGACTCTCCAGTCACCCCCTTTACCTATGGCTGCACCAGCTGCCTGAAAGTGACCAGCCTTCCTTCCCTTAGTGGCCCCTGACTCTTAATGTACTGACTAGGCATAACAAGCAATTGAGGATAGTTACTGTCGTTATTTTTATCAATAGAATTGTAATGTTTCAGTCCAAACAATTGTTTGCTATTAGGCTAGAGTTAGGGCTATTACCAGCTAAACTACAGATTCAAAGCCACAGACCAGCCCTGCATGCACACGAAGGCACAACCAAAACACTACAGGTTCAGAAGCGCCCCCAGGGCCCAGCCTCCAGTTACACAGTAGTAAACCTGAAATAAAGCCAGTAAACCCTACAGGTGAAGATTAAGGGGCCCAAACTCCTGCCATCGTTAAGAGGTGCTCTCAACTCTAGCTGGGAAGAGGCAGGCACCCCACTGGGGTGCTGCTGGCAGAGCTGGGACAGTGACCTGAGATGGCCTCCTGTTCTGATAGGCTCCTTGGGACTTGGATGCAGATCCCATGTTTGGGAAGGCCCACAAGCCGCCTAGGACCTGATAATGCAACTGCGTTCTGGAAATAATTCCATTCATCACTCTTGAGGAAGGCAGAGCAGGGCCGATGAATAGCTCATTTAATGAAGTGCTTGAAATGCAAGCATGTGGACCTGTTACATGCTGCCCCCTACCCCCGAAATACCCTACATTTAAAAAAAAAGCCATGCATGATGGTGTGCCCTTGTAATCTCAGTGCTGGGTAGGCAGAGACAGGTGGATTTCCCAGGACGAGGCTGGCTTACTTGGTGAATTCCAGGCCAGTGAGAGAGCCTGTCTCAAAAAAAGCAGGGAGAGAGAAGTTGCACCTAAAGAACCATGCCTGGAGTTGTGCTCTGGCTACCTACACGCACACACATGAACACACACGGGCACACATTTTAAAAAGAGGTAGTTTTGGTCCGTGCTGCCACTGGGGACCATATTGAGGTCCGTGGCGGGTGCTGCCGCTGGCTGTTACGGGCGAGGACTTTTTTTTTTTTTTTTTTTGCCGTAGTATTGATGACTCCAAGCTCCCAGTTGAGAGTGAGAGACAATGAACAGAGCAAGACAGGAAGCCATTGCAGAGAGTCCTTAAAGCGTCTGCGTCTGCCAGGGATGCTGCAGTGTAGCTCTTCACAGTCAACGGCTTATGGCGGTGGGGGTGGGGGTGGAGCTTGGGGAAGGATTGAGAGTTTGGGGGTTAGGGGCTGGGGAGTGGGGAAGGACTCAGTTGAAAAAGAGGTAGAGAGAGGATGAGGTGCTGCAACTCTACTGGTCCAGTTGCTGAGAGTCCTGCAGTCTACAGAGGTCAGCTAGGGCTTCCGGAAGTGGCTGAGCCTCTCAAAGCCTGGGGGGTTCCTCCATGACCCGCCTTCACTTCTCTGGATACAGTTCACCCTTCCGGAACATTCTAGCATGTTTCTCTTTTCTTCTTCCAGGTGCTCTCAGGGTCTCTGAAACATACCCTCCCTGTGGCGGATATTTTACCACAAAGTCCAGTCGGTAAATGTGGATATAGACTTTGGGCTTCATAAGGTAGCAAGTCAGTCTTTTCCCCGGGTCACTGAGGCATAAGCTTTTAAAGGAAGGTCATGCTTTCCACCACATTCCTGCAGGGTAAGAGAGGCAAACATTAATTTCAATACAGGAAGCGGCAGGGAGGGGCGACTTGCCCAGGATTACAGAACCAGGAAGTTGCCAGTTGACCCACATTCACTTCCTCTGTCTCAAATCCGGGGTCTTCTCCTTCATGTTCAGCAGTATCCCAGGCTATTTTGTCACCTCCAGTTTGTACGGCCTCTGACGCAAACTTCTGGGTTCAGGGACTGGGGAAGCATTCTCTCCAGGCCCAGGAGAGCCTGGGGGAGAATCTTAGGATGTGTCTAGACTCATTATAAGGCTGAGATTACCTTAGCTGAGATAAACACTATGACCAAAAGCAACTTGGAGAAGAGAGGTCTGGCTTACATATCAAAGGGCACAGTCCATCACTGAGGGAAGTCGAGGCAGGAACTCAAGACAGGCACTGAAGCAGAAACCATGGAGGAATGCTTGCTTGCTGGCTTGCTCCTCATGGCTGGCTTGTCTTGCCTTTTTATACAACTATGCAGGGATGTCATCACCCACAGTGGCCTGGTCCCTCCCATGTCTATCATTAATCAAGGAAATGCCTCATAGACTTGCCTATAGGTTAATGATATGGAAGCATTTTCTCAACTGAGGCTTCCTAGATAACTCAAGCTTGTATTAAGTAGACAAAAAAACAAAACAAAACAAAACAAAAAAATCCACACACACAACTACCCAGCACAGAGATGTTTGCCTTCTTGAGTAAATGAAATAAATATAAAGCTCCTTATGTACATAGAACTGAACTGACCTTCCGGTTAAAGGAGGAGAGACAATAAGCACAAATGCATAGATTATATAAGATGATGAAAGTTTTTTTCTTTGTTTTAAAACAGGGTCTTAAGTAGCTGAGGCTGACCTTGAAGTCACAATCCTCCTGGCTCAGTCTCCCAACACCGGAAATACAAGCACGTGCCACGAATCCCTGATAACATGGTTAAACGTTACAAGAAAGTGACAGGGAAAAGAAAGTTACAAGGAATGGGAAATGAATATCTGAAGTGTCAAGCTGGGGCTGGTGAGAAGGCTCAGTGGGTAAAGGTGCTTGCCACCAAGCTGAAAACCTGAGCCTGATCCTCAGGACCCATATCGTAGAAGAGAAACAGTGAAGAGCAGATACTCAGCCGTGGGTTATTTGGGCAGAAGACACCGGGCCAAGAGCCAGGGCAAGAGGCTTTGAGATAAAAGCAGTAGCTGGAGTATAACTATGGCCAGGGAGTCTGGCATTTGGGTGCTCCATGGGCTGTTGCTGAGTAGCAAAGTACCCCCAAAACTTAATAGCTCAAAACAAAAAGCGTTACCTTGCAGCTTTTGTGGTCAGGAATGCTGCGTGGCTGACAGCCATGCCATGGGCCTTTTCTTGCTCAGATGGTGTCTCGTGTGTGACAGGCCTCGCTGCACACGACCTCAAACTTCTGATCCTGCTGCCTCCACCTCCTGAGTGCTGAGGTTACAGGAGTGTACCAACATACATGATTTATATGGTCTATGCAGTACTGGGGGTCGAACCCAGGGCTTTGCCAAGTGAGCTGCAATCTCAGCTCAGAACTGAGTCTTTCCTGGGGCCTTGATGTTTTTCTAGTTACTGCATATGGGACAGGCCCCAACCTGCCACGAGGCTGTGGAAAGAGAGACAAACAAGTCTAGAACCGCACACAGTATGATTTATCAGGACATTTATGGACGTGTCCTTGGTGACATAGAAGTGAGTTGGATTCCCATAATTTGAGTAAAACACCAGTGTAGTATGGGTTAGGACAAAGGAGATTTCTTCTTAGATGAAAATATTCCTGGTTTGTCATAAGATAATATCGAAGAGTTGGGTGATTTCCTAGAGTCAAAGTCTGCTTGTAGAGCCCTGGAAAGTTTTGGTCATTTTATCCACTTAAGATTTCTTGGGAAGCTGCACAGGAAAAAAACTGTGTAGGGTTACTCAGAGGGAATCATAGTAGTTATAACTGAAGATGGCTGCAGTAATGTCAAGCTGCATCCATTCATCGGTAATCATCTGAGAGCCTGCCTGGATCTACACCAGTGGTTCTCAGCCTGTGGGCTGAGACTCCTTTTAGAGCTCACATATCAGAAATTACCATTCCAACAGGAGCAAATTTACAGGTATGGAGTAGCAACAAAATAATTTTATGGTTGGGGGTTGCCACGACATGAGGGTCCCAGCATCAGGATCTGAAGGATCCGTTTCTAAGATGTCTCATTGGTGTAGCTGGCAAGACACGGGGGGGGGGGCAGTGCTTCTTGAACATCTTTAAAATACGTCAGCTTGAGGCTGAAGAGATGGCCCAGTGGTTAAGGACACGCACAGCTCTTACAGAGGACCTGAGCTTGGTTCCCAGAACCTTCCTCAAGGTCTGATAACTGCCTGTGAACTCCAGCTCCAAGGGATCTGATGCCCTCTACTGGTTTCTGTAGGTGTTACACTCATGTGTGTGTACACACCGGTCAATGAAAAATAAAATATGACAAATAGCCTCTAAAGACAAGCCTGTAGTCCATTACTCCTATAATCCCACCCATTGCACATACCAACCATGGTTTAGTGCTGGACAGTAACAAGGACATAGATATCAGGAGAAAAGGACAACTGGGAGGCCACCTTGGAGGCTATCTGCCTCAGACAGGAGCCAGGAGTGGCTGGGTTATGAGGCCTGCTGTGCCTGGCTTCATGGTTGCAGTCAGAACTTTGAGGTAAACCTTCTTCATGGAACCACAGTGGCATCCGAGTACCTTCAGGTACCTCTGCGTGCCACAACATCTTCTTGTCTCCATTTATATTATTTATCTTACTGAACACTACTTTCAGCTTATGCATGTCTGTGTGAGAGTGTACGCCTCGTGTTTGCAGGTTTCTGCAGAGCCTGGAAGACAATGGAGCTGGAGTTACAGGCAGCTGTGTGCTGCCCAAGATAGGTGCTAGGAGCTGAGCTTGGGTCCTCTGCAAGAGCAGCAGTTGGGGTTTTGTTGTTGCTGCTTTTGTTTTGATTTTTGAAATAGGATTTCTTTGTGTGGTCCTGGCTGTCCTGGGACCAATTCTGTAGACCAGGCTGGCTTTGAACTCATAGTGATCTGCCTGCTTCTGCCTCCTGAATCCTGGCATCAAGGGCATGTGCCACCATTGTGTGGCTAACAGCAAATGTTCTTAACCACTGAGCCAACTCTCCAGCCCTCCCCCTTGTAGACTTTTAAATAAGCCTGCTCATGTCGATGGTTTTTTTCCTGTGAGAATCATCCAGCATAGGCTGAGTCTGTCATGAGGCCTCTTGTCTACAGCTTCTTAAATTTCCTGCTTGGGCTTGGACCTGGAAACCTACATAATAAGCGGAAGAAGTTTAGAAAGTAAGAAGCATGAGTATTCTGAATCAGAGCAAACCTCACATCCAGGCTAACCCTGCCCCTTTATAGATCTGATATTCCGTGTGCGTGTGTGTGCGTGTGCGTGTGTGTGCGCGTGTGTGTGTGTGTGTGTGCGTGTGTGTGCGTGTGTGTGTGTGCTCGTGCACTAGTTAGGGTTTCTATTGCTATGAAGAGGCACCCTGAGCACTCTTATAAAGGAAAGCATTTAATGGGGGCTGGCTTACACTGTCACAGGTTTAGTCCATTAGCGTCATGGCGGGAAGCATGGCGGCGCGCAGGCAAACACTTTGCTGGAGAAGGAGCTGAGAGTTCTACATCTGGCCCTCCAGGCATCAGGAAGATAGCGTGACCCACTGGGCCTGGCTTGAATTTCTGAAACTGCAAAGTCCAGTGACACACTTCCTCCAACAAGGCCACTCCCTACGAAATCGAACCTGAGTCTGTGTGGCTATTTTTACTCAAGCCCACAGAGTAGGTACACGCCTGTGAATGCACTTGTCTGTGTTTGCAGATGGAAGCCACAAGTCTATGTCGAGGGTCTTCTCAGTCACTCTCCAGACCTTTTTCTATTTTTTTAGTTTCTGAGATGGGGCTTCTTGAAGCCGGAAGTGCCTGAAATGGCTGGACTAACTGGCCAGCAAGCCGCAGAGACCCTCCTGTCTCCACACATCCAGTGCTGGGATCTTAGCCAAACACCACTAAACCCAGCATAGCTGGGTGTGGACTCTGGGGTTCCAAACTCACATCCAGTGCTTGCCCCGAAGGAACTGAACCACCTCGTCTGCCTCTCTCTCTCTCTCTCTCTCTCTCTCTCTCTCTCTCTCTTTAATAGCAAAAAGTATGCATCTGGTGAAAAATTTTACTTTTCAATAGGTTTTATCAAGGCTTGTATTAGCAGACACGGTACCTAGTACGACAAGTAAAGATCTGAAAAAAAGAGTTGGAAACACCCGTTTTCTAGTTGGTCACCTGCCAGGGAATTCTCTGCTGCTGCCATCTGGTGTCCACTTCGAGGAACAACAAGTACTGTGTTGCCTTTGGTTCAGTAGAGACAATTCAAGCCCATCAATTAGGTGTGGCACCAGATCGCCAGTTACTTGTAAAATCTTATCTATCTATGATGCAAAACTTTGATTATTATAAACTTCCTTCTGATATCGCACCAATTTCCGCCTTGGTCTAATTTCTACTTCATTTACCTGGCTCCCATTTTTTAACTCCCCCTTCTCCCCAAGACAGGGTTTCTCTGTGTAGCCCTAGCTGTCCTGGACTCCCTTTGTAGACCAGGCTGGCCCTGAACTCACAGAGACTCGCCTGTCTCCCAAGTGCTGGGATTAAAGGCATGCACCACCACCCAGCTTTTTTTTTTCCGACTTTTTAATTTTGTTTAAAACATTATTTCAAGGCTACTACTTTTTGTACTTCTTTCAGGTCCCTTTTCCTCCCTAGACTAAATGATGAAGCTCCTGCTTTTTCTTTCTTTTCTTTTTCCTGATTCTAACAACCTTTTTCACCCAGCTGCTGAAACAGAGAGGGCTTCAAGAGAACAGAATGAGGAAAGCAGAAAGGGTCAAGGGCAGACCCAGGTGAGGGCATGGTCTCAGAGGAGAGCCGGCTGAAGGCAGATCTCTTGAGAATGGTACCACTGAGTTGGCCCACCTAGATGTAAGGGCTCAGTCTTGTTTTCTGCTGAGCCGGTCTTCAGTGCGAGGAAGATGAGATGAAACGTTCCATCTCAAGAATGTTATTCCAACACCCACAGCATGTGAGAATGGATGCCCCCCAAAAGTCTGTATCCCTCCTTCTTCTCTCCCATCGCAGTGTCAGACCCGAACACAAACGTGTTATGGAATGGTTTGGCGCTTTCTATTTAATTAATTGCTTGCCTCCCCCCGCCCGTAGTCTTATTGTCCAAACCCTCACGTATGCCAAAGTGATGCTGTATAACCTTGTCTCCCGATTATCCCTGATTGGTCAAAAAATGCCCACACCTGGGCAGGGCAGAAGTGAGGTAGGCGGGCTAAGGCTTGAGAGCTTGGAGGACAGAGGATCACAGAGGCAGAAGGAGAAAGGAGGAGAGAAGGGAGAAGAGAGAAGTAGCAGAGAAGAAGGGTTAGAGTTAAGAAGCACACAGCTGGGAGGAGCTGGTTCTGAGCATCAGTGATGGAGGGAAGCAGCCCAGACGAAAAGAATGTGCAAGTATTTGAGGGAATTATGGATGGGAAGTAGCCCAGATAGGAATGATTAAGGCAAACGGCATGGGATGTGGGGCTGAGAGGTAAAAGAGAAGGAGAGGGCTTATATTTGTCCTTCCCCAGTGGTTCAAAGCTATTAAAAACCTAACAGGTGTCTGTGTCTTTTATTGATAAGATAGCAGGTTTAAAAAAAAAAAAACCTGCTATAATAGTCCATGCATTATAGTAAACGTTTTTAAAAAAATTTTTTAATAGTAAACTTTAATAACCAATTTTCCACCACACAAACAGCTGAGATAGCTTAACATGTGAAAAACTGAAAGGGGCCATTCAATCCCACCCTTCTTAGTTTAGGAATAAGTCTAACTTCAAGCTTGGTTTAGCCTAATCTAAACCCCAGGATTTTTTTCTCACAAAAATTGCTCCCAGGGGCCAGCAAGATGGCTCAGTGGCTAACGGCACTGGCTGCCAGGCCTGATGATGAGTTCAGTCCCAGGCCCCACAGGACAGAAGGACAGAACTGACACCATGAGCACACACCACAGCACCCGTGGCAAACTCCTCCCCTCGAAGATAGACAAATGTGAAAAAACAATTGCTCCCAAGACACGTGTTTTCCATCAGCAGAGATGGTACAGTGGCACCCAAAGCAAAATCCCCTTAATTCTGTGCTGCGGTTTGGAACTCCTGCCTGCTGGCATTGTTCTCTGAAGACTGAATGACAATCTCCCTGACGTGACTTTAGCGCATCTGTCTGTCGTCACACCCAATGGTTTGTTGTGTAGTGCACTTAACTCCTGTCTCTTACAGCACAGCAAAATGTTCTGCTTCATCCCTTCAGCATAGAGGGACAGGAGTGGTCAGGAGCAGGCCTGAGGTCAGGGCTTAGAGTCAGCGTCACTTCCACAGAAACAGCAAGTCTAAGAGGAGTGGAGAGCCTGGACCCCTGCTGCGCTCATTTTTAAACTCTGTTTTATTTGGGGTATTTAGGCCTCTACCTCCCTTCCACCAACCCTTTAACCCTAGGTAAGAGAGAGAAGGTTAGTGGGAAGAAGGGGCGCAGACCCCCTTACTTCTCCTGGCTGTTTAGGGTCAATGGGTTCTTTTGGGGCTATTCCAATCTCCATGAACAGCAAATGCATCCAGCGGTCTCCTTCGTCTATCTCCTCCAAGCCGCTGCACCATGAAGCATCTCTCCTGAGTCTCTCCAAGCTGTCACACTATCTACCTCCAGTCTTTCCAAACTGCCACACCTTCTCTTTCTGGGCTCAGTGTCCTAGACCATGCCCCTCTCCCATGCTGCACAAGGCGGGCCATTACTAGCTGGCAAAGACCACATCCCACAGGAGACAATTATCAGCTGAGGAGGACAAACTAAAGCCCAAACTAAAATCCCACACTGGGGTAAAAGAAAAACATATTTATGTAACATACCCGAGTTTTTAAAGGAACCAAAACTTCCGTTACAGAGCCTGGATGCAGAAACATCAATATAAAACTGCAGGGTGGGAGCACTGTGGCCCCGAGATGACACCAGCCTGACAGGAGGGGGGGAGGGGTCTTTGATATCGTCCTCTCTCAGGATGCTCCTCAGTAGCTGGTTACAGCATCATTCTCCAATCATGCTTCAGGGAGTCAGGCTGCTTTCCCCCTCTCTTGGTTAGCTGACACACTCACACATCCAGAGGCCTTGCCATGGGTGACATCATACTCCCCTGATTAGTGTCTGGGAAAAGCCTTCTCTACCCAGGCCTCCATCACCAGGAGGACCAACCACTGCTTCTCCTTCCTGGCCTTGTCCAGGATTGGCAAACTCTCTTTCCCAGAGGGTCACAATGAAAGGAGGGTCAGGATTAAGAAATGTAAGAAATAAATTGCTATGGTGTTTTTTCTGTATGGGGCATGCTTAGCACTAATAAGAGTCAAGATAAGGAGGAGGCAATAGTCCTTCCCCTCCCCCAGGCCAGTGGCTACCCCTGCTTGTCTCAGAACTCTGAGAACTGGAAAGTTTCAGGAATCGGCTACATAACTGGGCCCATGATCAGAGAATGATACAGTCTCAAGTCCTAAATGATTTATTAGATAAAGCTTTGTGTCCTAAATCAATAAGATGGGAAATCTGAGAAGGAGACAAGCCCCAGGCTAGGGGGAAAAGGGCAAGCATTTCTCACAATGGTGGGGAACAAATTTAGAAACTACTGTCTTGCCTCACATCAGCACATCAGCCACTTTTGCGCTTTTTCATTTTATATTTATTTATTTGCGTGTGCATTGGTGTTTTGTCTGCATGCACATGTCTTTGTAAGGGTTCTAGATCTCCTAGAACTAGAATTACAGACAGTTGTGAGCTGCCATGTGGGTGCTGGGAATCGAACCTGGGCCCTCTGGAAGAGCAGCCAGTGCTCTTAACCGGTGAGCCATCTCTCCAGCCCTTTGCTTTTTTTTCTAAGCTGGTGCCCCTTTCTGCAGAATTTCATATTAAAAACCACTTTCTGTTGGCTAGTCTCCTGAATCTGTTATCATCTTATTTCCAACAGAAATACTGGGAACCATCTAAAACTTCATGTGTCCACAGGGACGTGTGTGGCTACCAACTGTATACACTGATGATGACCTCTCCAGAATATGGTTCAGGGGGAGGATTTTATTGTAGATGTGTGAGAGAGAACAGCCAGAGGCGTCTGGAAGAATCCAGAGCAGACAGAGAAAGAAATACGGCCAACAGACTGGACATGACCAGGGCCATTTGTGAGAGAAAGAAGAATAGCAGGGGATAGAGAATAGAGAAAAAACAAGGAGGGAAGTGGGAGCAGAGAAGAGAGAGAATTTCACAGTTAGCAGGGTTAGAAAGAGAACACACAGCTGGAAGGAGGGAAGCCTGTGAGCGGGAAGGAGTTTAGGCTGGGGAGGAGAGAAGGGCTAGGATGCTAGCATTGATCCTGAAACGTGTACCAGGTGCACTGAGGGAGCCTGGAGGCCAGCATGGGCTTTGATATGCTAAGAGGTGACATAGGTAACCACGTGTCCCTTCTGCCACATATAAGGGAAATGGCTTCTGTTGGTAGATGGGAACCGGTTTCACAAATCCCTGAAGATTGCTGGCTTTTATCTAACTATTAGAAATCTTCCTGTATCTGGTCCGGCTTGAGCTCATTTCTGGATATTTGAACTGCCTTTGGGGAATTGTAGTTTCCTTTGAACCTGGCACCTGCTTTTGGTAAGCAACAATTTTCAGCACACATCCTGAGGTGTGGAATCACCCAGCCATTCCACAATTAATCACACACACACACACACACACACACACACACACACACACACACACAGCCTCCTTGGAAAACCCATTGCCTCAAAAACGGTAGAAACCATTGCATGCATCAACTCTGCATCTTGAGGGAGACTTTTTCTGTGTGCCCCTAGTGAGATCCACAGAGCTTTAAAAATGACAAGACCTCTCTCATCTGCCAGGCTCAGTAGGTGGTTACCTGCATGGGATCTTCACAGAGTACCTAAAACATCAGTGGGCCAACAAGCCAAAGATCCAGAACCAAAGAGCAATGGATGTGGAATTGGCTTCCTCTGATAACAAGGAAAATTCCTGACTGCGATGGTTCAAACTGGGTACTTGATCTCAAAATCACCTTCAGACTAGATGCTGGTTGTGCTGTGTATACATTTCATACACAGCTTCCTTGAAAATGTTAAGAAATTGTGCTGAGATGCAGCTCAGTGCTTCCGGAGCTCACACAAAGCACTGGGTTCTGTTAGGCCTCAGGAAGCGCATAGATCCAGAAATGACAGTCGTGGCTCAGCTCAAGCTGGACTAGAGGATTTCTGGCAACTGGATAAAAGCTAGCGTTCCTCAGAGGAACTTGTGAACCGGGTCCTGTCCCCAGAAGGAGTCATTTCCCTAGCCTCCGGCAGAAGGGACAGATGGCTCCTCATTGACAGATACCTGGTGCTGCGTGTCAAAGCCCTAGCTGGCCTCCAGGCTGCTTCAGCTCCTACCTCACGTGCTTGCTATACTCCTCAAAGTGCAGGCTAGCCGTCCTCCCCATCTCCTCCTCCTCCACTGTGTTAGCTCCCAGGCTGTTGCATTCCTCCTCCCACACTTGTTCTCCATTCTCCTCCTGCCCCTGCTATTCTCTGCTGGTCTCACTTCGCTAGCCCTGGCTGTGTCCATCCGGTCTGTTTCTTTTTCTCTTTTATCTGGTCTCTTTCAGGTATCTGCTTTCTCTCTCTTATCTACAATAAAAACCTTCCCCCAAATTACAGAGCAACCGTTTCAATGCCCTTTTTTCTGAGACCCGCCATACAGGCTCTTCCCCAGCACTATATAAAGTAGGCACAGCTGTGCACACCAGTAGCCCAGCACTTGAGAAGTGGAGGTGCAAGCATCAGAAGCAGTTCAAGGTTATCCTCCGCTATGTTGCAAGTTTGAGGCCAACCTGGATTATGTGATCTATCTGTCTCAAAAGTAAAGCTAAAAGGGCTGGCAAGATGACTCAGAGGTTAAGAACACTGGCTGCTCTTCCAGAAGTCCTGAGTTCAATCCCCAGCAACCACATGGTGGCTCACAGCCATTTATAATGAGATCTGGTACTCTCTACTGGCCTGCAGGTGTACATACAGGTAGGATACTGTACACATAATAAAAAAAAAAATTAAAGCAAAACTGAAAAACAAGAAGAAAAAGAGGGAAAGAACTCTTTTTTTTTTTTTCATGTCGACTGTTTCTACAGAATCTGAAGCAAGGGCTTATAGTCAAGCAATATATTAGGATATGACCCAGTTACCTAGAGTAACTGTTAATCCTGAGATTCTCCCCAAAAGGACCAAGTCCAGAATTGTCCAAATTAAGTTGTGTTTGAGTGCACTCTAGGCTGGCCAGCTGCTGTCTCCCCTAAGTTGGGGGAGGGAGGCTTTTGAGAGCAGCTGCCACTGGCTTCTTGAAGTTCTTTTTATAGGAGAGATAAGGTGTTGGGGGTGGTTGATGGTTATTCATTGTTAAAAGGACACAATGAAAAGAGGAGGAACAAGGCAAGATATGATATGCACCAAGTGAAAACGACTTACAGCAGTCACAAAGGCAAGGGTACACATCAGGGAATGGAGGTTATAAGCAGTGTGCATCAATTAGATCAGGAACTTACCCTTGATTGTCAATAGAGGCCTCAATTAGCAGGGACTTGACACAGGACAAATGGACTTACCTCTTAGCTGGATTTTAACACCAAGCAAACTATTTTAACCATAAACAGAACTCTTAATCCTGTAAGGGTTGTTTTCTGTTTTTTTGTTTGTTTGTTTGTTTGTTTGTTTTTTATCTTATTTGTTCTGGCCTTAATCTCACATAACAAAGGAAGAAACTGAGGCAGAGACATCAAAGTGAAGATTAAAAACGGAAACATTTATTTGGGGAGCTGGGTAGATAGCTCAGTCAATAAAGTGCTTGCCTTGTAAGCACAAGGACTTGAGTTTGATCCCCAGAACCTACATCAAAAGCCCAGGAGTGGGGTTGAGGAGATGGCTAGCTGTTCTTTCAGAGGACCTGGGGCTGGTTCTCAGCATCCAAACAGCAGCTCACAATCGCCTGTAACTCCAGTTCCAGGAGACCCAATGCCTTCTCTGGCCTCCACAGACACTGCAGGCACTTGGGCACATATATATAGGCAGGGAAAACTAAAATATCAATAAATCTTAAAAAAAAAAAAGCCAGGAGTGATGGTGTACCCTCATAATCCCATTACCTGGGAGGAGATGAGGGCCCCTAGGGCTGTGGGGGACAGCTAGCCTGGCTTACGTTGTAAGCTCCAGGTTAATAAGAGAGCCCATCTCTAAGACAGTCAGCTCAGCTTCCTGGGAGCAGCACATGAAGTGTTAACACATTTGCACACATGTGCACTCACAGGAGTTCCCCCCCCCCAAGAACATACACTTTAATTCCGGACACGTTAAGTTTGAAATGTTATTTGTTTATTTATTGGCTGCCAAGCTGACAGTCAGCAAGCAGAGTAAAGGTCAAGAAAACACAACCTATGGATGTTTGGTTTCTCCAGCAACAAGCCGATGATGTAATGTCTGCGTCTGCCTCTCCTTTCTGTTCCTCCTGGCTGATGTTAGTTGATGGGAAGAGTGAGTGTTTCAGACCCCATTTCAAGTCCAGAAGGCTCCTTTCCAGATACCAGGATCATCCCCGACATCTTTTGCTGCATTTAAAAAAATGGCCCCAGATGTCATTTTCCATAAACTTCATACTCGTATCTCCATAGATTGTTTTTCAATATTTTATTCGTCCAGAGGCAAACCATTACCATGCTCATTTCTTTTTCAGGAAGCGCTGCTGCGGAATCGTGGATTCAGCAAGTGGAGCTGAAAGCCACGTTGTTAATAATGTATGTGAAGTACAACTGACTGGCACTTTTTTCTTAACTTCGCTGAGTTTGTCGGTGCAAAGAGGAACATTTGTGTGATCATGGGTTTCAGACAATACCAAGGTGGACCTGACCTCCCAGGTTCTCCCGGCATCTCTTGGTCTCTAACTGCTGCAGAGTGTGGTTGGCATACCCTGCCCTCTTCTCTGAACTTTCCAGCCCAGGGGCAGGGGCTTCCCTTTCCCCATCAACTATATAATCCAGACATTTTGGTCCTCTCTCTTTCTCCTTCTCTCTTACGCTCCCTCCCTCTTCCTTCTTCCCTCTTCCTCTCTCCTTCTCTCTCCATCCCTCCCACTCCCTCTCCCCTTCCCTTCTCTCTCCCTCTTCCTTCACAACAGCCCAGAGCTGCTCCCACTGAACTTGCATTTATACACTATAACTTCATCTTGTAATTAGCTCATTCTGACATTTCAGTCAGTGGCCACTGCACACCTTTTGCTGGGGATAAAAAGACTGGAGCTAAATCAAGTTTTCAGCTGAAAAGCATCTCTCCAGCTTAGTGAGCAGAAAAACCGAGGATGGTTGTAACTTTAAAGGTCTCCCTCTCTTCCTTCCAACTACTATCTCTTGAGGTGCCTACCCCCTCCTCGGATCAGGCAGGGCATTGTGTTTTGAAGTCTGCATATTAATAAGTTCCTCTAACTGATTTCCTGTGAAATTATTTGTTGTGTGACACTATTCCTAGGGAGACATGAGCAAGTGTCTAGTATGTGTACTGCCGAAGTCTAACTTGCTGAACCAATGGGTTTTATTGGGGTTACTTACAGGTATGTGGGTGAGGGGAGCAAAAGTGACTCAAAGACAGCTGCGTCACCAAAGCCCATCCCAGCATGGGCGACATGAGCTGGGGATGGATCCCCACAAAAGCTGGGGACCTGGAGTTCACTGCACAGCCTGCAAACAGCTCAGCAGGTTGGAGACTGTCTTTTCCCAGTATCTCAGCTGAGCCTTTTTTGGGAAGCTGAGCGGGTCTCTGCCTTAGAAATCAGGTTTTCAGGATTGCAATGTCATGTGGCAAGAAGCTGCTCAGCTGCCCTGCAGTCCCAAAGCAATACAATTTTCATCTTAAGGACAAGTGGTCTTGAATGGCTCAATAGCCTTTGCAACTTTGTGTCTCATTATACGGCAGTAAAATTTTGCTGCAAATGCTGTAGAATTTCTCATTTTGCTTCGGGTAATTAAACATAGAAACATGCTTCTGGGAAAGCTTTTGTTGTCTTGAATTCTTTAGATATATGTATTAAAATAGTTTCCATTTCTTAATTCAAGTTGCCCAGGTTCAATACAATGCTGAGTTTGGTGGGGTGGTATTTGTTCTTTTCTTTCTTTCTTTCTTTCTTTCTTTCTTTCTTTCTTTCTTTCTTTCTTCCTTCCTTCCTTCCTTCCTTCCTTCCTTCCTTCCTTTCTTCCTTTTCCTCTCTCTCTATTTCTTCTTTTCTGTCTAGTATTACATATTAGTGTATGGTATATATGTATTTGTGTGTATGCATTCCTCTGTTTCACGTCATCTTATATTTTAATATTTAATTATTTGTGTGAGTGAACATATGGAGGTCAGACACAGCTTCTGGGAACTTACTCTCTCCTTTTACCACATGGGTACCAGGGATCAAACTTAGGTAATCAGGCTCGGTGGCATGCACCCTTACCTGCTGAGCCATCTAGCTGGCCCCATCTTAATTTTCTTTACTGTGTGTGTGTGTTTGCCAAGTGTGTGAGGGTATCCATGGAGGCCAGAAAAGAAGAGAGCATTGGATCCCCTGGAGCTGGATACAGGCAGTTGTGAGTCACTGGGTGTGAGCGCTGTGAAGGGTCCTTAGGAAGAGCAGCAAGCACTCTCAGCAACCTCGCAGTGTCTCCAGCCCCTGCCCCTCCAGCCCTCGTTTTTAAGACAGCGCCATTCACTGAACCTGGATCTCACTGATTCTGTTAGACAAGCCAGCCAACAAGGCCCCAGTGCTGGAATTACTGCTATGTCCAGCTTCTTACATGAGTTCCGGGGTCCTCAGGTTTGAATAGCAAACCCTTTCCTAACTGATCCATCTTTCCAGGCCTGAGGCTGTTGTTTTAAAGCAGAGCATGAGCAAAGTCTACGCCATTACTATGTCATAAACGTGACTCAAACACAAGTCAAAATGATGCAACCAGATTTAATTTTTGCCACCAAGGTGATGGGAAAATGAAACAAGGGAGGTGATGTATGTTCAGAAAAAAAATGATTATCTGTCTGTTGACAAACTGAAAACTTATAAAAGTCACACCAGCAAAGAACTTCTGACTTTCCCAGAATTTTGAAGAAGACAAAGGAGGAGGAGGAGGAGAAGGAAGAGGAGGAAAAGGAGGAGGAGAAAGAGCAGGGAGAGGAGGAGGAGAAAGAGCAGGGAGAGGAGGAGGAGAAAGATACCTAAGAAAACTGCCCATCTTCAGACTGTGGTCTGTCCTTCTTTCCAGTCCCTCTGCCTGTGTGCTTTGACTGTTCTCCAGCTGTCTCCAACTGTCCCTCAGTGTGAGAAGACCTCTCTGGTGGTTTGAATGAATGGTCCGCATAAGCTCACATATTTGAATGTTAGGTACCCAGTTGGTGAACTATTTAGGAAGGACTAGGAGGTGTTGGCCTTGTTGGAAAAGGTATGTCACTGTGGTGGTTTTGAGGTTTCAAAAGCCACACCAGGTCCAGTCTCATGCTTTCACTCACTCTCTCTCTCTCTCTCTCTCTCTCTTTCTCTCTCTCTCTCTCTCTGCCTCCCTCTTGTAAGCTCTACTGCTCCAGCACCATGCCTTCTGTCTGCTGCCTGCTGCCTGCTGCCTGCTGCCTGCTGCCTGCTGCCTGCTGCCTGCTGCCATGTCTGCCCATGAGGGTCATGGACTCAGCCTCAGAAACTGTAAGCAAGACCCCACTTAAACGTTTCTCTCATAAGTTGCCTTAGTCATGGGGTCTCTTCACAGCAACAGGCCAGAAACCTCCTTTTGCAGAAGTGTCAGTAAATGACGTTGGTGTTTATTTCCATTCTCCTGTCGACACTTGGTGACAGAACACATGCTGTGGAACTTAGGAAGACTTGAGGAAAGACAGGTCTTTCTCCAGGCCTTTGGTGTCTGAGAGAAGGAGTGGCTAGATCTCCATGATGTTCTAGGATTCTGACTTCCTTCATCGCCCCAGTGTGCATCCCTGAGCTGGTGCTGTTTCCAGAGCTCCGCCAGGGGCTCTGTGCAATCTGACTCTAAAAATAAATCAAAATAACTTTCTCCTCTCAGCTGAGGCTTGCTGTCCAGGCATACCTTGGTGTCTAGAGTTCAGGTGGGCCAGGAAGGGCTGAGGAGAGATGGGCATGTTAGACCACTTTTCACAGAAGCCCTTCCTGTCTCTGAGGCAGGGCATGGGATAAGGGAGGTCGTGGGGAGCCAGGCCCAGTGGTCTTAGAAGCATCACTGCTATGACTTGGACTCATTCCTCCTTAAACGCCTTACTCAGGATACAAGTAAAGCCTCAGGGAAGGGACAATGAGGACAGCTTGCTGATGCTGTTTCCTGGTGCCCAGGCTCATCTGGGCCCAACACTGGCTCTTAGAGTGTGCTTTTCCCTCTTTTCACAGTCGTGGGCCGGGGCTGCTCTGATGCCAGCTCCCGTAGTCTTTGTCTTGCAGACAGACAATCATTGTGTCCTATGCTTCAACCGCCAGCAGCACTGGTAATCTCCTGGTACCAAAAGTTCACAGACATAGCCCCAAAGCTCTCAGTTTATGACACCAGCAGCCAGCCCTCACAAGTCCCTAATCATACGGTTCTCCAAGTTAAGCAACATGACCTCCTTGGGAGTCTTAGGGTTTCTGTTGATCCAACCAAAACACCATGAACAAAAAGCAAGTTAGGCTCACCCTTCCAGTTCATAGACCTTCACTGGAGGAAGTCAGGACAGGAACTCAAACAGGGCAGGAAGCTGGAGGCAGAAACTGATCCAGAGGCCGTGGAGGGTGCGGCTTACTGGCTTGCTTCATATGGCTCCCTCAGCCTGCTTTCTTGTAGAACCCAGGGCGACCATTCTATACTCACACAGGCTGGGCCTGCTCCACTGATCACTAATTGAGAAAATGCCTTACAGCTGGATCTCATGGAGGCATTTCCTCCTCTGAGGCTCCTTCCTCTCTGATGACTCTAGCTTGTGTCAAGTTGGCACACAAAACCAGGCAATACCTTGGGTTCTCTAGGCTCCAGCACAAGGACAAGGCTGGCTACTCCTATGCTCTCGTAGAAACTGAGCTGCTCTGTACAGCAGCTGAGGTACATGAGGGTGTGAGGACAAAGCCTACTGAGAGCTCTTGAGTTCCCTCTGCTCTGAAGACGTTCGCTCAGTCCTGCATGGAAGGGTTTACCTCTGTTGTGGACTAAACATTCAGCCCCTCTGCTCCTTTCTTCACCTCCATAAGGTGAGAAACGGAAGCACTCCCTCTCCGTAGCCAGTGCCAACTTGCTTCTTACCCGTGTGATGTCTTCCTGAATGTGTCACTGTTTCTGACTTGGCGAGGGCAGGGACAGGGCAATCATACCTGCACGTTTCTTTTTTTATTACATTTATTTATCACCACAGTGCATGTGCAGAGGGCCAAGGAAAGCTTGTAGGAGCGGTTTCTGTCTTTTCACCACATGGGTCCCAGCGATTAACTCTGGTCTTTGGCCTTGAAGGCAAGAGGCTTTACCTCCTCGCTGGCACACACCCACGAAACCCTCACTGCCTTGCTGACTGGACATTTTCACTTTAAGTCAGACAAATACCAGCCAGCCATGATCCGGAGGTCACAAGCAAGAGGTCGCCTATTTCCAGGCTGGTGATTCAACATCTGGGCCAGAGGAAGTCCCATACAGAACCCCATCTACACCCACATGAGGAATACGCCAGGAACGGGCTGGTCCCAGAGGCATCAAGTCTCAGAACTCCAGGGCACTGTCTGTGCCACAGCACTGAGCCCCAGCCATGAAGCTGCCTCTTCCCTTGTCCCGCACAACCTCACACTTCTCAGCCCAGCAGACCAGATACCCACGGTTCCTCTATTTGCTCCTTACCCATCCCTCGTCCCTCTTGGCAACACCAGCTAAGAGGAGAAAATGACCCTGCTTTGGAGCCACTTTTTACTTCTGCTCCTGGCGCCGTGTGAAACTTCAAAGCAGAAGTCCCCGTTACAGAGGAATCCCTTAGAATTTTTAACTCGGGCTTTTCGAAATTTGAGCAAAGTTATTAAACATGCTCATGAAACAGGGAGAAAAAAACCTATTTCGGATTTCAAATTCTGACTAGCCCTAAAGCAAACAGTGACCTAAAATATACAAAAGAGGAACACAAAATGGAGGGCGTCCATGAGTCTTTACGAATCAGAAAAATCTGCCAAGAATGTGAAGAGAGCAAGGCTGGCATGAAGCTTCCTTGATAGAATGGTTGCCTAGCAACCTTGAGGAAGCCTTGAGCCTCAGCATTGTACAAACCAGTCATGATGTGGTCACCCCTGGAATCCCAGCACCTGGGAGGTGAAGGCAGGAGGATCAAAAATTCCAGGTCATTCTTGGCTGCGCGCCCGCGCGCGCGCACACACACACACACAGTACCATTTGATGACAACTTGAGCTTCATTCCTGTGACCTTCATGGTCCATAGAAAGATGAGTATAGAGACTGAGGAAATGAAGGACACGTGAGGGAACAGGTTTAACAAAATTGAACGAGTGTGCCAGTATGGGGTGGTCCAATTAGAGACCAAGAGAAGTGGAGCATCTCAAGCATTATGAAGAGAGATGGAGCTGGAGATTTAAGATGGAGATGAGTAGCCAATTGTGAGTTTCCAGCCCAGCCACCTGAGGCCATGGTGAAGTCCCAGCCTGAGCCACCCTGGGGGTCATGTCTGGGTCCCTGGGTTCACAGTGGCAGGGGTCAGCGTCAATGTCCATGGTTCATATTACCACTAGAGAACATGGAGGGCTCCCTGGTCAGAGCAACTGCCAGGGACCACATAGATGTCCAGGGGCTGTGCAGACCTGGCTCTACTTTTCGCTGGCAGTGGACCAGCGGGCCCTGCACCTTGTCAGGGCAGATCTGAGGAGCTGGCCCCAGGATGTGAGAGTGAGAGAGCTGAGTCTGGTAGTTGGGAAAGCTGCCCACCGGGTCCTAAGCGAGGGACAGCCATCCCTGCCCCTTGCCAGCTGCAGCACTCGGGAGAGCAGGCTCTGTACCTAGCTTGAACAGCACCTAGCAGAGCTGACCCTGGTGATGGAGGCACAGGCGAGCCAGCCCCAAAGATGAGAGCTTGGGAGAGCTGGCCCCACCACCCATCTGCTGTGAAATGGTGTGGGTGCGTGGGTGATGTCCTCACCCCCTTACCACCTGTGACTGTCCGGAGAGCTGGCCCTGGGTCAGTGAGAGCAGGTGAGCTGGTCTTGTCTCTCTCTGGCTACAGCACTCAGGAGAGCTGACCCTGCCTCATGCTGATGGCAGCATTGGATGACCTAGCCGGACCAGTGCTGGAGGGCTTGTCCTGGTGGTGCAGACAAAGGTGAGCTGGCAGGCTGACCGGCTCAGCTACCACCCAGGCCCAGATCCAGGGCTCTGAGTTGGCCCAACCCCAAATCTCTATCATCTGGGAAGGGTTGGGATGCATGAAAGGGCCAATTTCTACTATTCCAAAGCCGCAGGATCTCCATGACACAGGGCAACACAGGAATCCCGGGGAGGATCCAGGATTGATGGTGTCACAGAAGCCAGAGGCCAGGAACCAAACCAAGAACTCACTGCAATGAACATTTTCAAGTGAAGATGTGTGGACAGAGGAATACTGTGGGACACACTGACATACTACTTCCACAATGAGATGTTTTTCTAAGCTTTGTCTTTTTGTTTGTGTGTGCGTTTTATTTTGGGGGGGGATTGCGAGAGCAAAGGGCGGATATGAGGGGAAAGGAAGATAAGCGGGACTGAGTTGCATGACATGAAACTCACAAAAAAATCAATAAAAAGTTTTTTTTAATGTTTTCCAGCAAACCTCAACTTTTTTTTTTAAAGATTTATTTATTTTATGTATATGAGTCTTCTATCTGCATTTACATCTGCCACTAGAGGGAATCAGTTCACATTATAGACGGTTGTGAGCCACCATGTGGTCACCAGGAATTGAACTCATGACCTTTGGAAGAGCAGACAGTGCTCCAGCCCCAATAAAAAGTTTTAAAGAATAAATAAATGAAATATCTTTTTTTTTAACATTGCAGTTTGTATCCTTTTTGAATGTTGAGCCAATCCCAGTTCTGGGAATGTACAAGCCATCCCTGCCCATTCTCCCTGCCCATTCTCCCTGCCCATTCTCCCTGCCCATTCTCCCTGCCCATTCTCCCTGCCCATTCTCCCTGCCCATTCTCCCTGCCCATTCTCCCTGCCCATCACAGGAGCTGAATCCGCGGTGTTAACATCCAGAGTGCTTGCCTCTGCGTTTCTGAGTGAGTTACAGCTGTAATCATTCTTTCTTCCATGCTCCCTTTCTGAGTTTCATAAAGGCCATTATGTGAGAGTCCATACGCTGAAGCATCGTATATTCTGAAGAAGAATTTATTCTCTGGAGAGTCTGTGCAAACCTGGGATTTCTTACCAGCAAAGCTCTAGAAACCAGCTTTCTCTGTGAGGTTTTTTATCAGTAATCTTTCTCCCTCTCCTCTTCTTCCTTCCCCCTCCTCCTCTTCTTTCTCATGCTGCCCCAGGAATGAAACCCAGGTCCTCATATATGAAAGGCAAGTGGCCAGCCCCTGAGCTCCCAGACCTTCTGTTTCTTCTGGATTCTAATGTTTTATTAGATTTTTCTAAGACCTTTCCCATTCGTTATTATATTATGTGCACAACTCTGCTGAAATAGACACTCAGTATTCATTTTTAGGTATTCAATGTCTGCAAAAATGTCAGAGGTATTTTCATTCCTAATTTGTATCTTCTCTGATTTAATTCTTGACAGGTTCATCAGATTATTTTCTTTTGAAAATTTGCTTTTAAATTTTATGTGTATCTGTGTGAAGGTGTCAAATCTCTTGGAATTGGTGTTAGAGACAGTTGTGAGCTGTCGTGTGGGTGCTGGGAGTTGAACGTGGGTCCTTCGGAAGAGGATACAGTGCTCTTAACCACTGAGCCATCTCTCCAGCCCCATCAGATTATTTTCAATTTTAATATATCATAGGAGAAAAATACTCCCTTCTGTTTGTATTATCATGTACTTGCTATTTTAGCATATTTAATATCTATTTATTTAACATTTATTCTTCTTTAACCTCTGCTTTCTGAATTTCTATGGGATGATCTGACTGTTGCCTAGCTTCTGAGACATGTGCTTAGTGTATTAATTTTCAGCCTGTTTATCGTCTATAGAATTTTTCTGCACCCTCTCTCTACATTACAAAAGTTGTATCCCAATAACGAATTCTAAAGATTTGTTTTTGCTTGTGTGTGTCTTTGAGAGTACAGGGGCCCGTAGAGGCCAGAGGAGTCAGATCTCTCTGGAGTTGAAGTTACAGGCAGCCTTGAGCTGCCCAATGTGGATGTTGCAAGCCAAAGTTAGACCTCTGGCAACAAGAGTACTTGCTCTCAACTGCCGAGCCACCTCTCCTGGCCTCCTCAAAAGTTCCACTTTCTTTAGTTTTGTATGTCACCTAGTTTCCATTTTGAATATCTTTCTAAGTGGTTGGGGAATATATGTATAGTGTGTATACATACTTACGTGTATGTGTGGTAGTTTGAATAAAAAAATGTCCCTCATAGGCCCAATGTCATTTGAACACTTGGTCACCCAGCTAAGGAACCTTCAGGAGGTGGAGACAACCTTCCTAGAGGAAGTGGATCACTGCGGGAAGCCTTGAGAGTTTACAGCTCTGTTCTGCTTCCTGTTCCCGCTCTCTCTGCTTCCTGTGTGAGGGTGAAAATGTCTCCAGCCAGCTTCCTGTTCCTGCTGCCAGGCCATGCCTTCCCCAACATGCTACAAGCCAATATGAAGTTTTTCTTCGTGACCTAAGTTGGTCATGGCATTTCATCACAGTGACAGAGCAGTGACCAACACAATATATTTATTTATTTCCAGGGATTTGAGGATGATCTAGTTAGGACATGCTTACTGATTCATGTCTTTCTTACAAAATGTATACTGAGTGATTTTGTTCATTTAAAACTTATTTATGGCCTGCCACGTGGCCCGCATTTTACTCCCATTGTTCTACAACAAAGCCCCGTGGACTCGGTGGCTTGTGAGAAACGTGAACTTATTTAAAGTTCAAGACCCAAAATCCCAACAGGCTCGGGGTGTGATGAGGGCTCTCTTCTTGGTTCATAGACAGTTTTCCCTGGCTGTGTCCTTGTGTGATGGAAAGTGCACGGCAGAAGACACTAATTCCATTTCCAAGGGCACCATGGTCACTCCCCAAAGGCCCTCACTTTCCTACACCACCACATTCATGATAAAGTTTCCACGTGTGAATTTTCAAAAATATTTAAAATGTATTCTTTGTGAATTTCATACATGTTTACAGTATATTTTGGTCATACTCACGTCCAAATTCCCCCTGGGCCAGTTGGCTGAGGAAGAAAACACTTGACATGGATTTGCTGATGGGTTTGCTCCATACTGGAAGTGACCAGCTCTACTTCCACAGCCTTCTCAGTTCAGGGTGACTCTGAGAGACAGTAATGAGAGACAGCTCTCCCTGGGGCGAACGACTGGTGAATGCACTTCACTTCAGCTTGATCTATGTCAAGGGCTGGCAGGAAATTCAGACCTACGGGATTCACCGGATGTTCAGGGACTCGAGAGGATCCAGGATCAGGATCTGAAAACGAACAAAGAAGAATGGGCGGAGGCAGGGGGCTGGACCTCTCAGAACACACAGAGAAGACTACTGTCTCCCACGTGACTGCTCATTCATGCAAGTATAAGAACACAGTCTACAGAGGTCTCGACACTCCAGAGCTATGGGCCAGCCTCATTTTCCAGCCACCCGACATCTGCCCGAGGGACTTGTGAGCAGAGAGGCCCATACTGTCTCCATTGCAGAGGCTGTGTAGAAGCTTGTCCACAGGGCCTCCTCATGACCAACGCAGGAAGTCAGTGGTACCTAATACCAAGCGGGTAATGAGTCAGGTCCTCTGAGAACACTGTTCTCTGAGGGACCAGCCAGCCACCAGGTGGCAGGTGCCTTCCACCATAAATGTGGGTTCGTTTTCTCTGCTTCTGCTTCTCCGGTCCCTCGGACAACATAATCACCATGGGGGAACTCCCTCTCTGCCACCTGAGTGTGTGTCTATTGGGGTGAATTTATGGCGTTACAAAGGAAGTGTAGTCATTGGGAGATTGAGGGGAATATGGTTTATCAGAGTCAGATTTGAGACATAGAGCAGAACAAAGAAGGATGAAAAATGAAGTGGTTTTGGGAAGTGCATGACAAAATAATAATAATACAGAGTGTACGTGTGACGTGGCTCTTGAGTGCTTTTATAGCACACACACTCGAGGTAATTCATTCGCTCACAAATGCACTAAAAGCAGAATAAAGTAGCATTGTCTTTTAAAGCCTAGGACAGTCTTGACCTTGCAGTGTAGCCCAGGCTGGCCTCACACTCATGGAGCCAACAGGGGCTACATCCTCAGACTCCCAAGTCCTATGTTACAGATGCATGCCACCACATCTGGCTGCCATCAGTTCTTGAGAGTGAAGACCTAATCAGCTCTTAAAGGTAGCCCTGCTCATCTTACCTCTTAAATTTTTATTTATTTTTTTAAAAAAGTTTTATCATGTATGCTGTGTTTTGCCTGCATGCCGGTGCACCAGATCTCATTGTAGATGGCTGTGAGCCACCCTGTGGTTGTTGTGGAATTGAACTCAGGACCTCGGGAAGAGCAGCCAGAGCTCTTAACTTCTACGCTGTCTCTCCCAGCCCCTCAGCCTACCTCTTAATAGCTCATAATGAGCGCTACATTTCAGCACGAGGTTTGGAGAGGATAAATCCAACCATAGCAAAACCCAGACCTCAGTCTGCCAGTTGGTGTCGCAAAAATAATCTCGATGACCAGGGGTGTGCTGATTAAACAGCCACCTCGGTTTGTGTGGAGGAAGGAGGTTTGTAGCGGTTGCCAATTTCTCTAGTGTAAATATTCCGACGATGGCTGATTTTAAGCTACGAAGGTGCACCCTGATCACTGAATTTGGAAAAGATGTCCCTTGTCACACCTGTTCTCATGAGCTGGTGCAAATGGTCTCTGATGGGTCCCCGAGGGCTCCACACCCAGCCTGTTCCTCATTCTCTAGTCGGGGCGGCCGGGAGGGGGCGGCAGCAGAGGATTTCCTGGGTGGTTGCGCAGAGCAAACTGCAAACCACGTAGAGAAAGGCTAGAGTGTGGAAAAAACAAAAATCAGCAAACCCCGGGTCTGGAGAAATGGAGCAGTGGTTAAGAACACTTGCTGAACAGCTGCGCGCGAAGGCGCACACCGGTAACCCAGCCCTGGGAGGCAGAGGCAGGTGGATCTCTGTGAGTTCCAGGCCAGCCTGGTCTGCAGAGTGAGTCCAGGACAGCCAAGACTACACAGAGAAACCCTGTCTCGAAAAACCAAAACAACAACAGCACTTGCTGACCCTCCAGAGATCAGGGTTGGGGGTTCTGTTCTTAGCAAGCACACGGAGACACACAACTGTGACTCCAATTCCGGGGATCTGCTGCCCTCTTCTGTTCGCTACAGGTACTGCGTGCGTTTGATGTGCAGACAGACACGGCAAAATATTCACACCCTAAAACAACAACAACAACAACAAATCTTTACTTAGAAGCAATTAGTTTCGTAAGCCAGCTCTGGGTCACAGCAGACAAGTGTCTTTGCTTTCGTTAGCTCAGTCTCCGTGTCTGTGAAGAGTGTCCCCTCTTGACAAAGCTCTGAGTCGCAGCCTCCTGTGGTACCATTCGACTCCGTCACTAGTGTTCCGCCCTCCCAGTGTACATTTCTTTTAAACCACTGTATTTCATTTCCCCTTTTAGCTCGGACTGGAAAGCTTGTGACTGCACCATGGCCTGTAAGGACGGATTTGGACTCTCGTCGTCAGAGGTCCTGATGTCACAGTTTTCAAACATGACCATCTCGCATCTGTCTCAAAGCAACAATGACAATGAGGATGAAAAGAACTGTAGGCGCTGGGCTGGTTACCCAGTTAAGCTAATGGATAGCAGAATCCAAGTCTGCTTCTCGCTGGCCACAGGACAATAAGCCTCTCAGCCCTGAGGTCACAAAATCAGGACATGTGGCCTGGTGACCATTTGATGGCTGAGCTGTGAGACGGCTACAGTGGGATCGGTGCCACAGATGTTCTCCCTGGCTGGCTTTTGTCCTTCGTCTCCTCTTCTCTGGCTGGCTTTTGTCCTTCGTCTCCTCTTCTCTCCCCCTACCCCCGTGTGTGTGTGTGTGTGTGTGTGTGTGTGTGTGTGTGTGTGTTTACCAGGTCTAAGAACATCCTCTAAAAACAGCAAGGAACCCACCCACACCCCAGTATGTTGGAAACAGCATGTGGTTACAAAGTGATAGCACGTGGCTGTTGCTTTGTGTGCTGTTCTGAGTCAGCAGGAGCCAAAGAACAATTTCTCCCTGAGACTCCCGACAGAGATTGACTAACACCAAAGTTTCTCATTCCTTTTTGTTGCCATATTTGCTGTGTTGTTCAACAGAGGGAGAGGACGGCCCTTCTCCAGCGGCTTCCTCTGCTTCTCAGATCAGACTCTTTCAGACTTCGGTTTAGCAGAAACAAAAGCTCTTTTAAATAATTCAGACTCGCTCTTGTGTAAATGACACCTAGATTTACTTTTGTTTGTTTGTTTGTTTGTTTGTTTCAAGAGGCATTGCCGGAGATTTGCTTTCAAAAGTATTCGTTTAAGAAAAGCTTGTTGAGAAATTACTGTTGGTGCTGGGCAGTAAAGAGCAGAAGTCCCTGTAGTCAGAAATCATTTCAGGGCCTAAAGCCAGAAACCAGAGAGATAAGCAATCACAAGCAGATGAGGCATTCCCCCAGGGCACGGAGGAGAGCATCGAAACCCAGGGCTGAGCTGCCAAGTCGGCTTTTGATATAGCTCAGACCAGCCCTGCCAAAGCATAAGAACACCTCAGCCTTTGGGGAACAGAGCTGTCTCAGAGGGACCCTGAGCCCAAGAGTGAGTCTTCCGAAATCTCACAGTAATATCCACACAAACAAAACTTTGAGTCATAACAACCCACTCCTGTTCCTTTGTTCTATAAGCAGAGGATCCCACAAGTATGTTCATTTGAGCCCGCGGTTTCCCTAGTTCATTTTTCTAACACAGCACTTCTCCATGAGGAGATGGTATTAGCCCAGGACGACATCCAGGACTGGAGAGTTTCATGAAGGTTTGTTTGTTTGGTTTGTCTCGCTTGTTTGCTTTTTAATGTGCATTGGTGTGTTTTCTGTACATAATATATGTCTGTGTGAGGGTGTCAGGTCCCCGGAAACTGGAGTTACAGACAACTGTGAGCTGCCATGTTGGTGCTGGGACTTGAACCTGGGTCCTCTGGAAGAGCTGCCAGTGCTCTTAACCGCTGAGCCACCTCTCCAGTCCTCATGAAGCTTTTATAGTAACAGAACAAAGGAAATCGTAAATCAAGCACTTCTTAAGCATTTTGATGGTTTACAGAAAAGCAAGGAACGCTCAGCTACAGGCCTCAGGTGCTGTCTGATGACCCTTAGCATTGTGGTTGGTAGAAATGGTGGTTTTGCTAACTTAGTACATTCTGAAAGGCTTTTTATCTGTTCCTCATGGGATGTGAAGACCTACACGAAGGTGGATGAGGGATGGCTATGTAGGGAGCTAAAGTTAATCCAAGGTAAATGGGCCTGAGACATCCTAAACGCTCCATAGCTACTCAAGTTCTAATCAGTTGATTGGTCTTACAGAATGTTTCTTAGAAGGCCTAGCGCCTGTCTAGAGACTTTCATTCTCATGGGAAAACACTGAGGTGTGCAGAGAAGGGAACTTCAGGGAACGGGAAATGACCTTTTTTGTTTTGTTTTGTTTTGTTTGCTGCACTTAAAAAACTGATTTGGGCGTGGGGTGGTTGTGCCTGGGCCAAGGTACATGTGTGGAGCTCAGATGACATGCATGCATAAGTCAATTTTTTCCTCCCACCATAGAGTCCTGGGGTCAAACTCCAGCCATCAGTTTTGATGTCAGACAGTTTTACTCAATGACCCTTGTCACTGGCCCTAAGTGGCTTCTTGTGTGGAAAGAAAGTAGAAAGCTGGGACTGGAAGGTGGGATATAGAGGTCAGATGATGTGGGCCTAGAAAGGAGTCCCAAGCCAAGGGATGAACGCTAGCTTGTAGTCTGAAGTTGGCACTAGAGTATGGTGTCTGTCTGTGCTGGAACAGGCAAGATGGAGGAGACAGGTTGGAGATGAAGGTGTGGGCCATGCTGCTTCCAGATGCAGTGAGGTCTCTGCCCAGGCACCCCGATGGAGAAGTTAGTGGCTTTAAGTGCAACGGTGGAGGATAAATAACTATCAGGGCTTGAACTTAGGGAAAGGTGGGAGGCCAAGGTGGGCTCCCAACCCGATGAAGAGCACTGGTTTTAAAGTAGGGGAAGTTGGCTTCAACTTCAACACCGATTGAGTTCGGAGTCCTGAGAGAAGTCCAGACAGTATCAGGGGAAGCTGGCTGTAGAGAAAATTAATTTGGCAGAGCAACTGAGTAGAGATCTATACCTGGTAATGGAAAAAACCAGCTCATGTGGAACCTGGAGTCATGCAGGGAGCAAAAGAACAGGGAAAGGGGCTGAAAGGTTTGGCTCAGTGGGTGAAATGCTTGCCTTCCAAGTGAGAGGCCAAAGAATTAAAAATTAGATTTTTTTGGGTATTGGTTTAAAGTCTAAAGCACAAGCCTGAACAAAGGCCAGCCAGGTGGAGACATGTCCAGCCACCTGGGGAGAGGAACTAGCTTTACTGCATTCATTTCCTGCCCACTAGAGATACAATTGCTAGGAAACCGGCCCAGATGGCCAGGCCAGAACCATTTACGGTCTTGGCGGCTAAAGTAAACCAATCATTTCAAAAGTCAATTTCCCTTACCCAATCTTGTATCGCCAAGGCATGTAACCCACCGCTTGCAGTTTTTCCCTTTAAAAACCAAGTTCCCCTAAACAGCCCCACTGCATTCCTCTCTTGCTTCCATAGGAAGTTTCGCAACCCAAGCTGGAGCTTGTATAAAATCAACCCTCACGTATTTGTAGCAGGGTTGATTCCTGGTGGATTTTGGGGGTCTCATGAACTGGGCATAACACAGCACGAGGACCTTTGTTTGATGCCCAGAACCCAGTGGTGTGTTTGGCAAACATAATCACAGTGCTGAGAAGGGAGAGACAGGCAGATCCCTGGGACTCACTGGCCAGCCAGCCTAGCCCAGTTGGCAAGGTCAGTGAGAAACCCTTCTTCAAAAAGAAAACGGTGATGTGCCAATGTCTCCCAGCTTTTGGCAAGCTCCAGGGTAGAATCTGGGACTGGGGAGGCAAAATCCAGCGTTTTCTTTATCTCTTGGGTTTTGCTTTATTTCTTGGGTTGCTGAGCTGATAGCTCAAGCAACTGACCATGATGGATGAATGAAAGAAGAAGAAATAGAGGAGGGAGCTCAGGATTCCTTCTCTAGTGATTAGCTGCACTTCGGCTAAAGAGGAAAACTTAAACTGACCGCTTTTTAATCCCTGCAGCCAGGGCTGTAAAAGGAGGCTCTTTGTAGATAGTCTTCTTTGTGGAGATCTCCATCAGACTAGAGCCTGCTTATGGCAGAACCCTGAGTCTCTTACCTTCAAGAGGAAAAGGTGGAAGAAGTTTAAACTCCAACTTCAACTTCTACGAACTTCCACAAGCTTCTGTATGACAATGATGTTGATTTCAGCCAGCATCTCCTCTGCAGAAACAGCAGCAAGTTCAGGCTGCCGGTTCCATAGCATGAGCCCATACATTCATACAGACAAATAAGCAGACCTATAGACCCGTTCATATTCATACACACATTTAAAGGAGAATACAAAATGAGCTCCTACATACCGACAATTGACATACACTCATGTAACATATGCACAAAAACCAGACACCCGGACATATTTACAGGCAAATACATGTCTATAGGCATATTTACATATTTACAACTCATGGATAAAGCAAATTCTAATGGGCTTCAACCACGTTTATCATCTGGTCATAGTTTTTATACCTTTTTAAGACAAAGGAATACCTCATAGTCAAAAAGGCAATTAATCACAAAAACAGATAAATCCTAAAATACAACAGGTTGCATGTTTTTTCATTAAAACTAAACATTTCTTATCTATGTATCCATTGTATAAGTTCATAGTGAGTTCAGAATGTCAAAGTTTGACAAGGCCTAAAGTTTAACAGGGTCCAGAGATTTACAAAAATATATATCTTTTCAGTTAGGACTGACACATTCTCCAACTATCTCTTACTTTATAGTGAGTTCAGGACAATAATTTTGTCTGTCTTTAATTCCAAGAAAACAAAGTAAATTTACAAGGACAGTCTATTACGCCATAAGCTGACAAGGTACAAGGAATTACAATGAACAGTTTGTAGATTTAATGACATCAAGATTTGTACTTAATTCAGATATTTCTTAGTAGCCAATTATATTCTGGGCTCATGGGAAGTTCAAACCCTCTTGCCTGTATTTCTAGTGCACACCAGTATTCGCGGTGCCATCCCTAGAGTGAGAGCTTATCTGAAGCCACAAATCTGTCTCAAGCCTGTCTCCTAGTGAGGCATCTGGAGGTCCACAAAGGTATTTATTGTAACCATAAACTTTCTAAAATTGTTTTAGAACTTCTAAAACAATTTAACTTTTAAAATTGTTTGACTCAAATCAGGAATTCCATAATCAGGAATTAATTCATCTGAACAGCAGTACTTCTTCAATAAGATCCTGTAGGAAGCTTGTTCAATTAGGTAAACACCCAGAAAGTGACAGTTCACACACCATGCCAGATTTTAGAGAGATGCAGCAGTGCAGAAATGATGGGGTGTCAGAAGTTAGAAGCAATTCCAGGGTGCATTATGGTACAGACCTTGCAAAATACTGGAACCCTTCCAGAAAGCCCACATGTTTTCTGAACTTCTCCAGCCTCTTGACATCACATCAGAGGCTGGAAGCTATTCTAGGGGTGCATCACAGTCAGGCTTTGCAAAATACTGGATTACCTTCCAGAAGGCCCACATGTGTACTGAATGGCTCTTGACAGTGAAGGCTTGCAAAGAATGTCACCCAAGGTTGTCCTCTGACCTTTATACAAATACGTGACAACACACACATACGCACCCAAACATAGATAAGCATACACATGTGCACACGTGCAAATATACACACATAGATAATACATACAAAAAGAACAAGATGTGCCACAAAAATCAGAGCTGTGCCTTCGTGGAGAATAGAGTTCTAGGAAAAAGCACAGTCATGCCAAATGCTTTAGAGATGTAAAATAAGATACAGGCAGACAAGACAGCCCTGGACAAAGTATGCAGCTAGAATGGCTGACCATCAGCCCTTGCCTGGTTTGTCCTTGCTGATTTGTGTCATCAGGGTGCAAGGATGCAGAGTTTCCTTCCTCCCCCAAAGCACAACTTTAGTCCCCAAGTCCTGGGCTCTGAGCTCAGGACCAGCCTTGCAGTTTGGAGGTCCTGGATCACTGGGGTGAAAGCCCCTTCCCAACATCCTTTCCAGGGATTGGGCTGAGTCATTTGACAAGACAGCAACACAGGCTGTGGACTGTGGACAGATACAAGATGGCTCGAATCGTGCCTTCGAGGCTGTTGGTTGGTCCTGGGACAGGAGTGGCAGTATAGCCTCCGAGGAGCTTCAGGGACTGTCCCAGGAAGGGGCTGGCAAGAAAGAGGTAAGATCCTCACAGTGCACAGCTTGGCTCACAGGGGCCTGGGCAGGACCCAAGACAGCTACCCAGGCTGCAGAGAAGGCCCCATGAACCCGTGCCCTGCACAATTAAAATGGATCTCATTTTATTAAGAGGATTCTGTGTGTGTGTGTGTGTGTGAGAGAGAGAGAGAGAGAGAGAGAGAGAGTAGGAGAGTGTATGTATATGTGGTTGCGTGTGTGCTGGGAATAGAACCTAGAGCCTCACACATTCTAGATTAGAACCCTGCCACTAAACTGTATCCCCAGCTCCCAAAGAAATATTTTCAAGTGAGAATGCTTTTTGTGTGTGTGCGTACATGTGTGCATTTTGCACATGTTTGTGAGTATATGTGGAAGCCAGAGGTCAACCTTAGCGTGGCTCCTCAGGACCCTTTCCACCGTACGCTTTGAGACAGGGTCCCTCACCGACCTGGAACTTCCTGCCTAGCTTGGCTGGCTGGGCGGTGGGAACCGGGATCTGTTTGTGCTACCACACCTAGATCTTTTCACATGGGTTCTGGGATCCGGCTCAGCCATCTCCCCAGAGCCCTATATCTCTTTGTTAACTTCTTATTCATGTGAGATACGTTTAATATTGGACCTGTGTCTGTCCTACCTAACCCAACCCTGTGACTGAAGAGTGACTAGCTTGTTGGGGAAGAAGGGAGAGGTGGAGGAGCGGGGCTGGGAGGGACATCTCAGTTTCTGAGCCTCGTCTGCACTCAGATGACGGTAGGTGAGTGGTCAACCAAACGATCCGATGCAGCAATGAGCAGTGTGGCCTCACAGGACATGTGACTTCCTCTTTTAATGTGCTCAAGCCCCTGGGTGGGTTCCCTGGATTTACGACACTGTGGGTTTGAAGTTTTTCATTTCCATTTCTTGTTACTTTGGGTAAACACAATTTTTAGGAAGTCTAGAGCCCCTTGGGATCACAGAGGATACCGTGGGACCTGCCCAGATGCCCTCTTCAGGGCCCTTGCTCCTGCCTCCCTCAGTCTGCCCTCCAGGCAGCACCAACTCCCAGGAGCTAGCTGAGGACAATGGCTGACAGGACCTCTCAGGAACCTGGTCTGTTCACCAAAGTTCAGCTCTCAGGAGCCATGGCAGCTCCACGCCTCCCTGTTGTTACCAATTGGTGGCCACTACTTCTTCTTCCTTTTCTTGGTGCGGCCTCATTCCGTCCCCTGCAGACAGGACTGCTGGAAGTCCCTGTACAATCGCTTTCTACACCCACTTCTGCCTCTGGAAGCTCTTGATCCCTAGGAACCCAGTTCAGTGTGACTCTGGATTTCAGTGTTCTCTTTCACAGAAAGTCGGTCACACATGTCAACAGACAAGAAGATGACATGACTTTGAGTTCCAATGCTTTCCCTTCTCTTGCCCCATCTCTGTGGTACAAATGACCCTGAAATTACAAAGCATGACTTCCAGTCTGCTGCTCAGTAATGGATAGATAAGTGATAGTTACATAGATAGGTGATAAATAGATAGGTGATAGGTATCTAATTGATAGGTAGGTAGGTAGATAGGTAAGCAAATATGAGAACACAGATATTTGAAAGGAATAGATTAAATGGTCATACTTCTAAGTACCTAATACCCAATTCTCATTATCAAGATGGATCTCTGAAAGGTAGCACCCTCCATCACTCACTTTCCTACTATCTCCCATCTTCTCATCAAGCTGAACATAATGTGTCAATCAGACACCACAACAGCAATTTGAACAAGAGACATATCTAAAGGATGACGAACCGAGGGGATGGGCTGCTGAAAAGAATAAGGAGAACCCTAAAGAAGCAAGAATGGCAACATAGGGAGCAGCCATTGCCGCCAGGCTGACATGGAGCATCCAAAGAAGGGGACTTGGAAGATGTCCAGGGTACAGGCTGGTGTGCTGTGTCCTTTTAAAATCGAGAGGTAATCCAGGAATAGTGGCACATGTCTTTAATCCCAGCACCGGCAGAGGCAGGCACAGCTCTGTGAGGTCAGGCCAAGTTTGGTCTATCTAGCAAGTTCCAGGTCAGACAGGACTACACAGTGAGAGACCTTGCCTATAACTAACTAACTAACTAAATAAATAAATAAATATTATATATGTATTATACATTACATAATATATTAATTATATTATTATCACATAATACTTATACTAATAATTAATAATAAACTATCACTAATAATCAATATTTTCATTCATTAAATTAATAAAATGATTAATTTTAATAATCGAGTATCAAGTATTAATTTATATAATTAATTCTATAGTTTGTATTGTTACTATATAATTAAATTATTAATATTTAAGGTATATAATTAAGTCACTAATTAGATAATAAAATAGAAATAAAACTTAATGATTAATAATAAATATTATGTTAATAATTAATAATATATAAATAAATGGCATGTGTATAAATATATAGGTATTTAAATATAGAGTGAATATACTATGAGGGCCTTCTCTACATCTTTGGGAAAAGTGTTCCTTCCTCTGGAGTAAGAACATTGTAACAAGGAAATGTAACACAATGAGCGTTGTTTATGGGACTCAGTTGCAGCTTCCCTGCTCATCCTCTCTTTCAGGTTGTCTCTCACTATTGAACAGCCTGACCCTTCTGTTGTTCCTCACTTTACTTTTCCCTGTTGACCCTCCTGCTTTCCAACTATCAACACAATTTACTTATTTTGTTTTTATCTGTCGCATATGAGCTCTCCGGAGGTCAGGATTTTTGCCTCTTTTGTTCACTGATTTTATCTCCTGCCTCTAGAACAGGGCTGGGCTCATGCTAGGCACCATAGAAATATTTGTTGAATGAATGTGTGATCTACACGTAGGGGAGGCTACACATGATAGCGTCTAAGACTGAACGCAGGGCTGAGTTACAGTGACTAGGAGGAACTCGGACCTTCAAGGCTGTGAGCCTCATGCCAAAGCTGGAGAAGGTGCTTCGGTTTCACAAGGATGGACGCTGTGGTTTCAGTAAAGGCCACCTCAAGACTCGTGCGCAGAAAGGTTTAGTCTCCAGTCTCAGCACTTTGAGAGTTGTCAGGACCTTTAGAAGGTAGAACTAACAGAGGAAGTGGAGTGACCATGTGCTTGAGGGGAATGCCCCAACCCTTTCCTCTCTCTCTTCACTTCCAAGGTAACGCTAGCTGAAGAGCTTTCTCTGCCCTGGGCGCACACAGTGTGATGGGCTGAGTGACTATGGACCAAAACTTCTGAAAGCCAAACTAAGCTCGTCTTCCTTTTCAAAGTTCACTTCCTCGAATATTGTGTCTCCGCGATGGAGAGCTGATAAGACAATGCCCCTGTGCTTTCAGACCACAAAGCTTTCCTCGGACCTCTGGGTCAGAGGTGTACTTTCTTCTTTCCCACAGCCTTAAAGAAAACAAGCACACAAAGGACAAATGCTGTCGAGGATGTGAGGAAAGGGGAACCTTACATTCCTGGTGGGAGTGTGCGCTGGGATAGATAGCCTCAGTGGAAGTCAGTGCGACAACCGGGAATGCAGCTCGGGGACACACCACTTGACCCCACAAGCCTGCGGTTCCAGGCTCAGTCCCCAGGAGTGGAAAAAAAAAAGTGCATCAAAGTGGAAGTTCCTCAAATGCAAACAACAACAAAACTAAAAATGAAACTGCCATGGAGGCCTGCTGACCCGCTCTGGGGTAGACGCTCAAGTGACTCTATGTCATCAGCCCCAGAGACACTCTCAGCCATGAAGGAAAATGAAAATGATGACATTTTCAGGAAAATAAAACTGAAAGTCATGATGTAAAGTGAAATAAGACAAGCTCAGAGAGACCCATATTGCATGTTTTCTCTTGTTTGTGGCAGGTAGACCTAAAAGTGTGTGTGTGTGTTTGTGTGTGTTTATGTGTCTGTCTATGTGCATGTGTGTGCGCACATGTATGTATGTGCATGTGTGTGTGTGTGTGCATGTGTGTGCACAGGCATGTGTATGTGTGCATGTGGGGGGGAGGTGAGAAGAGAGCATGATGAGACTGGAAAGGAGGCCATGAGTGGGGAGGAAGAGCTTTCGGGCAAAGAATGAGAGCAACAAAGGGCGATGGAATACATGCGGCATGAAAGCAGACGGAGAAACAGTTTGGGGAAATAGGCGGAGCGGCGGGGCTGGGGACCAGTAAGAACAAAGAGCGGTCACATGTGTGTATGACTATGTCACACATCCGTGTATGAAAAAAATCAGGCCCGTGTGTGGACAGGCAGAATGCTGGGAATCAAACCAAAATAAAACCGTGCTGACAGTGAAGGCCACACTGGGGGAGAAGTTGGAGCGAGCCTGAATTTACAGACCAGTCCTTTTCCCAGAACTGTGTGGCACAGCCTATAAAGCAAACAGGGTGCCCGCTCTCTCCCCCACACCCCCCCATCTAATGAGCAGCGTGTGTCTCTGTGACTCCGGGACTGACCTATGAGCCACTTAGCCTACTCACTCACAGGCCAGGTGTCATCGTGTGGCTCCGGGACATCTTGCTGCCTGAGGCAGAGATCTCGGGAGGGTGCAGCTCTCACAACCCTCCACTGTAGCCACGTCCGAGGGTAGACAGACAGAGCATCCCAGGGCCTGGCGATTCCCACTCATTCACAGATGCTCCCCACCTGGAGGGAGGCAAGGCCTTGTTGGGAAGCTCTTCCATTCTGGGTTCTCACCACACCAACCTCGCTGTGGAGACGTTTGGAGCTTAACGCTCAGGTGTGTTTGTCTGGGCTCTTTTCTTTCTATGTTTTCTTACTAGTCTCCTCATTACCTGTTTCTGTGGTTTTTTTTGTTTGTTTGTTTGTTTGTTTTTGTTTTTTGGGTTTTTTTTATAGGCACTTTTTTTTTGAATCACGTGCATCAGGCCCATTGCTGGTAGTGCAAAGGATGTGTCTAAATCAGAGACATCAACTGGTCCTCAGATTAGGTCAGTCATGGCTGCACAGAGCCGGTGGCCTGTGGGCAGTCCACTCATATTTTTCCCCCAGTTCTTTAAAGTCCTTCTTTTAGATGCCCCTCTTCAAACTGCCCCCTCCCCACCACTCCAAGGCCAGGCAACTGTGGATTTCCTTTCTTCATCCCCATCCTTCACGCTACCCTTTTCACTTCCTCAGGGTATCTCCCACCTGGTCCCCTCCCACACGCCCTCACGCAGGATTTTCCCCTGGGGCTTTCCCTGAGCAGGGTCAGCTCTGCCAAGGGTCCCAACCCTGAAAGCTTCCTTCCAGCTGCTTGCAACACTCTCTGCTTTCCTAAGCAGGAACGTCCACATCAGCCTTACATTTAGCAACGCTCCCTTTCGGCCCGCTCTGTCCCCAAACTCCTTCCTTCCTGATAGCACTCAGGCTTCCATGCTTCCCAAATTAACTCACAGCACTTTACCCCAATCAGGAAAGTGCTTCTCAAAGCTGGAAGTTAAAAGAAGAAAAAAGAAAAGGAAAGGAAAAGCCACCCACACCATTCACTGTTTTCTCCCTGCAGGCCACCTAGTCCTTGTGCTACTTCAGGAGAGTAGCTTTTCGCCACAGCCGGTGACACGGCTCTTAAAGGGTCAGGGCGGTCAGTCTGGACCCTGGTGAGCACGAACAGTTTTCGTGCTCCGGGAAATCTGTTATCTGCTGACAGAACTTATGTCGGAAGCCAGGGGGAGGGGGGCGGTTCCCCTCAGCCTCTGACATCACACACTTATTATCACTGGGAGCAGGCGTGACTTAGTGTCTTTATCCGAGGCAGCCCGGAGGGAGGTCCAGCTGGCTAAGAGGTACCGAGAAAGCCAACATGGGACGCTGGGAGAGGGAGGGACGGAAGCGCCGCTGCTCATTTTCTCGCAGGCTGACAGAGGCGCCTGAGAAGGACTTGGGGAACTCGAGTCCAGCTGGCCCGTGAGCGCTGTGCCTGGCAGGGGCACGGAGCCTCCTCGGAGGGGTAAACAGCGCTGTCTGCAGCTCCTCGGGGTCAAGAAGGAAGAGCTGTTTCCCTGACCCCGACGTTCCCACAGCCCCCGGGACGGTGGAGCATGGGGCTGCAGCCTTCCCCACCCTTGGGAACTCGGTGGAGTGGTTAAGTTCTCTTTATCTCGCCAGTGTGCCTGCCCGCTCGGCCAGCGCAGTTTCACTTTTGCAAACATCTGTTTATATCCCTTGAGAGAAAAATATCGAGCAGCTGCCCCCAAGGACGCTGTTTCAAGGTGAGCAAGGTAAGGAAACTTTTTTTTTAAAGTTATCTGGGAAGTAGGTTAAGCCCGCTCTGGTTGTTTTTAACGCTTTGTTTTCTTAAACCCTTATCTCCCACTTCAACCAAAAGAATTTACTGCGGACCCGTAAGAATCCATGCCTCCCTCGTGCTGGGCAGCGGGCCGGGTGGAGAGAGCCGTGGGGGCGTGGGGGCGTCTCTACCCGGAGCCTTTGCTGTAGGATGGGGGGAAATGTAACTTGTGGTTTCCCCGCAGGGCGGTGGGAGATGGATAATTACACAGCGGCCCCGGACGATGAGTACGACGTCCTCATCCAGGGCGACCTGGACAGCGGGAAGGTGGACGGAGCCGTGGCCCCGGAGCTCCTCTCGGCCCGGCAGGTGCTGCAGTTCTGCTGCGCCGTGTTCGCCGTGGGCGTCCTGGACAACGCTTTGGCCGTGTACGCCCTGGTGAGGTTCAAGGGACTCAAGCAAGTGGGCGATGTCTGCTTCCTAAGCCTGGCGGTATCGAACCTGTGTTTCCTGCTTCCCCTGCCCTTCTGGGCCCACGCTGCCGCGCGCGGGGAGAGCCCCGGCCACGCGACGTGTAAAGTTCTCGTCGGACTCCACTCCGCAGGCCTGTACAGCCAGGCGCTTCTCAACACCCTTCTCCTCGTGCAAGGGTACCTGGTGTTTTCCCAGGGGAGCTGGGCGTCCACCCTCACCACACTGCCCTGTGCCGTTGTCGCAAGCGTCCTGGCCTGGGTGGCGGCCGCTGCGCTCTCTCTGCCTGAAGCTGTGTTTTATGAGCCTCAGATGGAAAGACAGAAACACACGTGCGCCTTCGGCAAACCTCACTTCTTGCCGGTGGAAGAGCCGTTCTGGAAGCACGCTCTGGCTTTAAAGACGAACGTTCTGGCGCTGGTTCTTCCTCTGCTGGTTTTGATATTCTGCTGCGCGCAAATGAGGAAAGCTCAGAGCTTCAGGGAGCGGTGGCACGATCTCCGCAAGCCTGCTTTTGTCCTAACGGGCGTGTTCCTTTTGATGTGGGCACCTTACAGCACTGTGCTCTTCCTGTCTGCTTTCCAGGAACACTTGTCCCTGCGGGGGGAGAAGAGCAGCTACCACCTGGCTGCAAGCATCCAGGTCACACAGCTCATCGCCACCACCCACTGCTGCGTCAACCCTCTCCTCTGGTTGCTTCTTGACCAGACCTTTACTAGATATCTCCGCGGCCTGTTCCCACGGTGCAGCAATGTCCCGTTTCAAAGCGGCGGGGACCCTCAAGCGGAGCCAAGCCAAGGTCACGACAGTCCCATTGAGCTGTACAGTAGTGTCCATCAAAGGCAGGATGCGTAAACATTAGTCCTTGTCTCTTCGCCTTGTTTTATGTAATTTTTGTTTGTTTGTATAAAAATGGAACGTGGGAAGAAAGGGGGCTGGTTAATGGATTTTCACTACTAAGCACTGGATTTGGCTACAGCGCAGAACCAAGCTACTTATACCAGTGAACTCCACCTCTCCTCCATAGTGCTTGTCCGAGGTGTGGGTGTGGCTGGTGTGTGTCCCATATCTCTGAGAAAGAAACTGTAGCTCAGTAATTTGTTCAGAGGTACACAGCTCTACGTGTAGGACAGAGATCCCTTGCCTTGGGGCCTGGGAGTTATTCTAAGTGTGCCAACCTTTCAATGATTGACAGCCAGGAGTGGCAGCATGTGTCTATTAATGCCAGCACTCTAGGGTGGACTAAGGCAGGAGGAATCCCACAAATGCAAAGGTAGCCTGGGCAACATAGCAAGACCTCCCCCAACTTCAACTTTTTTGTTCAACCAATTACGTGCAATGGATATGCCCCTTTAAAGCCCACTTTGAGGGCTGGGACTGTAGTTCAGTTGGTGGAATGTCAGCCCTGCAGCCCTGGCTTTGACCTGCATCGTGGAGTACACCTAGTATGATCATGGGTTTTTGCTTTGGTTTTTGGCTTTGGTTTTTTGAGACAGGGTTTCTTTGTATAGCCCTAGCTGACCTGGAGCTCTCTTTATTGTCCAGCCTAGCCTTGAACTGAGATAGGTGCCTGTCTCTGCCTCCCAAGTGCTAGGATTAAAGGTGGCTAATTTCAGCTAAACTCAAGAGGTGGATGCTGAAAGATCAGAAGTTTAAGGTCATCCTTGGCTACGTAGTGAGTTCAAGGAAACATTATGTTCAAAGCAAACATTGGCATGGAAACACTTTTCTCAAGCACCTTCTCCTGCAGCTCATGAGAAGAACTGGCTGCATGGAGGCTGTGGGACCCACTAGGCTCTCTCAACTGCTCGCTGTACCCAAGCTTCCCTGATAATTTCGGCCCATGAGGGCTCCAGGTTTCAGAGTTAGTTGTCTCTACCTATGTCATGAAGGCTGTGGTGTTTCAGGAAATTTAACAAGAGTAGATGTAAAAGTATGTTTAGAAATGCTGGGTTAGATGAACACTGTGACCTTTGAAATGTAACACATACCTCAGGCCTCATTAGCCTGTGACTACAAATCATTCCCCACTTCCTTCTGAAGGTGAGTTCCACAGTGCTGGCTCCTCCCACCTGCCAGCCAGCAGGAGGCCAGCAGTTGCCCAGGGTTACCCGTCTGGGGTCTCGGGGTGGCCCCTCTTCCTGCCTCTGGTGTCCCGCAGTCCATTTGGGCCGAGGGCCTTGTGGCCACACATCTCACAGGGCTATGATCAGGCTACAGGCCTCAGAGTAAGTTAGGGACAAGCAGGGACAGGCAAGGAGTATAACCAGAGCTCCCACCCAGGAATCCTTCCCAGGACAAAGGATTCTCCTGTCGGTCATCATCATAACAGAAGGAAGGGGGGGCGGCCTAGTGAGTGAAGGCACTTGCTGTGTGAGCCTGGTGACCTGAGTTCAAGCTCTGGAACCCCCCTAAAGGTGGGAGGAGAGATCTAACTCTGAAAAGTTGTCCTGAGACTTCCACATGAGCCTTTCTGAACATGTGTGCTCGCATGCGCGCGTGCACACACTCACATGAACCACACCCCGAAAAGGAATTTTAAAAAGAAAAAAAAATATGTATACGGTGGTATTTTTAACATCTCTAAGTAACTAAAATTGGAATTCTTGTACAGTGCTGGTGGGAATATAAAATGACACAACCAGTTTGGGAGAGGTTGGAAGTTTGTCTAAAAGCTAAATATGGAGTTACCAGTCACTCCACTTCTAGATGCTTACCCAAGAAAAACGAAAACGAAAACGAAAACGAAAACGTGCCTGTACACACGCTTGAACACGGACCTTCGTGAAAGCTGTATTCATACAGCCGCAAGCTGCCTTCAGGCCACCTGTGCCTCAACAGGCGGACAGAGAAACAGTTGCAGACTACAGAATCCCACAGTCCTCAGAGGTGGAGCAAACGGTGACTCCTGCTCAGTTCGTTATAATTTCCAATGTGTTAATTCTTATTTTTTTATTTAGATATAACTTTAGAAAACGCAGACTCACCCTCAGTGGCTGAAGTGGCTGTTGAGGATGCTTACACAGGAGGAGTATGGGATACATTACAAAAGGCTCACTAAGGGTCTGGTGAATATGCTTGCTATCTGGGCGGTGGTGCTGTTTTCACTGTGACCTGTCGTGCAGCCACTGTTTTCCAATATGGCTGATTTTAAAAGCTTCTGAGGCACACCAGGGTGTTACTTCAGGCTGTCTTGGGGCATAGCCTAGGGTCCTCTGCTGCCCAGGCTTCCATCACATGCCCAGAGTTTCCAGGCAGCACAAGGGATGACTGCACCCTTTCACCCTTACCCATGACTAGGGAGGAGAACGGGGTGGCTTCTCTCTCAGCTGCAAGAGAGAAGAGAGACTCAGGCAGAAAGCATCCCGTAGTTATGCAAAGAGGTTTGGGAAGTTCAAGAATATAATCTCCTCACAGATTTAAGGAAGCAGGTCTAGGCTCTCCAGCCACTTCTATGTTAAACAGAAGTCTAGGAGGGAGTAGCTTCCTTCTCTGACACTCACTGATAGGGATGAACTTAAAGAATGGCCTTGTCAGCATTTCCAGGATGAAAATTCAGAAAGTGGAAAGATCCAGAAACTCTAATGGGAGCTGTAAGTAAGTGGAAACTCTAATGGGAGCTGTAGGTAAGACAGGTGCTGAGAATCCAAAGTGGATGTGGTATACTCAAAAATGGGAATCCAGCAGGGCCTTTCTTCTGTGTTAGAACAAGTGGACTGTCTCCTAAAAAGAAAAAAAAAATTGTGGACAGTGAGATGGCTCAGGGGATAAAGCTGGTTACCATCAAGCCTGTTGACCCATGTTGGGTCCCTGGGACCCACAGGGTAGATGGAGAGAGCAAACTCCTACAAGCTGTCCTCTGACCACTATATGTGTGCTTTGGCGTGTGTGTGTGCGCGCGCACGCGCACACACACACACACACACACACACAAATAAGCATGTAATACAATTTTAAAATAACACTAGCTTTTCTATTTTTCCACAAATACTGTAATAAAAAACTAACAAACAGTAAAAAGCCAACAGAAAATGGCTAGTGTAGTAAAAACAAAACAAAACAACAACAACAACAAAAAAAAACCGATAGTGCTTCTGGTTTGCTTGCAAGCCATTTGCCTGTGGAAGAAATTGCTGGTTGGCTCTATCTGTGAGGAAGGCTCATCACTGTAGAGTATTGCAGGAGGCGTGGGTGAGGGCCTGGGCCAGCCTTCAGTCTTACCATGGCAGCCTTACAGAAACAGAGCACTGAATCCAGCCTTCCAGCTCTCCAGACCACACTGCCTAGGGAAGGGACTGCACATTCCCAGGAAAGGGTGTAGCCATCCCGGCAGGAATGAAGACATGTGTGCCTCTCTCCCTTTGGATATCAAACTATTGAAACAATGGAGGGAATTGGACTTTCCCTGGGAGTCTCATGATAGAGAAGGGGAAGCTGGATGTTGTCTTCTGGGAAGAGATTTCACATGGTTCTGACCACTTGTTAGACCACCTTGGAGGAGAGACTGGACTGGAGACAATGATATGAGGGACCACACCTTGACCAGGACTGCTTGCCCTCTATTTAAACCTGAGTCGTATGTCAGGACCCCAAATATAGACTTGGGTGGAGGTCTGTTACTTGGGTGTTACCAGATTTATTAGGGTCAGAGCCTGAGACCTGACAAACCAGGCTTGGTCATCTGTCCTCAAGAAGTCAACTAAACAAGCAAGTAATGGTAAAAAGCAGGAGGGAGAGAGGGAGAGAGAAAGAGAGAGAGATGTTTGATGTGGCCACATTGGGAAGAACAAAGAGACCCAGTGTCCTCCTTTGTCTCTGTGGTTTGAGTATAACTCAAAAGCATGTAGCATGTAGCAGGGCCGTCTGGGCTAGGATGCGGTTCTGCTCATCACCATGCCCTGGCTCCTCTGCTGCAAGCCTGAATGCGGCTTGGTAAGGAGTTCTCAGGACCCTCCTGAAGCTAACAATTCCAGGTAACACAGACACCTGCGAAGAGCGTACGGAGACCCCAGAGCCCTCTCTGAAACGGCGCTATGAGACAGCCTGTGAATTTTTCCAGCAGAGTGGCACTGTTCCTGCCGTGTGTGGGGTGAGGTAGGGAAGCACGGGGAATATTAGTAACCCAGGACTCCCCCTGGTTTGGGTTATACATGCCTACTTTCTAATAACACTCTTGGCTTCTTTACCTGAACATGCTTTGCAAGCACGCCTCTCTCGGAACAATGCATCTGACAACCTCAGCCCCACCTTCAACAGGATGCCCTTGCACCCCTCTCAAAACAATAGGATATGTTTATTTTCTCTGTCAAACTCTGACAGTGTCTATTCAAAAGGATTCCTAATGCATCCTAGTTAAGGGTCAGTTTCATCAAGCATGAACTGGTTTTTGAGCACATGTGCACTAAGGCAAAACTGTGTCCTCAAATGAACTTTTTTTTTCTTTTTTAAAAAATTTATATTTTTTTTTATTTATTACATTTGATTTACTTGTATCCCCCTCCCTCGTCCCTTCTGAATCCTACCCTTCCTCCCTCTTTTCCTCCTATGCCCCTCCCCCAGTCCACTGATAGGGGAGGTCCTCCTCCCCTTCCATCTGACCCTAGCTTATCAGGTCTCATCAGGACTGTCTTCATTATCTTCCTCTGTGGCCTGGTAAGGCTGCCCCCCCCCTTGAGGGGGGTGTCAAAGAGCCAGCGACTGAGTTCATGTCAGAGACAGCCCCTGTTCCCATTTCTAGGGAACCTACTTGGATACTGAGCTGCCGTGGGCTACATCTGTGCAGGGGTTCTAGGTTATCTCCATGCATGGTCCTTGGTTGGAGTATCAGTATCAGAAAAGACCCCTTTGCCCAGATTTTTGGTTCTGTTGCTCTCCTTGTGGAGCTCCTGTCCCTTCCAGGTCTTTCTATCTACCCCTTCTTTCATGAGATTCCCTGCACTCTGCCCAAAGTTTGGCTATGAGTCTCAGCATCTGCTTTGATACCCGGCTGGGTAGAGTCTTTCAGAGACCCTCTGTGGTAGGCTCCTGTCCTGTTCCCTGTTTTCTCCCTCCTCTGATGTCCATCCTGTTTGCCTTTCTGAGTGAGGAAGTAGAAAAGATCATCCTAAGTGAGGTATCCCAGAAGCACAAAGACACACACAGTATATATCCACTTATAAATGGATATTAGACATATAAGATAGGATAAACATACTAAAATCTGTACACCTAAAGAAGCTAAGCAAGAAGGAGGACCCTGGGTAAGATGCTCAATCCTCACTTAAATGAACTTTTAAGGAGAATCCCCTATGTTATCTTTGCTTTTCTGTGGCTGTGATAAAACATCCTGACCAAAAGCAAGTCCGGGATGAAAGGGTTTACTTGGCTTATGGGTGACAGTCTATCATGAAGGGAGGTTGGGGCAGGAATCTGGAACTGAATGGGGAGCAGTGCTTGCTGTTCCCTGCTTGCTCGGGTACCTTGCTTGCACTGCCCTGGCTCAGCTGCCCAGGAATGGTATGGTCCACAGTGGCTGGACCCTCCCTACCAATCAGCAATCAAGAACATGACCCACAGACATGCTTGCGGGCCAATCTGATGGATACAGTTCCTCAACTGAGATTGCCTTTTCCTGAGAACGTCTAGATTTGTGTGAGATTGGCAAACACTAACCAGCACACTCGATTTGTCATCTTGTGCCTGTGCATGATTAGGCTTGCACACGATAAAAGTCAGATACATTTTGGAAAGAGACACACACACACAAAAAAAAAAATATGACTTATAGCTCTATCAGCCAAAACAGAGAGCCACACTCAGTATGCCAAATTCCTCACCAAATTCTTCCTTCTCCTTCTCTTGCAGCCAGTAACAGGAAGTCCCCACAATAACTGGGGCCCTTGAGTGTCTTCACTCATGTGGCCTGTTGCTCCTGGCAAGTGTGTTCTGGTCTCTTCTATTGTTTTGCTTTAAATAAAGTTTCCTTGGGACTGTTGCAAGTTTGTGTAAATTGTTATTTCAGTTCTTCGGTTAAGAGGCCAAAAACCTGGAGACACTTGACCCCTCCCCACACTGTGGGGCAGCAGGGCGTTCATAGGACCAGCTCTTCCTGTGCAGCCCACCGCCCTGCCAACAGCGGTTCAGATGAGCTTAAAGATTCATCTGTTGGGGGTTCTTTCCGTCTAAGGAAGATGTGAAAGGCATGACTTTCTCACACAAGGTCTGTTTCACAACAGAGGAGATGACTGCCGGGCCATTTTTGGCTTTCTTCAGTCAGTTCTATGAACCGGAAGTGAGAGACGGGTGAGGAAGGGTGGGTTGGGACAGGCTGGACCTGTGCTGGGTTCTTCAGCTCAGTGTGTCCGAGGACACTGAGTGTGTTCTCACGCTAGGCGGGACTCTGCCTTGTCTTCCTTTCTCCCTGTCCCCTGGTCCGTACAGGGTGGAGAGACATGGTAACTGGACAGCTGGATATCTTCCAATGTTAGCAGGCCACCAGGAAACAACGCCCTCCCTCAACAAAGAGGAAATGGAAGCTAAGGGACTTTTTTAGTTCTTTGCTTGTTTGGTTGTCTTATTGCTGTGCAGATTACTTGAGTAAGCTCTTAAAAATTCAACATTTAAGACAAGGGGCCTGAAGTAGAATCAGAGACCAAGAAAACGCTGTGTTGTTTTGGGTTTCTGAAGGGAAAGATCTGGCATATGTGTTCTGACTGGGGGTCATTCTTCCACCAACGGAGACAGGGGACAAGGGACCTTCCCAGGATCTGCCCAGAGCCTTGGGAAACGTCACCAGTAAAGGCAGGACTTGGGTTCATCGCACCATGATGCCATTCTGGAAAAGCCTTGAGGCCCTGTCCCGGGTAGAAACAGAAAATGATACAACACATAGGCTGCATTGAATCCAAAGCTCACAGTTTTTCCTGGGGACACAGGTGTGAGGAAATGACAACAGGACACTGAGCAGGACCCAGTCTTCACGGTTAGAGTGACTGGATTTAGAAACATGATGTAGACACACTTCTGGGCTTGTCTGTGTGGGGATTTCCAGGAGGGTCTCACTGAAGACCCACTGTGACTGTGGGCAGCACCATCCCCTGGGCTGGGTCTCTGGCTGAGTAAAAAGAAGGCAGCTGAGCACCATCATTCCCCCCTCTCTCTCCCGACTGTGAGCACAATGTGACCATCCACCTCACACTCCTGCCCCAGGCCCTCCTCAGTGTGATAACTTGTATCCTCACGATGACTGAAAATGGATCGTTTCGCCTCAAGCGCATGTTGTCAGGTATTTTGTCACAGTGACTAGAAAAGTAACAGAAACACACACTCAGCTGAGTGTGGGGATGGAAGATGCAGGAAGCTTGAGTCTGTGGGACTGGCACCGTGTAGGAGATCTAGATTTCCCACGTCTGTCTGTCTGAAATCGTTCCCTAGAGGTGTTATATAGGGATTTTTCTCTCCCAAGGCCATGAGAAGCACAGAACCTTAGCAGATGGACATTTCTCTCATCCACATTGAGGTCCACAAGAGAATGGGTTTCCTCTTCTTTTTTCCTGTCTATCCCTGCCTTAGCCAAGGGTCCCTACATCTTCTAATATTTGGGTATCATTCTTTCTTAAAAAGCCAAGCAAGACATCTGCAGAATGCCTAGGACCTCTCTTAGGAGGACCCTGCTGTCCCCTGACAATCATCTCCACCACCTCCCTACTTTCCCCTCAGCTACCCCTCATTTGGAGTCCCTGGCCTCTCTTCACATGCTTTCCCCCCCAGGCAGACAATTTTCCTGGATCGCTGTTACCAAAGGAAAGGACAGGAAAGTCAACGAACGGTGGGCATTCTTACATCCTGGGTACCACTGCTAAGGCTCCACAGCCTAGCCAGTATTATTAAAAGGCAGCGGTGGCACACACGTTCAATCACAGCACCTGGGAGGCAGAAGCAGGCAGATCTCTGAGTTTGAGGCCAGCCTGTTCTACATAGAGAGTTCCAGAGCTGCCAGGGCTACACAGAAACCCTATTTGGAAGTCGAAAACAAACTAAACCAACCAAACAAACAACACAGGACTTCATAGCCATCATGCAGGAATGGCCCTCACAACTGCACTCCTTGAGGAGCTGTCCTAGTGCCCAGCCAAGCACACCCCTTCTGATTCCACACCTCTTTCCACTCGGTCAGCTATTAGTTCCCCCATCATCTGGCCAAGGGAGTCAGCTCTGTGTGGCTCTGAGCTCTCACCCTTACTTTTCTCAAGTCATGTGGCCTCTCAAGACGTTTCCCTGGCTGACACGGGTTCTGACGTATTCCCTGGCTCCACCAGATCATTCAGACACGGCTTCTGGCGTTCACCCCGCCCCTTCTGTTGAAAAATTTTTAAGAATCTATTTCAGGGTGTGGCCCTGGGAAGCCAGCAGCCATATCACTTTCAGCATAAGGAGCAGGGTGGTGCCCAGGCTCACAGCGGAGGCTGGCGGCTTGCGAATGTGCCCCTGATACAGACGACTGCTGAGGTCTGGGGTGTTGAATCCTCCTGGAGCTGGACTTACATGTAGCTGCGGTTGTCCAACACGAGTACTGAGCCGTCACTCAGCTCAGCTACTAGTGGATGGGAGAGATGGCTTAGTGGTTAAGAACACTTGTGGCTCTTACAGAGGACCTGGGCTCAAGTGGCAGGATCCACGTGTAACTCCATTGCCAGGGGATCTGACACTGTCTTCTGGCCTCCAAGGACATCCGGCATGCACTTGGTGCACAGACATAAATGCATGGAAAACATTTATACAGTTTATACATTTACAAAATTTTAAAAATGATTTAACATATTTAATTTTTTCTTTATGTGTATGTGTGTGTCTGTCAGTGGGCATGTGTGTAGGTGCCTGTGGAAGCCAGAAGGTGTCAGATCCACTAGAACTAAAGTTACAGGTGCTGGGAGCCGAACTTGGGTCCCCTGGAAGAACAGAAGACACTTTTAACAGCTGAGCCATCTCTCAAGCCCCTTGGTTACTTTTCCTGTTGCTACCACCAAATGCCCGAAAAACAAACAAACAAACAAACAAAACAAAACTTTGGGGAAGAAGGGCTTATTCTGGCTTAGACCTTGAATCATGGAGGAGTAGAAATGGTGCAGGCTGCTCCGTGGTAGCAGCCATGAGTGGCCAGGACTCTACCTCAATACTAGGAAGGCCAGAAAGCAGGAAACAAACAGGATATAGGGCTGGGCTATGTGGGACCAGGCTATAAAGCCCCAGCAACCCACTTCCTCCTTCCTCCAGCAAGGTTGCTCTTCTGAAACTCGACAACCTTCCAAAAGATTGCCGTGGCTGGGGAACCATGCGTTTAGATACATGAACCTATGGGAGACACAACAGGGCAGAGAAGAGCCTTGAAACTGAAATAACCAGACGTTCTGCTTCTCCTCCAGAAATAAAGTGTCCTGCTGGACTATTTCATTAACATTAAATAACGGGGATCAAATAGAAACTTTAAGAGTTATTGTCTGAAACTTTAAAAGTTATTTTCTATTTCGTCCTGGGTTCAGACCAGGGGGACAAATGGCAGAACCACCACTGACCCCTGGTCGGACGCAGAAGCAAAGAGGGAGGCAGCCTTGGTTGGTTAGCCCTAGGGGTAGTTGGCTCCCAGAGCACAGCTTCTCGGGAGAAGATGACGCTGCATTTCATTTCAAACAGGGAAAGGGATTTTGCTGATGTGTCTTTTGTTGTTGTTTAGTTTTTCAAGACAGGTTATCACTGCGTAGTTCTGGCCATTTTAGAATTCTCTATGTAGACCAGGCTGGCCTCAAACTCACAGAGAGCCACCTGCCTCTGCCTACCGAGTGCTGGGATTAAAGGCATGCGGCACAACACCCAGTTCACTGATGGGTCTTTAGTTTCACTTTCTGATTCATTCAAGAAGGATCTTGTCGTTTAATTGTTATGTTTTGCACCTGCACGCATTAAACTCCACCATCAAATGTTTCTCATTGCATAGACTTTTCAGGCTAGTGAAGAAGGACAATATACCTGGCCTTAATTCCACATATCAAATGAAAAAGGAATGAGTTTTGGTCCCAGGATTATTGGCCCTTTTCTGAAAATTCCAGATCTGCAGGCAGCAACAAACTGCCCTTTTTTTTTTTTTTTTTTTTTTTTTTTTTTTTTTTTTTTGGTTAGCAATGGTGAACAGCAGTTAAATGCATGAGGGAGTAGAATTCAAGATCATTGTCTTTGCTTTGAAGAGCTCATTGGAGTAAGTGGGTAGAGGAAGTGGTGATTAGGTGGCTGGGAAGGTAGCTCAGTCAGCAGAGCCTTGCAAGCATGAGGGCCTGAGTTTGGTCTCCAGAACCGACACTGTAATAGCCAGGCATGCCTAGTTCTTTTGTCAGCTTGACACAAGCGAAGGTCATTTAGGAAGAGGGAAGCTTAACTGAGGAAAATGCATGTATAACTATAAGAATGCATGTAGACAAGTCTGTGGGGCATTGTTTTCTTGATTAATGATTGATGTGGGAGGCCCCAGCCCACTGTGGGCAGTGCCATGCTGTGCAGGTAATCCTGGGTGTTATAAGAAAACAAGCTGAGCCGGGTGGTGATGGCACACACCCTTTATCCCAAGCATTTGAAAAGCAGGAGTTCGAGGCCAGCCTGTTCTATAGGACAGCCAGGGCTACAAGAAAGAAAGAAAGAAAGAAAGAAAGAGAGAGAGAGAGAGAGAGAGAGAGAGAGAGAGAGAGAGAGAGAGAGAGAAAGAAAGAAAAAGAAAGAAAAAGAAAAGGGAGGGAGGTTGGTCATGGCATTTATCACTGCAATAGAAAGCAAGTTAGGGTGCTGCACTCTTTCAAAAGAAAAGGTGGGCGGTGCCTGAGCAGTGATATTCAAGATTGTCCTCTGGCTTTCACATGCGTGTACACGCACATGCACGAGATTGGCTGGCGAAGAACACACAGTCATATGCAAACATTTGCTGAAGTGTACGTGTACGCACATAGCACACGTGATCTGGGACACACATACATACTGTGATCTCTGTGTGAATAAACCAGATCCCCTTGGGGAAAAAATAGTCACTTGGCTCGTCCCCAGATTCCAGATCAACAGGCACCATGCCCAGAACTTCAGGACAAAAGAAGGGTTGAACTTGGAAAACTCCAAAGGCAAGTCCAAGTGTGTAGGCATTTGGTCAGACACACGATTTCACTGTGAAATTCGAGGCACAATGAACGACACATGATATGACAAGAAAGCCAACACTGTGTCTCATTTTATTTCTACCTAAAGTGACAGCAGGGAGTTATAAGCACAGCCAGGCCCCAGGACCCCATGGACCCTGGATAAGGCTTCGTGGGAAGGCTCCACAGTTTTGCTGGGTGTTTTCACTGAGTAAGGAAAATGCAGGCTTCTAGGAGTGCTGTGGGATGAAGAAAGCAGGGCATTCAGAAGCAGACTTTTTTTTTTTTTTTTCCCAAATCTATATCAAGGAGATCTCAAAAACCATTTCCTAGCCCTCGTCCCACCATTGTGAGCCAGGGCTTGCCTCATCCGTCCTCTTCTGGCAACTGTGGCCTCCTGGGAACACAGGACATCCCCTGCCCTGACCTGAGGGGCACTTGACTCCACTCTAAGTGAATTAGTTCACGCCACTCAAGTTCACAAGGCACTGGTCCCCTGGCTCCTGAACCGCCCATGATGAAGGCTGATCTCTGTGCTTAATCTGCAAACACTGGCTGAGCTCCTGACTGTGAGTGGCTGTGCCGTGAGCTGCGGACAGCGTGGGCAGACAGCTGTCCTCTGTACCGCTGCTATCTGTCCACCCAGTGCGGACCACACCTGCAACACCTCAGCCTGAGAAGCCCGCTCAATAAGGAATATGTCTCCTCACTTGGGGTATCAGCATGGGGCGCCTGATAATCCTCCTTTTTTGCAGGATGGGGTATCCCAGGCTCGCTAAAACCCCAACCTCTGTTGCCCGGAACCAGCAGAACCCACAAACTGTGGTCATCAAAAATGTTTCTAGGCATGACCAAATGTCTCCTTTGGGGACAACATCAGCCTAAGTTGATTCTGGGTCTGCTCCTGCTCCTGGACCTGACAGCATCTGCCAGGCCTCTGCCTCTGAGTGGGGACCAGATGTACGGGCTGAAGAGGCCACTGTGCACTGTGAGCCAATGCATGCTGGAGCTTGAGGATCGCTTTGAAAATTTCAGCAATCTCTGTGTAGGTGTGTGTTTGTGTGTATGCCTACATATGCACACACACACATGTATAATACATATTTGAACATTTTTTTTTGAGACGGGGTTTCGTGTACCTCAGGCTTTGATCTCCATTGGTAGCCACGGATGACTTTGACAACCTCTACCTCTCAAGTACAGGTGTGCATCACTACACCCAGTGGTGCCAGAGGCTGAACCCAGGGCTTTGTGCATTTGAGGCAAATACAAATGCACTCTGACTCACTGAGAGATGTCTCCAGCCACTCTTCTAAACAGCTGTCAAGAATTAAATTATTATCAGTACATTTCCTACATCTGAATTTATTTTGTCACGTGTGCGAGTGCTTTGCCTGCATGCATGTCTGACCACTGCATGCATGCCTGGTGCCCACAGAGGCCAGCAGAGGGTGTCGGATTCCCTGGAACTGGTACTACAGATTGTTGGGAGCCGCCTCATGGGCAGGGGTTTGGAACCGAACCTGTGGCGTCTGGAAGGGCAGTCAGTCTCTCACCCCCTATGCCATCTCTTTGGCTCGACATTTTAAGGTTTTGAGGAGGTTGCATGTCTGTGTGCACCTTGGCTCCCAAACCTTGACTTTCTCCCATGTTGGTTCCTGGGTAAGTATATTCAGACCCTACTCACGGGAGCTGGAACACTGCTTCAGATGCTCGATGGCCGTGACGTATTTCTGTCCCAGATACTTTTCAGATGTTGTCTTGTCGTGCAGCTTGCTCAGACACTCAGTGTTATCATTGAACAGCAGGTTTTTGGTGTTAGAATGAAACAGGCAAAACTCCGATGGACACTTCGATCCATATCTTCCAAACAGAATCTACATCAAAAGAGCCAACAGTCTGTGAGTGGTCACAGGAGGAGGGATGGGAAAGGCAAAGGTTCTTCCATTTTGGGTAAGTAGAATTGCAGAAAAGCAGCAGCTGCTTTTCCTGCCTGGGCTGACTCCTGTCTGGGCTCCTGGTAGCTCGCCCACTCCAGCCAGGGCCCAGGGGCTCTGATCTTGCCTCCCACATCTTTCCTCCTACTGAACCTGTTATCAACTCCTGTAGAACTTCTTGCTGGTGATAAGAGGTCAGGTGAAGATTTTGGAGGTCCTCCCATGAAAGCTGATCATCTAGAACATTCCCAGCTGTCCAGAGGGGCAATTTGAGTCAGAAGCCTCCCGTGTTTCTATGAACTGGCCCACTGCAGGACATGCAGTCTCTCTCAGCTGCAGCCCATTCTCTGAACCCTCAAAAGTATACCCAGGGCCATCATGTTGTGACAGGAAAATAGACTAGAACAGGGAACCCCAGAACACAGGCAGCCTTAAATTCATGGATGTGAGGGTCTCTACAAACACCAAGGCCGACAGAGTGTCAATCCACATGAGAGGAGAAGGGAGTTCTCTTCAACACGACTCAGGGGCCAGTGTTGGGACAAACTTCAAAATATCTGACACTGAGTAGTTTATTTTAGGCATATTTAAGCACAGCACAATTTGGGGGAGAAAGTTTCCTGATGATGATGAACTCAGCCCCGTATGTGCTACAAAGCCTAAGGCAGGCTTACATCAAAACTCTTGTAAGTTGCAAGCGGTGTCTTCCATGAAGACAGGACCTGTAGGTTAAATGAACAAGCAGGCTCCTGATATGAAAAATGAAGCTCTTGATAAGGGCCTCAAGGAGGGTAGCGCTAGAGATTGACGGAGACAAACGGGAGAGTCTGGAAACCAGAATGGCCTGGCTGTACAGACAGCACAGAAGACCCCAGGCTGTAAACCATGTCGGTTTCCAGTCTCCTTGCTGGAAAACAGGCTGTACATCTCTTCCTTGAAAAGACAGCACTGCATGTTTAATATTCCTGATCTCCCTAGTGCTAATCTGTGAGCCTGAGAACCTCGTGTCTCTGTCATATGGAACTCACTCTGTGTTTGCTGCTTTGCAGCCTTTGTCCTGAGCACTGAGTGAGCATTTGCCCTCTGTCTGATATGGGTCATGGGAGGAAGCAGCAGGAGGGGAAGGTCAGAACTGTCTCTGGGCCATACACAAGTTCAAATCCAGGAGCAGAGAGTCCAGGCAGAAGTCTAGATGGCTCCCTAGAAAGACTCAGAGCATGACGCAAATGACATCCCCAGCGATTAAGCAGAGGGGCTGGAAAGAGAGGCTTGAACACATGAACCACCTCCCGACAGGAGTCCATGCAGTGAGGAATGTGGGCTGCTGGTGTCCATACCTGTTGGTCAAGCATCACCCGCTGAAGGTACTGCACCTTGTCCGTCCGAGACACCACAGCGTGGTTGGGGGCTATGGCCAGGTGACAGTTCTTTGCCTCAGTCACAGGCTTCCGGGTGTCATCAAGGCACAGCAGCTCAAACTCCTCCTGCTTCAAGTCCTTGGCCCACTCTTCAGTGTTCTTTCCTGGTGAGAGACAGGTATCACTAGCCATGGCTGGTCTGCTCGGCCAGGGCATCTTTGCATGGGCATGAGATATTCTGGAAAACCCACATGGGCTATGCTGATACGCAGGAGGCAAAAATGAAGCTTTACCCTGCACAGGCTAGTCGGGCTACAGCTGTGTAGTATTTGTGGTGCTTCGCCATATAGGAGAATCCTATGCAATAACAAAGGGGTGATGCTCATCCACATGGTACCAAGGCTGGTGCTCAAAATCACGATGCTACGATGAAAGAAGCCAGCTACAGAAGGCCACAAATGACTGCATTTATGAGGGCAGGCAAAGCCATGGAAACAGGAAGTAGAGCTTGAAGAGTCAAAGATGGTGGGCTGCCAACAGATGCAAGGGGTTCTTCCTGTTGTTCAAATGACTGTTCTTTTACGTGTGTGTGTGTGTGTGTATTTGTGTGTGTAGCGTGTAGTATGCGTGTTGTATGTGTGTGTGCACATAAGTACAAGTGTGCTTGTCTGTGCAGGTATGTGTGGAGGTCAGAGGTTGACACCTGGTATCAAGATACCTGGGGTATCTTCCCCAGTCACTTCTTCGCTCATTTTTTGAGACACAGTCTTCCACTGAACTCAGAGCTTATTGGCTCAACTGGAAGGCTAGAAGGCTCAGGATCCATCTCCACCCCTACCATCTCCAGAGCTGGTACATGACACCTCACTTGCCTTCTTACAGGGGTGCTAGGGATCAGAATCGGTTCCCAATGTTTGCATAACATGCTCTTTACCCACTGATGTATCTTCCCAGCCCCCTCCTTTTACAAAAGGACTCCATCTATGCCACAGTTTCCCGTCAGTCCCAAAAAGAGGACACAGGCTGACTAGCCTTTGTTCAGATGTCTGGGACTAGAAATGCTCTTGCTTTAGAATTTGTTCAAACTTTAGAACATTTGCACATGTGTATATAAAGAAGTATTGTGAAGGTGGCAATGCAACAATATCCCGGTGTGTGTCCGTCCTGTGCGCAGTACAGGCGCCATCTGGAGGGGACACTGCACGGTGTTCCCAGAGTGACTGCAGTCTGGCTGGGACTCGTCAGATGAGCTCAAGGGCAGGGTTTCCCACTCGTTGCATAACATGTAGTGTTGAAAAGTTTCCAATTATAAAGCATTTCCAAGCTCAGACTTTCAAATACAGACAACTTTTTCCCTCTCATTTCAGTGCAATATGGGAAAAAATGGGGAATTCCATGGGTTTATCAAATATGTCTAGTCAATTCAAACAAACATAGGAACTTAAATAAACATAATAAACTCAAATAAACATAATAAACTTAATAAAATATTAAGTACCTGAGAACCTTAAAATTAAATCTGGCATCAATCTGATCCCTGAGTATCACCCAGGCTGCCATAAATTTCAGGTTTAGGAGGAGGCAAAGCCTGGGTGTGCAAACACGGGTTTGTCGTCCAAGCTTGCGCTTGACTCTCCTTCCTTGGGAAACCCTCACCTTCCTCCTGGGTCCCTCTCCTTAATACTGAGTGTTTCAGACCCAGGGGTCTCCTAACACATGCACGACCATCCAGAGACAACAGGCAGGCAGAAGGAAAGGGGAGAAGGGGCTGAACTGACAGTTTACTGAACAAAAGAGCAAGTCGCCTTCAGAGGCAGAGCTGAGGAGGCGAAGGAGAGACGTGCAACTGGGAGAGTAGTAAACGGATGGCAGGAGCTGAATGCCTAGTTTTGTTTTCCCGATATAGAGACCAGAAGAGGGCATCTAGAGACCAGAAGAGGGCATCTAGAGACCAGAAGAGGGGATCCAGAGACCAGGAGAGGGGATCCAGAGACCAGGAGAGGGGATCCAGAGACCAGGAGAGGGGATCCAGAGACCAGAAGAGGGGATCTAGAGACCAGAAGAGGGGATCCAGAGACCAGGAGAGGGCATCTAGAGACCAGGAGAGGGCATCTAGAGACCAGGAGAGGGCATCTAGAGACCAGGAGAGGGGTTCTTGTTCAAATGTTGGCTGGCACATTTTCTTCATAACATTCATGCTCCTGTGGATCTTTACTCACTGACTCTCAAGGCTTCACATGGAGCTGAAGGGAAACTTCTATTTCCCTTTTTGATAAAAGATATTTACTTACCTGCATTCAGTTATCATTACTGTCTGTATTTGTTTCATCTGGAACAGAGAGACATCGAGTTTCCCCACAGATGCACCTGCTACCAATTATGGCGGCTGCTGCTGGTGGTGGTGGTGGTTTGTGTAGATTCGTATGTGTGTATATGTGTGTGTATGTCTGCGTATGCCTGTGCGAATGTGTGTGTGTGTATGAATGCGTGTATGCATACAAATGTATGTTTATGTGTATGTCTGTGTGAGTGTCTCTATGTGTGTAAATCTGTATGTGTGTATATATATGTGTGTGAATTGCTTCAAAATCACTGTAACACCACAGATGTCCCCATGCTGCCTACTTTCAGTAGAGACTTTATAATTCCCCAGTTGGAGTGGTTCATGCCTATAACTTCCAGAACTCGGTTTACCAAGACAGGAAGACTTCCATGAGTTCAAGACTCATGTGAGGTGCATGATAAGTCCCAAGTTGAGTTATAAAATTAAAGCCTGTCTTTAAAAAAAAAATAAAAATAAAACCAAATTCAAAAAAATTTGGAATTCTTCTAGTCAAGAGTCTGAAGTAGTTCTACTATCTTTTCAAATACAAACCCAGAGGAGAGGGCATGCGACGGTGCCAGGGATTGCTCTGAAGGAGGAAGCGAATGTCTTTACCTACCATCGGTGTTCTGCAAGACAGTGGAGTCCTTCAAAAATGCAACGTTTCCTGAGTTCTCAGCCAGACACCTAAAACAGTTTCCCAAATAACACACCACAAGGGAGAAAACATTAGACTTTTCATAAATATTTGTGACATGCATTCCAAAAACTAAAACATGGAAGCAAACAGGCAAAAAGTTGAAAATATTTCCAGGAACTCATTACTTAACATGTCAGCCTACACGCATCTGTCTGTCTTTTCTCCTTCTGAAACCCCAATGAAATGACACCAATGCGATTTCTATTTTTTTTAGCCCATAAACTTAGGAAAGAGCAAGAGAAGGTAATGATGACACCCTTCAGAATCTGGAAAGACAGTGGCCAAGCTGTACCAGCCTATACAAAGGCAATATAAGGGAGAGATTTTTTTTTCTTTTTTTTTACAAACTACATTTAATACCATTAAAGGTATGAAAGAAATGAAGCATTCATGAAGCAAGTAAAGGAAGCTCAAAAAATGAGTAACTGTGATAGAGAGAGGTTAGGAAGTAAAGGGGGTTGAGGCGAGAGAGGTGGCTCAGGAGTTCAGACAACTGGCTGCTCTTCCAGAAGAGCCAGGTTCGATTCCTAGCAGCCACACGAAGGCTCAAAGCAACCTGTAAGCCCAGGATTCCCTCTTCTTGATTCTGAGGGCACCAGGCATGTAGGCAGTATGTAGATACACATGCAGGCAAAACAGATGTAAAATGAATAAATACATTTTAAACAGAAACTAAAAATAATCCTCAACATAAAACGCTTTAAAGTGATACAGGATTGAAAGATTCAGCCAAGAAAACATGGCAGAAACTGGAAGTGAATCAACGGCTAATGAGTTCTAGGAAATCACATAGTGAGCCACAGGAGAGTCTGCAGTTTAAAGAATGAGGCTGGGGGAGAACTTAGGGAGGAGAGGATAGAAACTGCCAATAAAATAAGTCCCTCCAAACTGAATAATCTGATGGAATGCCCACCAACTGCCCAATCTAACAAAGTAGAAAGGGTTCACATAGAGAAATGAAGTTTCAGAACACCAGAGATTAAGCACATGGGCTGAGGAGATGGCCTAGAATATAAAAGCTCTTGCTGCAAAGCTTGATGATGTGAGTTCAACTCTAGGCACCTCCATGCCTGGCTAGGGACACACACTCTTGTGCCATGTACTTAATATGGGAACGATGCTGGAGTAGCTATGGCACTGTCTTATCACATCGATAAGACAAATCCAGTGTTAAAACAGGGGAAATTTGTGGTTTAGGTAGTGGAAGAGCAGGAGCCAGTGTTGAGAGGGAGAGGGAGAGGGAGAGGGAGAGGGAGAGGAGGATGGGGAGGGGAGGGGGAGGAGGAGGGGGAGGGGAGAGGGAGGGGGAGAGGGAGAGGGAGAGGGAGGGGAGAGGGAGGGGGAGAGGGAGAGGGAGAGGAGAGAAGAGAAGAAAAGAAAAGAAAAAAAAGAGTGGTGACTGAGTGAGGGGAAGAGGGCGGTGCTTACTAGAATTCTCCCCACAAAACACTGAAAACACTCTCTACCCGTTGACTTTGAGGGTCTATGTGGATTGCTGGCTGGACAGTAAAGCTGAGCTCTGCAGGCCTGCCGACCAGTGTCCACTCTCTGGGGTGTCGGTGAAATAGGAGGCTCTTGCTCCTGCTGCCCATCTGATTCCTGACTCTGGATGACAACCCCCCATCCAGAACCACAGTGTCACAGCTGAGGCCCCATGCTGGTGGCGCTGCCGCGGGTTCACCTGAAAGCCCCGGTGTAGCCAGAGTATCTCTCTTTGCTGTTGGGAGCACATTTATTCTTGCCGTTCTTGTCACCAATACACAGGGCACAGAGGCTGGATTTGGGGTCAGCCCCAGGGGCGCAGCTTTGCGTAAAGAATTCATCTGAAAGGAGGGATGAAGGTGAGTTGGTGCTTCCAGCCAGGATCAACACAAGGCCTTTACTCAGCAGCAGATGACATAGCTTGGTCTCAGCTCAGCGTGTAGACCGCACAGATAGGACACACATCATCAGGGACTGACATCCCACCACCAACCAAAGACCCCCTGGAAATCAGAAAAGCCTCAGGCTGAAGGCATGGACAGGTGTCTGTCCAGCTGCTGCTCGGAGGAATCACGCCTGCGTGGAGGGCCCTCTCATCACAGCCTTGTGTAGCAGGAGCTCTGCTGAAGACTATGGTGGTTCTCTGCCACAGAGCCTGCTGGCCTCCTGGTCCACAATCTGACTTCTTATTTTTAAATCAGAAACAGAACCCCCCTGTCTTCTCCCTGGGCACCCAGCTTCTCAATAAAAATAAGGTGCCCAATGGCTGGTACGCCCCATGGTACTAGGTAGATACAATCACATATGTTCGGGAGTGCTGGGTGCCGACTCCCTGGAAATATTCTTAAAAGGCATAGGTTTTTAAATATACACTAAAACGTTTGAAAATGCCGTTTTAAATTGCATTCTTGCCTACATCAGAAAACTCAAGCTATCTTACCAGACTTAGGATTACAAAAAGACACATGCAATTGTTAGCAGTTCAGCTGGCTGCTAATTCGCAAGGTTGGGCATATATTAGTTTTTTAATTAAATGATGTTGAGCTCTGGCTCTCCATGAGCGGGGGTGGGGAGTTGGGGAAGCTTTAGGAGGTGTTCTGTAGGGAAAAAAATCCTAGGTACCCATGGCTCCATGAGGTGAGCACAAGGAGAACCTAGTTATTCTAAAACAGACCCTACAGCTACAGCCAGTCAGCAAACCTCCTGCCCTCCCCCTTCCCTAAGGTTTCGCAGCCTCAGGCACTCACTGCCCCACCCAGGATGGTCCTCCCATGGGACGCTCCCACACGCTTACCAAACTTGCAGGATTTGGTCTGGTTGACAAGCAGGCCCATGGGGATGTTCCAGCCTGCGGTCCTGTCCACGCTGGTGTGGCAGGACTTCTCGCCTCTCACGGTGCTCCAGGTGAAGCCATCGTCTTCTGCTCTAACTGCTGCCACGGCAAAGTACCCTTGCACAACAGATGACAGAGAGGCAATCTTAGCCGCCAGGGTGCACGTGGGTTCTAGTACAGTGTCTCCAACCCAGGCCAAAAATACAACAGATTGGCCATTGTTAGGAGGACGAAAGAAAGAGGAAAAGGGAGAGAGGGAGGGAGGGAGGGAGGGAGAGAGAGAAGGAGGGAAGGAGAACCAAAAATGTTCTGTGTCAAACGGAAACTGATCTGAGTTATGAATAAAATAGTATGAAAACTGACCCTTTAGGGGATAACAATGGGCTGCCTCAACCAGCCACACAGCGTTGCTGAGTTACAAACCTTTTCCTTGGGTGACAGACCCTGGGTAATGAGAGTGGCCTCAGCAACGCACAAGCTACTGCCTGCAGTTGTGTCAGGCGACAGCGGTGATGACCGCTGGATCAGTGCTGGGGGCATGCACCCAGGACCCCCCAGAGCTGAGGTCAACCAGCCCAGCACGGGGAGGGAGCTTATGTGATTGCCATCCTCCTCCTGCAGGTATCTGACACCCCCACTGCAGGCAAGCACCAAGGCTTCCAAAGCCTAGCAAGCTCCGACTCCCGAGGGCAGCCGGGGCTAGCGCACAGAGCCTCGAGCTTGATGAGGCTAGAAGTCCTGGTTCAAAGCTGGGATGAGCACCAGCATCGTATACTGCTGTGAGACCTGGGAAACTCTCTGGGCCACTGTTTCCTTAGATATAACGGAGGAGCAACATTTCCCTTTGCATACAACCCTGGACCACATGAAAGTTCTTCACCAAGTGTGAAGGTCCACACAGAGATTAATTATAATTATTCCTCCGTGTATTTGCATCTGTACATAACGGTTTCTGGGGTGAGCCTCTGTGTGCTTAGGTGAGGTTTCTCTGCCTCTTCCTGAGCATTGGCTTGCTTTTGGCCGTGACTTACCTTCCACTGGTCTTTCCACACAATCAGAACTGTTGCTTTTGGAGGATTCTGAAGGGACAAAGGCAAGCGAAACATTATTGACTACTCAAGATTTACTAAAAGGTCACAAACTTTTAAATCCCCCTACAATACGAAATCAAACTCAAAGAGAAGGCCTTGGTATTTCAGTTCAGCAGAGATAAATACACGTTCTCATCATAGACAAGGGCATGGATAACCACAGCGGGGTGTTATTCATGATAACTGCCAGATGGAACTTGCCCAGATGCCCATCCACAGGGACAATGGTGAAGAGCCACACAACAGATTACACAACTGTGAGACTGACTAGTCAACAGCCACAGCTCGTGTAGCTGAATAGCACAAAAACAATGCCTTGCAAGACACGTCAAACATTAAACACACGTTTCTTTTTCTACTGATTTAAAAGAGAGGCGTGGTGATCTGTGTCTCTGGAAATCAGGACAGCCACAGCTATTAGGGAGTATGATGACAGCTGGGCACAAGGTGACCCCTCATCTGGGTGTCAGTACAAGGTGACTCCCCCTTTCTGGGCGTCAGTACATGAGTGCTATTTGTGAAATGACACTGGCTTGTTTACTTGTATACTTTTTTGAGCCGTTTTTATGAAAAGAGTGTAAATTGTATCGTGTGTGTGTGTGTGTTTGTGTGTGTGCAGGTGCATACAGCATATGCGTGCATGTGTGGAGATCAGAACAGTCTGGGGGAGTCAGTTACTTCCACCATGTGGGTCCTAGGCATCAAACTTAGGTCATCAGGCTTGGCAGCAACTACCTTTATCAGCTGGGTCATCTCAGCATCCCCAAAATGCTGTTGTTTCTGTTTTAATCAAGAAGTAAACCACCTGTGATTTGTCAGTTTGGGGGGTGGGGTGGTGAGGTGGGTAGCAAGGCCCCTTTTGTTTATTCTTTCTTCTGCTTCTCCCGCCATCTTCCTCGGGATCTAGCGAGTGTGGCCACACCTCCCAACTCTCACGTCAGCCTCAAATGGAATAACCCGGAAAGGACACCCACTCCACTTACTCTGGTTCTCCGCCAGGACGGGGACCAAACCACACTTGCCCGCAATGTAGATGTACCCTCCATCCAAGCTCATGGCGTCAGCGTCCCCCTTCTGCAGAGACAGAGGCAGTCACCCACGCTGCAGAAACCTGTCTTCTCTCCTGCTGTCCTCACAGCTCTTGGGGATGGCCTCAAGCAGCACGGTGCTTGAACTGAACACCCCAGGGGCATACCACCAGACTCTCAGTCCTCCGCCACGTCTTTGTGCTGTCTCCCACACACGGGAGACACCAACTCTCTGAGAACAGGACCCAGAGCATTTCTGTGGCTCTTTTCGAACCAGCCTCATGCGTGGAAGACATGACAGGAACAGCCACTCTCGGCTAACTTCTGCTTTTTAACGCAACACTCGGAGCGGCAGCCACAAGTGTGTATAGAATAGACTCAGGGTTAGAATGAACAAGCCACAAACCCAATACAGAGATGTGGATTTATCAAGACTGCAATGTTCCTTTGCCCAGTCTTTTTTTTTTTTTAATACATTAAACCTAATCAGAGAGGAGTAGAGATTTGGCTCAGCACGTAAGGGGTCCCATTGCTCCCCTAGAGAACTGAGTTCAGTTCCAGTACCAGCATGGCAGCTTACGATTGTCTCTAGCTCTAGTTCCAGGGGCTCAGACATCCTCTCTGGTCTCCCAGGGCCCTGCCTTCCTGTGGTTCCCTTACATTTATTCAGGCACTCACACATATATATAAACTAAACTAAATATTTTTAAAATGCTTCCCAAGGTTGAGTATAGATATGGGGAAATATTCATGATATACTGCTTAAGAAGGGGTCAGAAGTATGTAACCCATACAAACCAGAGGTGCTCTAGGCTGCATGTACAGAGGAAGCTGGGAATCCCAAAACTCTCATTGTAAATACCTCTGTATGCAGCCACATACAGGTGTGTGTAAGAGAGAGATACAAAACAATTCTGTATTTTCCAAATTAACCTGATAACCCTAAATTGTTCTTTTAATGAAAAAGGTGGAAATGCCACAACTAATTGTTTCTCAGACGTAGAAGGGTGCTCCTTCATAGAACGCATGAATGGTCCTGATCCCACCCTCTTTGAGTGTGCCTTCTTCATAGTGGCCTCCTGGGTGACCGAGCTCACAGTAAGCAGAGGACCAGGGCCTATGCCTCTAAGAAGCCCACTGCCCACACCATGGGCCACTGGCTCCTTACCATGATCGAGATGATGCAGTCTTCTGTGGAGGGGAATGAGGCACAGGTGATCCTGCCGCCGCTGGCTCGGCTCCACTGGTCACACTTGTGCTTCTCCTCACTGCCCACTGCACACCACGTGACCCGATTACGTGTGGCTATCACATCCTCTGGCTCTGTGAAGGAGGACAATGGTGAGCAACGCTTAGATGCTGCCTCATCCCCACCTCTGTCTTCCTTGAGGACCATGCTCCTGCCCAGATCTGCTGAGACAGAAGAAGCTGAAAGTAATGCGTTCTTCCCTTGTCCACATCCCAGCTCTCCATCTACTTCAGGCCTTGATGAAGGTTTTCTGTGGCTCATTGATGTTCTTTTGGAGGGCTTCCCTCCATCATCCATCCATCCATCAGTCCCTAGTGGAACCATGTGCCTAATGTTCCATCATCCCTCAGAATAAAAGCTCCATGACAAGCAAAACTAGTGTATACCCCAACAGCTGGCTCAGAGGAGCTTGACTCAGCTCTGACCACCAACGAGATGCACAGCCACCAGCGAGTACCATAGTATAACCTCCTGTTTCACCCAGACTCCCTAAGGCCCCAACAGCAGGATAAACACAGCCATGTTCATTCACCCCACTGTAGTCTCTCCAGCCAAGTCTGAATCCCAGCACAGAAGGGGTGTTCTACCTAGCCTCTGGAACAATCCCTCCAGAGCCTGGCTTTCTTGGCTCATGTCTCTATTTCTCACTTAATAAGAGGCCTTGGGATCCTGACATACACAGAGGAATATGAAAACACCAATCCGGGGCCTGGGACATTTTTTTGGAGACACTTCTCACAATGACTTGATTGACAGAAGACGCATGCCTGCACGTCAGTCCCACCCGTGGTTGAGAGACCATCCCAGAGCAGAGCCCACCCACAGTTTCCTGCCTGCCCCAGGCACCCTTGGGTTCCTGCCTGGGGATCACTTACTTTTCCTCAAGTTCAGGATGGACGTGATATAGTTGAAGGTCAGGTAGAGTCCAACGTCTACATACGGGGGAACCCGCTCAAATCCAATGGCAGAGTCCTTGAACAGCAGATCCCTCTGTCCCTCGGAGGAGACAAAGAGCTGGAACTCCGATGCTTTGTCTTTTCCATAAGTTTCCTGTTTAAGGGAAAATAACATTATGGCCACCCGCAGTAGGCAGAAAGGAACCAACACCCAATGTGCAAGTGGCTACCGGGGGCTTGGGGATAATTCAAATGGAGCAGGCGCCTCAGTTGATATCCTTGCTCATGGGGACCACCCCCATTGCAGAGACACAGGCTCAACTACAGCTTACTCCCCAGAAAATGGTTTTGTCCCAAGGTCCTTGGGGTCCTAAGACTATCATCTTGTCCCCACTCCTGCTCTGCTGGAGCCCAGGAGAGCCTGCCGGGAGCTGATGCTGGAGAAGGGTCCAGTGATTCTGCTGTCCAGAGGAGAGTCAGAGTCCTTAAGCTAGCAAACTCTCTCTGCTACAGAAATTAGGGAAGAAGAGATCCTCGTCCCCACACTGAAGCAGGGAAGGGGGACGGCGTGTGGGTGCACCTGCGACTGGCTGAGGAGTTCCCAGATGGCATCTTCCTTGCCGTTCATACTTCGGGCCACTACAGTGTGTGAAGGCACTTGGGCCAGGTGGCAGTCCTTGTACTCCGTCACCGGCTTCCAGGTGTTGTCCGGGCAGAGCAGCTTGTACTGGTGCCAGTCAGCCCTGTTCGGTAGCTCCTCTGGGGGGAAGGGAGAGGTGAAAGGATGAGCTGACGCTTGGCCGTGGCCACGCGCTGTGGCTCCCCTTCTCCCCAACAGAATCCTGACCACAGAGTTGACAAAACTGAATAAAAAACACAGAACTGCTCCCTGAGCACTCCGAGAGGTAAAGAGACGTCGCCAGAAGGTCCCTGGGGCGTGCTAAGACCAGAGCCTCCGGCTCGCTGTGTTGTACTGGGAGCCGTGAATGCTGAAGCAGCTGCTTCCCGTGATTCAGGGAGGCAGAACAAGCTCCATCAAGGTCTCCACAGCCTCTGACAGAAAGGTCCTTGCAATCAGATGGGTCCAAGATGTCACTGTCATGCTATACACACATACACACACACACACACACACACACACACACACACTGCCAGTACAGTACTTGAGAGATAGATCAGGAGTTCAAGGACAGCCTTATCTACATAACAAGTTTGAGGCCAGCCTGAACTACATGAGAACCTGTCCCAAAAAGCAGAAAGAGGAAGAAAATGGGAGAGGGGAAGCTACCTCACCCATATCTCCAGGAAGAGTAGAAGTGACAAAAATTTGGGCCTGAGGAGATGGCTCAGCTGCTGGAGTGCTTGCTGCAAGTGTGGCAACCTGAGCCCAATCCCTCAGAACTGATTTTTTTTTAAGGGTTGTGGTGGGAGGGCTGGTGGGGCACATTTATAATCCAGGTGCTGCGGAGGCAGAGGCAAAGGGGTCCTCGGAGCTTGCTGGCCACCCGGTCTAGTCAAAAAGGCAAGCTTAAGGTCCAGTGAGTGAACCTGTCTCAAAACTAAAACATACATAGCATGCAATAGAGGAAGACTCGCAAAGTCCTCCTTTGGTTTCTGCCTGCACATGCATGTGCGTGTACACTGCACACACACACACACACACACACACACACACAGAATAAATGAATAAAATGAGAGGGGCTGGGGATACAGCCCAGTGAGAGGGTGGGAAAGAAGGAGAGGTGGGATAGAAATGTTAACTATGGAAGATGTGTTCCACATACCTTCTCTCTCCTGTCAGAACCACTGAGTTCCCCATATATTACAACTACAGGTCAATCTCTGACCCTCAATGTTGACTAGAAAACAGAATCTCTTCTAGTGCTCAGTCAAACGTGTGTGAACTTAGAGTCCAGAGACACAAGCCAGAGAAGCTCATTTTGCAAAGCCATGTACCTCTTGAAGAACACATGGCAAGCTCTTTGGTGAGAGTTTCCACAAGGTGAAAGAGAATGAAGAAAGTGTGGGAGATTTCAAGAGCGTGAAGTTGGAGGTGGAGAGATGGTTCAGAGGTTAAGAGCGCTGGCTGCTCTTCCAGGGGACCTGAGTTCTATTCCCAGCAACCAGACAGTGGCTCACAACCACCTGTTATCTCCAGCTCCAAGGCATCTGACACCCTCTTCTGGCCTTCTTGGGCAACAGGCATTCATGTGGTACACGGACATCCATACAGGCAAACACCAATGCACAGAAAATAAAAATTAGTTTTAAAGTGTTTTGTTTTGTTTTGTTTTGTTTTGTTTTGTTTTTTTCAAACCTAAAACAGGAGGTGGACCCAGTAGGCAATCTGATATAGAGTGTCTGGTAACTGAGGATCTGGTGACCTGCAACCAGGATTATGATGAAAGGACACAGGAGGCAGCTGTGCCCACAGTTTCTCCCTTGCCCTTACCAAATATCGTGCTTGCTCTGGTAAAAGCCACATCTCCAGCGTTGTCTCTCAGACACCTGCAAAATGAGAAGAAAGCAGCTAAAGACCTGGGGTCCTTGACCACATGGCTCTCTCTCTCCAGACAAAATGGCCACAGCGTCTGCCCCGCCCACATGGGAGGGGAAAGGAATCGAGCAGGACAACCCAAGATGGTAGGAGAGCAAAGTCAGATTTGATGTAACCGGAAAGGGCCATAGCCAGGTTGCCTTCCATCAACGTGGTATAGTTTGGGGCCTTGTTGGGCCTCTAGGGGCTGGAGAAGACCATGAAGTCGAGAGATCAGCCCCTTCCTGGGCCTTGGGTTCTCCGTCTGCACAGAAGGGAAAGCCTATCTGCACCCCTCAGCAGGTAGTGCACTAATGGCACCCTGGCCTGAGGCTGGCGGCCATGGGCCACCGGGGAGAAGAGAGTATCACTCACCTGAAGGCACCTGCATAGCCGGAGTATGGCTCCTCCGAGGAGGAGGCACATTTGTTCTCTCCACTCCCTGCACACAAGCTGCACAGGTTGGGAAAGCTGTCCTTGTTGACACCAGGAACACAGCTCTTTGAGAAGAACCTGGACACCGCTGTCAAACACAGAAGCAGAGCACAGAGTGGAAGCCAGTCCCAACCACTGAGGCCCTGTCTCCCAGCAGACTGGAAGGGGCCTCCCACAGACGGAAGGCCCCTTCCTCCACCCTGCAGGCCAGGCAGGCACTGATGTGGGCTTGGGAACTCAGGCACACCTCCTTGCCCACAGAACAGCTACTGGTGTCTCCCGTAGCTGATGGTGTGATAGCTCCTTCATCTAGTCGGCCAGCTGCCCTCTGCCCAGCCTCAGACTCATCCCCCATAGGGACACCCACCCAAAGCTGCCTGTGTCTACAGTGAAAATAGAAACTCCCACCTGAAACCACCAAGGATCCCCCAAGCCATTTTACCTTCCTCGATGGGTACAGGTGGCCCTTCCCAATTCAGGTATGGGCGAAGTGTCCCTATCGGAATGTTCCACCCAGCACTCCTGCCAAAGCCAGTGTGGCAGGACTTCCGGCTCCGTAGTTGGTTCAGATGAAAGGTACTGCTGTTCTTCACGACGGCTACCGCATAATAGTGAGTCCGGGGCTCTGCACACGAGCAGAGGGAATAGACAGGGCTTAGCCTGGACAAGAGGGAGAGGGACAAGCCACTCTACCCAGGCCCCTGTAGGAAGGGGACCCACACATCAGGAGGATCTGTCTTCACCCAGAGCCCAATGACTCAGTACCCCAGTGTGTGATGCTAACTAGGTCCGCCTGTTTGTGTTCACCCGTTCCCACTCCACAGAGCCCGACCCACAGCCGCAACACGGACATGAGGTCTCGGGGTCCCCGGGGAGGACTCACGTATTTTGGTTCCATAGACCTCGGCTGCTACAGGCCGCAATTTGTAGGGAGGTGGTCCTGCATCGAACAGTGATCCGCCATCGAGAGCCATAGCATCAGCTTTGTTTGACTAAAAGAAGATGGGCCAGACATGCTTCAGGAGGAAGGATTTGGGGGCTTTAGCCTGAGTTCGTCTTACTCATGTCCATATAGGAAGATGATGGCACAGGTCAAAGGTCATTTGCTGTGAGCAGTAGGCACCACCAGGGCTTTAATCCTGAAGTTGTGTGTGGCCCCTAGAGATGTCTGTTTACTTTGGTCACACTGTTTGTTCTACATACTTTATCCCTTGTTCTTGGTTTCATATGTATTTTCAGTCTTGGGATGTGTGCCGTGTGTGTGCTCTCACAGAGAGGACATGTGTGCTCTCACAGAGAGGACATGAACAAGCGCAGGCCAGAGCTTGACTTCCAGTGTCTTCCTCCACCTCTCTCCACCTTATGTTTTGAGACAGAAATCTTTTCCAAACCTGGAGCTCACCAGTTTGTTTAGGCCCCAGAGGCCCTCCTGTCTCTACTTCCTGGACCCTGGGATCATGTGTGAAAGCTACTGCATCCAGCTTTTGCATAGGTGCTGGAGGGCGAATAAGCATCTTTTCAATGTCTAGAGTCCTGGCCATCCCTGCCCAACAGTGGGGATATGGCACCTATGGCTGTGTCAGGCTTATTTCTCAAGGGTTTAGAGACATTACACAGTCATCAAATTGGCTGCTTAGACATTTTTAAAAAAAATAGTTCTATGAACAATGTGAAATAAGACTCTCATTACGGCTCGGTGCTGTTATGGCTGCCAGCGGGTTGACGGCGAGCGCCGCCGGCTCGGCCAGCGAGGCCCCCGAGGTTCCGGACAACGTGGGCAACTGGCTGCGCGGCGTCTACCGCTTCGCCACCGACCGGAATGACTTCCGGAGGAATTTGATCCTCAATTTGGGACTCTGCTGTGGGAGTGTGGCTGGCCCGGAGCTTGAGTGACATTGATTTGATGGCACCTCAGCCAGGGGTGTAGCCAGATAATGGAACTCCTGTGTACTCATACTTTTCAAAGACAGCCCTCTGTCTATGACCACAAGATCCAGTCCAGGGTGGCACCGAAGCTGAGCCCCTCTTCTTGCCTGAACTTCGACCCCTGGCCAAGCTCCCAGCCTCAGCTCAAGTGTTGCCTCTGCACAGTTCTGTGTGCAGTTCCCAACTTCCTACAGAGGGCAGTCTTTGCCCTTGTCCTGAAGAGTAGGAATGATTCTTGAAAAATATTACAAATAAAGCCTGCACTCAAAAAAAAAAAAAAAAAAAAAAAAAAAAGACTCTCATTACTCCATAGAACTCCTCTCAACATCAGTTTCTTTCTTTCAATAGCAAGAGACACCAGTTCCTGTGGTGAGGACCGCTCCCAACCAACAGATGCCCAGAAAGTAAAGCAGAGGGAGCAGAGATGGGACTTTCCAGTTGGACCCTTGCTTTCCTTCATTCAGGCTGGGGTATTAGCTTACCATGATGTCACGGATGCAATGTCTCGTGGAAGATCTCTTGACACAACTGAGTGGTTGGCCACCCATTTTCTTTATCGCCTTCTGCCACCGGGAACATTTTTGTGCCTCAGGTTTGGACACAGCACACCATCGAACAGTTGTCTTAGCCAGACAGAGTCCTGGGGGGAAGAGAGAAAGGAGCTAGGAATCTGGCAAGGTCGTGGGGTTCTAGAGACTGCCTTTGGCCTATGCCCTCCTTTTTTCCACGTTACATGGTCATGTTCAGTTGCTCTGCTCTAGATGCTAACCTTCTGGGCCACAGGAGGCCCTGGGCCACAGGAGGCCCGGCCAGAGGCCTGAGATTCGGCAAGTTAGAGGTGACGGTGCCCCTAGGTTATCTTACGTTTTATGACTGTTGTGTTTCCTACCCCTTAAAAGAGGATCCACTGCAAAGATGGTTTATTGACTTCCACCTGTCTTGTCCTAGATGACCCTGGCAGGGTATCAGGGGAGGGATGTGGCTCGTGTTTTGCTTTTATGCAAACTGGATCTTAATGCTGCAAACACGGGAAACTCCACGCATTGATGGAGTGATGAGACTGTGAAATGATGTAGCCACTTTGGGAAACAGGTTGGCAATTGCACATAGAAATAAAAACAGATTTACAGAAATATTTAGCATTAATATTCATAGCAGCATTATTTTCAACAGCAAATAAATAAATAAATAAATAAATAATAAAGACAAAGCAACAAAAATATGTAACTACCTAAATATGTAACTAGCAAATGGCTGAACAAGATCTGTACATCCTTTCAATGGAATATTATTCAGCTATAGAAAGAAAAGGAGTGCATGCATGCTATAAAACGAAGAAGCCTCGTTTATTCTAGGTGAGGGCAGCCAAGTACAAGACGAAATGTTGGGTGACTCCACTAATGTGAAAGGCCATAGAGGGCTCTTTTTTTGTTGTTTGTTTGCTTGCTTTTTGAGACAAGGTCTCTCCTTATGTAGCCTTGGCTGTCCTGGAACTCATTGTGGAGACTAGTGTGGCTTCCTCTGCCTCTGCCTCCCAAGTGCTGGAATCAAGGGTGTTTACCACAACACTTGACCAGAAAAGATGGAGTAATGGATGGAAAGTCAACTGGTGGCTCCATGGTGTGTGTTCTGGGAATAGAATGCAGGTCTTCAGTCTTGGTGGCAAGCACCTTTACCCACGGAGTCACCGCGTCCACCCTTCGGTGTGATTTCTGTCAGCACCCCCACGCTTCCAGGCACTGTGTAGCCTTATCAAGTTATATGACTTTCCAGCTCAGTAGTGTCTGGGGCACCAGCGCCACTGACCACTGGGCTAGCCTGCCTGTATGAGATACCTGAGTTAGATATGGGCGCAGCTGCAGGAGGACTAAGAGAGGGTGTAGGGTCAGACCATGGAGGGTCCCCCATGCTGCTACAAAGAAGCCTTCGTAGGGGACAGTGAAGCTGGGACTCACAAGAGAGGGTGGATGGAGATGGAAATGCTGCCTAGGGAAGGGGCAGAGTGGAATGACAGAAGATGTGGCCAGGGAATCAATGAGGAAAGGCTGGTCTGTATGTGATGAGGGGACAGCATGGGAACAGAGAGGGGCAGGAATAGGGAGTAGGGGTAGCTGGGTAATGGGTGAGCTCTGGAGGGAAAGGGAGACCACGAAGAGGGGAACCGTGTCTCAAGCCAAGAAATGCACACGCAAGGCAAGAAGCCAAATGGGGGAGCTCTTTCCTGCTCCTGGGGGGCACAGCCAAGGTGACTAAAAGACCAGGGCTTTGCCAAGCTCCCTAGTTTCCCACCCTGTAAATACCAGTGCTCAGTACAGAGCACACTCCCTCCCCAGCCCCCTGTGAGCCCCGTGCTGGAAAGGAGCGTGCTCACAGCAGCCTGTCCCTGAAGGAGGCAGGCATTGTTTCCTGATGGGACTGGGGACCGCTGCAGCAGACAAGCACCCTGAAGACTCAGTCCTCTGAGTCTGTCCTCTCGCACCATGTCATTTTTCACAATGAAGAAATCAAGGGTCAGAAGAGCGATGCGCAGTCTCACAGTCCTTGCAGAAGCTAGAGTCTAAACTCGGGTGCCCTGTGTGCCTTACATTCCTTCCCAAAGAATGGGACAGCACATCCCCAGCAGGTGACACCCCCAGGCACCTGCACTCACCAAGGGCCTCAAGAAACAGCAACGCAGGGATGAGCAGCTTCATGTCTGTGGTCTTGGAGGACCTAGAGGGTAAGCCTGGCCTCTGCACCCTCCCTGGGGCCCTTTATCCATGCTGGGTGACCTCACAAGACCAGCCCCGCCCTGTTGCCCAATAGGCCTGCCTTCAATCCCCATCCCCTCAGCCAGGTGTGTTAGTTCTTAGAGGCCAGGCTCCTGGAGCCAGGAAGGAGGAAACAGGGACTCCAGTCCCTCCTGCGGGTGCTGCTGGTACAGGAAACCTGGTAATTTCCTTAATCCCCACCCAGTTTCTCTGGGATCATTGTCACAGAGTTATGGTCCCCAACTCTTACCCTTCCTCTGTCTCCAGTGCCTTCTGGAGGTGGGACGTGGGGCAGGGGTCTTTATGTGTGGATTGCCTTGACCTGCGACACTGAAGCCACACAGGTCAGGCAAATGCTCTCTCTCCGTGGCTGGACAAGGAGTGGGGGCTTCTGAAGAAGAGCCAGCTCCTCATTCTGGCCACAGCAGCAGCCTGGAGACAGCTGCGGGGACGGTGGCGTCAGCCTAGACTTGCACACAGGCTTCCCGTGGGGTTCATGCTGCCTTGAGACCCATGATTCAATCCCCGGAAACAGCCTAGGACCTCAGGAAGGAATGCCACCCCGTGCTGGCCTATGTCCCCTCGTTTGCTAATGAGGAAGGGGCCCTGGCACTTGACTTCTTTCCTTTTCTTCCTCCTTCCCTCCCTTCCTTCCTTTTCTCTCTTTCTCTCTCTGTATGAATGTGTGTCTGTTCCTGTATCTCTCTGTGTGTGAGTGTGTGTGTGTGTGTGTGTGTGGCTCTGTATCTGTGTGTGAGTGTGTGTGTTTGAGTGTGTGTGTCTCTGTGTGTGTGGGGGGTATGTTATGTTATGGTGTGGGGCGTATGAAGCTGAGAATTTCAACTTCATTTTAATGACTATCTTAAGTGTGATATTAAAGGCAAGCCATGTTAAGATATATTTTGAGTTCTGTGTGTGTGTGTGTGTGTGTGTGTGTGTGTGTGTGTGTGTGTGTGTAGGGGTGGTGGGGGGGTATATGCACATGAATGCAGGTACTCATGGCGGCCAGAGGTTCAGAGACTGGTTCCTGGAGCTGGAGTTAGAATAGGCAGTTGGGAGCCTCGCCACAGAGTGCTGGGAACTGAAGTCTCGCCCTCCGCAAGAGCAGCGTGCACCCTGAGCCGCTCAACCATTTCTTCAGCCCGCATGAAGACGCCACTTTTAAATTCAAAAGCTACAATAGTGTTTCTGAGGGCACAGCTTGTAAATATGGTCCCATGGTGTACAAGGGCTCAGGACCTAGGGTCTTCAGGCACAGCTGCCTGTCATACACTCACTAGAAGCAATAAATGTGTCATCTGGGGGACATCACCTCAAGCATACATATAGAGGGGCAGTCGGGGCCTTCAGAGCAAACACGGTAAACTTATCTGCACAGGTGTGAACTTAGCTCAGGAGTTCACTTATGAAGAGGTGAGGTGTTAGCCTGAGGGGAGCCCGGGTCACTGGAACCCTCTCCTGCGACTGCAATGCGCTTTTTCTTCAGAGGCAGGCATGGACAATGCACTGGTGGCAAGAAGCATTTTTCTGGAGCGGAAGGTACCTCAGTGAGCCAGCACTGCCAAGGGTTAGCCTGCAGAGACACTCAGCCACAAGGAGCAGGCCCAGCATGAGCCTGCTGAGCCTCCCGTGCCTGGGTGTGAGTCTTGACACACAAACATGAGGTCAGATCGGGGTTCCTGCTTGCCTGGCTCAAAAGTGAGTCTGGGTTTGGTGCTAGCATCCCACCTGGGGTTTGGGGTGAAAGATCCAGGGTCTCTCGTTTGGAAACAATATAATGCAACATGGAAAGTTGCTTTCATCAATAATTGCAATGAGCCATTTCAAAAATGGTGAAGAAACACCAGTTGACTAACTCAGGAGCAATGAAGCATCTTCGTACCTAGGTTGGCCTTGCCTTTTCGTGATTATAAAAGAATTAAGAAATATTACAGCCTACATCTCTGAGAGCCTATTAGAAAAGGGCAGGCTGGGGGTTGCACTGGCTGCTTTTGTCATCTTGACACAAACCTCGACACATCAGGCAACGGAGAATCTTAATTGAGAAAGTGCCTCGCCAAGACTGGCCTGCAGGCATGACTTGGTGCACTGGGGAGGCTTGATATGGGGAGGAGGGAGCCCCTTATGGGGGGGAAGGGAGAAGGGAAAGGAGACAAGGGGGGAAAGGCAAGGGGAGAGGAGGGAGGGCGTACCCTTGGGATGTAAAGTAAACTGGAAAAAAAAAAGATTGGCCTGCAGGCAAGTCTGTGTGGGGCATTGCCTTGGTTGATGACTAATGTGGATTGTATTTAACACAACGCTTCTTAGGAGACATCACTCAGTTGGTGTAAGTATTGGTCCTTTGACATTTGATCTCTTCTCTATTTTATGTGTCCGGTACATTAAGCACATTTCTATCAAACTTCTGTTCCTCACACATGAAGGTTTCAGTTTGGGGCTAGTCAATGTGTAAGCGCAATATTAACCTGGGGGATAAACAGGAACCTAAGCCTGTGATCCCAGCACTCCAGGAGGCGGAGGCAGGTGGAGCTCTGTGAGTTCAAGGCCAGCCTGGTCTACAAAGGGAGTCCAGGACAGCGAAGGCTACACAGAGAAACCCTGTCTCGAAAAAAAAAAACACAACCAAACAAACGAACAGAAACCTAAGAAAAATATGGGGAAGACCCGTCCAGGATTCCTGCAGCGTCGACCTGAGGATCTTCGAGGTATGAGCACTTCTTTCTACCTGTTTGAACTCCAATGGTGTGAAATGTTACTTATGCAAAATAGGCCATCCTAACGTATCTCTTTTCCTTAAGCAGCAAACACACATTATAGACTGCGTTTTTGATGCTCTTGATCGTGGTAGAGAAAACATTTGTTCTCTCAGTTAGTAACTGTCTCTTCCCACATTATGAGACATGACGAGGAATTCAAACCCTACCTGTCTGCCGTGGAGCCCAGGCCTCCATGTAGCCTCGACAGGACAGGGGTTGTCAGTGTGTCTGGATCAGGTCCGATTCAGAAGGGCCCTCCGAGGTCACGTCTGTCCACTTTATGCGTACACACGCAAGTGTGCCCGAATACCTGTGAAGCTGAGAAACACGCCAAGTGAGGATGGTTGCACCTCTCACTTCTACAACCAAAAACAGTGAAGTGAGGACTAAGCTTGAGCCGACACTGAAGTCATGATGTTGGGATGTATTTTTTAATATATTTATCTTTATTTTACGTATCTGAGTGTTTTGTCCACCATGCGCATGCAGTGCCCACAGAGGCCAGAGAGGGTGTCAGACCCCCTGGAATTGGAGTCACAGATGGTTGTGAGCCACCATGTCGGTGCTGGGACTCGAACCTAAGTATTCAGGAAAAGCAGTCAGTGACCGCTGAGCCGTCTCTCCAGCCCCTAATGCTGGGATCTTGAGTGCTGAACTCTCTTGAACATATTAAAGCCTTTGTGATTTGCAGTCTTTCCTTCTGGGGCTGCAGAGGCTGAGGCGAGGCAGTTACGCGTGGGACGCTGCCTGCTGAAAATCGGCTGCTACAGGAAGTGGAATTGTTCTTCCTCCTCCTCCCTGCCACCTTCCCTCAGCCCCTTCAGCCCCTTGTCAGTCCCTTTCCTCCTCCAAATAGTTCCTCTTCTGCCTTCCTGACATGAGTCGGTCTCCCTTTTGCTCTCCCTTAAATGCTTTTTCTCCCTCTCATGGTTCCCTTTCTAGTTTCACCACACACACATACATACACACATACACATATACACACACACGAACACACACATACCACACATACAGAGACATACACAGCATACACATACACACAGACACATACATACAGAGACACATATACAGACACAACACATACACAAAGACACACACACGCCAGGGACATACACACTACACACACACCACACACAAACACACAAACATACACTCACACCACACACACACACATACACCAGAGACATACACACCACACACACACACATACACAAACACACAAACATACATATCACACTCACACACCAGAGACATACACACTACACACACACACACACACACACTAGAGACATCCATTCCATACACACACACAGACACATACCCACAACACATACACACACACATACACACACGTATATAAATTTAAACTTAGATTCTGCACCAGAGAGCATACAGTTTTTGTCTTTCTGAGGCTGATTTACTTTGCTTAACATAATGGTCCCTGGTTCCATCCTCTTTTCCTGCAAATATACCATGATTTCATTCTTCCTTACAGCTGAATAAAATTCCATTGTGTTTATACACTGCATTTTCTTTTTTCTATTTGTCTGTTGATGGAATCTGGACCAAATTCATTTCCTGGTTGTTATGAATGGTGAACCTATAACATGAGTGTGTGGGAGTCTCTGTGAGTTGACTTAGAGTCCTGTTATGGCTTCGTCATGCAGCTCATATTTCTTACCACTTCCCAGTAGGCTCGCCCAACAAAACCCATGAACATGTTTCCAGGTTCTCTGGCCAGCTGGCTTGGTGGATGCCATAGGCTTCAGCCGAAGGAATGAATGAGTGAGGAGAGTAGCTTAGCGGCTCCTGGTTACAACCTGAAGTTTCTGGAGCTCTGGAGAAAAAGCCTGGCTAACCCTGGTCGCCCCTTGTCTGTGTACAAGGATTCGTTTACTCCCTGATCCAGCCCTGACCTGTGGGGCCTCTTCAGTGTGCTGGGAGCTGGCCAGAAACAAAGACCCTGCAGGGAAGGACAGTGCAGGTTCCCAGTTGCCGAGGCAGTGGGGGAGCCCATGAGGAGGCCACCACACAACAGCAAGGGCAGGTGTTCACGTTTTTGTTGCTTGCTTTGTTTGAGGTTTTTTTTGTTTTTGTTTTTCCTTGGCTGTTCTGGACTTGCTTTGTAGACCAGGCTGGCCTCAAACTCACAGAGCTCCACTTACCTCTGCCTCCAAGTGCTGGGATCAAAGATGTGCACCACCATGCTCAGCTCTTTTTTTTTTTTTTTTTTTTTTTAAAAAAAAAAAATCTTTACGTTCCTTTATTGGAGCAAGATTCCTGACGTATACAGTGACGTATTCACTAAACAGAGTCCTGTGCAGAAATTACACACTAACCGTCTAGACAGATTTTGGTTACACTTTGCCTATCGATGGAGTAGCTCCATTTACAAAGTTTCATACATCAAAATGCTTTGGATTTGACCAGGCTGTCCGTTAATCAGCTCTGAAAAAAATGGCGTTTGATTTTAGCTTTATTTTACAGCATCAAAAAGCTTATACGTCAGGTAGCTAGAGCTCTTCATCCCCCCAGACTCAGGGTCACACCTGAGAGCTTCCGCTGCATACCTGGGACGGAGTACTCCCGACCTCCTCCTGGACTGCTTACTCTGACAGGCCACCTTCCCGGCCAGTTCACACTGCCAGTGAAGACCCGCCAGCAGCTGTCGTCCGTACAGATGGCATTAGAGCGACAGGGGCAGTGACACAGTGGGCGCAAGCGCTGTCCCAATGTCCAGGCAACTGAAGGCCCATTTTAAAAAAGGCCAAATCGAGATAAAAATGAAGGGTACAAGTCCGCGGCAGCAACTGTACCCTCATCACTCAGGCACGGAGACACTGAGACGTGATTCAGATCCCTGTAACTCGGTCTGCATGGCCCTGAGGTCGTCCGGCAAAGTGCGTACCAAAAATACCAAGTTAGGAAGACAAAGTTTGACACGAGGTCGTTATGCAGGTCAAACTCGGAAGGTCATATTGAGCACCTGCTCTCACAGAAAAGCATCAGGTCCTCTGTGTACACACCGGTTTTTCTGTAACAAAGCAACTTGTACACACTGACATTTGAGATGAGCATCTTTTCCTTCCAGGGAAAACAAAAAATATTAAAAATAAGGTTGCAACAGACAACGTCAAATCCAAATAAAACCCTACAGATTCTGCTGATTCTTCCATTGAGTGGCAGGGCTCAAGTCATCGTTAGGAGAGACTTTTATTTTAAAAGTGTCACCTTAAACTGCAAGGATGTCCGTTAAACATCACAATTAAACATGCCAAACCCCCAGACACCTCAAACCCACCCTTTGCTGACCTTCTATAACCCCCTTTTTCCTTTTTTTTTTTTTTCCTTTTTATGAAACAAGAGAAAGTAGACAGATACATGTTGGTAAATGCTAACTGTCTGTATTCACATAGAGACACAGTGTACTCTCTGAGCCCAATATACAGAGAAAGGAAAAAAGCTAGAATTCTATGCACTACTACCCAGGGGCCTAGCATTCTCCAGCCTCAGCAGAGCCAAGGGAACAAGAGGGCTTCTCCCCCACCCCCACCCCAGAGAGCAGTGTTGGTATTGAAGCCACAGTTTTTGAGACAAGAAAGGATAAAAATAAATTTAGAACAGAGAAGTGGACATTCTTTTCCTGTTGTGTTTTGCTCAAGGTTATCCCCCCCCCCCCCCCCCCGTAAATAAGCTGAAAACCACAGTGTTAAGAGAGACCTCAAAACAGGGCGACTGAGCACAAAGCCTAGGGGGAGGAAAATGACTGCAACTTGCTCCCAGGGACTGGAGAAAATATAAAAAAGAAAAGAAAAAAGAAAGTTGGAACCCATCAGTGCTAGTCATCCTTACCTTCATCCTCCTCTCCTTCCACCCCTTCATCTTCATCTTCTTCAGCTTCATCCTCATCCCCCTTCATCATCATCATCTTCCACCTCTCCTTCGTCACCATCCGTATCAGGAAACAAACAGTACTGCAAGGGATTTGGCCAAATATCACCGTCTTTGATGCCCTCTCCTGACTCATCTGCAGCCACATCGGGATTCGGAATGGTCAGTGGGGAGGTGAAGAAGCTCTTTGGCTCTCCGTGCTGCCACTTCCCACTGGCCTTATTCTGCGTTTGACTTGAGCGCTTTGTCAAATCCTTTCCAGATTTCCACTTGATTTTGGTGGACTTTGGAGATGGGTCACCACTCTCATTCAGATGAAATTCTTTGGAGAGAACTTTATTTTCAAAGCAAGGATTTTCATCAAAATAAAACTCTGTTCTGTAACCTGACTTAATGTCTTCAAGTTCTGTCACTTTAACTCTGGTCAAATAATGCAGAGCCTCCTTGTCCTCCTCCCCCAGCGGTGCGGACACTTGTGGGTGGTTGACAAATGTTGTTACCCAAAAATTGGGGATTTTGGCCATCAAGTCTGACCTCTCTGGAAAAAAAAAAAAACAAAAAACGGTTAGCAGAGTTTGTTATATTTTTGTTCTACTTTCAAAATTTCCTCACCAGCTTGTTCATTAAGTCTCTCTATTTCATCTTGTACTTCATCAGTATGTTCAATTGCTTCTTGCTGTTCTTTTTTCCCCCTTTGGCAGGCCAAGAGAGACCTCCAGCTTCGGGGCAGCAGCCAATCTGGATTTCTTGGACTGAGGCAGGATTGCCGTTTTGGGACCATGGCATGAGGGAGGTGGCCTGAAGCCAGAGGGTACAGGCCCGATATTCACAGCAGGAAGAAATTCGCAGGAACTCTCATTTTTTTTCTTATTTTGTTTTGGTTTGGTTTTGATTTCTGAGATAGGGTCTGGAACTTGCTATGTAGAGCAAGGCTGGCCTTGAACTCACAGAGGTCTCCCTGCCTCTGCCTCCTAAGAGCTGGGATTAAAGGAATGTGCCACCGTGGCCTGCTACAAACTGGTGTTTAAGAGGCAGATATGGGAAAATGTGACATTTGGGCAGAACCAGCTCCAGATGGGAGGGGAGGAGATGAAAGGTCATCATCCCATGGTGTCCATTCAGAATAGCCATACATCCTCTTAGCTGACAGGAAATGCCAGCTTTGTTTTAAGTCCCTGCCATTGCTCATTTTGGTAGGGGGTCCGTTTTTAAGTATGCACAGACACTGTGATGAGTTAACCAGCCGTAGCTGGAGATCAGACCCAGTGGATCGACAGACACTCTGGGCACCCAAAGGCCACATTCAGGTGTTTGCTTCTCACATGTCCGTGGCCAGCTCACCATCGCCTGTGTTCACCATGTCTGGGTGGTAAATAGTGCCTATACTAGTGTGGGTGAGTTTGCCTGTACCTGGCTATGCCACCTCCATCAGAGAAATAATATTCTCCTATTGCATTTGGGGTGCTTTTAGCCCCACGTGACTCTAACAACAGCTGCATGTCCGGACAGTCACTGTTCCCATTCAGGATAATTACCCCTGGTCACACAGTGAGTGAGAGACACAGTTGACAGCCCCCAGGACCTCATCAGAACCACAGCTGCACTTTTGCCTTTCCACGGGCACATTATCCCAGATGCAGAGCCAGGGCCCCGGGGAATCCCAGCCTTTCTGCAGACCAGGCCCTGTTCAGACCCTCCCCCAGACCGGCAGTTGCTCTTGATCTTATGGAAGCACCATGAGAAGCCTTACTAGCTCAGCTCTCCAGATGTTGGCTCAGGCCACGCAGTTCATGGGTCTCATGGCCAGCGCACGGCAGATCTTGACAGCACTGCTCCTAAGGCACCTGGTGCCTTGATATTGATGGAGCCTTTGCTGGTGCCCTGAAGAGAAAGGTCCGGGATGGACAAGGAGGAGAGAGAGATGGATAGACAGCTTCATTCTCTGCCACCCCCACGGCCTCCTGAGACCCCATCACAGAGAGAACCCCTTAGCTTTTGACCCATGCTGACCCCCTGGAGTGAAGCCAACAGTCTGGGGAGCCTAGACATGGCTATGGGTGGACAAAGCGCCACCATTATCAGCAGGAAACTTAGCTGGCTGAAGAGCACAGGCAGGAAAACCCAGACTCCATTAACCAACATGTCTTGTTGCCAAATATTGCCCAATTCGCACAGGACCCACAAAGACAAAGAACTTCTGTCTGCTTGGCATCGAATTTTTCTTCTTCTTCCTCCTTGTTCGCTACACCTCAGAGTCAGTACCCTCTGACCTCACAGGGACCAACCTGCCTGGGACTGTTCCAAAGACCCACTGTCTGCAATCCAAGGGGCGGCAGGAAGGTCTCAGGCTCCCCGTGCCACTCCCACCCCCTTTCTGAGTCCTCAGCTCGCCCTTCCAGGGAGCACCCCATGTCTCTGAAGACACCTGAACCATGGGAGCACAATCACCACATCTATTCAAATGAAGACTGTGCAGTGGACCTGGCCCAGAGGAGAGTCTTCTAGGAAGGAAGGCGCCAACCAAGTGTAGCCTGGAGGGTGGCCACCGCTGGCCCAGGGTAATAAGGAGTCTGGAGCAGGGAAAACCCCAGGCAGGAAGCACCAGACCCAAGACTCTGCTTCTTCCTATTCCTTGGGATTGCCTGTGGCCAGGAGCGGAGTTGAGACTTCGTGTTTAGAGACTAGGTGTCTCTGGGCCTCTTTCTGCACCCTGTGAGGACCAGGTTAGGTGGGTTCAAGGTTTTCCACCATGTGAAAGAGCAGCCAGCCAAGGTCCTCCTCCCAGTTTCTCTGGGCTACAGATGGCTGGCTATCCCCTCACCAGTCTCTAGGCTGCTGCTCCTTCAAACGTTCTCATCCCTCCATTTACCTCTTCATCAAAGAGGAAGGCAGGAAGGCTTGGGGGGTGAGAATGACTGAAAAATCAGAGGTGAAGTTAGTAGTACCTAGATCAGTTGGCCCGTGGACAGGTCTATTATAGGTTTTACTTGGTATGGTAAATCCCAGCTCCTCAGTGCCATACACTGAGAGTATGAAAATGGAACGAGCAAGGATCCACGTGTTTATGCTCTCGCCTCTTGACCATGAATGTGATACTTTAAGTTCCTGCTTTGATTTTCCTGAGATGGTGGACTATAGCCCAGGGTTGTAAGCCAGGTAAATCCTTTCTCCCCTGCGTTGTTGTCAGGATATTTTATCACAAGAATGAAACTAGGAAAGTACCCAAATGTCAAGATTTAACACCAGTGGTACCCATGCCACGAAGTAAGTGGAGCTAAAACCGGATGCTGACATGTTTGCATGGTACCATAGCTGGCCCGGCACCTCCTCTCAACTGTCTTACCAGGTCTTGCCTCCATCCCTTCTCTCTTCTTTCTCTCCCTCTCCTCAGCTTCTCTCTCTAGCTCTAGTTCTCTGTCCTTCCAGCAACCTCATAAATCTGCAAGTGTGGTCACTCTATTTGTAACTGCCAGCCCGTGTTCCCTAACTCCTAGTGCCAAGAGGGAAAGTCTGTGTCTGACCCATCTTTGTATCCCAGGACCTCACCATGGGTTTGGTGACCTGACAAGATTAGAGATCTGCGAAGCTGAGAAGCCTCCAAAATCCTTTGGTTATAACCCTCATTCATGGAAAGAGATGCCTAGGGAGCACATTGGTTCTCTTCCAACCTCAGCATCTCATTAGATCCCGCCATGGGACAGCCTCCAGGAACTCTCACATCTTCATGGAGTTGGACAGGAGTTGACCTGTGGAGGAGGCTGAAGCACAGACAGACTTCCTTCCAATCTTCACCTAAACCTTGAGATCTCACCCACTGACACAAAAGACACTTTTCTTTCCTCTTTTTTTTTTTCTTTTTTTTTAAATTAGACAGTGTCTTCTATAGGCCAGGCTAGCCTCAAACCCACTACATAGATAAAGATGACCTTAAAATTCTAATCTTTGTCTGCCGAAGACTAACTTCCAAACAATCTTCTAAAACACTCAAAGATTAGCCACCTGGATGGCCCTTTTCAAAGAGAGCTGACTTCTCCAGCACTGTATGCTGTAACCTGTGTTGGAGAGGCTGAAGGTGTTGGGGATGGGAGAGACCATGAAAGCAATGGCTCTGACCCAACAATACTGTTGCCAAACATTTTCCTATTTGCAAAGAAAACTCAGCAATCAAAGGGCTCTCTACTTGTCCATCTTCCTTCTCCCTCTCTCTAGCCCCTTTGTCTCCCTGGGGGCTCTTCTTCACTCTCCTTAGGCAGGGCTGGTCCTAGGACCTCAGACTTCAGGCAAAGCCTGTGTTTCACTAACCCCTTATCTCTGCCTATCATGTGTGTACATTGGGTTCAAGAGCACCCCATTCTTCCTGTTTGTTCCTTTCTACTCTGTGAGACAGCCAGAGTGCCTGCCTCGGCTTCTGAGTATTCCCCCTAACCCTTGTCTCCTCCAGTGCAGCCCATCCCAGAAGACACAGAACCTCCCTTACTCTCTCCTGGTATGTCCTTGAGGAACAGCCTCCTGTCTTCTTTAGACCAGTAGCCCTCTCCGTGCTGGAAATGACTGTGCCCACTGGACCCAGCAGAAGCATGCTCCACAGTCAATGGACGGTATTGGCCTCTCGATTCTGAACTCCGCCCTGTAAAGGCGTGCTCAGCAAGGAGGTATTGGGGGCTTTTCTTGTGGCTCTGACAAAGCGCCTGACTAAAACAGCTGATGGAGTGATTTACTGTGGCTCAGTCCATCGTGGCAAGAAAGGCACATTGGCAGGGTCATGAGGCAACTGGTCAGAGAGAGATGAACACTGATTCTCAGCTCACATTCTAGTTCTGGGTCTTTTGTTTTTTAAATTAAAACAATATTTAAATATATAAATTATATTCTTTCTTCTTTCCCTTCTTCAGGCCTTCCCATATACCTCCCTAGCTCTCTCTCTCTCTCAAATTCATGACCTCTACTTTCTTAATTGTATATATATATATATCACATTCATAATATATATTATATATTCCTAAATATATAAATACAGTGGCAGAGTGACAGAAGTAGTTAAAACTCAAAATATCTCTACTTCTTAACCATTTCCTAGGTCTAGGCAAGTCATTCTGCATCTTTAGTTTTAGCTTTCTTGCATGAAAATGGGAACATTAGGGCCTGGAGAGATGGCTCCGAGGTTAAGAGCACTGATTGCTCTTCCAGATGTCCTGAGTTCAATTCTCAGCAACCACACGGTGGCTCACAACCATCTATAGTGAGATCTGGCGCCCTCTTCTGGCCTGTAGGTGTACGTGCAGGCAGAATGCTGTATACATAATAAATGAATAAATCTTTAAAAAAATGAGAACATTAAAGTGTTTTCCTAATGAAATTGTTAGAATTTAATGAAGCAAAAGTGACTGTGCCAGAACAGCACTCAAGACTATGCAGCTGCTTGATGGATGTTTTGCTGCTGAAACTAGACTATAAAGCTTCATTGGGGTGAATGTTATTAAGCTGCTGTTTACAAAACTTTCTTAAACTACTTATTTGGGGTTTTTGTTTTATGTTTAGTAGCAAGAAGCATAATAGATTCACAAGAACTTTTAAAGTTTTCTTCCGTGCTGTAGTCCACATCTTCAGTGGCTTCATTTTGCGCTTCTGTTTGATTTCCTTCATTCCCTCACTATTTTACGAAAGCTTGGCAATTTGTAAGTAAGGTCACCTTATGTTTGCACTCCCCTTTTTAAGCCACCGGAGTACCAATGCATTTCGCTCTGCTGTCTCTGAGGCCAGTAAAGTTTTAGGAAGCACGTACTGAGTAGCTGTGTAATAATCCTATCTGAGCAGGGCATGGCCTTGTGGCCTTTAATCCCAGCACTCAGGAGGGAGGAGGTCTCTGTGAGTTCAAGGCCAGCCTGGTCTACAAAGAGCGTCCTAGGACAGCCAGAGGTACACAGGAAAAACCCGTCTTTAAAATAAAAGAAATCATAGCTGAGAGAACATCTGCATTCCAGCTTTCATTAAACTCTTTGGGTGCCTGATGTCTCCATTTAGGCCTTGTTCTGGTGATCGCGTTGTAGGCAGAGGGCTTTCACAGCGCAATACACACTTCCTGGACTGTTCTTGCCGGGGGCTGAAGTTCCATCCCCAGAGTCCACATCCCTCAGCTTGTAATGTCATGTAAATGCTGCTCCAGGAAGTTCAAAATCCACAGTCCTCTCTGCTGTCCTCCGTAGGAACCTCTGCAGGTCCAAGAACAGACACTCAGGCTGCTAGGAACATCCAATCATATGATTCTCAGCTTTCCTCCTCCTCAAGGCCTTGACACCTTCAACGTGACTTCCCAGACCACTAGTCAATGGTGTGTTATCTAAGAGCTACAAGAAGGGAAACTCCCAAGTACCCCAAAAGAACAGGCCCACTGGCTATGTCCAAGATGACAGCCTGGACTCTCATGAATAGTTTTTAATGAGTGGCTAATGAGGGACTCTGGGTGTTCAGCATAAGGTCAAACAGTATTGTGAAACCTCAGCAAATACTCATTACCATTATAATTGTTTCCAGATGTTTTTTCGAGCTTCTGTAAATCAGATCATGTCAAGGCCCAAGGATCTCCAAAAGGTCCCCTTCCCACAGGCTCCAGATGGGTTACCATCCTGAGAGCAGTTGCTATGAAAATGCCAGGCCTGCTTGATTCATCACGGAAGGTGCCCCTTGCTGAAGCCACGTGGAAGCCAGAGGGAAGGAGGCGACCTGCAGAATGAGGAACTAAAGAGCCAAGTCTGGTGGCTTAGTAGGTGAAGCAGAACCTAGTGTCTATTTGGACACAAGAGGAAAGAGCCAGAAAACAGCAATTTCCAGGATATTTGGAAATACACTTGTCTTGAGGTTATTCCTATGAAATAATTTAACCTATAAAAATCCAGGACCCCCTAGAGAAGAATATTTCCTTTGATCCATTTTGCAAATGGTGTCTCTAAAACCAGAAGAGGCAATCTATCCTGTGCTGCTTTCTTTGGGCTTCCTGACCTGCACCGAGGGCAGGGATATTCTTCAATTAAAAACAACTTAGTCAGATGAGATGGCTCAGTCGGCAGGTGTGGAGACCTGAGTTCAATCTCCAGATCCGTACGGGAAGAAGAGAAAAGCCTGGGCATGGTAGCGTGTTTGTGCTCGCAGCACTGGGGAGATGGGGACAGGTGGGCTCCCTGGCTGGCCAGCCTAGCCCACGTGGCGAGCTCCAGACCGGCGAAAGATAAAAAACTGTCTCCAAAAAAAAAAAAAAAAAAAGTGGACAGTGCCTCGGAGACAACACCTCGGGCTGACCTCCAGCCTCCACATGCTACATAAGTGCACCTGCGCACACATGAACACACAGTACTCTGGATGAAGAGGGTGAGGCAAGTCAGTCACCACCGTGAGTACGACTCAGTCTCTGCCTTTAAGGGCAACAGACAAGAAGTTGTGCACTTTCCACCTTAGGTGATGAGGAGGACATTCTTTCACCACAGCAGCAGAAGAGGCATGAGGGGTGACGCCTGTATGCAGAGCAAGGAGGGGTGTCTGCCTCCTGCCTGCAGCAGTCTGCCCCGCACCAGGGAGACCTCCTACATTGCCCCAACAGGCGCCTTCCAGCAGCTTCACGATGGAGAGCTGGCTGGATCTGAGGGTAGGTACCCGGACCCACTGGACCTCGTGTGCAGGTGGAGTAACGCTGGCTTTTACTCTGAGGAAGATGAGAACTGTTGCAGGACAGAGGGGTCGACTGAGGGGTAGAGGCAAAAGGGAATGGGGAGGCAACTGCGGAAACTTAGGTGACAATCCAGGAAAAGGATGAGGGGTTTCAAACTACATGACAGTGGAGAGAGGTGGTGGGAAAGGCCCGATGCCAGATGTATTTTTTAAGTGGAGACTAAGCTTTGCTGACATCAGAAGGGAGTGGGGGGTATGAACGAGAGGGTCAAGGACGGCACCTGGGGTTTGGCTGAGAAGCTGAGAGGATGGTGTGGCACTGCCTGACATGAAGGCAACCAGCTATGTTTCGGCAGACTGGAGAAGAGCTCTACCAGAAGCTCTGCTCCAGGCACAGGCCAGCAGACCTGGACACCTCAGAAATCCATGAGGAAAGGGGCTGGGCGGAGCGCTCCTGCAGTGAACTGCCTCCTGGGTGGGCATTAGGACCCTAGTTTGACCCAGTGCCAGACATGGTGGCACAGCCCAGGGGAGGCAGAGACAAGAGGACCCTTGGAGCTCACCGGAGGACTGAATTGACCATAGGTATGGTGAGAGACTGTGCCTCAGGGAACAAGGTGGCAGCACCTCAGGAGTGACCCTTGAGCTTGACCTTTGGCCTCTACATGTACCCGACATACACACAGAAAGAAGCCAAAGGGAGAAATCTGGAACTTTGGTTGAATTCTTTCCACTTTCTCCATAGAACAATGCAGATGCCTATTTATATAGGATGGGTGGTCACCGGCGATCTGAATCATGTTGGTGGATGGTTCTCAGATCAACTCTGGCCTTTCTGACAACACCCACCATGCCTGTGGGAATGGCACGTGCGGGGACTTCCCACTTAAGCCTGAAGCTCCACCTATCTGTGGCTCACCTCCTCTTCTGCGCACAGTCCCTTTCCTGCGTGTGGACTCCAGGCCAGGCTCAGGCTTTTCTCTTTGTGGGCCACCTCTGGTCATGGGCTTGCCGCTGGGATTTCACAACTGAAGCTTGTGAGTGATTGCTTCTGTGAGAGAACACAGGGGAACCTGGTGTCCGGGCTGCAAGGACAAGGGACGCATTCAGAAACCTTGGAGGGAGTTGTGTACAGTGTTTAGAAAGCTTTTAATCACTGCTCTACGGGTCACTCTGCACTGTCTACATGTGTCAGTGAACAGAAGAATAGGCGTATTTGTCCCTGGCCAGAAATCAGGAGAGACTTGAAGTCTGTCCCTGCCTTGCCTACGGCAGTGTTACAGTTTATAGAAAAGGTGTAACAGAAGCCAGAATGTTAGCATCCTGGAAAGAATAAGGATATTTTAAAGTGAGACTTGTACTCCCTGCTTTGGCTGTCTGACCACTGGAACAATGAACTCCCAGAATGTAGAATCTCCCCCAGGATCCCATCCTGGAAGAAGACGGGCTGAAACCCGGTGCCATCCAGAGACAGACTTGCCTCTCAGCAAGAGACTGCATGGAATTCTGACAGCTTTTCAGAGCATCTTGCGTGAGAGATTGGAACTGAGACAATGATGGTGGGCAAAACCACGCCTCAGCCAGGACTGCTTAGCAACACATGTCTCTCGCCTGCTATTAGAGCCTGAGCTTCATATCAGGACCCTGAAGATGGATTTGAAGGGTGATATTTTAGCTTTCACTGTCAACTTGACACAACCTAGAATCACCTATGATGAGTCTTGAGGGGAGACTGTCTACAATCCCCACACTGCATTGGCTTGTGGCACAAAGATAACTTGTGTAAGGATACCCAGCCCACCGTGGGTGACATCATTCCCTAGGTAGGGAGTCCCAAACAGTATAAGGTACATAAGTTGAGCTGGGCATAAGCAAGCCAATGACCATGAATGTTTCCATTTCTTTCTACTTTTGACCATGGACTAGCTAGCTTAACTTCCCCACAACAATGAACTATGACCTGGAAGAGTAAGCTGAGACAAACCCTTAAACAGCTTTTCACTTGGAGTACTTTATCACAAGAACAAAAATGAAAGAACAACAGGGAGTCACTGGGCCTCCTTGCTCCTTGTTCTGCTTCTCACTATTACCTGTCAGTTTCACTGGCCTGTTGAGTGACAGAGACTCCAGCCTTAGGGCTGCCAGGGCCCAGGCTCTGGCACTGACACCTCTAGTGAAAAGGGTGTACCGTGAATAGATTGATCTGTGAACCCACACTATCAGGACTGGGAAATAAGTCTTCCGGCACATGGCCCAAGGCTCTTGAGGCCAGCCATTCTCAGTCTCGCCCTGCTTACTAATTCTTAGGATCCTGTAACAGGCCAGGGTGCTACGCTGATGCCCTGAGCGATGGAACTCATTTGCCAGTGGCAGTGCCCATCTTTTCTTGATGGGCTTCACTGTCCTGTCCCGTCCTGTCCTGACAATGCTCACAGCTGTCCCTGCATCTGATGCCCCTTTCCCCACACACACATACCAGTCTTCAGGGCCACTAGTTCAGCCCCCTCCTAGAGATGGGTAGGGGCACTTTATGACCGCTTTCTCCCCACACACACATACCAATCTTCAGGGCCATCCTAGTTCAGCCCCCTCCTGGAGATGGGGAAGGGCCCTTTATGACCACTTTCTCTTCCTGCAATCTTCTAACCTGCCAAGGTTACACCGCTGCAAGGAGTGTGCTTATGGAATGTTTTGCTGATAACTGTCACTCTATTTCCCAACTGCTGATCGTGAGACAAGATGCAAGGTACAGATGAAGTGTTTTAAAACTTCACCAATGGCAACCGGGGTAGATAACACAGTTGGTTTGATAAGAAGCTGAGTTTGATAAAATAAAAAAGTAAAATTGCTGAGCATGTGGACCATGTCTGTACTCCCAGCTCTAAGGAGACGGGGACAGACAGATTCCTAGGGCTTGATGGCCAGCCAGCCTGATAAAGTTAAGTCGTAGGTCCCGGTGAGAGATCTGTCTCAAAAACCAAGCCAGACAGCCCAAGGGCACACCATCCCAGTTTGACTTCTGGTCTTCACACACACAAGGCACATACAGTCACATACAGCAGAAATAAGATAAAACTCACCATTGGGGCTAACAGTACTGTTTTTGCCTAGCATGCACAAAGCCCTGGGTTTGATCCCAGGTACTACATAAACTGGGTGTGTGCACACGCCTCAAATCTCAAGAGGCAGAGGCAGGAAGATCCTAAGTTCAAGCTTATCCTTGGCTACATGGTGAATTTGAGACCACCCCAAGCTACATGAAGCCCTGTCTCAGAAACAAACAACAGCAATAAAACAGACGGCCTCTACTACGATGGAGCAGCTGAGAGTGGCCATTGTCACGGTAAATTCTACCAGAGTGGACGCAGGACTAGCCACAGGACTGTCATCATGGATTGCTGCAGCCATGAATCATCTGAAGGAATGGGTGGGCATGGGAGCATTAGCAGGCCTTCTGGTGTTGGTCTCCTTGGTTTGCCTGTGGTGTATATGCAAGATTAGAGTCTCACAACAGCGTAATGCAGCCATGACCATTCAGGCCTTTACAGCCATTGAAGCAGGACAGTCTCCCCAAGCATGGTTGGCTACCATAAAAAGCTAAAATGTTACGCTCAGGATGCGAGGCTAAGCACTGCACTTAGGGTCAGCCGCTTTCGACCCAGAGAAGAGCATGTCTGATTGCATGCGGGTTGATGCCCCAGGTCCCGCCTCTGAGAAAAAGGTATCGGACGGGTCTGATGCTCTTTGGGTGGATGACACCTAAATGAACATCAGTACAAAGTCCCAATTTATTTCTAATATCAGAGATCAGACCTCTACTCTTGCCTGATGTGTCTAAAACAAAAAGGGGGAACTGCAGAGAGCTGCGTAATGCCGTGCCTTAAAGATGGAGCTGGTTTCTGCCTTCCACCTTCCCGATGGTGAGTGCTCTCTGTCACGAACAACTCCACATTTGGCTAAGGCCAAGGATCTGGCTTGCTTCCATGTATGTGGACCTATCTGCATTGCCCACATGGCACGCTGGGGTTGGCTACCCAGAGGCTATTTAAGCTGTGGGCTGGCTTTCCCCAGGGTCAGATGATTGTTCAAGGTTCCTGAATAAACTGCATTGAAAAAAAAAAACAGACGGCCTCGGTGCCATCAGGGATCTAGCAGGTTATCTGACCAGTGCTGTCCTGAGGTGCTGGCAGAGCTGTGGCTCCAATCCCCAAAGTCTGAGGGTTGGGACCCACTATTCTGGCCAGGGTGCTCTTAGAAATACATGTATGGGAGGCTGCATGTTTTTGCTAAGCAAAACCTGCAGTCCTTGACACCACAGAGGGATCATAAGCCTCAAGTGGTATGCCTCGGACTCTGCCGTGGCTGTCTCTGCCCCCACCAGCTTTGCTCGTGTCTAAAGGTCATCACACTGAGGAGCTTCTGAATGGCCTTTGGTGGTTGACGGTGAAGGTCACAGGAAGACCAAAGGGGTTGTGCTGCTGCTTAAGATGACAGCAAGAAGGGCTCTGCCTCTCATTGCATGACAGCTGACAAGGGCAAAATGAGAAACCGCCACCACATCCAGCCCAGGGGCCCTGCACCATCTGTAAAAATGGCAGCGGTACCAAGGCCTTCTGAAACATCCTGGTAACTCTCTGCTTTAGGTAAGCAAGCTGAGCACTTGAAGCTTGCTCCTGCAGCCCATGCCCCACGGCTAGTTTCCTCAAGACTAACTATCACTCCCAAAGGCACAAGATGAGAATGAGGCCTTAGCAGAACCTGGCAAGTCCCAGAGATGCAAAGAGGCCTCCAAGCACCTCTCCTCATTAGAGTCCAGAATGAGAATCTGCTGAGCTGCCTGGGAATCCTGTTGAAGCTCCATCCGAAAGCAAAGACTACGCGTAGGGCAGCAGGCTACGCCAGGCTGGAAACCAAATCAGATGAGGGGGCTGCACACCAGGGAGCTACTGGCAAGAAGCCTGTGGAGGGTCAAGAGAAGAAGCCCTTAAAGCCCTGAAAGGAAAAGGCTGCAGGTACCAAGAAACCTGAAGCAGAAAAGAGAGCTACTGCAGCAGAGAGGCCACCTGCTGCGTGAAGTATTGAAACCTATTCCAATCCCTAAATGAACCAGAGAATTCCCATTGGCGTGAAAACCTCACGGAAGATGCAGTGAGAGGGAAATGGGTGGATACGCTGTGATCAGGGATGGAGTGGACTGGTAGGTTCTTTTTGTTTTTATTTGTTTGTTTTTCAAAATAGGGTTTCTCTGTGTAGCCCTGGCTGTCCTGGAACTCACTCTGTAGACCAGGCTGGCCTCAAACCTAGAGAGCCTCCTGCCTCTGCCTCCCCAGGGCTGGGATTAAAGGTGTGCGCTCCCACTGCCCTGCTGACTGGTAGGCTCTTGATAAGCCACTTGTAATTTAGTTTGGATATGACTAGTTTTACTAGTATTGCTTTTGCTTTTTGAAATCTAACACTAGACACCCAATGGGGGGGGGAACCAACCAATTTATAGCATTTGTTAATTCCTGTGGTGTGAAAGCTCCCCACCTTGGCTGATTGCTCGTTATCAACACAGGTGGTCACCGAACTAGCAACAGATAACAATTGCATACTATTATTTTCCCACCACACAGATACAATAGACCTGGGCACCCTCAGGAGCCACAGGAATGCAAGTAAGGGAAGGTCAAAGGGGCTCAGGTTTGCAGATTCCAGCTCATTTAACACCACCTCCCTTGGAAGGAGGAGCAGGAAACTTGTTGACGAGGGTGGGGTGGGGGGGTGAGCAGAAGTCACTGAGCCGGTAATGACGTTTTGTTTCTTTCGGGTCTGTTTTTCCTGGCTTGGGGTATTATTGTTCATTTTGCGGTAATTCATCTACCTACAGGAATATTAATGTGGTTTTAGATGTGCATTACATAAGGAGATAAAAATTTGCTTGAAAAGGCCACCAGAGGGGAGACTTTGGCCTTATAAACAGCCCTCTCCTTGCCCTCTGGAACCCATAAAGCTTTCCCTGATATGGCAGCTTCGACCTCCAACGCCAAGATTGCCGATGGCTGGAGAGGAAAAGGATGACAGCTGAAGGGGTGGTGGGAGGGTTAGTCAATGTTTGTGGCCAGCCAAGTCACCACGGAATAGGACTCTGAAGCAGAGTTGAAAAGAGAGAGGAAGCAAAGAAGGAACAAGGATGTTTGGGGGAGCGCTCTCTGAGCCTTGCCTCTGACGAGTGCCATCCCAAACAGTCAGTGGGTAAGACACATTCTCTCTCAGCCTCCCCAAGAAGGAAGTCCTGTGACCATCCCCCAAATTTCACAAATCGTGAGATCGAGGCTGGAAGCAGGGTAAGAAGCCACCCGAGCTTGACTGTGCTCTCCGCTCTCCACACCCGACCTTGAACACCTGCATGTCTCTCCTAGGGAGGCTCTACCAGGAAGAAGCCAGAAAGCGCCACCCTCCTCCCAACACAGAACTCAGCCCAGGCATAGTGCCAGTGCAGTCAATGGTCAAAATTAGCTGCGCTTGATGAAACAGGGACATCAAAGCCCCCCAGGGGAGGAATACGGAAATAAAGAAAAATATGTCAGACATTCTTGGCGCCTGCTGAAAGCTGAGGCCACCCAGTCATTCTCTCACACATCCTCCCCACCATTACCCTGGGCACAGAGATCCACTTTCCCAGCACCCTCAGGGGCTGCCGAAGGGTCACGGGATTCACAAGCCTGGCCCCCAAATGATGTCCCCTGCCTGGCAATATTCTCTCTCAAGTCTCTGGAGCTCAGTGGCCTAGCCAGTCCCTACATGTTGACAGAGGTGAGTCTCCCTTCTTCCCGGAAGGAAGGCTGGTTGGAGTCTTGGAACAGTCAGGGCACAGTCCAGAGCCCAGGCTGGCGTTGTGGGAATCAGGACGGTAGTCAGGAGCTCAGGGGATAGTCTGACCAGAAGGCTCTGAGCTTGAGACCAGCAATAAGATCTGCCAGTTAGGGGCTGGTGAGTGGTCTCAGTCAGTAAAGCGCATGCCATGAAAGCGTGAGGACCCATGGTGAGGTTCTGAAGGCAGAACCCGTGTTGAAAAGCCAAACGTGTAGCACGCAAAAACCGAGGTGGGTGGCTCCTGAGGAGTGACACACTCATACACATACTCACAGGCACACACACACTCACACACCACACCATATACACATCACACACACACACACACCACACACAACCTGCTGGCTGGTCCCCAAACCTTGTCCTTCTCAAGCCCACTGTGCTTGTGGCTCACAGCTGTGAGCTGTGCAGCGCTGTTTAAGGAGTGCCCAGTAGTCACCGGAAGCTGCTGGGATGGATCAGGGCCTGCGCTGTGGCTCACTGTGTGAGGATCTTCCTTGGCCTGCAGGAACTCACTTCTCCCAGAAAGAGCACCGCGGTCACAGGATGAAGTGCAACTAGGACGACTTCAGGAAGTCACCTAACCATTGTGCGCTTCCTTTGGAAAGAACATAGGAGGGGCCATGAGAGCCAACATGCCTCAGACTCTTCTAAGGCCTGTGGTCATCCTGAGAAAGGTGAGATGAGGAATTTTGAACCATTTTGAACGGAAGGAAAGGAGTGTCGTGCTGGGGTTTGGCTTCTCAGGGTGAGCTCACCATGCCCCAGACCTAGCAGCAGGAGCTGAAAAGCCCTGGAAGAACTCGGTGACATGGGTAACTTCAAGTCGGGCAAAGTCCTCCAGCGAACAAGGGAGTCCAGCTCCACCCCAGAGGCAGAACCAGGGCGCCCTCTAGAGGTGCGAGCTTGTAACCTCCGTGCTCCTTTCACTGTCAAAACCAGGTGTGGATGGGTCTGTATCTGTTGACCTCATTGGGACCTGGTCAGACCCTGCAGAGACTAGTTCTCCCAACCATGTAGCCCTGGCTGCCCTCAAACTCAACGAGATCTGCCCTCCCCTGGCTCCTGAGGACTGGAATTCAAGGTGTGCGTCACGATGCCCAGCCGCAAACGCTCATGTTTAAAACAAGCATTTTGTTCCGGTTTTTACAGAAACATTGCAAAGTTAGTTTGGAGGTCCCCCATTCACCCCCTCATCCGGGACCTCATGGGGCCCCCACACCATCCTGTTACCAAGGTCCACTGGTGAAAAACTTAACAAGCTGCAGGCTGGAGAGGTGGCTCGGTGGCTGAGAGCACTTGTTCCTGAATCCCTGGAGGCTCCAGACAGGCAGGACACAGACACACACACATGCAGGTAAAACAATCACGTGCATAAGGTAAAAATAAATCTTAACAAAAAAAAATCCAGCAGGCTGACATGGGTACATAACTACTAACTGAACCCCAGGCTTTGGATTTTTGTCTGGTTTTCCCACTAAAATCCCCTTTCTGTTCTAGGAGGGCACCCAGCAAGCTGCACTGCATGCCCAGGTGTCCTCGTGTCCTTCGTTGTTCATTACGGTTCATGGACCTCAACCATCCCTGGGAATTCTCTTCTGACCCGTGCTGGATGTGTCTTCTGTTTATCTGCTCACAGGCTTGGGGAGAGACCACCGTGGAGGTGAAGCCCCTCCCACTTCCCCGTCCTATCAGAGGGCACGAGCCTCCCACGTGGGAGGTGCAATCTCCTCACTGGGGTCTTTTCACTATGAAGTTACTGCTTCCCCTTTCTCTATTTGTTTGTTTGTTTGTTTGTTTTGAGACAGGGTCTCACTACAAAGCCCTGGCCGTCTTGAAACTCACTATGAAGTGAGTCTAGCCCACAGAGAAAGAGGAAAGAGGTAGGGGCTGGACCAGGCCTCACTTCCTAGATGAGGTCACACTGTTTGAAAAGGCTGTTTACTTCTTTGTTCAGTGTGTGTGCTGCATACACTTGTTAATGCGTGTGTGCGGGTGCATGAGCACATACAGAAGTTCACAGGAGTGTGGAGGCCAGAAGTTGACTTCCACTGTCATCCTTCATCTTTCCCCATTTTTTTTTTTTAAATAGGGTCATGTTTTGAACCTGGAGCTCACCCATTTGATTAAACCGACTGGTCAGTCAGCTTCAGGGAACTGCCCGTGTGGATTTCCCCAGCCCTGTGGTTACAGGTGGGGCCTGCTGCACTTGGGTTTTGTTTTTAACCTTTCTGCATGTATGTCTGTGAACCACACATGTGCCTAGGGAAGCCAGAACGAGGGTGTCAGATGCCCTGGGACTGGAGCCACAGTCAGCTGTGAGCTGCCACATGGGTGCTGGGTATTGAACCCAGGTCCCTCTGGAAGAGCAGTCTCTTAGCTTCCGAGTCATCACTCCATCCCCGATTTTACGTGAATTCTGGGAGCTGAACCCAAGCCTTTCTGTCTGAGCAGCCACCTCCCTGCTCCACTCCTCCATCCATTTATCCATTCTTTTGTATCTTTATGGTTAGATGATTATTAGATTTTAATCTAATACTAACTTGGTCAGGGGTTCTAATTGCTCCAGTGACACACCATGACCAAAAAACAAGTTGGGGAGGAAAAGGTTTTTTTGGGCTTGCGGTTACACATCACTGTTTATGTTGAAGGAAGTCAGGACAGGAACTCAAACAGGACGGGAACCTAAGGCCAGGAGCTGAGAGGCAGAGAACACGGAGGCTTACTCACCATGACCGGCTCAGCCTGCTGGCCCAGGGGAGCCACACCTGCAAGGGTCTGGGCCCTTCCCCATATAGTTTGGCTAAACTAGGAAGAGAAAAACTCCTAGCTTCCCTCCACCTCTCCTAAGCCAGTGTTAAAGTCCACAGAAAGGATGAGACAAAAGCTAAGAACCTTGAGTGTGTTAATCCGGCTGCCCAGGAGCCACGAGAGAAACCAACCTTCCTCTGGGCGGGTCGGCGGGTGCCCGGCCTTTGTAATCTTCCTGGCTGGCTCCCCAAGGAGTTCTGTTCTGTGGAGTCTATTTGAGTGTTCCTATTTCAGTGGCCTGAGGAGGGAGGCAGACACACATCTGTTCAGAACATCTCCTTTCCCGACATGCTCTTCAGGGGTGCAGCCATTGGTGAGGTGCACTTGCTCCAAGCTTCCACCCACGCTGCTGTAAACAACATTAACATCATCAGGACACACACACACACACGCACACACACGGGGGGGGCGTTACACACACGCGCACACGCACACACGGGGGGGTGGGCGTAGGGGATGGGACCACCTCTGTCCACCTTCCTTCCTCCCCACAATTCTCTCTCCCGTGTTCATGTCTACTTATTTGGTTTTGTTTTGTGACTCACCAGCACTACCCAGGACCACCTGTGTGACTGTGGGTTTGGAGTTATTTGTCGGAACCTGGTGGGCTCAGCAGAGCGTACACAACTAAGGAAGGTGAAACTGTGACCCCCCCCTCCCTCCTATGTATGAAAATATAATGAAATACATTATTACGTATAATTAACATATGCTAATAAAGCATTTTTTAAGTTTTTAAAAAGTTTACGTGTGTGAGTGTTCGCTTCGATGTCTGTCTGTGCACCACATACATTCCTGGAGTCCTGTGGAGGTCGGAAGTCCTGGAACTGAAGTTACTGCTGGTGGTTGAGGCTACACGGAACAGCTTTCTCGGTAGAGAGCGCTAAAGACATACTGCAAGAAGAGCAGGCTGCAGGATAAAGGGGTGAAGAAAATCCACCAATCCCTGGACAGGAAAACCCTCCAATCACCAGGGAGCTTCAAAATCAGGCGATATAATCCCTCCAATCCCAGGCCACCCTGGAAAGCCTCCCTGCCCCAAAATTCCTATACAAGCCCTGCCTTCTGCTGCGCTTTCTGCTGCTTTTCTCCCTAGCGAAACCTGCTAAGGTTCTTAATACAGTTCATGTTGTGGGTGACCCCCACCCATAAAATGTTTTCTGTTGCTACTTCACAACTATGATTTTGCTAGTCACGAATCGTAACGTAAATATCCGAGTTTTCCAATGGCCTTAGGCGACCCACAAGTTGAGAACCGCTTCTGTGTAGACGGTGGACCCCGTTTTCTGCTGCCCTTTCAACATGGACTCAGAGACCCGGGCAGTTGGGCACTCCATCCTTTTTCACAGCTTCTGGTTAGGTCCGCCCCTCAGCCTCTGCCTGGCGGGCGGTCCAAAGATGAGATACTGAGCTGTCATATCTACTACATGCTTCTACATGGCTCGGGCTCCTCTACTTCTCAGCTAGTGCTTGCTCAGCAACTCCAGGCCCCACCAGAACGTGCAAACCAGTCAGGCCATCTACTCGCTGGTGGGCTGAACTCTTTCCAGGTTTGCCCACCCTTGGGACTGTCAGCTTCACAGGCAAGCTCAGGCACACCCAACATGAGAAAGAAGGCTTGATGACAGTCAGAAATTGCCGTGATACTGGATAGCTCTATAAACCGGAAGTCAGTGCTTTTTCAAGCGGCATCTAAGGGCCTTGGGTTTTTATAGATTTAAAACAAAAATAGGGCCAGGAGATAGCTCAGTCAGAAAAAGGTGTTTGCCTTGAAGATAGATAGATAGATAGATAGATAGATAGATAGATAGATAGATAGATAGATAGATAGATAGAGTAGATAAATGAGTAGATAAATAAGTAAATAAATAAATAATAAACCAGGCATGGCGATGCACTTACATCCCAGCATCGGAGAGGAAGAAACCTGGATTTCTGGGGCTTCTCTTCCTGCCCCTCCCAACGCACGCACACCTACCGCATTTCCGTTCTTCCCGTTACACTTCCGGCAGGCCACTTCCCACGTGCTCATGGGATTTGCATTTCTGCCCACCTTCTAGCCTCTTGGCTGTGGAGGGGCAAAGACTGAATTAGTTAAATTCTCATTTCAGATAAGCAACGTTTAGTATTTGCTACTAACTTTGAATCAAAATAAAATAAAACCCCATGCAGAACCACGCAATTGACCCTTTGACCCATTGCCCTTTAGAGGCATCCCTTTGTGAGCCCGAGTTCCCAACATTCATTTCAAGATAGGCGATTTTTGTGGCCCAGGGTTAGAAAGGATTCTATGAGACCAAGAATTTTTAAAATGTTTTTAATTATTTGTTTTCACACATTTTTGAAACCTTTACAACAGTATTCCAATCTTCCAGTCTGCAAACAGTGGGCTTCTGAGGAGGTTGAATTGGGAACAAGCAGGCCTTGTTGCTCTTGTCTTGTTGACTTACCCAGAGCACAGAACCCCTGGGAAGGGGCAGGAGGATTTCTGCAGTGTTTTCCTAGGGCTGCCATACAAATAGAAGTCGAATATTGAGTCCATGCCGCCAGTCAGCACAGAGAGCAGAGGCAAACGTTGGAATCTTTAAGTCGGCCTCATTCAGAGAGCCGGCAGTCTCAAAGAAGCAGCATCCTGGGAATCTGCCATCCCTGCATCTCCAGCTAACAGACTTAGCAGAGAATGGCAGCAAAACCAGTTCTACAGTGCAGTCTTTATCCTCTGGTTGGGGTCAATGGGCTCTGACCCCTGAGGCTCTGGCCTCCTTACCTCCTTATGGTCCCCACACGTCTCCCTCATTACCATCTCTCTGTGCAGCTGGGTTCACACACTCCCAGGGCTGCTGAACTGTGCTGAGTCAAAGGTTAACTTAGAACAAACAAATCTTTGGCAGCTGTCCATGCCGAGCCCTCTGGGATGTGTATGGGCACATTTCTTCCCAACATGAAGTACAAACGTGCCCTTATAAAATAGAACATGAGTCCCATCCATTGTTCCTGTTGTCACAGCTAGACCACAAACCAGATGACCTAAGACAATAAAAATTTATTCTCACAGTTCTGCAAGCCAGGGGCCCAAAGTCTAGCTGTCTGCAATCCTTCCATCCATTCAGAGGTGCTAAAGAGAAACTTCTCCTGCCTCCTCAGGTTCCAAGCATTTCTTTGCTTGTGACAGTCTAACTCTAATCTCCAATGGCCTTCCTTCTATGCTCCTGTGACACACCTCCCTCTGCCCTCCATTGTAAAGATGCCTGCTGTTGGACTTTGACCCATGTAAGCCAAGAATCATCTTATAATACAATTTTTCTTAATGTGTCTCAACCCAGCTTTGAGTTCCTAGCCAAGGGCCTGGTCAGTTTTTCTTCTTCAACACCCTGCCATGTCTATACTCTAACCATTCCTTGTCCACCACACTGTGGACCACTGGATATCTGTTCCTAACAGCCTCGAGCCCCAATACGAGACAATTAAGGGCAAATAAAGTACAGCCCCGATGCTCAGGAGGCCTCAAAATTATTCAAATGAGCCTGTTCCTGGGAAGCTGGAAAGCCTCGTGCTGTAGCAACTCCAGTTTCCCAGAGTAACATCCACTGACGTTAACCGGAGCAACTGTGACTGATGCTCCCTCACACTAGGAAAGGGTCCTTAGCCCTTGGAGTGAGATTCCAGCCACTGCGTTCTATGTTCCCTCCTGGGTGTACATAATTCTGCCCCAACCACACCCGATCTCAGGGGGTGCCACAGTACATAGGAGACGGACAGTTAGCCAAGGAAGGGGGTGTCATCCATACAGCTACGGAGAAGCTGTCACCCCTGCCGGGGTCAGACTTTTCAGTGACTTAGCCATGATGGAGTTGCTCAGGCCCCTGTCGGCAATCCTTCAGCCATGTTTCTGTAAGTAATGCCAGTAAACTCATGCTAGGCTTGGGGAAAAGGGTCACTTTTGTCTGTGGTTGTTGACCTACCTGGGGTTGACTAGACAGCAACTCATTTTCCCAGGAGAGGCTAATGCAAGCCTGGCTTTGAACCTCATCGAGACAGGGTTTCTCTGTGTAGCCTTTGCTTTCCTGAAACTCACTCTGTAGACCATGCTGGTCTTGAACTCACAGAGATCTGCCTGCCTCTGCCTCCCGAGTGCTGGGGTTAAAGGCGTGCATCGCCACCACCAGGCTTTAAACCTTTGTATTCAGTTGTTGACCTGTTCATATTGAGTCCACAGCCAACACTGTAATTGGGACATGAACAAAGCTCCCCTAACACATGTATTTTCTATATTAGAAACACAGCGGCCTTCTTTCTCTTGGGAACACATCAGCATCAGCTCCAGGGGTTACACAATGAGATGAGGCCCCAAAATGTGAAGAATATGGCACCACTGAGCACAAATAGAGCATCTGTTTATTAAAGGCTGGTTTGGGCGAGCAGGCAGGTGGAAAGAGAAGCCGAACCACCTCCCAAATGTAGTTAATTTGTAACTGAGCAGATACATTTGAGAAACGAAACAAGGACAGGAAGAAAAGAGTACACCGAGGTTGTTGTGACTTGGCCCAGATGCCATGCAGAGAAATCTCAGTTTCCAAACGTCAGGCTCTCTTTCCAAATGTCACAGGAAGCCCCTCCCCTTGTTTCCTTTCTTTCTTCCAGGCTGAGGAGCTTTCAGCTTGGGAAATAGCCCGCCAGGGTGATAGGTCAATGGCCAGCTGGGTGATAGGAAGACCCACCCTGTCTGTGGATAGGGTCTTGGGGGGTAGACACTCAGAATCTTATCTGCCTTCCCTAGAGTGCTGCCTGCTCCAACTCTGGCCCTGCTCTACCTAGCTCTCCTTTGGTTTGGGGTGATGGTGAAGCTTCTTGTGGTAGAAGGCAATGGGACCCTGTTGGTCTTAGGCCAGCAGCCTCCCACCCACGTGGGAGGTGGGACACATCACCTAATCCCCAACTTTGATTCTGGTAAGTGGGGAATTTGGGCCTGAGACCTCTCTGCTCAGGTTCTGGTTGGTAGGCAGGGGAACAGCTAGATGTTTTCAGATAGCCATCCTCCTGAGAAACTAGGTGAGAAAGAGGACTTCAAAGTTCGGGAATCCCAGGGAGGTCCCTTCTGCCCCCAGCAGGAGCTCAGCAGCCCAGTCGATGCAGATTTTCAAATGTTAGAAAGGGAAAAGGCAAGTGCGGCTTCCGCCATCCAGGATTCTGTGCCAGCGCGAGCTCATTCCTGATTTGAACGCCAATGCCCTCTTCCTCACTAGTATACTGAGACATAAAAACCGAAGCTCCAAGTTTTGTCATTTTTTTGTGGTTGTCCACTGCTGTCCTCTGAACTTGGGAACAGACTCAACTGACCTTTGTCCCTGGGGCAAAAAGATCTGAACTACAGTCCCAATTCAAGTCTTCAAAGGGATCGCCAGCCTGAGACCCCACTGTCGTCTGAAGTGGATAACTCTTGATACAGGTCTGTCCAGGCCCACAAGACACTGCCCGGGCAAACGGAACCCTGCCCCAGCTTAGGCACAGTACTGCAACCATGATGGAAGACATAGAACTATGGCAACAAGTGTTCCAGGAGCTGATTCAAGAGGTGAAACCGTGGCACAAATGGACCCTCACACTAGACAAGGACCTTCTCCCTGACGTTCTGAAGCCAGGGTGGACGCAATACCAGCAAAAGACCTTCGCCAGGTGAGGGAAGCATGATGGTATGTATGCCGGAAGGTCCGTGCTTGTCTCTTGTCTTACTTGTCTCTCTACTGTCTGTCCCGGCTTGCACATTGAGAACACGGGAGGGAACTCCAGCCTCATGAGAGACTGGGGTTTCCCACCTGTTACTATGACCTTAGAACAGGGGCATGCCTAGATACTAAGGATTTGGCTGGGGAATGAGACAGTAAGGAAGGGGGAGGGGAGGGGTGGAAGCCTCATTTACTCAAGGTGCCCTGCATTTGTTCCCAGCCTTGAAAGAGTCCCTCTTCCTGGAAGAGACAGATTTACACTGAGGAGATGGGCCAGAGGGGGGTGGCCCAAAGCAGCTCACAGCACTCCTGTCCCTCTCTCTACTATGAGCCATTAGCCTCGCTCTTAAATAGGACTTTCAGAGGCCACCCCACATTTCACCTTCTCTTTTCCAGGCAAGGAAGTGGGTGCCCCAAGGCTTAGGGGTGGAGGTAGGAGGGCACAGAGGGTGGAGTCCTGGGATCTGTCATGCCTGCTGCCATCTGTGAGGAGACTGGACCTTTCCCAGCCAAGAGATGTTTTGGAAAGCTCGAGAACAAAGCCGTAGTCTGTTTATCTGAGAACCTGGGACTCTGGCCTGTCACACGGTGGGGCTAGAGTGCTGAGGCCAGGTGCTGTCTGCAGGTGGCAGCTCAGAACAGCTGCTCAGGACAGCTGCTCAGGATAGCTCAGGCCCAATGTGTAAAACTGAGTGAGTAACTCCCAGCTAGTGCACTGGCTCAGAGCTAGCTTCTCACTTCATTCCCACATTTGCCCTAAGAGAGTTGGCTAAGACCGACACATAGAAAAGGGGGCTGGCACTGGAGCTCGGTGGCACATTTACTGGGCACGCCCAAAGTCCTAGGGTGTGTGCTAGCACCAGCCTGAGAGCTAGCTCGTTCTTCCCAGCCTCCTCCAACTCCCCGCCTCTGCAGATGCCCCTGCCTCAAGCAAAGTTATAATCAACCAATATGAAAAACGAACGAACGAACAAAATCCCTAGTTAGCTGAACAATAGGTTCATGGGTTATTCGATGAGCAATAAATGTCTATGCCACAGTGCACTCTTCTGGCTTTGCTCAATTCCTGTTCTAGATAGCACGGGCTCCTTCCTTTCTTTCTTCACTGTTCCTAACAGATATTTGTGGGAATACCTTAGAAAAACTGCTCTCTCTGCCGAGACAGTGTATCCTTCTGCACCCTGTTGGAGGCAAACACTAAGAAAGAATGGAAAATTCTCTGATGTGTGTAGAAAAAAAAAAAAAAAAAAAAGAATGAGTTGGGGGAGGGAGACCACAAAAAGAAGAGAGAGAGCTGGAGGTCGTAATCTGCTGAAAGCCTGCAGTAACCACCAAAGCAGCCAAGCTGCCTGGGTAGGCAGGAGCTTGCGGCTCTCTTCTGACCTGTGTTTGGGGACTTACCCAGAACCCACTTATATCCACCTGTTGATTTCAGAACAGGCTCCTTGGGGGCTGTTGAATGTATAGCTTTGAATGCATTTACATCAATATTTGAAGAAACAATGGCTTGGGCCCCACTGACCAGAGCTCCAGTCCTTCCTTTGAAGCCCCCAATCCTGGGGCATGATGAGTTAGTTCCCAGTGTGTGCCTTGTCTCAGAGCTGTACACACTGGACTTAGAAAATGCCCCAGGTTCCTTCTGAGCCACATGCTTTGTGATTCACCGTTTGCACAGTAGGTACCTGATCATGGTCACAGGGTATGTTGGTGGCACCGTGGAGGTGAGAGAGAGGGGCTCGTTAATTTCTCTCAGTGCTGGTGAGGATTCCACCCCCACCCCTGCACCTGCCCACAGCTTGGCTGGAACTCTGGCTCTCTTCTCCACAGGTTCCACTGTCCCTCCTGCTCTCGAAGTTGGGCCTCTGGCCAAGTCATGATGGTCTTTCACATGCGCTGGCGTGAGAAGAAGGGCAAGGGACAGGTGAAGATGAGGGTGTTTGCTCAGAGATGCAATCAGTGCCCTGAGCCTCCATTTGCAGCTCCAGAGTTTACTCGGGACAACATCTCAAGGATCTTAAACAACCTGCTCTTCCGAATCCTGAAGAAGTGCTATAAGGAAGGGTTTAAGCAAATGGGCGAGATTCCTTTGCTTGGGGATACCAACCTCGAAGGACCGCATGACAGCAACAACTGTGAGGCATGTCTACAGGGCTTTTGCGTTCAGGGCTTAGGCCCAGCCTCAAAGCCACCAGCACCCCCATTATCTCCCACCTCCAAGCCAACTAGGGAGCCTAAGGCCACTGCCGTTTGCAGCAACATTCCCTGCTCACAGCCCTCCTCTAAGGTGGAAAAGCCCCAAGCAACAACAGTGAACCCCAAAGCCAGCAACTCTACCAAAGATAACCCCAAGATTAGCCACACCTCAAAACCATCAACTGTCCCAATATTGACAACCCAACAGTTGTCACTGGTAAGCTCACCTACTCCCAGACATGTCACTCAAATGCCTTCTCCTGTAGAGAGCCTCGGGGCAGCAGATCTAGCTAACAAGAACACCAGGCCCAAGACCCCAAAGGCATTGCCCCAATCCTCCTCATCTGTCCCATCCACTTCCTCCTCATTTGTCCCACCGACTTCCTCCTCATTTGCCTCACCCACTTCCTCATATGATGGACCCTCCTCTAAAGTGGAAAAGCCCCAAGCATCAAAAGTGAACCCCCAAACCAGTAACCCTACCAAAGATGACCCCAAGGTTAGTCATACCTCAAAACCATCAACTGTCCCAATATTGACAACCCAACAGTTGTCACTGGTAAGCTCACCTATCCCCAGATATGTCACTCAAATGCCTTCTCCTGTAGAGAGCCTCAGGGCAGCAGATCTAGCTAACAAGAACACCAGGCCCAAGACCCCAAAGGCATTGCCCCAATCCTCCTCATCTGTCCCATCCACTTCCTCCTCTTATGTCCCACCAACTTCCTCCTCATTTGTCCCACCCACTTCCTCATTTGTTGTGCCCACTTCCTCTTCATATGTTGGTTCCAGTTCTTGGAGATCACCAGCAAATACCACTTGCCAAGTAGAGATAAGCAGCCGTATCCGCCGAGAAAGTGAGGCTTTCTGCTGCGGGGCCTGCTGCGGGGCCTGCTGCGGGGCCTGCTGCGGGGCGTGCTTCGAGGGCTGCTGTGGGTGTGGAGAGGTCTGCTGCAGGATTGGCTTGGCCTGCTGTGAGTGCTGGTGCCGGTTCATTGTGGCCTTCTGTGACTTAATGTCACACAGTCCATGTGGCTGCTTGGTCTTTATAATCTTACTTATTATTGTTGTGAACTTATTTTAAAATGAGATCCATAAGCCTTGAAAAAAGAACGCTGAGAGGAAAAGCAAGAACTACAACATCCCCCCAAGTCATACGTTGTATAATCCCCTTCATATGAAATGTCAGTGAAGTCAGTGGAGTCCAGAGGTGGCTGCCGGGACTGGAGGAAGAGGAGAATACAAGGCCACTGTTTGAGCAGTGTGGGATTTGAGGGGAAGGGTGATGAAAATGTCTGGGAATTTGATGGAAATGGTAGCCGCCTCTCACCATTGTCACTAATCTTTCTATCTTGAGACGGTTAATTCTTCTCAGGCTGGATAGATGGTCCATGGGTTAATGAACTCATTGGCTGCTCCTCAAGAGGTCCTGAGTTCAATTCCCAGCAACTACATGGTAGCTCACAACCATCTATAGTGAGATCTGATGCCCTTTTCTGTCTGATGCTCTCTTCTGTCATGCAGGCACACATGCAAATAGAGTGCTCATATACATAAATAAATAAATCTTTTAAAAAATGGTTACTTTTCTTTTCTTTTTTCCCATGAGGGCACATTAGGGTAGGTTTGAGATCTCACAATGTAGTCAAAGTTGCTCTGAAACTCATTAGGTAATCTAGGCTAGCCTCATGCTCACGGGAATCTTTCTGCCTTGGTCTTTCAGTCCCTGAATCTTAGAAATGGGCTACAATGTTCAGCAGATAGTTTTCTTATGTTACTCTCACCTGATTACATTAAAAAAAAAAAAAAAAGATACGATTTTGACCTAAAAAAAAACAAAGTCTGAAGAGCTGAGGACTCAGAACCATTCAGAAGTCTTGAGCCTGTGCTCTCCTCAGCAAGTTTTGCACAGACCCTCCGCTGTCAGTCTGGGAGAGTTTGAGACAGAAGCAGTAAACTGAACACCTAGGTTCTCAAACAACGGTCTCTACGGAGGTGCACGTGGCTGTGTGGTGATGACGGGGCGGAGTGGGGGTGGAGAAGACAGGAGAGAGAGAGATGCCTTTAAGTGTCCAATTAGGGAACTGGGGAGATCTCTCAGCAGAAAAGGCTGCTCGAGGGCAGGGTGTTGTGGAACAGTTATCACACTCTTGAGGGCTTCTCTACCCCAGCTAGCCTCCGGATAATCTAGACAGAGACCTTATAGGTTCATGATAATCTTTAAATGGCTAGAGCTGGGCAGATATCAACCTTCTAAGCTCTTGCCATCTTCCAGCTGCACACCCCAAGTCACTTGCCATAATCGTTCCTGCCTGGGCTGCTCCTGTTTCATCAGGCCAGCCCTCATGGCCTCACGCACACGGTCCATACTGTCCCATGGCAGCTTCCTTTCTCTCCGGCTTCTTCTGTTTCTCCCTCCCTCCTCATGGTCTCCATCTGACCCCAAGCCCGGGAACCTGAGCTCCGCCTACTTCTCTTCTGCCCAGTCGCAGATTTCTACCTATTTTTATTAACCAACCAACATTAAATTGGGGAACGAGGTTTACTCAACAAAGATGTATGTGAAAATAGACTCGCCTGGAGAGCAACCACATCTTGGGGGCAGCATTTAGCATTTGAATACATAGCAACCAGAGCAACCCCCCAACAACAAGGACCTAAGTTCAGATCTCCAGCACCGGTGAAAAGCAGGATATGAAGTCATGTAGTCCCTCCAGCAGGGGGGAGGTGAGACATTGTGGCCAAGTGAGAGACAATCAGCAAGGTGATGAAGTAATGAAGGCAGCCTGTGTCTCCTTTGGGCTCCTCACAAACCCACACGCAGGACAAGGCTTTTACACAAAAGAGGCTGATTTTATTGAAATAAAACTTACATAAATTAGGAACAGTCTGTCGGTGTAAAATTCTACACTTCTGCCTTTTCCCATATAGTTTTCATATCTTGATATAAAACGTACTTGAGTACGAAATAAAATTCTACAATCGTTCGAGTAGAACAACTCATCAATTTGAAATGTTTTTAAGTATTGGGAAGAAAGACAAGAAGTTTAAAGTGAGCCCTCATCTTTCGATTCTTCATCTTTTAGCCTGCTTCTCGCCATTTTGTTTTTTGTTGAAGTGACCCTTTGCTGAGACATCTCCTTGGGACAGGAGGAAACAGGTAATTTTATTAAGGATAAAAATGCTTGGACTTAACTCAAATTACCGACTTAGACAAAATACCAAGGTACCAATGTTAATCTTTCTTCTTTCCATTTTCTGTGAGAGGCACACCTGTGTTTGTGCATGTAGAGTCTGAATCACCCTCTATCATCTTTCCACTTTATTCACCGAGTCAGAGCTTCTGGCAGGCTTTGGGTAGCTAGCTAGGTTGGTCTGGGCAGGCCCTGTTTCTAGTTTACAGGACTGGAATTTCAGGTGGGCTGCCTGGGCCAGCTGACATTTCTATGGGTTTCTCAGCATCCTTAGATTTGGGATGCAACACATTTCATTTTAGGTTTGAGGTTTTTTTTTTGTTTTGTTTTGTTTTTTTCTTTCTTTCTTTCTTTTCTTTTTAATTGTGTGTATGTGGTAACCTTTTAAAATTATATGATTCTGAGAGCAAATCAGGTAAGAGGTAAGAAAAAGTAAAAGTACACCACCCCCCCTTCAATCACAAATAACCTCCTCATGCCCCAATCTAACATGTTGGGCTTTGCTATACAGTATGATAGCCACAAGGGGCTATTTAAGTAAATCACGTAAAAATGTCGTTTTCAAGGCTCATCTGACACTATGTGTTCCAGGCCTGGAAGTTATGGCATCTAACGGCACAGACACACACTGTTTTTTCCCACTGCAAAGGCTGCAATGGACTACACTAGGAAGGATTCCACTTATACACAAACAAGTGATACCTATGTATTTCTAAACTCTTATCTCAAGACATCCAGCCACTTCCTATTTGTTTTAGCCTAAGACACTGGAATAAAAATAGCAGCTTTGTACAGTTCTCCCAATGGTGCGGTGTGATACAAGAACACAGAGTCCTGTAGAGAGTCCTGCCTTTGCCAATGCAAACTGACGTCCCAGGGGCTCCTGCTAGCCCACAGCTGCACTCCCGTGGGCAGAGCCCTCCTGTCCTGTGGTTCCTGCCCTGTCCCTGCCAGGGGGTCATCAGTGTAGACTAACTAGGCCACCTATAGGAATGAGCCCTGGGGGCACCGCCTCTGCTCTCTGTTCTGAGGACCACTAGGTGACCCCTCAGGGCAGGATGGCTCCCCGAGCCCATCATTTGGACCTTTCCAGGGCCACACTACCTGAGCATCCATTGCCCAATGCATACCTGGTTCTTCTTCTCACCCTCAATACCCAAATTATACCTTCAGGCTCTCCTGAGAATCAAAATACAACTAAACGCATACTTGCCAAAATGAATCTAAAATGTGGAAATAGCAACCTGTTTAAACTCAAGGCGCATTATTCTCAATAAAAATGAATAGCACACTGAAGCATTTTTAAAGTGGCAAATTCCCTATTTCATTTACAACCCTCTAGCCCCTTACTCCTGAAAATAATGCATCCAATTTCAAAACTTGTTCTGTATGTTGTAATTTTTTAAAGTTTACTTCCTAAAAATATTAAATATGTGTTATTTAGGACAAGTACATACTAATTAGTCTATTGCTATTGATATATAAGCAGGTTCATCATTCTTCCCATGTTTGAGATTTGAACACAACAGTGATGATGGTAGCTTCTAGACTTTGTCCTTAGGCACAAGCCACAGTTCCTGTAAGAAGTAACACATATACAAAGATCTAGAGCACAGGGCGGTAGATTTTGTGGTCTTCGGGTAGATAGGATCAGAGTTGAAGGCTAAAGGAGACTTTGGTGGTATAACTGGGAACAGCTTCTGCAATAAAGGAAAAATATATTTAGCTTATTCGTTCACTCTTTTGAGTTAATAAATTGATTTTATGCACTTGCGTGTTTTGTCTGAGTCTCTGGGACTAGAGTTACGGTCAGTTAGTTGTGAGCCACGTGTGGGTGCTGAGAACCAAACCTGGGTGCTCTGGAAGAGCAGCCAGTGCTCTTAACCACTGGGCCATCTCTCCAGCCCCTTATTCATTTGTTCTTATTATGAAATATAACCGCAATGTGGTGAATCGCGTGGATACACAAAGTATTGACATTCCATATACTGAGTACAGAGAGAATGTATAGAGAGCCATCACCAGCGGTTAGCCAATAGGCTCTGGAAACTGTATGACCGTATAAAAACAAAAACTAATGAAATTGCTGGGTGGTGGTGGCACATGCCTTTAATCCCGGCAGCTGGGAGGCAGATATCACCATAGATGAAACTGGTGGTTTTTATAGACGTGGGGCTGAGGACAGCGGGAGGGTCATAAGAGATGAGGGTTATTTCTAAACCAAGCATGCTCTTCCTGAGTGAGCTCATCCTTGCTACCCCAGTGCTTGGTGCTCCGAGCTCCCCCTTCACAGCCACAGACGGCCTATGCCAACTACCAGACGTGGTCGGTGTGGGGGCTGCGGCTGTAGCAGGGTAACAGAGGACTTGGCTATCATTTACACCCTGAGTCTGAACCTAAGAAACAAAACACTTCCCAGCCCTTCCTGAGTTATCTGAGTACCCACCACGCCATATTGTCGACATGCTATGAAAAACAATGAAAAGCAGTTCCGAGTGGACCCACCTCCCTGGTTTGCCAACTGCGTTTTCCTTTTGTGTGACATTTATACAGGTGTTTGGTTTGGATGAGTTGACATTTCAGATTTTTAAATGGATTTTTGAAATGGGATCGTATCTTCCTATTAACTTAGAATACTATTTTGTGAACATCATTTAAAGGTAGTTGACTGGGGAAACAAGACGGCTCAGTGGATACAGGCACTTAACTGTGCAAACATGGTGATGTGAGTTTGGTTCCTAGAACACAGAGGGGCAAAAGGAGAGAAGAGACTCCAGAAGCTTGTCTTCTGACCCCCGCATGCACACCTCAGCACGCCAGCCCCCCCCCACATCAGGAGCACACATACACATACAACTATAATGGGTTTTTTTGGTAACAGTCAGTAATACAACCCTCACTCACATTTTAATTGTCTGTTTCCCGCCTTCTGTGTTCTAACATACAGTTGATATATGTACCAAGCATGAAGTCTGCTGGGGAAAACCTCACATTTCATGCGGAGGAACAGTGCAAGATCAAGCCTGACCAAATCCCAGAATGGACACACGGGAGCTGAACACGTGGCCTACTCCTAGCTGAGGAGGTAAGTGGTGGCTACTGAGAAAGGAGGAGTCTGTTTTCTTTAAGCCCCTGAAGGGTTGGCTGACCATGCCTCAAGTGCATGGGCACTACCAGCTGCATGTAACGAGGTTTTTTTAGAAGAGAGAGAGAAAAAGAAAATTGAGTAGGAAAGGTGGGAGGGCCAGGGAAAAGTGAAGGGAGCAGTGACTATGATCAAAATACATTGTATGAAATTCTCAAGGGCTAATAAAAATGAGAGGGAAAAACCTCATGTTGTAAGAAATGTATCATTTTAGTTCACAAATAGTCACAATTTTTTTGGTCACTTTGACTTAAGTTGGTGCATGTATTTCATGAGCAGGTAGAGTTTGTAAAGTACATTCTAGATGGCTCTAACTATTCCCAGCTCACCTCTCTCTTTAAGATCTTCAATGTACGCTTTCATGAATTCCTTATCGAGATGCTGGCGATCCTGTTCACTTTCCATTGTCTCATCGCTGTCTTGGGTCTTAGCTATAGGATTGTCCATGAGGCTCACAAATCTGTTGGGGAAAGTATGGAAAACAGCACATGTTTACCGTGAATGTTCAGCTGTGAAATGCCAAGAGCACTGGCTGCTCTCCCAGAGGACCGAGGTTTGAGTCCCAGCACCCACATGCTGGCTCGCAACCATCTGTAACTCCAGTTCCAGGATCTAGCACCCTCTTCTGATCAATGAAGGCACCAGGTATGCATGTGGTATATAAACACACACAAAATAAAATATAATAAATACATTTAAAAAAAATAAGAGTATAGGAGGTAGAGGCAGGTGGATCTCTGTGAGTTTGAGGCCATCCTGGTCTACAGAGTGAGTTCCAGGATAGCAGGGTTATGTTAAGAGGCTGTGTCTCAAAAGAAAAGAAAGACAGAAAAAGAAAAAGAAAAAAACAAACAAACATATATTTAATCACTCTTTAATTTCCCTTTTTTACCAGTATCTAAAGAGTGTGGAGACAGTTTTCTCCTGAAACAGAAGCTTCCTTAGTTGGTCCATTTGCTCACCCTCTTTTTTGCACTCCACCGCTGGCCACATGCAACTCATCATTCTTTTTCTTCAATCAATGCTCGGGGCTGGGGTGTGGCTCGGGTGGCACAGCGCCTCCTTGGAGTGCACAGAGCCCTGGTTTTGAGCCCCAGCATGGCAGAAACCGTGCGTGCCTGCAGGAGGATGAGGGGTTTGGAGTCATCCTCCACTATGCAGTGAGTCTGTGGCTGACTCTGGTTCATGGAAATGAAGAGCAGCCACTCAGAATCCCGTTTTTCCTTTATCTTGCTCACGATCCACAATCCAAAAATGTTGGTTTTGGTCTCTTCCTAACGATAAACGAAGACACGCGCGAAGGCTCCTGAGGGCGGACTCTCCCGCCTTGTCATCTTTCTTTCCACATGGGGGTGAGCACAAATTCACCCCAGACTGGAACCTGTATCTCCTTTTCCTGGATGGTCGTCTTTGTTTTGGGGTTCACCGAGGTTAGGTCAGAAAAATGAGGCAAACAGAGGGGATTGCTTGGACAGTGCCTGGCCTCTCCAGGGCCACAGGGATGTAACACATGAGAGGCCTAATCCATGACTCCCTCACGCTGTCCATCAGCAAGTAGTGTTTCCAGCTCCATAAACTCAATGATTCTATACTCCTCAGGGCTTTGAAAAACCAAACAAACCTCCTCATAGAAAGTGGAGTAGTCAGATTCTCAGGCTCCTAAGAGAGCAGCCTGGAGCCAGAGGCGGCTGGCTCTTGCCTGTGTCCAGGGGTGCCTGTCCTGGGAGTCCCTCCCCCTTCCCGTGTACTCACTTCAACGGAGTGGAGGCATCACACAGGGCAGTCGGGAGCTCCACCAGATGATCTCCACTGACAACCAGCAAGGTGAGCTTTCTGAGGTTGAGCATGGCTTGAGGAAGGTAGGTCAGCTTGTTTTTATACAGCAGGAAGCCCTGCAGCTCTTCCAGCCTGAGGAGAAGCAACGGCTCAGGTCAGACTGACTCCACAGCGAGCTGCAGCCTGCTCAGCCTATTCATAGCCAACGCACGTGCGCAACCAGGAGCTTACTCTCCACACTTAGATAAAGTCATTATTTTAAATGCATAAAACTATGTAGATTTTACTTTTTACTGACTTCATCACCCACTGAAGACATGAATTTAGCAAGTTTGAACAATACAGAGCAAGCCACATAGCGGCCTCAAAAATCAATGGACTCCCTCTAAGTGTCTCCTGCATTTCCCAGGGTTACTGGCAGAATAAACAGATTTGAGCAGTGTGCTTCCTTCCATACAACTTATTCTTTCCTCACTGTTTGTTTGTTTGTTTGTTTAAACATTGAGTAGGGGGAAAGCCACCGAACAAAGAGAATGAAAAAACAAAACAAAGTGTCTGAATGAGGGGGACTGATTTTTAATAAACCAGTCTGACTCCATGACAGGTTTCAAAATTGGCTTCCCACCGAATAGGCCTACGTTTCTATTTCTCAGGAAACAAAACTACAGTTCATGAAGACAAGATAACCTCCCTGAAGATCAGAAACAGTAATTTAGTAACGGCCTTGAAAAGTCCCCAAACACTCGAGCAGTCAAATCAAAGGTCAGTTAGAAACGCTTTGTTTAGCTAGTCAAAATTGTTACCTGGGCACTTTTTGTCAGCACTCTTTGTTACCTGAACACATCTTGTTAGCTGGACTTCATAAAGTCCTCCCCAGCCCCTAGGTCAGCACCACCCAATCAATGAAAAAGATTACCTAATCACACTAGAGAAATCCCCTGACTGTCTTTAAATTGAGCCTGGGTGGTCACTTCAGGGTCGCCATTCCATGGAATGGTAGGCCCAGCGCGCTGGCAATTTCCGAAGAATAAACGCTCCTTGGTTTCGCAGACTACCTGAGTCTGAGGTCTTCTTTCAGCAGTTCCTGGGCATAATATTAAGTTTGTTTCATTTTGCTTTCTAGTTCATTCTAGTCTGGAGACCTGGCCTCCAGATTGGTTTTTTTTCCCATTCATTTACAAAGTCTTGTGTAATGCGACAATTATCTCAGAATTCCTGCCATTTCAAACACAGACAAACACAAACAAGTCTCACTTGGCCTCATCAGCCCATCAGCCCAGAAAGTGCCAGCATTCGTCATCACAGGGACCAAGGGTAGAGAGATGTCACTGAGATGGCGCTCAGGCCTAAGCCACAGCCAGTCTGTAAATCACAACACTTTCTGCTTCCACGTAAATAAGAGTGTCAACTCCAAGAGGACGCAGGTTGTACTTCGTCCATGAACCCCAGCCCACCTTCCAGGACTGCCTTATGAAGCCTAATAATATCAATGGCGTGAAGGAGTGAATGAATCAGTCAGTCTTACATGTTTCAGTGTAATAATCACTTTTTAAAGAACAGGCTACGTTTTAAATTTATTTTATTTTTAATTTGCACGTGGGCACATGATGCATGAAGGTGCATGTTCACATGTGCACACAAGCATGCAGAGGTCAGAGGTCAACACTGAGGGTCTTCCACTGTTGCTCTCCACCTAATTTTTTTTTTATTTTTTAATTATGTGTCCATGAGTGCAGGTCCCCAAGGAGGCCAGAGGGTTGGATCCTCTGGAGCTGGAGTTAACAGGCGGTTGTGAAATCCTCCCAGTGTGGGTGGGTGTCGGGAGCTGAACTCAGGTCCTCTAGAATAGCGGTTAAATACTCTTGTTTTTGTTTTAAGACCATATCTCTTTATGTAGTCCTGTTTGTCCTGGGACTTATAATGTAGGCCAGACTGACCTTGAACTCACAGAAATCTGCCTGCCTCTGTGCCCAGAGTGCTGGGACTGAAAGTGTGGGACACTGCACTGGCTACTGAGTGCTTTTAATACTGGAAATACCTCTCCAGCCCCTTCACTTTATCTTTTGGTTCTTTTTACTTTGAGTCACACACACATGTGTATTTGTGTGTGCGTATGTACCCGTGAGTGCAGCTGCCTGTCAAGTCAGAGCCCCTGAAGCTGAAGTTGTGCTCGTCGGTTGTAAGACATCTGATATGGGTTCTGGGAACTGAACCTGGGGCCTCCGCAAGAGCCACCTTAACCACTGAGGCATCTCACCAAGCCCTCCATCTTATCTTGTGAGGCAGGGTCTCTCAGGGAATCTGGTATTACCAACTGGCTAGACTGGCTGCCACACGCTCCTGGGACCGGCCTGTCTTTGCTCACACGAGCACTAGGCTCACAGTTGGAAGGGGCCACACACAACTTTTACAAGACTGTTTGGGATCCAACATGCATCCTCCTGCTTGCAGAACAGACCCTTTGCCCACTGAGCCTCTCCCCAGCCCATGTAACTGTTCTTAAAAATAAAACAGCTGCACAGATATAATTTAATGACATAACTAACACATCGATTCTGTTTAAAGATTATGCACCTTAAATTAATAAGTAAAAAGTAGTAAAAATTTCTCATTGATGTCCTTCTAAGCAGTGATGTTTCTCTGTACATAATAAACTTTCTTTTCAAATTCTGTGAAGTAAAATTAACAATGTTATTCTATCAAAGACTGAAGCTGGGTCAGGAAGCTCATATCAGAGCAGGCGAGATGGCTGAGCAGTGAAGAGCACTGGCTGCTCCTCCAGAGGTCCCGAGTCCAATTCCCAGCAGCCACATGGTGGCTCACACCATCTATAATGGGATCTGATGCCTGTTCTGTCATGCAGGCGTACATACAAATTGAGTGCTCATATACATAAACAAATCTTAAATAAAATAAAAGACGCTCATATCAGTAATCTTAGCACGCAGGAAGCTGAGCCAGGAGCATTGTGGGTTCTGAGCCCTTCTAGGCTATAGTGTATGCTCCTACGTCAAAAATAAAAAACTAAGCAAAACAAAAATCTCTTTGAAGTTGTTTGGGGTGGCATATGTGCATGGATCCGGGACTTGGGAGGTTGAGGAGGGAAGATCACGAGTATGAGGCTAATCCGGGCTACTTGGCAGGACTCTGTTTCCAAGGAACAAGCAGAAGGAAGGCATAGTACTATTGCTCTGCAGGTAAGCGTGCCTGCCACCAAGCTGACAGCCCGGATCCACGAGAGAGAAGAAGAGAATCGGCTCCTACAAGCTGTCCTCTGACCTCTATTTCCGAGCATGCACACACCCACTCCGTTTTTAAAAAGCTTTCTTAAAAAGCCAGACATGGTGTGGTATACCTTTAATCCCAGTACTCAGGAGGCAGAGGCAAGCAGATCTTTCTGAGTTCAAGGCCAACCTGGTCTATATAAGGAGGCCAGCCAGGGCTACAAGGGGAGACTCTGTCATTACACAGATAGATAGACAGACAGACAGACAGATAGATAGACACTGAATCAAATTTACCACGACAATAAAGATGTGTTCAAATGCAAATATGGATATATGTGTGGAGCACAGAGGAAATCGTCTTAGTCTGTCATTTCCTAGAAACAAACTCTGGAAAATTAGTTGATCCCGAAGAACATTCACGTGCTAGCATATCTCGGTGCTAACGGTCTGAGTGTGTCAGTGATCAGTTTGTACACCTCACCTTAGAGTGCAAGTAGCTACCTGTCTATGTCTTGCGGCAGGTCACTCAGATTGTTGCTGCTGATGTCCAGCCACTGCAGACGACACATCCGAAGGACACAGATCGGGACGCTGGAGAACTTGTTTGCCGAGATATCCACAAAGGTAACTCGCTTCAGGTTGCTTAACTAGAAAGGAATAGTAAGAGCACATCCTAATTACCCTCCGTGACCTCAGTTAATCCTGACTGCTAACTTGACAGGATTTAGAATCACCTCGGAGAGCAGCCTTTGGGCGTGTCTGGGAGGGGCTATGAGCTAACTGACTTAGGAAGACCCACCTTAACTGTGGGTGGCGCCGTTCCCTGGGCTGGGGCCCAGGGTCGCCCAAAACAGGGAAAGCTGGATGAGCATCCGCATCCATCTCTCTCAGCTTCTGAAGCTCCTGCTGACATGCCTTTCCTGCCACGATGGGTGATACCCTCGAAGAGTGAGCCAAAGGGAAGCCCTCCTCCCATGAGTTGCTTTTGTCAAGTGTTTTGTAATGGCATCAAGACTGGTAATTAATACTCCTTGTGAAACGGCAATTAAATCCAACTAATAATGTTTAGAATAACGTTTCTTCCTCAAGAGCATCCATGAATGTATGTATAAAAGACCAGACCTACTGTGTGTTTTGGAGCACCTACTGTACTTCCTGCTGGAGATGCCAAAACAAGCTGCCCTCAGGGGACTGATATTTTTGCAAATAAGCAAAGCAACTCGTGCAGTAAGAGTCTCAACTTTCAGGAAACGAAGGGTGAATTTGCTCAGCAGTTGGATGGAGTAATGGCCAGTGGTCCAAAAAACTTTCATGGAGAACAGGAAACTGGAATTGGGTCTCCCAAGCTGGGGAGCAGCGTGTGCCAAATCACAGAAGACAGACAGTTCAAGTCTTTTGTTGTTGCGGTTGTTTTGTTTTGTTTGTTTGTTTGTTGAGACAGGGTCTAGCTACAAAGTCCTGGCTGTCCTGGAACTCCCTACATAGAGCAGGCTGGCCCTGAACTCACGGAGATAAGCCTGCTTCTGCTGGCATTAAAGGTGTGCACGACTAAGGCCACCTAGGAAGTACAAGTCTTACAGAGCATGATGGAGTGGTGACAAGTCTGGAGGAAACCCACATTTGGGTAGGTCAGCTGACGTGATAAAGCTGTCTTGATCTTGTCAGGCCTCAGTAGCTAAGCGGGTTGGGCTGTTCTGGTGTGGGTTTACATCATCCACAGTTCTTGTTCGCAACATGCCAACTCAAACACACAGGGAGATATTTTACTCCAGTGCAAATCTATGAATGTTGAATAAATTTGAACAAACATTTCATATCTGAAATTGTTTGGTAGCTATTATAAAACATTTTTTAAAAAAGGAGGGCTGGAGAGATGCATCAGTGGTTAAGAGCACTGTCTGCTCTTCCAAAGGACCTGGGTTCAAGTCCCAGCACCCACATGGCAGCTCACAACTGTCTGTAACACCAATTCCAAGGAATTTGTACACTAATGCACATGAACTAAAATTAAATTATTTTAAAAAACATTAAAAAAGCTTTTGATCAGCAAGCCTTGCTGGTTGCCTAGAGTCCAGTTTAAGACTGTGTGGTACTTTGAATCAAAATGACTCCTAACAACTCATAGGGAGTAGCATTATTTGAAAGGATTAGGATGCCTGGCCTTGTTGGAGTAGGTGTGGCCTTATTGAAGAAATCAAGTCACCGGGAGTGAACTTTGAAGTTTCAGAAGCTCAAGTCAGGCCTGGCAGCTCACTCTCTCTTCCCGCTGCCTGCTATCTGGACCCAGAACTTTGGCTCCTTCTGCAGCCTGTCTGCCTGTATGCTGCCATGCTTCCCAACATGATGACATCTGATCCTGTGAGCCAGCACCAATTAAATGTTTTCCTTCCTAAGAGTTGCTGTAGTCCTGGTATCTCTTCACAGCATCAGAAACCCTAACCAAGACAGGCTGTTAACATATTTTTTAAAACACAAAAAAACAAAAACAAACAAACAAACACCCCAACTTTGTTTGCTTATTTGTTTCATTTGTTTTTTGGTTGTGAGCCTAGCCTGAGCCATCTATCCAGCCCTGTTTGTTTGTTTGTTTGTTTGTTAATGACTGGGGTGGGGTCAGTACATACACACACACACACACACACACACACATGTGCTGAGACCAGAAGAGGGCATCAGATTCTCAGGAGCTGGAGCTACAGATGATTGTGAGCTGTAACTACACATGGATGCAGAGAAATGAACTCGGGTCCTCTGCAGGAGCAGCAAGCACTCCTAACTACTGAGCCATCTCTCCAGCATCAAGTTTTGTGAAAACCAGAATAAGGTAAAAATCAACAGCATTAACCAACAAAGAAGGAAATTCCATGACTATAAGAAGCATTTTCCCTAGAGCTGGAGAGATAGCTCAGCGGTTAAGAGCATTGGTTGCTCTTCCAGAGGACCCTGGTTCAATTCCCAGCACCAACATGGCAGTTCACAACTGTCTGGTCTATAACTCAAATTCTAGTGGCTCCAACTCCCTCACACAAACACCAAATGTACATAAAAATAAACAAAATTTTAAAAAGAGGCATTTTCCCATTAGTTACTTTCATCAGTGGCAAAGCAAAGCAAAACATTAGCAAAATACACTGAATAGTAGTGATTGATGAGGAAGGACCAGATGATTATGGAAATTACAGATAAATCCTAGAGTTAAAGATGAAAACAACTAACCTAAAAATCCAGTCTCAGGATAGACAGTGGTGGCTCATTCCTTTAATCCCAGTACTCGGGAGGCAGAGGCAGGAGGATCTCTGTGAGCTCCAGGCCAGCCTGGTTTACAAAGCAAACTCAGGACACCCAAGGCTTCACAAAGAAACGCTGTCTTGAAACACCTGACTCCCCCCTACCCTCCCCCCCCCCAAATCTAGTCTCGGGAGAAGAGAATTGGTTGCTTGAGGCCAAGCTGGAATATACAGGAAGACCTTGTCTCTTAGAGACAGGGGGGTGGGGAGGGGAGAAATCCAGTATAAGAGTCAGAGAGCTGAAAGACAGGCCAAAGAAACTATCCAACCTAACGAGGCCTTAAAAGATGAAATCTGGAATGGCTAGATAGCTTAGTGTTGTTTTCACACATGACTGGGGTTCTGTTGTACATACACACACATACATACACACACACACACACACACACACACACACACAGCTCCGAACTATTTGTAACTCCAGTTCCAGGGGACCCAGCACCCTCTTCTGACCTCTGAGGGTACCAGGCATGCATGTGGTACATATATATACATACAGACAAAAACATTCCAACACATGCATAGATAGATAGATAGATAGATAGATACATACATACATACATACATACATACATAGATAAAGCATTCGGGCAGGTGGACAGACAGACAGATATGAAATCCATCCCTTGGCAGCTAAGAGCGCCTGCTGCTCTACAAAGGACCTGGGTTCTGTTCCCAACAGCCACACGGCGGCTCACAACCAGCTCAAACCCCAGTTCCGAGGGGTTCTGATGCCATCTTTTGGCTTCTAAGGGAACTGCACACATATAATACACAAACACATATGCATTCGTACCATTCCTACAAAAAATAAATAAACAAATTTTTTTTTTTTCTAAAAAATATGAAATCCATAATAGTTTCTGGACATTTCAGTCACCTCATTCCTGTTATCATAGGGTCTATGAAAATGTTAACACACTAAACAAAGACCCTAATCTAAGGATAGAAATTATATAATGCGTGTATTTTAACTTGGTTTTTTGAGGCAGGGTCTCATGTGACCCAGGTGAGCTTCTTACTTGCTGTGTAGCTTAGGAGACCCTTCAACTTCCTGGTCCTCCTGCTACCACCTCTAGGTTACTGGCTTGTGCTACCAAACCCAGTTCTGGGGTAAAACCTACCCAGGGCTTTGCACATCCTAGCCAAGGACTCCACTACCTAAGCACTGGCCCTAGAAATACTATTAAGATGAAGCAAAATAACGGAACTTCACACAAGACATTTTCACTTTATACCCACTTAATAGATGATGTCTGTTACCTAGAATGAAGATCCTGATTTACTACGCAGGATTTGTTACTAATTATTACCGAGACGACGCTGGAAATAACGAGGTAAATCTTTTTTCATATGGTCCTGACTGGCTTGCGTGGTCCTGCAAGTAACTTCAGAAATGTACTAACTTTAAAAGTGGTCATGAGATTCATTCTGTATTCATGGAGATGACTTTAAACGATCATCTGATAAAATGGAACAGGGAAAAGCGAACAATTTTTATCTCCAAATAAACAGAGGTAAGGACCGCCGCATGCCCCTGGAGAGGGTTGTTGCTTGCAAAGGCCTCGAGGAGCGCTGGCTTTCCTAAATAATGCTGGCTGGGAGGCAGTGGCTGGTAACGCCCATCGCTCCCTGAATGTGCTCCGGAGTCACCAGCCCCCTGCTCATATCTGCGCATGCTCTAATCCCCCAGTCCGGGAACTCCATCTTCACTCAGACGTTCAGAGAAGAGTTAGGTATTGTTCTCTGTCTTGGTCCATGTCCCTTACGCAATGCTTAGACAAATCCTTCAGAGAACACACCTGCTCGTAACCCTTCACACCCTAGTTCAAGTCATTTCTACTTGGGAAATCCTTTCTTCTAACTCCCCAAACTTTAACGAGGTAGAGTTTGCATGCCACAGAACACAGGCGTCAGTGGACCATCACTCAGCGTCAGGATATCTCTATCACCTACTCTCAGATTTTCCTCTTCCCACTGTTATTCTCTGCTCTCACCCTTATCTCAAGGAAAGCCTGAGTCTGCTTTATATCCACAAGCTTTTCTCTCATCTAGCGTATTTTTTTCAAATTCATTTATGTCATCCTATGTTAAATAATAAATGTTTTAATAATAAAAATACATTAGGCCAGGATTTTAATTTTTCCCGAGACCTTCTATTGAGTTGGCTGTCCTTTCTCTGTTGGATTATCTTGATGATTTTGTTGAAAGAGAAATTGATTGTAATATAATATAGTTGGGCCTGGTGGTGCACACACCTTTTATCTCAACACTCCGGAGACCGAGGCAGGCAAACCTCTGTGAGTATGAGGCCAGCATGGTCTACAGAGCAAGTTCCAGGACAGCCAAGGCCACAATCATACTCTATCTCAAAATAAAATAATAATATATCTAAATATATGTATATATTATAGAGGTTTATATCTGAAATCTCAGTTCTGTTTTATTTTTCTGTCTGTCTTTATGTCAATTCTAAGCTGTGACTTTACAGTAAGTTTTGAAATTGCATGGTATAAATTCTGTGGTTTTTGTCCTATTTCAAAGTTGTTTGACAACTCTTAAATTTTCATTAAAGCCTAAGAGTAACCTAGCAATCAAAAACAAACAAACAAACAAAAACCTAGAGGTTTTAGTAAAGCTTTCTCACAGTACAGAGCACACCATGTCATAAGTTAAATAAAAGCAGGTCATGGAGCACAAGTGTTTGTTTCTTACCTCAAAGGGGAGCTCCGTCAGGTCCAGATTCCCGGAACAGTCCAGTCTCTCCAGATTCTCACAGTCTCCCAGCTCCGGGGGGATACTCTTGAGATGGTTGAAGCTCACGTTGAGTTCCTTCAGGTTCTTCAAGTGACCTGGCACCACAGAAGGTTAACCTCCGTTGAGTAGGTCCCTCAAAGCCTCTTAAGAACAGAAACAAGCCAGGCATAGTGGCACAGGCCTTTAATCTCAGTGCTCAGAAGGCAGGGAAAGGCAGATCTCTGTGAGTTCCTGGCCAGCCAGGTCTACACAGTAAGGCTCTGTCTCAAAAACAAAACAAAACAAAACAAAACAAGCAAACAGACCAGGGGCTGGAGAGATGGCTCAGAGGTTAAGAGCTCTGGCTGCTCTTCCAAAGGTCCTAAGTTCAATTCTAGAAACCACATGGTGGCTCACAACCATCTGTAATGAGATCTGGTGCCCTCTTCTGGCATGCAGGCAAAACACAGTATATATAATAAATAAATAAATCTAAAAAACAAACAAAAAAACAGAACAGAAACAAATCTCAGGGGTGAAACCTTCACCTAACAACAGGCAGCCCAGAGATGGCAGTGAGAGCCCACATTTCTAGCACTGGAAACTTGTAAGCAGAAAGATCACAGCTCTACATAGCCCCTGTCTCAAAAAGCATTCAAAGAAAGAAAAGGGAACACACACACACACACACACACACACACACACACAAACAACAACAAAAGCTGTGCAGACATAAACATAACTGTGTCTGTGCTTTGAGCGCTTTATTAAATGTCTGCTCATCTTATGCATGACAGGCTTTGGTCAGAGCATTTCACTGTCCGTGCTGGTTTTGTTGGTTTCACTTCTCTGGTCATTTCACCCCTTGTGACACGGTAGTTAAAGTGTGTATTGGTTACTTTCCTGTGGCTGTAATAAAATAGCATGACCAAAAACAACTTAGAGAAGATAGTTTGGGGCTGAAGAGACTGCACGGTGATTAAGAGCACTGGCTGCTCTTCCAGAGGACCCGGGTTCAACTCTTAGCATGTACACGGCAGCTAAAAACCAACTGTAACTCCATTTCCCTCTTCTGGCCTCTTCAGGCACTGCATGCACATGGTGACAGTCACACATACAAACAAAGCACCAATACATGTAAATAAGATGTTTAAAAGTTGAAAGAGAAAAAAAACAAAAAGTTTATTTTGGTTCTCCAAAGAGAGAGTCCAGAATGGCAAAAAGCATGGCTTTGAAGCAGAAAGCCAGCTGATCACATGTCCTTCCTCTGCAGGAAGAGGAAGAACAAAGCTAGGCCCATCCCACTGACATCCTTCCTCCACTACAGTTCCACTCCTAAAGGTTTCACATCCCCCACAGGAACCAAGCTTTCAAATACAGGAAGTTGTGGATCATTTTTCACTCAGCCATCGCAAGGTGTGAAGGGGATTTGTCTTCTGTCAGCCTGGGTCAAACCAGGCACTGCGGGAGTTGGTCTGATTGGTTGACTAAACGACCTGTACCTGGGTAGGGGTAAGCGTGGCTAAGGTTCCCGGGCTTTTGAGTTCAAGAGAGAATCACAGGGGACAGACAGACAGGAAGAGAGGAGGAAGGAGGATGCCAAGATGGGTTAGTGTGGAGAAAAGACCATGTGGGCTGAGAGAAAGGACTCCAGTAATGGCATGAAAAGGCCCAGATGAAAAATGTAAGCAAGTACCATGGGATGATGGATGGAAGATAGTTCATGTGAGGATGATTAAGGTGGATGGCACTGGATGGAGGCTGGGAGATGGATGGTGAGGATACTGAGACAGTGTAAGTGAAATATCTGCCCGGCCCAAGGTAAATAAGGCAACTATAAATCTAACAGGTGTCTATGTCTTATTTGTGATATCAGGTTAGGTAATACCGCCATGATAATCTTGGGGTTAATAATAAACATTTTATAGCCCTCTTTTTCAAGGCACCCACAGCAGTGAAACACCATGATGAGCTGAATCACAGGCCGTGATGCTGGAGATGGATGTCGCACCTCGGGATAGTAGAAATTACTGATGCCTCCTGATGGGCTCTGGTAGGCATGAGCTAGGCATAGAAATACACACGAAGTTCTGCGTAAGTGGTAAACAATTAACGGCAACAGACTGTTTACAGTCTGATGTAAGGCACCATTCTTCTCATATCTGCATTCTTTCAGGTATGATATAACACGCTTCCCAAGGAATATGTCAGTCAAATATGTAAGTCACACAGGTGTGAACACGTCCAGAACAGGAAATTGTCAGAAGGATTGAAAATACTATATTCTGGATCTGATTCTATTTTTTTTAACATTTATTCTATTTTATTTGCATGTGTATGTGTGTGTAGCACATGCATACAGGAGAGTTCAGTGGTCAGAACTGGAGTTACAGGCAGCTGTGAACTGCCATGCGGGTGCTGAGAATCAAACCTGGGTCCTCTGCAGGAGCAGTAAGCATTCTTAGTGGCTGGGTCATCTCTACAGCCCCCTAGTTCTGATTCTTGTTTCAAAATATATGCAACTAGCTCTAACCTAGAAACTAGTACAAGAATAAATACATAATTGTACTCCAAAAATCACATCATATATATCCTAAGGAATCAAATACTTTATCTTTATTGTTCCTAGGATAATTTTAAATTGTAAACCAAAGTGACTGTTTACTTTTGCAGAATGGTCCCTCTGTCTTCACATTTCCTGCCACTTTATAAACGAGACAGTAATATTGGAAACTGGGCTGCAGGTTGGAGAGTGAGATGATGTCTCACAGCCTCAAACTTTCAGCAATCCTCCTGCCTCCGCATACTGACTGTTGAAATTACAGAGGTGGGCCAATTATGCCAAATTTTCAAGGCCCATTCTGATCCATTTTGCTGATTTTTAAGATGTGTTGGAAGATAGCAACAATAGTGAAAGAGATAAATAACTCCCTTGACCCCAACACCCATAATACCATGTACATCTTGTTACTGTTTCAGAGCGGATAACTCGATTACCAACAAGGAATAAAATAAGGGAAGATGTGAGGGCTGATGTTATGTTTTAAGTTTAAATTACTGGGCTTAAGAGATCAATAAAATAAAAATACCTCTAACCCGTAAGCCCCACGTGCCCAAGGACAGGCAACTTCCTGGACTGCTGTCCGTGTAAGATGACAAGCCATGTGTTTTCACTTCCGTAAACAAGGTGGCTGCCTCAGCTGCACAGGAAGTGCTTGATCCCACACACGTGGGGGCACATACACAGGAAGCACACTTGTTCCCAGTTAGACGATGGTGGGAAGCACATAGCCTCGTGGATTTTGCATTAATGAGCACTCGACTAATGTAAATTTGCAGCCATTCTCTGGGAATGCCAGGTCTGGACCTGACCAGTGTTCATCTTGGCCAGTATATAAAAAAGCTTGCTTCAAAGTCCGCTCAAAAATTGTGATAGCGATTCCTCAGACCCCAAGAGAAAAAAAAAAGACATCAGTGATCATTGTAATCCTTATTTTAAGAAGATTCAACCAAAAAAATGAAATGATCAAAAATTATTAAATGTTGCTGAATCAAAATGACGGGAGCTAAGCTAACAATGGATGACTATATAGACACAATATATTTTATTCTACCTTTCCAATAATCTTGTTAACATGCTTCTACTCCTCTGACTCCCGAGTGCGGGGATTAAAGGTATGCACCACCACACCAGCAGCGAAAAAATTCTTAAGGTGTTGCCCACTCACCGTAAGACTTCAGGTTTCTAAGCAACTGTCATATTTCTATCAGTGCTGAGTCATGGTAAATCATGGTACTTCATGTCCCAAAGAAGACAAAGCCGCTGTGAACCAGTGGCTCTGGGGTCAGGGAAACAGCTGAGGGACACCCAGGAGCAGGAGGAGGTGGACATGGGGTGCTTGTACTGTGTCACACACCCAAGTCCCGCCTGCTCACCATTGGCAGTGGCCAAAGATTCCCGCCGAGGAACCTACCAATTTCAGCTGGAAGACACATGATTTGGTTTTTTGGCAAATCCAAAATTCTCATCGCTTGGAACAGCTCGATGTACGTAGGAATGATCTGAATGAGGGTGCTGTGAATGTGCCATTCTTTGAGGTGAGTCTGCTCCTTCAGGGAATCAGGCAGCTCCTGAAACAGAAGGGACAGTGTCCATCAGAGGCAGCTCCTCAGTCTTCACAAGCCTGACAGGCCGAGGAGTCACCATAATGTAGAAGGCACGTGGGATCATCGAGGCCCAACCGCAGCCATTTCTACAGAAGCCAGTGGTCATAAATTTCACAATGACAGACTTAGAATATTAAAATCAAATCCTAGTCAGGCCTAGTGTGCAGGCCTGGAAGTTCAAGTGTTTGGGAGGTTGAGGTAGGGGTATCACAAGTTCAAGGCCAACCTGGACAATTTAGTGAGAGCCTGTCTCCAAATATAGCTACCTATACTAACTATTTAAATGTATATAGTCATCAGAATAGGGGGGAGAGTAGTTGAGTGAGACATGCACTCCCCTGAGCTCAAACAAGCATGGCCCCCTACAGACACACTTCATATACAATACATAGAGTTAACACAGTTATATTATCCATATTGTATATATATGAATCCTAGTGAACACAGATGACCATCCTCACTATATTTATCAACAACGTACATTTGACATCTTCTAAAGATAAAAATCTGCCCTATCTATTCCATTCTGGCATGCACAGACTTTGACATCATGACAGTCATTGACATCTACAGAGTTCACACTTGAGAGCTACACAAATTAGGTTTAAAAACCTGCAAAAGAAAAGAAAAAAAAAGCTTCTCATGTTTTAAAGATTGTGTGTTGGTGGTCTGCATGTACAGCTCTCCTGGGTGCACGTGGCCTGCTGGGTGCTTGTGGGCACACCTGATTGTTTTAGACATTTGTGCTCTGTTTCTCTTACTCTGTAGCTGCTTTTAGAAATATTTGATAAATAACTAGCATTTCCTGTACCAAATCCCTTAGTGTTTTTATGTTTATGAATCGATAATGGAGGAAAGAGCTTCAGAAAGACAGGGCAGTGTAGCGTGAGCCTGGCCCAACCAGCCTCGGCCTTCTTTCCGCTGCCCTGTATCCCTAGCTTTGGCTTCTGAAGGAATAACGATGGGGACAGTGACAGCCACAGCCTCCCCTAGTTCAAGTGCGCTGGGATAAAGTCATAATGGTGTAGAAAGGTGCTTAAGACCTCCGGGAAGCAATGTGGAAATGGAAGCCACCTGTGCTACAAGAGAGCTGCTTGGCATTAAAGGGTCCCTGACCCCCTGAAGGTGGACAGTGTCCATCCCATAGCTCTGTGTGGCCCCAGTGCTGTAGGGACAGTAGTACCTCTATGCTTGGAACTGGCTTCAGATCATTGCCGCTGTGTGTGGTCAAGCCTTTAACCTACTGGTGTCCTGGAACTCAGGAGCTATCTCACACAAGACTGTGAGATAAGCAGAGTGGGCATTACCATCGAGGTAAGAGGCTGGGAAACGGCGCTGTTGCTAAAATGTTTGCCTCACAAGCTTGGGGACCTGAGTTTGCTCCCCAGAACCCACTTTAAAGTCAGGTGTGGTGGCTCACATCTTTAATCCCAGTCTTGGACAGGTACAGGGATGGACAGGCAGATTCTAGGGGCTTATTGGCTTGCCAGCCTGGCCCAACAGGTAAATTCTCAGTGAAAGTAAGAGATCCTGTCTCAAAAACAAGGTGAAAGCAACTGAGGAAGACACCCAAGACCCAAGGTTGAACCTTGTCACACACACACACACATACACACACGCGCACACACACACACACACACGCACCAATGAAATGCCAATGGTCTTTTACCAAAAGACCAGACATGGATCAGGGTGACGGCTCAGTGGGTGACAGTACTTGCTGTGAAAGCAAGAGTGAGTTCAAATCCCCACACATGCCTGTAACTCCAGTACTTAGAGTGGAGACAGGCAGCTCCTGGGAGCTTGCTGGCTAGCCAGTGCGGTAAACAGTGACTTTCTAGAAGTGGACAGGTGACCCGGCTCTTATAAACACTAACTGCTTTTGCAGAGTCCGTGGGTTACATAGTGGCTCACAACCATCTGTAACCCCAGTCTCAGAGGATGTGACACTTTCCTCTGCTCTCTATAGGCACCAGGAACACATTGACATACATGCGGCAGAACACCCATAAACAGAACATACATGCGGCAGAACACACGTAAAACAGAGTAAAATCTCAGAACAAGCTTTTATAAAAAGGGCCACCTGCCAATTCTGTAAGAAACCTTGTCTCAAAAAATAAAGTGAAAGCCGGGCATGGTGGTGCACATCTATAGGCCCAGCACTCGGGGAGGCAGAGGCAGGCAGATCTTTGTGAGTTCGAGGCCAGCCTGGTCTGCAGAGTGAGTTCAGGACAGCCAAGGATACACAAAGAAACCCTGCCTCAAAAAAACAAAAATAAGTAAACAAAGTAAATAAATAAAGTACAAGACCAGTGGAATGGCTTACCAAGTAAAGGCTGCCACAGCCTACCAACCAGAGTCCAATCCCTGGGTCCCACACTGGGGAAGGAGAGAACTGACCACACACACACACACACACACACACACACGGGTTCTGGTACAGCAAGATGGGCACAAGTGCTTGAGATCAAGCCTGATGCCCTGAATTTGGTAAAAAGACACTGCCTGTGTGCCTGCCGATCTAAAAGACGGGAATGCAAAAGAGAAGAGAGCAAGCAGGCTCGATGGGATAATCTCATTCTGGGAGAACAGAAGCTCGCAGAGTGTTCACTTAGTTAATGCTCACCACAGCCCTGATGTACACAAAGGGGCTGCGGGTGTGGTTCAGGTGTGGAGCCATGGAATCAATCCCCAACACTAAAAAAAGGAACTGATTTTTTTCAATACATACAAACGGGGCATTCGTTTGGCCAAGGCTAAGGCTCAACCTCAGCTCTAGTGCAGCCCTGAGTACCAACTTATGACAGACAGACAGACAGACAGACAGACACCTTGCCTCACCTTCCACTGCGCCCCTGAAAGTTCAAACACATATGGATCGCTCGCTTTATCTCTGTCCTTGACTCTCTGCCTGGCGACTGAGTTCCTCTCTATCTTCTCCAGGAGCCTTGTGCTGGTGTCCACGAAGCCGTTCTTGCAGTACTGGGCCTGGGGCACACCCTTCCTCCTGCACTCGGCCACGAAGTTCCACTCCTCCTTTATCCTAAGGCAGGAAGCAGAACACCAGTTATTTCCTGGGGATAAGCAGGCTCTCTCCTCCGGTTCCCTGGAACCTTACTGGTTTCTTACTGTGAGCTACCTAAGCCCTGTCCTGACCTTTCCTTCCTGCCACCAGGGATGCTGGGAAATCTGAGACCTTTCTGTGCATCACTAGTCAACGGTGACTAGAAAAGATGAGCTGGCTCAGATGGAACCTTTGGCTAAACCTCCCACCGATATTACCTATGTGCTTGCTTACGTGTGGTTTCTTCTAAAATCTATATTAACCGTAATGTCATGTCTGCCTTTGATGCTACGTCCCCACGTTGCTGTCCATGGCTCCCTAGGTCTAGCTACAAGTGTCACCTTCTTTTTGTTTGGTTGAGGTAAACTCACAAACTCTTGATCCTCCTGCCTCTACGTCCCAGATTACAGGCATGTGCTGCCTTGCTCTATAAACATCGGCTTTCTGTCCTGGTAAAAAGCCATCTTAGATAGTGGAGGTTTCGTGCTTGCCATGAAGTGGAGGGATGAGGGACACTTGACGTAATTAACATAGCTCCACAGGCTTCTGTGCCAGGAAGGAGCGTGCTGGGGAAAGGTACGCAGCAAGGCTGGTGTGCGAGCAGTCCTGTATCCCGCACCTGAGAGATGGGCGCAGGAGGTTCAGGAGTTCAAAGCCACCCTCTGAAACATGGTGGCCAGAGGACAACCTGAAGGTGCCATTTCTTTCCCTCCATCATGCAGGTCCCAGGGGTCAAACTCAGATCCACAGATACAGCAGTAATGGCCTCTTCTTGCTGAGACATCCCCCTGCCTCAGCTTTCTTGCTTCTGAAGCTGAATCTGAAGGCAGATTCAGACAACCTATTCCTTCTCTATGTCACAAGTTCTGGGCCATATAAACACAGCCCTTAACACCAGCACTCGGGTGGCTGAAGGATGACGAGAAGTTCCAGCTCGTTCTCTGTCAGACATGGAGTTCAAGGCCACCCTGGTCACTCAGACCCTGTTTTGGTTCGAAACAAGGGGAGCTGGTGAGATGGTTCAGCACTGAAAAAGCTCACCACCAAGCCTATGACCTGAGTTGACCCCCAGAACCCACATGGTAGGAGAGAATTGACTCTTGTAAGTTGCCTTCTGGCCTTGACAGGTGGGCACTGGCAGGAGGGCACAAGAGTGCACACACTAAATTATTAAAAAAAAAAAAAAGATTATAAATAAATTAATTGACTGATTCACACTTTATACCTTTTGTTGATAATTTAAAGTTAACAAATATTCACACAACTCCTCCCCTAAAAGAAAGAGCCGGTGGTAGCCCACAACTTTAATCCCAGCACTAGGAAGGCAGAGGCAGGCAGATATCTGTGAGTTCAAGGCCAGCCTGGTCTACAGAATCCAGGACAGCCAAGGCTACACAGAGAAACCCTGTCTAAAAAAAAAAAAAAAAAAAAAAAAAAACAATTAAAAAAAAAAAAAGGCATTCTTGTTCTGGTTTCTTCACAGAGAATGAAAGTTATAGACGTATGCTAAGCCTTCCGGTGCCCAGTCTTCTTAACGTGTCATCCTTCCGTTATGTAGAACAGCGCTGAGGTGATTGCATGTTCACATTTGCCACAAAGAGAGTTTTTGAAGCACTACCTTAAGTTGAGTTTCAGTAAGGTTTTTGTTGTTCTTGTTTGTTTGTTATGTTTTGTTGTTTTTCGAGACAGGGTTTCTCTGTAGGCCTGGCTGTCCCGGAACTTGCTCTGTAGATCAGGCTGGCCTCAGACTCACAGAAATCCTCCTGCCTCCGTCTCCTGGGTGCTGGGATTAAAGGTGTGCGCCACCAATGCCTGGCTCCATATTTGTATATGAATATCATGGGATGAAGGCTTTGGATTTCCAGGTTACAGAAGGTTGTAAACAGGCCGATTGGAGTGCTGGGACCTGAATCTGGCTCTTCCGGGAGAGCAGCAAACACTCGTAATTGCTAAGCCGTCTCTCCAGTTCCTCAACTTAGTGGTATGTGAGTGTGTGCGTGTGCATGTGTGTGTATTGTGTGGTATGTGTGTGTTGTGCTGTGAGAATGTGTGCTGCATGAGCGTGCATGTGTGATGTGTGTGTTTGTGGTGTGGTGTGTGTATGTGGTATGGTGTGTTGTGTCTGTGTGTATCAAGTGTACGCAGTGTGCACAGAGGGCAGAGGACAGCATCAGGTACCCTGAGGCTGGAACTACAGGTGGTTGTGAGTCGAACCTTGGTCCTCTACAAGAGCAGCGAGTGTTCTTAACCGCTGAACCATCTCGCCAGCCCCTCAGTGTCGTTTCTGTGCAGAATCCTTTTACTCACACCGCTGAGAGTCAGACTGCAACATTTCAGTTCAAGCAGAGGAACAAAGTGAATCTTCGCTAGAACTCAGCTCGGCAGGTAAAGGCTGAAATGCGTGAAGAAGTTGCGCAGTGGGAGCATGGGGTGGGCACGTGTGAGGTCGGTGAAGGGCAGCTAAGTGGCCTCCTCGGTGCTTAGTGTGATGGATTTTCGTGCCATCTCTGTCCTCCTCGTGCCCAGCACAGGATCTGGACAGTATGTAGTTCCTCACAGTTGGGCGTCGCTGTCAGGGTGCGTGTATAAAAGAGCGCACAGGTTATGGAGGCGATGGAGGAACGTGGCCATGAGGGTGGGAAAGCCCAGCAAACGAGCCCAGCTTGCCCAGTCGACAGCAGCCCCCCTGAGCGCCCCTCCCGCAACCCCGGAATAACAGCCCCCAGAACGCACTTTTCCAGGGCGCTCTTCTCCAGCCTTTCCGCCTCCTTCTTCTGCCATGCTTTGTGCTTCTTGACGCGAGTTTCCCACAAGGCTCTGACGACAGAGATGTCGAACACGACCACTTTGTGTCCCATCTGGGGAGCAGCATAAAGTCACCTGCAGAAAAATGTGCGTGTCAGCTCCATATGCACGTACAGGGGGCTGAAACATATTTTTAGGTGTGTATGTGTGTGCACGTGTGTGCGTGTGTGCATGTGAGTTCAGGTACCAGGGAAGGCCAAGGCTTCTGATTCCCATGGAGCCATGGTATGGGTACTGGGAACCGAACTCGGATCCTCCATGGAAATAATTGAATGTTGATTGCCAGGGGTAAGAGTGGGCACCTCGGTCTCCTCTGTTTCTTGTTTGTGTGACAGGTACACGGGGACAGAACAAAGGCAAGGAGGAAGGATCTCCATTTCAAGACGTAGGAAGTTCCTGCTGGGGGCGAAAAGCCATGAAAAACAACAACAGGAAGCCCTCATTATGCCCTTCTACCCCGAAGGGTCCATGGTTCAACACCAACTCCCAAACACTTGTCCTCGGACCTTCAAACTCAAGGCGGGCACACGTGTGACCTACACACAGCAGCAGCAGCAACGACAACAAAAATAAGTAACATTTGAAACTAAAATAAAAACTTTTTAGTAAAGAGTACACCTAAACACCAAAGTAAGGCTAAATGCTTTACCGGGGAAGAAAGACAAGCTGGGGGGATGGTGGCGAGTAGGGGTGAGGAGTGACTTGGGGCTGCATCAACAGGTCAGACTTCTTGAGCTTCCTCTAATAGTTCTGTGTGTGAATGTGTTGCCTGTGCCTATGTCTGTGACCACATGCGCGTAGTGCCGTGGAAGCCGGAGAGCATAAGGATGAAGGAGGTCCCCTCTATACCTCCCAAGCCTCCAGACCGTGGGGAGACCATCAGAACTCGAATACGGGGAGAGGTTTCGGCTCAGCATGTGAATCAGACCCCCGAGGCTGGACAAGCTAACTGCCAGGGAGCCACAGAGGGAAACCCAGGAGACAGTGTGGCGGGCTGTGGGGGAGGTGCTGGTGTCGGGAGTGAAGGGGGACACTTGCACTCTGTAAATGCAAGTTTAGTTGACAAACTTTCCGTGACCCCTCCCCCCCAGCCCAGTTATGTCAGAATTGCTTTACAAAAGCTCTGACTCCTCCGGAGCCAGAGGGCGTGACTGGAAAAATGTGTCCCCTGGCACCAGAACTCTGGTCTCCACTCAGAAGTCATATGCCGAAGGAGGAGGTGGGGACACGACACGACATTCAGGTCACCTAGTCCTCTGTCAAAGGATGCATTGGGCTGGTGAGGGCTTAGGGGGCTGGCGGTGTGGAGTGGGTACCACGCTAAGTGGGTACCTCGGAGCATCATGGGAGGTCTGGAGGAGTTAGGAGGGGCACATCCAGTCCCTCGGCTCGGTACTGCTGTGTGTTTAACTGGTCTGTCAAGGACTGCAGCTGAGCCTACCTGGTTGCCGCTGGGGCCCAGGTTCTGCCCCTAACAACTCTGATAACATCCCACTTGCCTTCCTGCAGCCTGCACGGGCTCCTTCCAGGGGTGTCCTGTGTGGGAAGATGCCCCAGCACCTGTCCAGCTTGCTGGGGGGGTGGGTGGCTCTGTACTCCACAGCGGGGGAGGGGGGACTGCCGTTTAAAGTAAGGTCAGAACAGTCACCACATCTCAGCTGAATTCTAAACTGAATTGCATTTTATGCTGCCTGATCGGAGTTTCCTTTGGGACATTTGATCCTTGTCCTGGTAATTTGTTAAGCTGGAAGCTCAAGTCGGGAGAGACAGAGGGCACAGAAAGGATTAAGGGGACCGGGGCTGAGTCAGATGGCCCAGGCTGGACTCCTGCCTCCCGGTTACTGGCCACATGTCCTGGAGGACAGAGCTGCTGGATTCTCACGTGGGCAAGCCACCACCGCAGCACCCAGCTGCCAGGCTGGTGAGAGAGGGTGCCCTGTGATACGACCTGCCGCAGAGTAAGGCTTGGGAAGGAATGCCAATTATTGAGAGAGAAGAACTGAAGACAGACCTCGACTTGGTTAGCCGGTTCTACGCCCCAGGCCCTGGTGACTGTCCAGCCGAGAAGCCACCGCACCTGGGCTGTGTACAGAGCCGGACAATTCTCCAACCACTTCGCCACCCTGTCCCCAGCCCTGCGGCGCTCACACCAGGGGGCGCGCGAAGCTTTGGGAAAGGGAAGACCACTCCCCCAGCCCCCCCTCCTTGGGAGATGTCAAGCGCATTTTCCAAGGACCAGAAGAGGGCACAAACAAAGTTGATTTATTGCCCCCTCGACAGCGCTCTGGAGCCCATTCTTGGGCACCCGGATGGTCCTCTCGGAGGAACTGGAGGGATTGCCGAGGACCTTGCCCGCCGGCAGCCCGTCTGAGGGCACCTGCGCGCCCCACGCGCTGGCTGTCGCCCCTCTCCACTGTGGTTCTTGAACTAAGCCCTGGACAAAGCCTGGTCCTCTCCGTGTACTTAGAGGGCGGCTGGCGCTCTGCGCACCGGGTGACTGGTAACAGCCAAAGCGCACTACGCTGGCACCGGTGCCCCCACCCCCGCCAAGCAGCCACGGCACCCCACTCCGCCTCTGCGCAGCCGCAGGTCAGAGGCTCCGGTCTGCGAGCTCACACCCCTCCGCCGCCGGGGCCGAGACCACCCGCCTCTCACCTTCCCTGTACGAGCGGGCGCAGACAGTCCCCGGCCGCCACGCTGCGAACCGCTTTCGATGCTGTTTACACCCCGCAGGGCAACGCCCCCAGCGGAAGGGCTACCGTGCCTGTGCGCTAACGGGCTATATTTGTAAGCGGTTAACCTGATCTGGAGGACATGTGCTGATAGACTATCTATCTATTCTGTGTGACTCAGACTAGCAGGAGACAAAACGGACCTGGTCGGGGAGGGCTTGGCACGCAGGCACGGAGGGTTTATCGAGGGCGCGCTGCAGGCAGCATCCCCTCCCCGCACGCGTCCACAGACCGCTGGCTCCTTGCAGCCAGGAAAGCCCAGGGTGAACAGCGCAAACAGAGCTGAGGGGGAAAGCTGAGGTCCCAGGACTCCAGGGCTAGGTGCCAAACAACAGACAGGATTAGAACGGGTTTAGGAAGAGATCAAGGAAGCAAATGTAAACGGTTTGGTGGTGGTGGGGTTGTTTGTTTGTTTTTGCAATGTTTGAAAAATACACTGAAAGTCTAGATTTCATTCTTGTCTGTTTGCTTGTTCGTTGTATCCCTAAACCCCATAGTTTAAGTTGTCTTTAGAGAGAGCTTGCTACCTGGGGAAATAGTCTTGCTGATGGCAGACAGGAAAATATCACATCTGCTCCCAGGAATCCAACTGGTTATAACAGCAAGGGCTCCACACACACCTTGGTTTGAACCCGGAGTCCGGAAACACACCCATTCATACCCGAACTTGAGGCAGAGTCAGGAGATCAAGGCCATCCTCATCTACGAAAGGTTCAAGGCTAACCCAGACCCTCTCATACCCCCACTCCAATAAGAGGCAAGGTGATCCACACATGCAATCCCAGCATTCGGGAGGTGGGTGCAGGCATATCAGAAGTTTAGGAGTTCAAAGCCAGCCTGGGCTACTTGAGACGAGGTCTCAAAATTCAAACAAAAGCCCTGAAAGCTGAGCATGGGGTCTCAGGCCCTGTAATCTCAGCACTTCCTGGTGTGCATGAGGCCCTGGGTTCATTCCCGAACATTACAATAATAATGCTATTTTGAGAACACACACACACAAACTTATTTGTCCTTAATCTGAAATTCTAACTGAGTGTCCTGCTAACCTTTACACCAAGCTGCCAGCATCTGGCTCAACTACAGAGCCAGACAGCCATATCTCTAACAAGCTTTACCAATGCCAGCCTTGCTGGCTGGTGGCCACACGGCGGGATGCAGGAATTGGCACAACCTGGCACAGTGGTAGCTGCGACGGCTCCTCACTGGTGCAGCCTGACCAAGCACCTCTGCCTCAGGAGGTCCTAACTCCTGGGCAGGGTCCCAGGGTCAGTGTTTTCACGCGATTGGAGGTTGCATCTGACACACAGCCAAGAGATACTTTAATACAGGATGTGTTCACACTTATGAAAGGAGTTGCTGGTACTGTACTAAACTCACTTGTACTCACTGGGCTGGGTGGATCCAAAACGACCTTCCAAGGTGAGTGCAGCAGTGCATGTGATCCCAGCTCTCAGGAGGTAGAGGCAGAAGAGTCAGAGGTCAGGGCTGTCCTAAGCCTGGGCTATATGACCCTGTGGAGGAACACACACACACATACACACACACACACACACACACACACATCTTGCAGCATCTGATGCTCCAGGCAGGCCTGTGCCCTGTAGTACTCACTTGCCCAAGTATCTTCATCTACAAGCAGCCCAAAATAGACTCGGGTACACAGCTTCCTCATGCGTAGCTCCAACTGGGGTCCAAGGGAACCGCATGGTTTAAGGCAGCTTTTCCAACCCCTTTGGGGTAGAAAGACCATTTCACAGGGGTTTCCTGACCCTTTCACAGGGGCCATCAAAGGCCATTGGAAAACACTGATATTTTACATTATATCTCATAACAGTAGCAAAATTGCAGTTATGGGCTAGCAACACAATAATTGTATGGTTAACAGTCACCACAACATGATACTCTACCTTCTTCTGGCCTTCACTACTAGACACACACACACACACACAGGGCAATGGAGTACTATAAGACACTGAAAACAATACAGCTTCTACAAACAATATGAATGGTTCATCAACACGAGAGGCAAGTGCACAAACACACATTTAAAATTCACAGCTGTGCAAAAGCCGACCTATGGCATTGGAAATCAGAGAGTGTGGTGACTGGAAGAGCAATGAGGCAAACTTCTGGAATTCTGGTGGTTGTGTGATACTTTGAAATAAGACGTTAACATTAGGTCCTATGTGGATCAGGCTGGCCTGAAACTCAGAGTTCTGTCTGCCTCTGCCTCCTGAGTGCTGGAACTAAAGGCGTGCCTCACTCCACCCGCCCTTGTTTGTAAATATTTATGACTATAATACATAATTCAAGTTTTCTTTCTTTTTTAAGTTTAGAGGGCAAGAGAGTAAAGCACTTGCCGTGCAGGCCTGAGTGTGACGCTCAACGATGACATAAAGCCAGGCGTCTTTAGATCTGTAACCGCAGTTCTGGGGGTGGGGGTCAGAGGCCAAGAGACCCCTGAAGCTCCTTGGCCTTCCAGCCTCAGCAAGTCAGTGAGCTCCACATTAAGTGGGAGGCCGCATCTCAGAAAACAAGGGGAAGGAGCCTGAGAGAGGGGGCAGCAGTTGAGAGTGCTTGCTGCTTTTGTGGAGGACTTGGGCTTGACTCCCAGAAGTCGGCTCTGAGTTAGCTCAATGTGGCTGGTACATTTGCACACAAGACATCTGCTCCCTGCTCAGGACAGACTTTTAACCCTGTTTCTGATGGCAGCTAGGGCCTGCACCCAGCCTCCCACCTTCCGTTTGCATTTCACCCATTTCAAAATCCCAGAGAACGTGAAGAATGCCTCTGAGCAGTCGAATACAAATCCACTTAAGGCCTGCTCTGACACAGCCTCTCTGGAGCTTCTGAAAATCACCTGCAGCCCAGTTTGCCTTCAGAGTTGTCTCAAAGGGGCCTGTCTGCCGGCCTCTCTGCTGAGGCCAATTAACTCTGACAATGTCTGTGAGCAGTCAAGATACAGCTGTCCCTTCCCCTCACCAGGAGTTTGGGAGTGCAACTAAAATGGTATTTGGCTTGTCTTTACTAGGATGGGGAAAGGAAGCCAGAGCCTGCCCCAGCTGGCAATTTCTGGCTCCCCCGCTATGCTCAGCCCAAAATGGCTGGTCCGTAAAGAGCTTATCAATTTGACTGGCAAAAGAAAGATTTGTTCGAAAGAGCTGAGAAAGTTGGAGGGAGTAAGGTGGCTGAGAGGAGGTTGCTAACGTAACCACTCTAAGGGCCCAGGTTTGGGGCAGGAATACTGTCTCTCTGGCTTGCTTAACTCTAGCTCCTATTTTGTTTTGGTTTGGTTTTTTGAGACAGGGTTTCTCTGTGTAGTGCTGGCTGTCCTGGACCTGATTTGTAGGCTAGGCTGGCCTTGAACTCACAGAGATCTGCCTGCCTCTGCCTCCTGAGTGCTGGGACTACAGGCGTGTGCCACCATGTCCGGCTCTAGGGCCATGTCTTAATGATTCTTTCTGTCACAGGGTGGCCCATGGGGGAGGGTTTCCCTAAATTAGTTGGTTCAGGGAGACATTGCTATCAGCCTAGACCTCCTAGTGGGAACCAGAGGAAATGGGGCAGGGCAGCGGCTACCAGGATCTGCTCTTTACTTCACGGCCTCAGCTGGAAGCCAGGGAAGGGAGGAAAGGTGCCAGGAAGGACTTCCCAGAGCAAATGACCTTCAGACTCAACCTAAAGAAGCCAGTTCAAGGGCACAGTAAGAACCACCAGCCAGGTCTTACAAACACCCAGTAAATACAGTGAAATATGCTGGTCCAAACAGCAAATGACTAACACGCGCCCCTGTAGAAACTCGTCCTGCCAAGATAAAATAATTCTTAATATGTCTACATAGTAGAAAAGTAACAAAGTGAGCCACACGGAAACAAATCCCTGGTTCATCCCCCCTCACACCTAGTCTTCCCGTCTGTATGCAGGAATCCGGTTTTAACAAATCCCAACGGGGGACTAGCGACTATGCAGAATGAGTTCTGTTTGTCGAGTTCTCAGAGAAAACAGCCATTAGCTTGTTAATGAGGAGCCCTAGCCTGCAGGGAAATAACAGATGCAGACAGTGTTTTAGGAACCCGGAACGTGGCTGGAAGCAGGTGTGACTGGGGGTGTGGGTGGATAGGGTGACTTGGGGAGGGTAAAGACTGGGATGGAGAGAGACGGGGTGGGGGGCTGGGGGGGTGGAGGAGAGAGACTGGGGGAGGAGAGAGAGACTGAGGCAGGCTGGACAGAGAGACTGAGCATGGACAGGATTCCCAGGCCCACCCACTGTCTTGGTCTTCGCTGGGGGCCACGTTAGAGGCCAATGTCGAAAGTAGAAGGGAGGGTTTTGTATTTTGTGTTTTGTATTCTGAGTGATGATACATGCTTGTAATCTGAGAATTTGGGAGAACAGAAGCAGGAAGGTCATTGAGCGCTCCAGGCCAGCCTGTCTTTGAGTGAGACCCTTTCTCAAAAAAAAAAAAAAAGTTAAGAAGAAACAAAAAGTAGAGTCTTGCCCTGTAGCACAGACTGGTCTTAAACTCACTCTGAAGGCCAGGCTGGCCTCGAACTCACTTCAACCCTCCTGCCTTTAGTTCTCAAGTCCTAGAATTACAGGCCTGGGGCACCATGTCCAGCTTTCATGATCACACACACACACACACACACTTTCTGATACCTGACAGCTCAGGGGAATATGAGGATAAATCTAAAACAGTGAAGTAGAATGGATGGTCCTTGTCTTGTCTCCTCAGCCTATTAGCACACATCTGGCTTCCGGTTCTCAAAGGCCCTTTCCCTGTTGGCATTCCGCCCCGACACACACAGGTGTCCCCTCCGTCCTCTGGAGGCACAGTGTTCCCGATGGGACAAGTCCTCGGGTTATAGGGCGGAAGGCTGGCCTTCCTTGCGCTCGGCGCTGAACCATTTCACCAGAATAGCAGCCTCGGTCTCTCAGTCTGAAACGGGGAGGTGACCGCCACCGTCTGAGCACTGCGGTAGCGCCTTCAACGAAGGGAGTGTCACGCAGGGGGGTGTGTTTCTCTGAGGGTTGTGTCCTAGACCAGCATCCAGCAACAGAGAGATAGATACACAACTCCACAGACAAGTCAAGGCCTCCCCGTCCCCGCCCAATAAATAAATAAAGCGCAACTCATCCAGTTAGCACGCCGGGCTGGTGTGAGACCCGGATGCACCCAGGGATCTACTAACCTGCTTTCTAAGCTTTAAGCGTCAGGCAGACCTCGCCCCGCGCCCACCCGCAGGCGCCGCTGTTGTAAAAGGCTCAAGCTCACACCCAGACTCAAATCTCTCCCGACCTTGACCTTGCTCCACACCCAAACAAGTCCTCTGCGGCCGCCAGCGCTCCTTCCCGAGCCTCCCCGGCTCCCCAGGGAGTTCTCGTGAAAAGATGAGCCCGAAATGAAAATCTGGTAACGAGCCGGGCCGTGGTGGCGCACGCCTTTAATCCCAGCCCTTAGCAGGCAGAGGCAGCGGGAGTTCGAAGCCAGCCTGGTCTAAGGAGAGAAGTTCTTGTCTCGAAGAACAAACGAAAGAACAGCTATAACACATTTTGATAATGAAGTATCAGGTGCCTGCATATTTACACACGGCGTCTGGACTTTCCTAATTAATAATCTCTGTGTTTGAATCACCTTGGTAGAGTAACTCGACTCTCTCTCCTCGACCCCCTTTTTCAAGGGAAAAGACAACCTGTCTCTAAAGAGACAGTGCTGTCGGCTAAGCTCTCCGCCTGGCCTCGCCGCAGTTGGGCCCAAAAATGGGCGTGGGGCTCCCGTCTTCCCGCCCACCGGAGGGTCCTCCCCGCCACCCCAAGGGTTGCTGGCGAAGGAAGAGCCCTCAGAAGGCCTTTCTCAAGGTCAAACCTTCAAGAGGGAGAAAGGTCCCCTCCCCCCTTGTCTCGTCTGTTACTTCTCAGAGACACTCCTGGACAGATGCCTTTCTCCTCTGGGATAGCTTTCTTCTTAATCTGCTCCCTTCCCTTCGTGAAATTAACTTCAGAGTGCTTTGGGGATGACTTTATGAGTCAAAGCCACTCTCTAATATGGTTTTCCTTCAACATCTTTACAAGCTTCGGAAGATGGCGTGCCTCTCGGCCAGGTATGAGCTAACCTTGAATTTTTGATTGCTGGAGATTGACGCTTCAGAAAACAGTGTTCTACCCCTCTCTGATTTTCTCTTGTTTGAGCCTGACAGTAGCATTCCTGCTTTTTCTGAAGAACCTTGAACTTTGTGCTTGGTTATGTATTACTTTGCCGTTAACTTTTAAAACATTCAATTTTTTTTTAATGTTCACTATTTGTGTGTGTGTAAGTGTGTACATATGATTGGAGATATGAAAAGATGACTTAGTGGAACCAGAGCCATATGTGGGCCTGGGCATCCAACCCAGGTTGTAAAGCTTAGAGGCAACCACTTTTCTTGGCTGGCTCTTCACATCAATTGTGCTAATGACTGCTGGAGAAATAATGCTTTCTTTCTCTCGCATAAATAATATTAATATTACAGCCGAATTAAGATTGCCTCTAAAAGTTACTGGTATAGACAAATTCAGGACTTTGAAAAACCACTCAGGATAACAAATTAAACGTGGAATCATTTCAAATGACAGAGGCGGTATTTTTGTTTTTTTCCAGTGGTTCCGGGGACCAAACCAGGGCCTGCACACTCTAGGCAAGTGGTCTACCCCAGGCCCAGCCCACATAGCAATTTAAAAATTCATATATGCAGACTCTGAACAGTGGTAAAACATGCAGCTTATGCAAGATAGAATTTTTTAGCTTTATAGCTATTTAAAATCATGTCTATGTACGGGTGGAGCCTAAGAAATACACGTGATGAAATATTGGATGTTGGGGACTTGTTAATGCAAAACAGCTCTTGTTCCAAAGAATAAGAGACATTCTTCTGAGCTGTGTACGAATGCCCATGACTTAGGAACACAGATTCATATTGCCATGCATGCCTTTAGGAGGGCTCCTTGGTAGCCACAGAACAAAGAAAGTATAAATCTATGCATTAAACTGTCTATCAGTGAAGACGTCAGGTAGGGAGGTGCCAGCGTTAGTGTTTTTCAGGAGCTCGTGTTCTGCTATGTTGCTTCATCCCAGTGTTTTTTGTGGGACAGTCAAAAGGATGTTAAGTCACACAAGGAGAGGTTCACGATGAAAGGCCATCATATGGTCTTTAAACATAGCCCAAGGTAATTTTTTGCTTCCAATTTGCAGCTTTCCAACTCTGTACAATCACAAACATTCACCCTCCATAGAGTCATCAGCACACGGCTCTTTCAAAAAGGGAGTTTCTGTTCCAGTTTTGTCACTGGAGGCACCACTAGAAGAAAGTTCTCCTTGGTGGCCTGTGGTCTTGTGATGAAGACTCCAGTTTTGCATGTTTTGTTTGGCTAACTGCTGTCCAATTTCCTTTTCCTAGTGTGGTCTTACTTGTGGCCCTTTCCAGCACATTTGAATTTGGACTCGTAGCTGGTGAGAGTTTTCTTTTGTTTGAGGTTCAGGAATTTGGGGGGAAGCGGTTTCCCTGTGTAGCCCTGGCTGCCCTGGAACTCACTCTGTAGACCAGGCTGGCCTTGAACTCAGAGATCCGCCTCCTCTGCTTCCCAAGCTCTGGGATTAAAGGTGTGTGCCACCACTGTAGGGTTGGGGTTCGGGTTTTTGAAACTAGGTGTCACTGAGCCCAGGCTGTCTTGGGACCTCTGCTCTTCCTGTCTTCCCCAATCCCACTGCTACCATCACACTCAGTGAGTTTTATACACACACAGTACACATTTGTTTTGTTTTTGGTGAAGGCCTTATAGCCCAGGCTGCCCAGGAACTCACAATATAGACAAAGCTGACGTTGAACTGATTCTCCTCCCTCTACCTTCCAAATTCACTACCAAATCTTGCTGAGTTTTGTGTTTTCTTGTTTTCTTTTGAGCACCAACTTTTGTTGTTCTACTTCTTCTCATGGTACTGGGGCTTTAACCTGACCTATCTGTGGTACTCCCAGATTGCCCCAGCTCCACCCCCACCTCCTCTGTGCCAGGATTAAACCTTATGCACACTAAATGCACCGCCAATAAGCTACATCCTCAGCCCTTAGTGTTTTGAGACAGTTCTCAAGCTGGCCTCTAACTCAGGTCCTTCCTCTGCCTCCTGAGTGCTGAAATCACCACACTTGGTGGTGGTTGGTGTGGGGAGGTCCTTTTCTTTTCTTTTCTTTTCTTTTCCTTTTTTTAGACATGGTTTCTGTGTGTAGACCTGGCTGTCCTGAACTCACTTTGTAGACTAGGCTAGACTTGAACTCACAGGCATCCACCTGCCTCTGCCTCCCTGAGCTCTAGGATCACAGGCGTGTGCCACTGTCCCCATCTGGGCGTCTTTTTCTTATGAACACTAACAATATTTATGTGTCCTGAAATGTGTAATACAGGGCTGGGCCACCGTGAGCTGGCTACCCTGTCTCCAAGAGGCCTGGCGGGCAGAGGTGGCAGCACTCGGGAGCAGGAAGAACCTCGAGGACGTGCCCGCTCCTTCCAGTTTGTGCCTTCCGTGGGGCTACAGAACAGTAAGACTTGCTTGCCTTAATTCATCTCTGTCCTGGCCCTTGACAGGACTCTAACGTAACCTTTCAGCGCTTAACCTAAGAGAGTGGATGTGTGAGTTAGCAGCTGGGTGGGTTGTGCTAGCTTGGAGTATAGAGGTGAGTGAGGTAGGAGTGAGTGTGTGTGTGTGTGTGTGTGTGTGTGTGTGTGTGTGTGTGTGTGTGTAAGTGTGTGTCATATCCCTGAAATTCAGTTTCTCTCCTAATACCACCTCATGTTGGCACCTGGTCTGAAAACGAGGATTATTTCCCTGAAAGGTAGAGCTGCTATAGGCTCTGCAGAGGACTATGGGAAGGGGAAGGCCAGAGTGCTAGATGAATCTTTCCTTATGGGCTCCCTCTACCTGCCCTGCGACTTCTCTTACATTTCAGGTAAGCTACTTAATAAAACTTGCTGTCTGAACGGAGGGACATGCATCCTGGGCTCTTTCTGTGCCTGTCCTCCTTCCTTCTACGGACGCAACTGTGAACGTGATACACGAAAAGAGTAGGCCGCTGGAGGGGACAGGACTGGGCAGGGTGGGGGGAAGAGGAGTGAGGAACGTGCTGACGGCACTGTCTCTTCTTTCTCAGACACTGTGGGTCTGTCCTCCATGGCACCTGGCTGCCCAAGAAGTGTTCCCTGTGCAGGTGCTGGCATGGTCAGCTTCACTGTTTTCCTCAGACCTTTCTACCTGGCTGTGGTAAGCAACTCTGTTGTTAGTCCTGTCAGGTCCTTTAGATGCCCAAGGGACTCCCTTTCTACCTCTTCTGCCAGGGCCTTCTTCCTGGCCTGACAGGAGATGCCAGCCAGACCTCAGCTCGTAAAATAGGATAAGGACTCTAGCGGACATAGAGCCTAGGAATCCTTGGGAGGTCCTCCCTCAGACACTAGGTCCTTAGGAAGGGCTCCCTTGGATAGGATGTCCCTGGGAAATGCTTCTTTGGATGTGTTCCCTGATACAACGGATCTTTAGGAGGTGTGGGGTGAAGGACACTCACCCTGAACAGTCATGCTGCTACAGAGTTCCCTCAAGTCCACTTGAGGCTGGTGGTCAGCAGGCTTCTGCTGGAGACAGTGAACAGAAAAGGGCCTTGCCATTTGAACTCTAAGACATGACTTCTGTTTTGTTTTTGATCTGTATCCCTGGCTGGCCTGGAACTTACTCTGTAGTCTAAGCTCGCTGCCAACTCCCACCACTCCTGCGTCAGCCTTCACAGTGCTGATATTACAGGAATGCACCACTAGCCTTGGATCCACCGACACTTTGACCCCACTGGTGAACTTTTCAGATAGGGCCTCACCAGTAACCCTGGTTGGCCTCGAACTGGGGTGATTGCTTGTACTGCTCTGTCCCACCCTCAATGCTGAGGTTTAAATTTGGGAGGCACCAGGGCTGATTTTTTTACTGCATCCTAAAGGTCTATGGTAGTTGCTCACAGCTCCCTTCGCCTTAGAGATGGGAAGAAGATAGTGGCAAGGGCATCGGGACATAAGAGAACAGGGGTTGGTGATGTTCCCACTCTGTGTGGCTGGGCTTTTTGTTTTGTTTGTTTACTGTTGTGTTGTATCGTTTCTTGAGCAATTCCCATCTGGACTCTTATAGTTGAATGTGCGAGTCCACAAAGCAAACAAAAACATAGCTTCACCTGTTACAAGGTGAAAACTCCCGGCACAAGGCCTGCTTCTTTACCACTGCACCCTGGATGCTGTGCATAGATAAATCAGCAAATGAGGGTAGAATGATCAGATGAATGGGGACCATATTTTCTTCCTTTAGAGCCCAAGATGTGATGTCCCCTCACCAGAGCCTAACCATGGTCTGCATTGGAATAGAAAGTGTACAGGGAGCGAATGCGGTCGTGCACATGCCTTTAATCCTAGCACTGGCAGTGGCAGGCAGTTGGAGGCCAGCCTCATCTACAAAGTGAGCCCAGGACAGCCAAGGCTACACCTTGAGAAAACAAAAGAACCTTTGTCTCAAAAAAATAAAAAAAGGAAAAGAAAGAATCCAAGGACAGTTATTGCCAGTGGGTCTGTGGCTTTGGTGTAAGGTCTTCAGGCAAGTGAGAGCCGATGTAGCTGTTGCTGCTGATCCTGCAGGCCCGTGGTCCTCATCAAGCCCAGCTGAGTTATGGGTCTCGTGAACTGCTGGCGGGGCTTCCTTTGATGACCAAGATCTCTACCTCTTTCAGATGGCCATGTGATGGACCAGGATGTCACAGCATCCAGGACTCCCGGGCAAGCACCGTCTGTGCCGACCACGTTCATGCTAGCTGGGGCCTGCCTTTTTCTAGAAATGAAAGTATAGGTGTCACGTGAATTCGATGCCAACCGGTGTCATAACAAAGATGTCATTTATCTTAAAATAATGCTCAGATGCGATACCTAACACTCCCCCTCTAAGTACTAACTAGGCCTTCACCTCTGCGCCGATCCCGCCCTTTCCGGCTGTGCTGGCAGTCCAAGCCACAGCCTGTGGGTGCCAAGTGCTCTAAGGCTGAGCTGTACCCCAGCCTAAAGGCATCGTACAGGAAAGCTGTAGAGGAAGCTAGGGTCTGTGCAGAGGGACCAGCAGGTAGGAGGGAAGCAGCTAAGACAGACTGAGGAGAACAGAGTGGGTGGTTTGACCGGTGCTTAGGTAGGACAGAAAACTGAGTTAAAAAGCTTAGTCGTCCAGCCAAGCATGGTGGTCCACACAGGACGCTAAAGGCCATCCTGGGCTATGTCCTGAGCACCAGGTCAGTGAAGGCTAAATGGCAAGACCTCGATGCAGAAAACTCCAAAAGTGAAAGCTCTTCCACAAAATTATGAAAGCTCTCTCCAACCTGTACCATTATATCGACTGCTGTAGAGGGGAGAAAATGTTTATGGTATTGCTGGTAAGACAGGTTATAGAACTACGGATCCTGAAGTCCGTGCTTCTGAGTATGCACTATAAAAAAAAATGAGAACCCTGTTGATCAAGATGTGAGCAGTGTTATTTCTGGGTGGTAAGGATAGTAATATTTTGCATTGGTAGTTGCTTATTTTTTTCCTCTCTCTGTACTTAAAATTTTTCCAAATTCTCCGTGATGAGAATATGTTTAATGTGTTTTCATAAGGAACATGACAAGTGTATCATATGGGCCAGATAAGCACCAAAAATCTGGTGGGTGCCCAAATTAGGTTTGTTTTTGTTTTTCCTTCTTTTACTCAAAAAAACAAAACAAAACAAAACATGATCTTACTTTAAATGTAGCCCAGGCTGGCCTTGAACTCAAGTTGCCAAGAATGACTTTGGATCTTCCTACTATCCTAAATGGAAGGATTATGGGCATGTACCACTAGTGCCAGTTTTATGCCGGGCTGTGTGTACTGTGTAAGCATTCTTCCAGCTGAGCTACATTCTCAAAGGACTCCCCAACTCCCCTAAAAAGTATCAAAAGCCAGGTATCATAATTATTGTAATCATTGTAATCTCAGCACTGAAGATGCTAAGACAGGAGCCGGCTTGGGATACACAGTAGGGCTACAGTCTCAAAGCAAGGAAAAAAGATGGGGATGGAAGCTGGAAAGATGCTTCTGGTTAAGTCCTCACTGCCCACGGCTTCTGGCCCCCCCATGGCCACTTCTGACCCCCATTCCAATGGACTCAGAGTCCTCTTCTGACCCCCAGGGTCTCATGCAGCTAGGCACACATACACACAAAATTAAATGTTAATAAATCTCGGGGCTGGAGAGATGGCCCAGAACTTGAGAGTATTGCTACTCTTGCAGAGGACCTAAGTTGCAGGTGCCTGCAGCCACAAGCCTGCTAATGGCCCGCCCGGGCCAAGGGATCTGGTGCCCTCTGCTGCCCTCTGGAGGAACACATGCAGTGTGCTTACATGTAAGCAGAAACACTTGTACACATGAAGTAAACGGACGTTACCGTCATTTGCATGGGTACAGTTCATGGCTGTGTGGTGGTGAGGACTCTATCACTTTGTCTTCTCCCTCGAAGTTTGTATTTTTTTTTTCGTTTTGTTTCCCATTATGTCAACTTTTCCTTTTTTTTTTTTTTTTTTTTGAGGGAGGGGGGAGATCTGGAACTTGGAATTCTGCCTCCGTTTCCAGTACCGTTAAGTACGTTTACAGTGGTGTTTACCCATTACCCCACCAATCCCTGCGGGGATTTTATTGTCATTGCGAACAACCTGTTCCCATTAAAGACTACCTTCCCCTCCCTGCCCTCAGCCTCTGACCTCAACTGTGTCTGAATTTGATCCCAGATACCATGAAGTCACGCAGTGTTTGTCTCTTTATGGCTTAGCTCACCTAGCGTGTCAGTGAGTTCTGCATGTGCAATGCACACATGGCATACAGACAAAAAAGTACAGACGGGTCAGGACACACGACTGACGTCACATTCACACATGCACACGTGAAGTTATACACAAAATAGGTAAATACATGTAAAGTAATTAAAAGAGTCTTTTTGCTGAGTATCATAGTGCATACCTTTAATCCCAGCCCTGTAAACTTAGTTCATAATCTTGTTTCTGAGAGATTCCTTTGCAAGCAGTTTGGTCAGCTGCGATGAAATTCTTGACGCTCAGCCAGGGAGAGCCCTAAGCCAGAGCTGGGAAATGATGGGCTTTTGACCTTTCTCACGCCCTTTTAACTTGTCCTTGTCATGTTGGGGAAAACGGATAAAGGGGCTCAGTGACTACCCCTTCCCTTGCTTGCGCGTGCAGGCCATTTCAAGGGGCTAGGCGGAACTTCCGGTTTTTACGGAAAAAGGAACCGAGGGAGCTGGGTTTGCATAGATGACATCTCGTCAGGCCTGCGATCTGAGCTGTCTCATCTCTGACATGAACACCGAGAGGCGTCTAGTGTTCGCCCCGCTCTGGGGCCATTTCCTGTCATGGGGTGCTGTTGGGTGATCTCATCCTGGAGCATCAGCTGTTGCTTGGGGGTGTCGTGGGGACAAACAGTGTCCTCCCTTGTCACAGATCAGTCCTTTCTTCCCTGGAATCCAAGGTAAGTACAGAAGAGAGTGAGCCATGAGAGAAAAGCAGTGGCTAGTCCTAAACAAAGAAGGCTAAGGCTGACAGAATAGGAGTAATATACTTTCTTTTTTGTTTGTTTTTTATTTTGTTTTTTTTCAAGACAGGGTTTCTCTGTATAGCCCTGGCTGTCTTGAAATTCACTGTTGACCATGCTGGCCTCGAACTCACAGATCTGCCTTCCAAGTGCTGGGATTAAAGGTGTGCACCACCACCATTAAATTATTGTACATGTATGTAATCTGCAATGTGTGCAGTGCCCAAGGAGGCTAGAAGAATGCACCAGATCCCCTAGAACTGCTGGTCGTTGGCTGCCGTAGGTGCTGGGAACTGAACCCACGTCCTCTGCAAAAGCAACAACCTCTTAACTGCTGAGCCATCTCCAGCCTCAAGATTTATTTTAATTTAAAATAATTATTTTAATTATGTGTGTATATGAGGGAGGGGGAGGTTGTGCACAGGTGAGTACAGGGGCCCTTGGAGTCCAGGAGACGGCATCAGGTCTGGTCTGGAGTTACAGGCAGTTATGAACCACAGGAGTCCATTGTTGGGGTCACCTGGGAAAGCAGTAAGTGCTCTAGACAGCTGAGCCATCTCTCCAGCCCCTGGAGTTTCCATTTTTAAGTAGCTAGATGGAGAGCATGGCTAGCAGGGCCAGTTTCTCGGTGCGTTTCCATCTCAGAAGGAAACATCCACAAACAGGCCAAGGGCTTCCCAGCAAGTCTATATTGGTAGGAAATACAGAGACTGGGACCCAGAGCAACAAAATACCTGAGTTCAGCTCGAAAGCTGGAAGGTTAAGATCAGGAGCTCCACCCTGCCTGCCGGTGAGAACTGGACTGGGCTTTGAGGCACAGCTTCTGCTTAAGAATGTTCATTCCAGCTGGGCTCGGTGCGGTAAGCCCGTAGTCCCAGCAGTCAAGGAGGCAAGGCAGGAGGGTCTCTGAGTCTGAGGCCAGCCTGGTCTACAGAGGAAGTCCAGGACAGCCAAGGCTTCACAGAGAAACCCTGTCTTGAAAAAAACAATTAAAAAATTTTTTTTTACTAACATAACAGCAGCTCACCAGCCTTTACTCAGATAATGGATAATTTCCTAGCCTATGTTTTCTTCATTTTCTGGTACTTCCTCTTCCTTGAAACTTTTGAGTGAGGTAGAGAGAAATTTACCTCTTACCCAGAGTCCCCCACAAACATTCTTTTCCACCAAACAGCAGCCGTGAAATTCAAACTCTAGTTTACAGACTCAGGTCCGTCAGGTATAAAAAGGACCCAGCGAAAGTTGGCAACACATTTTTGTACCCTTCCCACTTCCTGGTTCTGGAAGCTGCTTCCCATGGTAGGAAAGCTTTGATCGCTCTTCTGCTCTCATTCTTCAAGATCATGGGACAACAAACAGGGGCAGAGCCACTGGCACTGAGTGACTTGAGTGGCTGTTGAATTTCTAAGGCCCCAATTCTGTGAGCCAAGAAATGGACTCTGCCACACTCAGGATCCCTGCAACATTTCAGTGGTTTGTAGGGTGAACTCCTGAAAAACGATGAATGAACTCGCTTCTTAAGATAGAGGTTGTGTGGCTGGAGAGATGGCTCAGAGATTAAGAGCACTGGCTGCTCTTCCAGGGGTCATGAGTTCAATCGCCAGCAACCACATGGTGGTTCACAACTATCTATAGTGAAATCTGGCGCCCTCTTCTGGTGTGCAGGTGTACATACAAAACACAGTTTGGATACATAATAAATAAATAAATCTTTAAAAAGAAAAAGATTGAAGTTATAGCCAGTCGGTGGTGGCATACAGCTGGAATCCCAACACTCTGGGAGGCAGAGACTGATCTCTGTGAGTTTGAGGCCAGCCTGGTATACAAAGTGAGTTCAGCACAACCAAGGCTATGGGGCTGGAGAGATGACTCATCTGTTAAGAGTATGTGCTGCTCTACCTGAAGACCTGGGTTCGATTCCCAGCACATACATGATGGCCTCCAACCATCTGTAACTGCAGTTCCAGGGGATGAAATCTGATGACTCCTGGCCTCTGTGGGCTCATACATGCAGGCAAAACACCAATGCACATAAAAGGAAATGAAGTAAATCTTAAAAGATTGTAATGCGCAGTATCCCTAGCCGTATAGAGAGTTCTAAAGGCCTACTATTTTATCATAAAATCAATACTGTTAATCAGTTCAAAGTCAGCCGGATGGAGGCTGATCTCAGAACAGAGGCCAGGATTACTGGGAAGGTTGGAATGAATTTCCCTCTGATTCTGATACAGAAATAGCAACTCTGCACTGACTCAGTTTCCTTTCACAGACACGAAAGTGGGGAAGCAGCTGGTTCTTCTTAGCCAAGAACACTCTCTGGTGGCCCACGAGAACCCACCCCCAACAGCCCACCTGGGTGTCATATAGGGCAATCTCTCGGCTTCTGTAGTTTCCAGGTATCTTCTTTCTCCTGGAAGACTGAGCTGAGGCCTTCAAGCCTCTGATGATTTCCAGCTAGAGCTGAAAAGGCCTTTTAAGGCCCAAACAGAAGAACCGGCACTCCAGGTAGAGAGGGGAGGAAGGCCTGAGCGAGTGAATGTACTGTTGACATGAGCACCGCCGTGTCTCAGCCCCACGGGAGAGGCAAAGCCTTCCTCGGCAGCCTGCGTGTGAGATAGTGACTAGCATGTGCAAAGTATGTGTCTCTGTGCCTCTGTCATTTCTTCATTCCCTGGCCACACCCAGTCAGGGCTCCGGGACACAGCACCCCCAGGACTATGCAAAGACTCTAACCCAAACTCCCCACAATGAGAGCCTCACTGTCTCTCATGCTATGGCCCAGCATCTGGGGCCTTCTTCCCTGGACTACAGCAATGACCATACCTGATTCTCTTGAAGCTCAGCCATGTTCTTACAACAGAGAAATTAGTTCTCTCTCTGGGCCTTTATCAAACCCCAAACTGTAGCTCCTTAGGCCTTGACCTTCCCTTTAGAGCTTCCCTCTGTCAGCATGTTTAGCGGACTTAGGACCCACGCCTCAGTAAGCTGGGTTCAGTCAACTGTCCTCAACAATCCAATTAAAAGCGCCTAAAGGAGCCATGTTAATAGGGAAAAGCAGAGAAGGGGAGGTTTGAGAAAAAGAAAGAGATCCAGGAACTGCCCCAAATTTATCTTCTGGGGGTCCTAACACACACACACACACACACGCACACGCACACACACATGCACACACACACATCTATATGCAAAATGTGGTCTCCTGCCTACCATTGTCTTGTCTCAGCTCTAAGTCTGTCCTGCACAGTCATCTGATGAGGAACAACAACAACAAAAAATCTCCTAGAGACAAGTGCTTTCTCTGGATGTTCCCAGCCCCTCAGCCTTTTCCTCTCAGCTGGAGATACCATGTGGGGCCTAGGGATTGAACTCAGGTTGTCAGGCTTGGAAGCAGGTATTTTTACCCTCTGACCTCTTCCTGGGGCTGGAGAGATGGCTCAGTAGATAGTTTGCTTGCCGTGCAAGCATGAAGGGCTCCATTTACACCTCAAACCCATGTAAAAAGATGGGTTGATGGCACACCTTGACCTCCCAGTGCTAGGGACAGAGACAGGAGCTCACTGGAGCTCGCTGGCCAGGCAGCCTCCTTAATGGGAAAGTTCTAGGCCAATGAGAAACCATGCTTTTAGAGAGAAAGAGAGAGATCACTGGGCAGTGGTGGCATACGCCTTTGATCCCAGAACTCAGGAAGCAGAGGTAGGTAGATCTCTGAGTTCAAGGCCAGCCTGGTCTACAGAGTGAGTTCCAGGACAGCCAGGGCTACACAGAGAAACTCAGTCTTGAAAACAAACTAACAAAAACAAAAATCTAAATTAAAAAAAAATATGAATAGCACATGAAGAATGCCAAAAGAGTTTGACTTCTGGCATACACACACATGTACACACATGTACTGCACACACGTGTCCTTCATCCAGAGCGCACACTTACACACGCTGTTTATCCTCAGCCTTTGGAGGATTTAAGGAAGCTACGGGCTTCCTTCTCTGGGGGACATGCACAGGTGGCTACACAAACGAAGACCCGTATGTGCAGAAGAATCTGCGAATGGCGTGGCATGTGTTCATGCTCCCACATGCTCCTTGTGAAGAGCCCTCTTGGGAAGAAGGTTGCTGAGACTGGACATGACCTTGTTTCTCAGACAGTGGATTTCCAAGGCCACACCCCAGCAGACCCCAGTCTTACTCAAACCTCTGAACTCTCCCAGCCCCTCATCTGCTTCCTGTGAATCCTTGTTCATCGACACCACAGACCACGAGAGGGGTTGGGCCTCTGGGATTACACAGTGGGAAGAAGCCGGACACCAGAGCGGTCTAAAGAGATGGGGTCTTGATGGCAACGCTGAAGGTCCTTAAATTCAACTGCTGGCGCCCCATGTCCAGCACCAGTGACAGTCAAATACGGACTGTGTCAGCCACGCTGTGACCTGCACCCTCTCAGTGGCAGAGCAGACAGAGCATCCAACCCCACTGTCCCTCTGCTCTACCTCCTTCTCTATAAAGCCAGCATCGGGCTGGCCAGAGGGCTTTATGAACGAGCTGTGTCCCTTGGCTCTCATAGACACGCTTGAGCTGACATGACTGGCCTCAGAGGATTCATTTGGAATGGCTGGAAAGATCTCAAAGTCCCTTGCCCAAAATAATCTTCCCCAAAGTACTGCCAAAGAATCTTCCCTGTTCTCGTTTTTCTTCAGGGAATGACCTGGAAGACTCCAGAAGACAGGCTAGTGTAATCCGGACGGCTTACTAACTGTGTCTACCTCAGTAGCCAGGCAGGGGCTGCTTATCCAGAGGTAACTGAATATGGATCGGATTTATAGAAGGCTTCGAAAAGGTCAGGCCAAGAGCAGTGCAAGTTCAGACCCATGTTTTGCCCCTCTTGTCCTTTGTCAGTTTTCAATGGGTCCCTCCAGACAAGTCACCAGGAACCCGGACTTACACTTCCCTACACACCCATAAACTGTGCAGTGGCCCTCAGCTTCTCAGGCTACTCAGAGGCACTGACAGCATCAGAGCAACGCTTCCATCAAGTCACCTTCTTACAAGCTCTCTGGAGCCCACAGCTGCCTCGTGGGGTCTTGAGTATGCAGGGGAAGTGGAGTGGATAGGGCGGTCCTACTGCCTCAGTGCTCTGACAGGCCCTGTCTGGCCTCCTCCACGGAGCCCCGGCTCTCTTGGGTCTGTTTCCACCCCAGGATTCCATCTTCATCATCCTCTGCACAGCTGCAATATATAAGGCACACCCATAGGGCTACGATCAAATTATCTGTCACAGAAGAAAAAGATTTGTTTGGGCTTATAATGTTTGACAGTTATTTATTTACCCAAATGATTCGTTGATTTTAGCGTGCCTCAGGTCTGAGGACAAGTCCTGTGAGTTGGCTCCCTCCTTCCGCTAATGTGTGTCCCCAGGGACTGAAGTAGGTCATCCAGTTATGCTGCACATGCCTTTACCCACTGAGCCATCTCTCTGGCCCTGGCTTACAATTTGAAAGAGTTTTAGCTCACCATGGGAGGGAGAGCATGGCAGAGTTTATGGCAGCGGTCCCTGGTGACTGATTTCTGCCAGCTAGGCCCCACCTCCTGACGGTGCCAGAGCCTCCCCAAATTTCACATTAGCAAGAGAACATGTGCAGAATATGAGTCTGAGGAAGACATCTTGCATTCAAGGCATCCTGCCCCCCAGGTTCACGTTTAAACACGCCACCGTTCTACTCTCCTTTCACAAGTTTCCCATTTGCTAGTCTACATACTTCACACCCTCTCTGACTATGAAGAAATGAATGGCTGGTGAGTCCTGTGTAAAATGTCATGGAGGTCCTGGAGGAATTGAAGCCCACCCCAAGGACCAGCAGCACGGACTGTTGTCCATCAATAGGAAGGCCTGTGTTCCCAGCTCTGGGAAAGCCTTTCCTGCTGTGGTCAGGCTTTCTCAAAAAGAAGCAGCCAAGTCAAGGCTGGGGACGCCAGGTGGCCCATGTGAACACTTCAGTTGTCACAAAACTATCAGAGCTGGGATACAGCTCAGATGGTAGAGTACTTGCTCAGCAAACAGAAAAACCTTGGGTTTATAGTGACGCACACCTATAATCCCAGTGCTTAAGAGGTAGAGGCAGGAGGATCAGAAGTTCAAGGATGTTCGCAGCTACAACACCAAGTTCAAAGCCAGCCCGGGCTAGAAGAGATCCTGCCTTAAGAAAACCATGACATTATTAAGCAGCTAGGATCCACTGAAGAGATGCATCGCCCATCCCTGCCTGACAGATTTTGAATTTGCATCTCAGCAGTGAATGAAAACATCTTCTGATGAAGGGCTTCCGGAGCCCCACCACAAAAGCCAGAGATAGCCTCCCTATGTTCTGCTACATCCACAGACTGGGGTGCAATGTTGTTCCTTGCTGGACCTCTGTGGCCAGCAACACATGACCTCAGCTTGTACTTATCCCCAGACTCAGTCCTTACAAATGGCTGCTTCGCGGTCTCATCTGTGAACCGCTGGTTGAACCAGGTTGCCGCTATCTTGGGAACAGGGTCCACTCTTGGCGGTTAGCATTCCAGGTGCAGGCCTGTCTCCCTGGCTGTGTTTTGCTTGGCCCGTTTGATGGAGACTCTTTTGAGCCTGGTTGTTATCTCTCATGGGGCAGTTCTCTGTCCTACTATTTATTTCTTTTTCCCTGTCGCCATCACGTCTAGAAACTGTTCTTGTAGCCAAGAGCGTCTGCTGTGCTGAATACAAATGTTTCAAATCCAACCGGCCCCTGGCAGCCTCCTGAATTTTCCTTCATCATTTTGGGACAACCCATGGTAACAAACTGGAGCTGAATAAACCCTCTATTTCCAAGAAGGAAGAGCAACTTCAGCGATAATGCCAGTAACAAGAGGCGCGTCGCCATCTGCCAGGGTCCCCTCTGAGACAGAGCTCAGCTGGCAGCCAAAGAAGCTTTATTTCCAAATGGCCTGCCTGGTGGGCGTCTCAAAAGACTGCGGCATCTGCTTCCACCCCGCCTCCAGGGACGGAGTCAGCCCCCTAGGCTCCTGCAGCCAGGCAGAGCCTGAGCAGAGAGTCCCTGGATCGTTGAGCTCGTAAAACGCCCCGCATCCACCAAGCTGAGAATGTGTGAGTAGCAACTAACAGGGCGTCACAAAACTCAGCATTGCCCCCACGGCTCTCATCTGAAAACACAGGAGACAGAGGACACAGGGGCTGGAGGCTGGGACACACGCCTCCCCTGCAGCAATGGGTCAAGCACCAGGACGGAGCCAGCAGTAGCTTTTCCGCTTGGAGAAATGGCTGATGGCAGGGTTGGTCTGGGGCATGAAAGAGGAAACTGGAGTGTCTCCTGCTGAAATAAGGAAGTGCTCAAAGGACAAGAGAAGCCAGCGTAGGTGGCTCCTACAGGCCGCATCCGGGAAAGGTTGACCGTCCGAGCTAAAGGTGACAGTGATGACAGTAAAGTCAGTAGTCTGTGATGCCATGCTCAGGGTAAATAGACAGCTATTCAGGGAAAGATACAGTATAAACAGAAGGGACTCTTCTGTGCTGTGCAATACCAACTAACGGGGGCTGGGGAGATGGCTCAGTCCCATGTGAACGTAAGTACAAAAATGTCCTTTTGTATGTAAGTCCCATGTACAAAAGCTGGGCTCGCTGACACAGGCCTGTAACCTCAGTGCTGCAGAGGCAGAGACAGGAAGACCCCTGAAGCTTGCTGGCCAGCTGGTCTTGACACATCTGTGAGCTCCAGGTTCTTCAGTGGGAGACCCCGCCTCAAAAAATAAGGTAGAGAGCAGGGTGTGGTGGTGCATGCCTTTAAATCCCAGCACTCGGGAGGCTGTGGCGGGAGGATAGAGAGCCAGTCTAGTCTACTGAGGAAGAGGAGGAGGAGGAGAAGAAGAAGAAGAAGAAGAACAACAACAACAACAACAACAACGCTAAACAGATTCAGTGTAGGATGGGAATATAAAATACTTTGGAGGAGAGTTCATGGCTTCCTAAAACTTCCAGCACGTGCTTACCATGTGACCTAGCAACTGGCTCTTGGCTGTTCATCCTAGAGGAATGAATACTCACACTCAGAGACTGGAACTTGAACGCTCCCTGCCGCTAGCTCTAAACCAGAAACATCCAGAACACGCTTCCGTGAGGGGATGGTTAAACCGGGCCATAGCCCATGATGCAGTACACTCAGCATGGAGGAGGGTGGCTGCCCAGGAAGTGACGCTGAGTGGGAAAAGCCAACCTCGGAAGATGGCATGCTGTGGGATCCCGTTTATGCAGCTCTCTTGAATGGCCAAATTACAGACAAGGAAGAAGTGAGTCGTTGCCAGACATGGTAAGAGGAGGGAGAGAGAGTAGAGAGCTCCTTGGGATGGGACAGGTCTAATCTTCACTGTGGAGGGAGGTGCACAAACCTGCCCATGGGAGAGACTAGCATAGACACACACATGTGCACTGTAAGAGCTGAAGAAGCAGCTCCGTGTATGACATCAGTGTCGCCGTCCTGGTCTCCACAAAGCGCTGATGGGGAACTGAAGCTGGGGAACCTGAGGAGCTCACGCACGGGGCCTACCCGTGTGTTTCTTCACCACTCACTTCCTGTGAATCTACTCCCAAAACAAAAACTTTAAACGGAAAACAAGTCCGGGTCGGAGCCAGGGTATGCTTCCAGCTCTGCCTGCCTGGGACCCCACTTCAAGGGATGTCCAGTCTGGAGTCTAGCAGAAGCTGTTGTCTTTCCTTGTCTGGTACCCCCAAACTCTCCATGAAGTCTCAGCCCCCTGGCACGTTATCATCAGGGAACAGGTGGCAGGAAGAGGTACAAGAGCAGAGACACAGAGATCTCATTGCGGCCTTTAAAAGGAGGTCATGTCTGGGCACTGGACCCGTCATTGGATTAAAATCCCCATCTGTCACTTACTCCTAATGAAGTCTCAGATAAGATTCTTATGAGTCTCCATTTCTTGGTCTGTAAAATGGGTTTGGTGATAGTACTCAGATCAAAAAATCTGTACCTAGATATAATAAATGTTCATTATTATCTACAATGAGAGTAAAAAAAAAATCAATAAACACTATTATAGCCCAGATTTTACTATGACTTATAATTTTTTGTTACTTTTAAAGTAAAATTCTTAAAAAAATTTTTTTTATGTGTATGAATGTTGTTTTTTGGTTTTTGTTTTTTTGGGAGCTTGTTTGGTTGGTTGGCTTAGTTTTTCAAGACAGGATTTTTCTGTGCAGTTCTGGCTGGAGCTTGCTTGGTAGACCAGGCTGGCCTCACGCTCAGAGCTCTGCCTCTGCCTCTGCCTCCTGAGTGCGGGGATTAAAGGCGTGCTGCCACCGCCCAGCAGTATATGAGTGCTTCATCTGCATGTATGTCTGGGCACTATGTGTGTTTAGTGCCCGCAGAGGTCAGAAGAGGTCACTGGATCCCCCGCACCTGAAAATGCAGTTGTGGGTACTCGGAATCAAACGTGGTCCTCTGGAAAAGCAGCCAGTGCTCTGAACTGCTGAGCCATCTCTCTGGTTCCAATTTTTATTAAATTTGCTTCTTTATATTCATGTGTTCCTCTGTGGGTACACACCCCACAACGTACATGTGGCGGTCAAAATACAGCTTGCAGGAGTTGGTTTTCTCATTCCATCACGTGGGTCCCAAAGACTGAACTCAGGTTGTCAGTCCTCAAGGCAAGAACCTTTACTTACTGGCTTTATCATTCCTATTTTACAACAAAGCTGACAGTTAGTAAAACTAATTACTGTGGTTTACCTAAGGACAGGAGAAAAATACAAGAACACAGATGAGCTTTTTCCAAACAGATCTTTTGTTTGTTTGTTTGTTTTTGTTTTTCGAGACAGGGTTTCTCTGTGTGTAGCCCTGGCTGTCCTGGAACTTCGTTTGTGGACCAGGCTAGCTTTGAACTCAGAGATCCTCCTGCCTCTGTCTCCCAAGTGCTGGAATAAAGGTGTGTGCCACCACGCCCAGCTCAAATAGATCTATTAGAGTAGAAATCTTACTAGGAGAGAGACAGACAGACAGACAGACAGAGAAACAGAGCGAGACAGATAGCATGAATAAAGAATAGATTGTAAAAAAAAAAAAAAAAAAAAAAAAAGAATAGATTGTATTCCCAAATGATAATGTGTGAAAAACACCTTAACTATATTAAACCATAAAGAAAATTGATGCTCATACTTTACATGAAGTCCTGAGACCAGGGCCTCTGGGGCTTGTCATTCTGAGGCTCAGTGATGGCTTTAACCACATGGATTTGTGTTTCTTTCCAATCGGCCAGTTTCTGTAATGTGTTAGCTCTCACTGTGGCCTCTATATGTCTCTTCCATCCCAGAAGCCATATGGAAATGCAGCAAAATACCAAGGAGAAAGAAGACAGCTCCAAACATGTGTTTGTAGTTTGGGTTTGAATTTTTGATTTTTTATGGCATTTATGTATTTATTTTGAGAGCATCTCTAGCCCAGGATGGTCCCAAACATGCTACATTGCTGAAGATCACCTTGAACTTCTGATCCTCCTGCCTCCACCTCCCAAGCCTGGAGATCACAGGGGTATGCCATGAGACCCTGGTTTATGAGGTGCTGGGAATCGAAACCAGGGCTTCCTGTGTGCTAGGAAAGGACTTTATCTACGAGCTATAGCATCAGCCCTGGCTGATTGTTGTTTGTTTGTGTCAGTTCTCATTCTGTAGCCCAAGCTGGCCTCAAAATCTCAGCAATCCTCCTGCCTCTGTCACCCAAGAGCTGGGAATACAGACACGAGTCGAAAGCCTGGCTCTATGTGGTTTTTGTTGTTGTTGTTTGTTTTGTTTTGTTTTTGGAAAGGAGATCTTAAGTAGTCTCCAGCCTTTAAAAAAAAAAAAAATCTCCGCACCATCCGGAGTTCAAGGCAATGGGAATACAAGGCACAGAAAATCCAACCCAGCTTCTAAGTGCTCAGGCCTGAAATTCTGCTTAGGTCTTTGCTAGAACAAATCCCACGACCCAGAAAGTTAACTACATTTTCTGTCCAACACTGCCAGGGAGGGGCTCCTGATCCAGAGGGGTCCAGGCTGCAGCAAAGAGCCTGTCCACCCTCTCAACATGGCTCCCTCTCCTGTAGGTCCCCTTGTCACTGAGGAAGAACTAGCTTTCTCCACCAGCAGAGAACATGAGCCAACTGGAACAATTTAAAATGAAGCTGAGAAAGTGACAGACAGAAAGTTTTGCGAAACAAAACCCACAAACATGGGTGGAGGCTTGCTAAATCGGGAAGACAGTCTGCCCTGTCGTTACCCAGGCCCCTCCCAAACTGTGAGAGTTACAACTATGCTGTGGGGTTCCAGCCAGTAACGTGAACAGAACTGCATAAAAGCAGAAAGCGCCCTGCCCTAGACGTCTCTTCCTCCTCCGCCTGCAACTGAAAGTCCCAAGACTTGGAGAATGAAAGGTCCAGGCAAGTGACCCAGGGTATACACACACACACACACACACACACACACAGCACACACAGACACAGATACACACACACAGACACACACACACACACACAGCACACACAGACACAGACACACACACAGCACACACAGACACACACACACACACAGACACACAGATACACACACACAGACACACACACACAGCACACACAGACACAGACACACAGACACACAGACACACACACAGACACACACAGCACACAGACACAGACACACACACAGAAACAGACACACACACAGACACACACACACCATACATTTAAAAAAAATTTAAAGTAAACTGCACTGTGCTTCATTTCTGACCCCTGTAGAAATTTCTACCTATGAAAGAAGCTTTGAATGTAAAATGAAGACTGCGTAACAGAGAAAGTGCTGATCTAAAACTCAGTGAATTTGGGCAACGCGTGCTCCTTAAAGCAAACACAGAATGGACACACACATCTGTGGGTCAAGTGGGGGGTGGTTCTTCCAAATCTTAAGAGCTCAGGGGAGGAGCAGTGATTACATTCTCTTTTGTTGTTTTTAGACAGCTTCTAACGGCGTCAGTGGACTTGAAGAGCCAAACAACAGCCAGCCTTTCCCGGCGATCTTCCAACATGCAGGGCTTTGTTTACTTATTTATATCGTATTTTGTATGAAAGTATGTTTTGCCTTCATGTATTACGTGCATCGTGAGCGTCCCTGGTACTATAGAAGTCAGAGAGGGTGCTGGTCCCTGTCCTGTGAGTTACTGCTGGCTGTGAGCCTCCATGTGCTATTAGCCAGGTCCTCTGCCATAGCAACTACTGTTGTTAACCACTGAGCCATCTCTCCAGTCCCAAATCTCCAATTTTTAATTTTTTTCTTTAAATTTATTTTTATTTTATATGTACTGGTGTTTTGCGTGCATACGTGGGGGTTTGAGATTCCCTGGGATTGGAGTTACAGACAGTTGTGAGCTTCCATGTAGGTGCTAAGACTTGAACTCAGGTCCTCTTGACGAGCAGCCAGTGCTCTTAAACTCTGCGCCATCTCTCCATCCCAAAAGGTTTATTTATTTATTTATTTATTTATTTATTTATTTATTTGTGCATTGGTGTTTTGCCTGTGTGTGCATCTGGGTGAGGGTGTCAGATCCGCTGGGTCTGGAGTAACAGACAGTTGTGAGCTGCCATGAGGGTGCTGGGAATGGAACCCTGGTTCTCAGGAAGAGTGGCCGGTGCTCTTAAGTGCCGAGCCATCTCTCCAGCGCCCGCAGTTTTCCAACTTTTAAATGTCCACTTTGATGGTAGATTTTCAAAAACAGACGACGCGTTTCAAATCCTGGCTGGGCACAGAGGCTCCCTGAAGTCCCAGCTGTGCAGGAGGCTAAGCTGGGCAGAATCACTTGCACCTGGGAGTTAAAGACTAACCTGAGCAGCTCAGGCTCAAGAAAGCAAACAGAACAGCCAGGATTGGCAGGTTTTACCTGTAATTCTAGTTATACCCGTAACCCTAGTGCTTGGGAAGCTGAGGCAAGAAGGCTGGCTTGAGGCCAGCCTAGCCTATGGAGCGAGTTCCAGGTGAGCCTGGCCGGCAGAGCGAGCCCCGCTTTCAAAAACAAGAGCCAGCCAGGTGGTGTTGAATCACTTTAATCCCAGCACTCAGGAGACATAGGCAGGCAGGCCAGCCTGGTCTACAGAGAGAGCTGCAGGCTAGCCAGCTGTAATGATTTGAATGGAGTGGCTCCCTTAGGCTCAGATATTGGGATTCTCAGTCACCAGGAGTGGAACTGTTTGGGAAGGATTAGGAGGCATGGTCTTGTTGGAGGAGGTGTTCCATTGGGGTGGGCTTTGGGGTTTCAAAAGCCCATGCCATTTTCTGTCTGTCTGTCTGTCTGTCTATGTCTCTTTCTGTCTCTGCCTGCAGATCATGATGTAAATTTTTCAGTTACTGTCCCAGTGCCATGCCTGTCTGCTTCCTGCAATGACGGTCATGAGCAAACCCTCTGAAGCTGTAAGCAAGCCACCAATTAAATGCTTTCTTTTGTAGGAGCTGCCTTGGCCATGGTGTCTCTTCACAGCAATAGAGCAGAGACAGCAGGGTTACCTACCGAGATCCTGTCTCAAAACAAAACAACAAACCAACAAAAAAAGCTAAAAATCTTACACTCCAAGCATTTTAGTACTGTTTTGTCCTATGCTTTCTTTTGTATATGATGCTTATCACCAGGAGAACAATAAAACCCACCTAGAGTGAGTGAGTGAGCGGGTTTATCTACTTAACGTTTATTTAGGCGCTGAGGCTGGAATCCAGCACGTATCATACACTGAGCTCAAGCATCTCCAGTGGTTTGACCCATTCTCACATTCCATGATAATGGGCGGCGCCCCCTTCCACCGTCACAAGCTTGTTCAAAAGCACAATCAAGGTTCGATGATAACCCAAGCTGTGTTTCTTCTCAGACATGATACCCAAGATGTTCAACACCAAAATACAACCAATGTGCTCCTTGAAAAGGCGTGAAGAAGGGCTGGGGTATGATGCCTCAGAGGTTACGAGCGCTAGCTGCTGGCTTAGAGGACCTGGGTTCAGTTCCCAGCACCCATGTCAAGTAGCTCAGTGCCCCAGCGAATTCAAAGTCCTCTTCTGGCCTCTGAGCACCAGCTGTATACACTCACACAGACACATACACATAAATAAAAATAAAATAAATCTTAAAAAAAATATGAAAGGACATGAAGGACACTTTCCACCAAGAAGTCCTTGCTCGGTGCATCTGACTGGGAACAGCCACTGCTGACCAGCCCTGCTCACGCTGGGGAGGGCTAAGCATATCATGAAGTGTCATCGCCCTGCTCCGACTGTGGATTAAGGGCTTCAAAGAGCAGCATGGCTGTGTAAATCATCCTGTAAGGTGACCCCAAACTGTGGCTCGGCACGACAACTGGAGCCTCTGCACCCCTAGAGTGGAGGCAGCTCTGCCTGCCGCTCTGAGCATTTCTGTTCACACATAATCCACACCATGTCCTAAACATCAGCCCCACATCAGCCAAGTCATGGCCGCTGCAGGGCCTGCCAGGGCTGAAGCTTGCCGGGTGGGCAGTGGGATCAGGGAATGGGGACTATTTTTCATCAGGAATAAGGCTACCCTGTCATCTCCGTACTCTGCTGCTAATTGGTACCTGTAACCTTGACAGGCCCGGGCGTTCCTGTAACTCTCCTTCTTTGGTGTATAAAAGGCAGAGACCCTGAGGGTTCAGAGCCAGGAAGTGGTTTCTGGGAGCCACAGAGCTGAGGGAGCAGGGCCGGGGCACTTGCTGGCTCTCAGACAGCAGCAGATTCATCACAAAGGTAAAAGATGTCAACCGCGAGCCAGCCTAGGATGGAGGTTAGTTTGGTCCTTTGAGGAGGAAGGGATGTGGGTAGACCTCTTGCAAGCCTGTTGTCTTCAGGTGCTGAGTCAAGAGTTAGGTCTTCACAGCGTCAGGTTTGATGATGGCCTAAGGTTTTGATATTTAACTCCTTTTCCTCCAAAACTCCCTTCTCTCACTTGCTTACCTGTGACCTACTTGTCTTCCTTTATTTGTTTATCTATTTATCTAGTGACTTATTTATTTATTATTTTAATTTAATCCAGGCATGGTGGCACATGCCTTTAATCTCAGCACGAGGGAGGCAGAGACAGGTGAATTTGAGAATAGCCTGGTCTGCATAGTGAGTTCCAGCCAGCCATGGCTGCAGAGTGAGACTGGTTACATACTGACTGAGAGACACCAAAACTCCAGAAAGCAAATAACCTCTCCGTACCGACTTAGACCCCCCGTCTCGGTGGCTTCTCAAAAGATAGCTGTGGGAGTACGGGCCCTCACTGGGTACATTGTTCTGAAGTGAGCTTCTCAGAGGGCAAAACGTACAAGAGCCATCTGGGATCAGGGTAAAAGGCAGATTTTGATCTTGAACAATTGATGCACTGGAACCAACTCCCAAGTGACAAGAAAGCTGCTGGCCTGAGGACAAAGAAGGGCAGCACTCAGTAGAGTTTCCATAGCAGCAAACTGTCTTTGAGACTTCAGTGAGTAAACCTGGTCCAATGAGCAAAAATGAAATTTTTTTGTTTAAAATATTTTCTGTGGTTTATTTTATTTTATTTATTTCAACTTATTTTAGAGAGACGAGGTCTCTCTGTGTGGAGCCCTGGCTGGCCTGGGACTCTCAGCAGTTCTCCTGCTCTGCCTTTCCAGTGCTGGACTGCCCTGACTTTTTGGTTTTATATCAACACACAGTAAAGTGCGTGGTTCTATACATTTCACTCCACATAGGTGGGTCTTGACTCCTAATCGGAATACAGGATAACACTGTTCCTCCATACTTCTAATCCCAGCACTCGGGGAGGCAGAAGCAGGCAGGTCTCTGTGAGTTCAAGGCCAGCCTGGTCCACAGTGAGACCCTGGAAACCAGGTATACATAGACCCTCTCTCAAGAAAAAAAAAGTTCTTAATAGATACCAGGTGAAAGCCCTTTGTCATGTGATTTGCAAATATTTTCTCCATTTATACCCTGTCTTTTCATTCCCACAGTGCCTATTATACAACAAAGGGTTTTCGTTTTGATGAAGCAAGTTTTGTGTTTCTTTTTTTTTTTTCTTTTTCTTTTGTGGGTTGTACTTTTGGTGCTATGTCTCAGATCCCTATCAAATCCCAAACTATGAGGAAAAAAAAGAACCCCTTCCTTATATCTTGTCATAAAATTTTTATATTTGGGCCTATAATCTGTGCTGAATTAATGTTTTGTGTGGGGTGGGGTTCATCTTGAGGTCTGGTTTTCTTCTCATGTTGATGACTGATTCCTCTAATACTCTTTATTGGGGCATTACTCTGTCCTTCTGGGGTGACCTACCACTAGACTCCATTTTGTGCCCCGTCTCGGACCGTCAACTTGTCAACACCACCTGTCTCGATTTGTAACTTTACAGTCAGTGAGGTGCTCCTCCAACTTCATCCTTCACTTTCGAAAGGTCTTTGGTTACTCTGGTACCTTTACCTTTGGCAGATAAGTTTCAGTGTCAGCTCATCCATATCTGTTCTTAAAACACGCCCTGGATTTTTATTTGAGTTGTAACCCATGTATAGATTACTTGGGGGAGACTGGTGTATTTACTGTATTGAATTGCAAGCATTGAGTACCTGTCCTAAAGGAGGTTCTGCTGTTTCGTTCCTCAGCCTTTAGCAAACACCTATGTGTTCTGTTGGATTAACGTCTAAGTGTTTTATGTGAGGGGAATTATTGCAAACGCTACCGAGGTCTGAACTTTAACTTTTCATGGTCCATTGTTAACATGCCCTATATCCTTGCTAAATTCACGAGCTAGCTCTGGGAATTTATAAATTACTTGTTTATTGGGGTGGGGGGGAGTTATGCCAAAGTGCACGTGTGGAAGTCAGAAGACAGCTTCTGGATGTCAGCTCTGTCCTTCCACCACACGTGGGACCGGGGGACTACTCAAGGAATCAGGCTTTAAAGGGCCATGGCCACGCCCCCTCCCACCCCATTTGCTAAAGACAAAGTCTCCTGTAGCTTAGGCTAGCTGTGAGCTTATTCCCTAGTTGATGACGCCGAACTTCTGATTCTCTGCCTCCTCCAAGTGCAAGCTCGCTCAGCAAGCACTGTACTGTATATGGTCTCTCTGCTGGTTCCTTTGATTATCCAGAGAGGAGAAATCTCATTCCCACCACGTGTCTGTTTCCTTACCCAGCTCTGCCGGGTTTTGTCCGAGCGTCCTGAAGGTCCAGCTGCTTTCGGCACTGTGGCCTGGTCTATGCTCAGCACTTTGATTACCGTGTCTGGGTATGGGTTTCTCTGGATTCAAGTTCTTGCTTGAAGCTAAAGACTCTGAGGATTTGTGTTTTGTTTTTGCTTTTCCAAATTGGGGGAGTTTAGCTTTAATTTGTTCAAATATGTTTTCCTGCACACCACTTTTTATCTCCTCTAATTCTCTGGTTCTAATTCTCGGAGTTTCTCTTTTCCAGTCTTTCAGGCTAAAATCTGAGGCCGAGGCGGCCGAGTCAGGCCAGAAGGGTCAGCTCCGCCCTGCTAGGCTGCAGCGCCCTCTACTGGAAAGCAGGCGTCAAAGCTCCCAAAAGCTCGCAGGTTTCTGGGTTTCTGATTCTCTGCATCTTGCATCTGAACTGAGGACCACAGAAAACCAAGGGAAAGCTTAGCATGGCTCGGTAATCTTGCAGTTCTAGTCTTTTCCCCCCAAGCTTCCTCCTGATATGTGCAGTTCAGAACTTATGTGACAGCGAATGGTTTATGGGCAATCCTTAATGACACATTTCTTTGGAGTTTGGAGAACAGTGAGGTTTCTGTCCTCCATTTTGCCAGGAACTATACCCTTCCTATTCAGTACAAGCCAAGATCATAAAGAAAAACAAAAAAAAAGATGGCTGCTCAGGTGTGTGGACTGGAATTCCAATCCTAACACACCCAAGTAAAAATGTGATTCCACATATGCCTGTAACAGAGACAGGGACCATTGGGCCTTGCTGGCTGCCAGTATAGCCAAAACATGAGCTCTAGGGTTCAGGGAGAGGCCCCGCTCCAAAGGAACAAGATGGAGTATGACAAAGAGGGTGCCCTGCACTCTCCTCTGGCCTTTGCGAGTACTCATGGATGTATCATATACACAGAGACACCACACACCCACACACACAGACACCACACAGAGATACCACACACACAGACATACACACACAAGTTCACACACACTAATACACATATACAAATGCAGGAAGGAAGATGGGGAGGTCAGGAGCACTTGCTGCTGTTGCAGAGGACCTCGGTTCAATTCCCAGCACCCACATTGGGTCACGCACAACTACCCGTAACTCCAGTTCCAGGTTATCTATTGCCCTCTTCTGGCCTCCTGGGGTACTCCATGCATGTGCTGCATGAACATACATGCAGGCAAACACACATATAAAATACAAACAAGTCTTCAGAAATGATAACAACACCAAGAAGAATCTGAAAAGTGGCTAAACATTTTTAGAAATGTAAAATAAAATAATAATAATAACTAATAAATAGTAAATATATAAAAACTGATAAAATGGTTTCTCTTAGGAAGTGCTGGCCATGCAGAAAGTTTGCTCTCAGTATGCACAGTCCAGTATGCAAACAATGAGGCATTCTAGTTAAGAGTCCTAAGAATGATCAGTATATGCCAAAACTCTTTTAAAAAAAAACTCTCAGATTCCTTCATTGGGACTTAATGCTCTAGGTAACATGAGTCTTGAGGGATTAAATTGTTGGCATGGCATCAGACTCAGAGGGACAAACATTCTTTTCTTTCATTTGGCTGGCTGGGCATGACTCGGCTCCTCGTTCAGAATAGATGCTTCACAGATGTTATAGGTTCAAGTTCTCTGTAACTGAATTAATGCAATGGTTTAAGCATTGATTAATCCAGGGGAGTGGCGCCGTGGTGACTGGAAGCAAGAGAATTAACAGAATTAACGGGCACAGTCTGGCCAGTGGTGTCCTGAGCCGAGGAGACACAGGGGGATGGTTTATTTCTCTGGAACAGTCCCCCTGTGCTCCCAAAGAGCCTCCTGAGAATTAATGCCTCTACCTCACACTTCTGCAAAGTGTAAAAGCCAGGAAACCAAACACGAAAATGGGAAACACAGCCTGTGACAACGCTGACCCCGAGGCACCCCCTCCTGGCCCCATGGATGAGAGCCAGAGGGGGGGGGGCAGGAGTGAATCTCTGGTCCAAAGACAGAAGAAACATTTCTCTACCCTTATGGACCCTTAGCTTGAGTGTAGTAATAATAACAATAATAACAATCCATCCATTTTTGTATCCGGCTTGATGAATGCTGACAGTTGCATGCAGCGACCCAGCCATAACTATGAACAAGGACACAGCACATTTTCATAGCCCAGCCCAGGACCTTCTGCACTAAGTCTCTGTCCCCAGCCCAACCAGCGAGCGCCATCCTGGCAGGCCACTTCCCTCCCAGGTTAGTACTCCTGCCTGTCAGGGGATATGCGTGTCGCACCCCCGGAAGCCCCTTGTACCCGATGTGGACTCGCTTTGTCCCATCCCCCATCCCAGCTGCTGTCACAAGAGGTGTCTGTGCCTGTGAAGAATCCACTGCTCTCTACCTTATAGCCGGAGTCGCTGCAGAGAGGGGACCCCGCCTTATCCCAGCGTCAGCCTTGTGCAGGAGGTGGGTGGGGGCGTTGGATGTCTCCAGTTGTCTCTTCTCTCTTTCATACTGTTCTAAAAGCACGTTTCTAAAGTCGCCACTGATTCTGTTTTCCTTTTGTATTCATTTGACTTACATGAATGTTTGGCTTGCACGTTTGTTCACCACACGTGTGCCTGGTGCCTGTGAGATCAGAGGAGGGCGCCAGATCCCCTGGAACTGGGTTACCATGGAATTAACATGGGAGCCACCATGTGGGGGCTGGGAACCGAACTCAGATCCTCTGGAAGGGCGGCCAGTGCTCTTAAAGGTGGAGCCATCTTTCCAGGCCCTGATTTTGTTTTCCTGAAGCTACACATTACTGACAGGAACTGCTTCAGTTCTGCTCATAGTGAGAAGGACAAGGAAAACAGATGAAGAAGCTGAGGGAGTCTGAAAGTGCAACACACTTTTAAAAATGATTTTTCAGCGGCATGGCACACGCATGGCACGGCGTGTCCATGAAAGCGAAGACAACAGGCTGGAGCTGTCTCTCCTTCCACCATGCTGCGCCAAGGATTCCAACTCAGGACTGGTGGCAAGTGCTGTTATACTCTGAGCCATCTTTGCCTGAGACTTTTTTCTGTTTCTTCATGCACGCATGTAATAGCTCTGGATACGTGACAACCTTGCAAGGACAGAGGGACAAAAGGGCTTCCCTGGTGCTCCTCCGAGTGAAGGCTGTCCCATGACATTGCCTAACCTAGAAACAATGGTTGTCCTGTCCACAAAGTATTGCTAGACCAGGCACAAAGAGGACAAATCTCAGTCACATACCCGGAATCCAAACAGCACTGGGTACAAATGAAGAAAAGAGACTCTATTCTGAGACCATTTCTTTAGCTTTGATGATCCCACAACCGAAAACATTGAAAATCTAGGCCCGAGGCTCTAGTCCCAACCCTGGGGACACTGAGCGTGCCCATGAGGTCAAGACTAGCCTAGGCAATATAGTGAGATGTTTGTCTCAAATATTCCCAAATCCCAACCCAGTGAGTGTAGCACGTCTGTAGGTAGGAACGAGAGACTCAAAAGTTTAAGGTCACCCTCAGTTGTATAGGGTGTTCCAGGCAAGCCTGGGATAAAGACCCTGTCTTTAAAAAAATAAAATAAAATAAAATTCAGAATTTTTTGAGTGCTGACACATTGCCACAAGTGGAAAATTCCACATCATGAAACTGTTTCATGCATAAAATTTTCTAAAATGGTGTCTAAAATTACATAAGGCGTGCACCAAACGCAAATGAATTTCATGCTTGGAATTGGGAAAACATCCCATTGTGCATATGTAAATATTTTTAAAATCTTTAACTGTTTACAGTCCCAAGCATTTTTTATAAGATATTCAGCTTGCAAGTGTATTCAAAACCTTATAAGTTGCAATGTACTTTATATCTGTGACTAAACTGAACTTGAGAGAAATATTGAAGATAAGAAAAGTGGGATCCACAACTTCTTTCTAAAGCAAAGTCTTCCTATGCAGCTTTGGCTGTCTTGGAACTTGCTTTGTAGACCAGGCTGGTCTCAGACTCACAGAGGTCCATCTGTCTTTACCTCTTGAGTACTGGGATTAAAGAAAGGTATAGATAGCATTATGCATGGCAAGAATATTTTAAACACTTAGTTTAAATTATATTTAATTTAAAATTAACATTTTAAATTAAAGAATTTTTTTAAGGTTTTATTTTATTTACTTACTTACTTAATTAATTTTGGCTTGTTAAGACAGGGTTTCTCTGTGTAGCCCTGGCTGTCCTGGAACTCACTCTGTAGATTGGGCTGGCCTCTAACTCAGAGATATTTCTGCCTCTGCCTCCAGAGTGCTGGGACCAAAGGTATGAGACACCACTGGCCAGCAAGATTTTATTTTTTAAAAGCTTCCGTGTGCATGGGTGCATGCGATGCCTGCGGGGACCAGAAGAGGGCGTCAGAGGGCAGAGAGCTGAAGCTACAGGCAGTTGGGAGGTGCCTGCCGTGGGTGTGGGGAACCGAGCTGGGATCCCCCCCAGAGAATTTTTGTACCTCGCACTGGGCAGCTGCATCAGCTCAGTGGAAACAGAGGTGTGGAGGGAACGTCTCCTTCTACCTCACCCAGCTACCACGGGCACTGTGGGTGCGAGAACCAGGACTTCATGCTGAGTCACGGCATCCCCGCCCGGCTGTGACGGCAGCCCCAGCCAGCACACCCTCCTCTCCATCTGTACTGCTGGACTTTGCTCCCCAACGGCTCTCCTCCGGCCTTCCCCAGGCATACACAGCATAAGGGCACGGCCGGGGCAGTCTCCATTGAAAACCTCTCTTCTTCGCTCACCACCTAGGGCTGACGGCGCTGGCCCCTTGAGAATCGGGCCACACCGTAGTGTCCACCTTGTCCGTCCTGCTCTGGCCGTAACTGACCCCAGCCTGACCCCTGGACCCACCCTCACCCTTGCAGCTTAATCCCCCGCACACACACACACACACACACACACACACACACACACTATACGAGAAGGTCTGCGCACCCCATATTTCATTCCCCCACACGTGGGCACACCTTATTGTCTTTAAAACAAGACCCAGATCCTCTCTGGGTGAGCCGCGCATTTCCTCCAGATTGGCATCTCCCGTGCTTGGCTCTGTGAAGAACTCCAGCACACAGGACCGGGTGCTGACACCACTTAGTGAGACAGGGTCTTTCCACGCAGCCCTGACTACACTGGTGCTCTCTGTGTGACCCAGACTGGCTTTGAGCTACTGCACTCTGAGAGTTGGGCAGGTGTGTGTGTGTGTGTGTGTGTGTGTGTGTGTGTGTTTAAAGTGATCCCAGCACTATGGAGGCAGAATTGAACGGATTTTTATGAATTTGAGGACAGCCTTTCCTATACAGCAGGTTCCAGGCCAGCTAGAGCTACATAGTGGTGCCCTGTCTTAGAGAGAGAGAGAGAGAGAGAGAGAGAGAGAGAGAGAGAGAGAGAGAGAGAGAGAGAGAGAGAGAGAGAAAGAAAGAAAGGAAGAAAGAAAGAAAGAAAGAAAGAAAGAAAGAAAGAAAGAAAGAAAGAAAGAAAGAAAGGTGAGCATTGGGGCCATCTAGCACTAGAATTTCCTATACGGTGCCCATGTGTGTGCATACAGCCTGAAAACAGCTTGCTGTTGGATGTGTCAGGCCTGAGAGCATCCGTTGCCATCTTTCAGAACTATGAAGCGCGTCCTCACAGGCTATCACTCCCGACCACACAGGTGGTTTCTGTCACTGCTCAGTGAGCAATAATGCGGAGCTCAGGTGGGCGTCCCAAAGCCAGAGCTCCTGGCCTGTGCTCACTGCTGAGGAATGGCTCTCCTACCAATAAGGACCAGCGACAGAGCTTTCCCTCAGGCGCGAGCTCACGGGTACCCTCCACTGTTACTCTACCCTGACCAGGGTAGCCCTGTGACTCCAGTCCTGAGGCCGGCGGTAAGGAAACAGCAGGCTTCACACGGGCCCTGTACCCTGCAGGACCCAAGGGCTCGCGCCCGGGGGCTCAGCGCCTCTCTCCTGTTCCAGGGCATGAACAGTCAGTACGTCCGCCGGGAGGTCTTCTGCGGCAACACCTGCCACGAGCTCAAGCGCTTCTGGGAGAGGGAGATCGGCAAGCAGACGCGCTACCGCCAGTCGGAGGAGCATCGGCTGGGAAGGAGCGCGCTGCGGAAGTACGCCGCCGCGGCCGGCTTAGCGCGCTTGCAATGAGCTGTGTTCTGCTTTACGTGGACGGACGTCCTGCCTGCATGTGTGTGCAGCAGGAGCATGCAGTGCCCTGCAGGCCGGAGAGGGGGTGGAGCTTCTGGAACTGGAATGGTTGTTAGCTGCCGTGTGGGGATTCACAACCACCTGTAACTTCAGCTCCAGGGGATCCAACGCTGTTGGCCTCCTTGAGTACCCACACACACACACCACACACACACACACATACCACACACACACACAGCACACACACCACACACACACACCACATACACACACACCACACACACACATACCACACACACACACACATACACACACCACATATACCACACACCACACACACACACACACACACACACACACACACACACCACACACACACACGCAACGCACGCACGCCTGCAGGCAAGCACATTCAATTCCCAGCACCCACGTGGCTCACAGCCATCTGTAATTCCAGGTCCAAGGGATCCAATTCCCTCTTCTGGTCTCTGAGGACACCATGCATGGGCATGATGCACAGACATGCATGCAGACAAAACATTCACACATGTAAAAAATTTGAACTTCAAAATAAGGTGTAGAATGTCAAAGTAAGACACCTGGCATTGATTTCTGGCCTCTGCATGCACGCGACACACATGCATACACATACGTACACACGGAAAACCCCCAAATCAGAACGTGAGTCTGCTCCTTTTCACTCATGTAAATAGTCCCTGCAAGTCCCCTGCGCGCCCTCCTAAGACCTGAGGAACCATGTCGGACAGGAAACGTCGGGCAGGAAACGGGCAGGAAACGGGAGGACGCTTCCCAGAGCCACAGCCTCAGAGGGGAGGGCCTCATCTGTGCCTCTTTCTATTTCCAGACTCAGAGAAGAATGGAAGCAGAGGCTGGAAACAAAGCTGAGGCTGCGGAACAGCTCCGACGAGGCGGAAAAGCAGACAAGTGTTAGCTGAGTGCTTCCGCACGCCTGACCCCGGGGGGAGGGGCGGGGGGCGCAACGTGCGACAGCGCTCAGCGCTCACGCTGCTAGAAGCCGGCTAAATCCCGAGTCCCCCTGCTGCAGCACATCCTCTCCGCGTGGAGGCCAGGCTGCTGTTGCAAGCGGCTCTGACTGCGAGCCTGCGGAATACCCAGGCCTCAGACGCTGAGCTTTGTTTTCGCGTATTTTCCCTCCGGTCTAGAAATGTGCATATCAGAAAGGATTCGGATCCTCCTGGTCTTGCTTTAATCACCGCATGGTATTTCTGCCCCACCATGTCTCCCAGGAAACATAGTTTACAGGCAATCTTTTCTCCTGTTCCCTTTGACGAGAAGAGCAATGCGCCCGTCTACAGAAACAAAAGCAGCACAGGTAGTCAGCCATAAAGTAAGGTTTGCAAGGAACTGGTCTCCGTGTGAACTTAGTTGGCCTTATTAAAAACCATATTTATCAATACAATACGGAGATGATTTTAATAAAATTCAGTCTTTGGCCATTCCACGAGCGTGCTCTTGATTGCACGTGTTTAGGCGAATCTCCACGTGCTTGCTGTGTAGCTTCCGGTCTGTTAGCTCAATAACCCTGACGTCAGGCCACACCGAGAGTTATTAACACACCGATTCTGGACTTTCAAACGGCACAGGCACTCTATCTCTCAGGTCCAGAAGCATCAAGGTTTTTGTTTGTTTGTTTGTTTTTAAAACAGAGGAAGAGAGCAGAGAGATTCACGACTGTTGTACACGCTTTAAGTCCTTTAAACACAAGGGTAATTTGACTGGTAAACATAGAAGTGATTCCCCTGATCACATGTGCACATGTGATTGCATATTATCGTTGCACTTTAAAAATACTTATTTTTGTTTTAAATTCCGTGCGTGCATACCCATAATGTGTATCTGTGTGGAGATGCGTGCGTGTGGGGGCTTTTAATCAGATATTAAAATCCATGTACAAGATGAGTGCTTGGATGCTGGAATCACGTTGATTAAAAAGTCTTCCGTGGATTTTGAACTGAAGAGTTGCATCGTGAGCAGCTGCTCATGCCGGGAGCCTGCATCGGCGCCCTAGAAAATGTCATTAGGTCTTGTGATGGCCTGAAAGTGAAACACGCCGTGGGCTAATGTGTGATGAGCTGGTCCTCAGCTGTGAGCCCTCCTTTGGGAGAGTTTGGAACCTTTGGGATAGTGGCACAGCTAGGCGAAGCGGACCATTTGAGGAAGGTGCTGGAGGGAGGTTTTACCTGGCTCCAGCTGAGCTTTGAGCTTTCTCACCGCCCCCCACCAACCCCAGGACGTGAACAAGCCACGTCACAGGTTTCCACACTACAAACTAAGCTGTTCCTGCCCATACTCAAACATACACACATCATACACACGCACAACTGATACACACAAGCAAATGAGAATACACGAATTTCAAATCTCAGCTTCACTTTCTTAACACTGTAAGGTTTAAAATCTAAACCACTATGCCTTGATTCAAATGCATCCAGAATTGTATCACACTTAAAATTATCACCTTCCATGACAGACTTCTTTAAACCTTCCCTCGCAGAGGCTGCGTCTGTCAGGATGCAGCACACAGAAAAACAAAGCCTCGATGTCAGCGACAGAACAAAGACTGTCAGCACAGGGTAACAACAGCAAGTTTAACTGCTTTTCCAAATCGAGGCATCCTTTCTCCCTGGTCCACTCCATGTGTCCCTCTCTCTCGTTTCTGTTTCCTCATTTACACTGCGTTAATTTTAGAAATAAGAATATCAGTGGTGTGAACAGTGTCCAAAATAACCGAATAGATTAACAAGCTTTCTAGAATGACATTTTTTTTAATTATAAGAGGATTGTAAACTCACTCCTACGCTTAATTTAAATATCAAATTGGGGGCTGTCTTATTGTTTGTCCATCTGTTTCTCCAAAAGAGTTTTTCTAGAAGTCATTTCCACACCCAGTTCCAGCCTCTGGGAAGGATCCTCCCCTCCCCAATGCTTTATTCACCCAGCTACGAAGGCGAAAATCTAGCCAACTCAGTCTTTTCTATCTCTCGTACGTCTGCCCTATCTAGGGTGCTCACAGGTCCTTCCTGTGAGTCAGCTTTGGGCTAGCAGCATGGCTCAGTGGATGAAGGAACTATCTGTGAACTCCCGATGGCATGAGCTCAACCCTGAAACCTACAGTGGAAGAACTGACTCCTGAAACTTGTCCTCTGACCACCATCCATGTGCCAAGGCACACACCTGCCCATACACACACACACACAAATGATAATAAACAGATTTCAAACGTCAGCTTCACTTTCTTAAGATGGCAAGGTTTAGAATCTAAACCACTATGCCTTGATTCAAATGCATCCCAAATTTTAGCATGCTTAAAATTATCATCTTCAGCAAGGCTTCGTGGTACATGCCTGCAATCCCAGCACATAGGAGGTAGAGTCAGGAGCTCAGTTTAAGGACCTGCTGACTACATAGAAAGCCTGAGGACAGCCTGGGCTACGTGAATTCTGTTCCTATTTTTTATAAAGGTAATAAAAGCTCACCATCTTTAGTATGAACTGCCACAGTATCTTCTATTCACCTGATGTAATCTAGGATTACATCACCTGATGTTGTCTAGGAGGCTGACTGCTGAATACGCTCACCCTTTCTAGCTGTTTCTGAACTCTGGCTCACTGGTTCAACTCACTTGTTCTGGCTCAAACTCCTCTCCACGCTGACTGATGCAATCTGGCACCTCTTGGCTTTTCGCTGAATTGCTCTGCTTGGCCTCAAATTAACTCTGGCAATTTGTTCTAATCTCCTGGTTCCTTCTTATTCTCTGGCTTCAACAGCCTCTGCATTCACTCACTCCCGCTCTCACCTTCACTGCACAGCGCTCACTCAACTGAACTGCCCGCAGCTCAACGCCATTCAACTGAACTGACTGAACTGATCTGAACTACTGCAAACTGATCTGCTATTTCATTCCCAACTGACTCTGAACTGACTGCCAACTGATTGACCTCAAATCAACTAAACTCTACTGTACTGACTTCTCTACTCTCTTATATTCAACTCCACTGAACCGTCATCTCCACTCTTTCTCTGCGGTACCCACTCTACTGTGCTCAGCCCTACTGTGCTGCTCTTAAATAGCTTCTCTTTTCTGTCTGTTCTTGTGAGAGTTGGGTGTATCCTATCTCTGACCCATTCTGTCAAATCTTTCTCTGACTTGTCGCTGTGTCCCTCAATTAGATGTCATTGTTTATTCCAGCCAGAAGGATTAAAGGTGTATATTCCAGCCAGAGGGATTAAAGGTGTATACTAAGGGCGTGTCTGTATTCCAGACAGATCACACAGACCTAGAAGGTCTTTGGATGTGATCCCTTGCCAGAGCAGCCATGTTGCTGGATTAAAATCCCACTACAATACTGCCTGACTTATAAGAACATTCAGGCTCCCACACTCCCTCACTCTCATTTACTGCTCATGGGAATGCAAATGGGCATTCCCAGTCATTATGAAAATTCCTTAAGAAAACAAACTAAAAAATAGAATTACCATACAAATCACTCAGTTATACTACTCCAAGGTATAGACCCGAAGGACTGTAAGTCAACACACCTTAAAGACACCTGCATGGGCATACATACCATACCTAAGTCATGGAGTCAGCCCAGGTGTCCATCAAGAGGCGCATGAACAAAGGACATATATTATACACACACACACACACACACACACACACACACACACACAGAGGAATTTTGTTTAGCCATAAAGAACAAAATTGTGTTGTTTGCAACAGAAGATTTGGGAGGCTGAGGCTCAGCAGCACTTGGGCTCTTGCAGAGGACCCTGGTTCAGTTCCCAGCACCGGCATGGTGACTCATGACAATTGTAACCCCAGTTCTAGGGGACCAAAGACCCACTTCTGACATCTGTGAGCATCAGACATGCACATGGTGCATGGACATCCAGGAAAAACACTCATCCACAAGAGTTAAAGAAATAAACCTCTGAAAAAGTTATGCTGTTTGCTAGAAAAATGGATGCAACTGAAGACCATTATATTAGCTGCGGGAAATGGACCCCAAAAGAGAAATATTATGTTTTTTCTCACGTGTGGAGTTCAGATGTATATAAACCCCCCTCTCTGTCTTTCCCTGTCTCTCTCTCCCTCTCTTTCTCTGTGTGTATTCAGATGACATATAAATGGTTAACTGAAGCTGTAAATAGGGCCTTGGCCTCCAGGTCAAGCTTAGTCCACCCTGCCCCACCAATGTAGTGTCCTCATGGAGATCTGAACAGTTCTAGATGTTGCTGCAGGAAATCTTGATACCCTGGCGATAAGCCGTGGAAGCTCCCTTTTGTTTCCTGTGTGTGAAAGTAACTGGGTTAGTGTGCTTAGTGGGCATGATAGCCAGCTTCGGGAGATCTTGAGCAATACAACATGGAAGGGACAGGAAGAGAAGGTCATAGTTGTGGAGAAGGCCCTAGTCACCTTGTGGAAAGAGAAGACAAATTGAGAAGACTGAGGACTCACCACACGGGGCCATGAGGCTGAATTTGGGTCGCCATGGCATCTGGAACAGCCCCTAGGGATGGGAACAACATTCACATGATGAGACACAAGACCGAGCTGTTGGGCAAATGAATGGAAGGTTTGCACACAGCACAGCGCTGTGTCTTACAGGGCCTCCTCCATAATACCCCCATTCAGATCAGGCTGAGGGGGCTGAATGACGCCACTGAGGAAGTTTCCTCTCTCCTAGCAGAGAGCCAGCTTAGCACCGAGTTAGTCAACATCAAGCAGGCTGCAGTCCGCGGCTAAGCTTTAGAAGGTCCTTTCATAAGGTCACTTCCCGACCGGGAAGCCTTCATAATCCTCCAAACACTTCCATTTGGCCTGCGGAATGGAGAAGGTCATAGTGTCAGGGGCTTCTCGACCCTTCCCACGGTGTGTCCACTCCAGCCGGGCCTGCCCAAGGCCAGTGCCACACGTGCCCGGCCACTTTTCTGCTTGCAGTTTTCCCCAATGAATATGTGTTCTACGCGTGGTGGCTGGTCGTAATGATAGGTGGGCCCTGCGTTCTTGACAATGGACTCCATTCCATAGGCTGTCGTGAGGGCAGCTCCCAAATTGAGGTTTATTTACCAAGAGGCTGGAGTGGCTGAGATGTTAAGGTGTGTCATGGGGTAACCCAGAGTGCCAGCAGCAAGGTAAGCCCTGGCAGGAAGGATAAGGGGTGGGTTGCTGGGTAAGCATAGAGAAGGAAGTGTTCTAGTGATATGGGGTGGGGAAGCAGTGTCCAGTGGGGGTGGAGATGTGCTTCCTGAGGCAGTCTGTATTTTTCAAAGTTACTAATCACATGAACACCCTTGTCACAATCACCTGGAACAAGCGAACCTGGAGCCTCTACTCAAAAGAGATACAGAAGCTGTCGGCCAACAGAAACCGTTTCCCTGCAGTTTCCGTCATTGTTTCTATACTATCTTCTGTACGTGTATTTTTAATCTTTGCTATTTTATTGGGTTCCTATATTTACCATCCTTCTCTATCCCAATCTCTTCCAAACCCCCAACATTAGGTAGGTGAGAAAGAAGGTTAGAGGGGAAAGGGGACGTAGACCTCTTTAGACTACTTCCTGCTGATTAGAGGCATGGGGTTCCTTGGGCAAGTCCAATCTTTGTTGTCAGGATAGCTCCAACTTCTCCTCAAACAGCAACAACAGCAATCCAGCCAGAGCATCGGGGGAAGCAGCAGTCTTCTCTTTGGAGCACCTCCGACCCCTCTCAGGACGCTCCCATTTATACCCTCTCAAGAGTTCCCAGAATTAAACTATCTGCACCTGAAAAAAAAAATCACACCCCTACTAGTGCACAAGGCAAATCATAATCATCTGTTATGAAGCAGCCTCTTATCCCTATAGAGGCAAAGAAATCATCTTCCAATTGTGGTGATTTTCAAAAAGAAAAAAGTTTCAGTAGGTGGGCTATGTGAAGCCCTGTCTCAATTCTTCCATCTCACTCGATGAAGCAATAGATAGATAGATAGATAGATAGATAGATAGATAGATAGGATGGATGGATAGACAGATGGACAGATGGATGGATAGATGGATAGACAGATAATATGCAGTTCTGTGGGCTGTGGATCAGAGACCCTGCACCTTCTAACACTAAAGGGACAGACTAGGAATGTCTTCCAGGATCTCCTCCAGCAAGACCCAGTTCAAAAGGATCTTACAGCCACTTAATTAACCAAGGCCACGTGTCCTTGGAGGCTTGACAAGGCTTCTGATATAGGTCCTAGCTCATTTCCATTCATCTGTTGTCAATATATATGTCCCTAGGGATATCTTGAGCCCAGAACTGTCCACCAGAAAATGGTTAACGGAGCGCTAGTGTGCACGGGCAGAGGTATCTGCAGAGCTTATCAGCTCTGTCCACAGACGTGCAGACTGATGCTGCACTGGCTGCAGTTACGGTATTTGGTTTCTGATCGAGAGCCTAGGTCAGCTGCATGAGCAGAAGGGTAAAACAAACAAACAAAAAGCTTGAAACAGCAGTTCCAAACATGCAAGCCATCACCTTTATGCCTTAGTAGCTCTCTTCTCTCCTTTCTCCAACCCTGTCCTTAGAAGATCACGAGAAGCCTGGATCACAGCAACTTTGTGGTCAGAAGACCCTGTCCTAGAGGGCAGGCCTGGGAGCAACAGGCCAGGGATGTGGGGAAGCCTGCCGTCTTCCCACCAGTGGTCCTTGCTCCCTCATAGACCTAAACCCAGGGTTGCACGTACCCAGTGCTTTCTCTGTACCAGGTACCCCAGCCCCAGGTTGCTGCCCTGTGGCCTCAGGGGATACAGGTGCAGAGAGCACCCACCTCTGAGGGACAAAGGAACCACCTCTTGCTCCTGGGTAGATGGACCATGAGATTCTTTTGTGACAACAGAGTAAGAGAAGATGTCTCCATCTCAGTGAAGGAATAAGAGACTCATCTATGCCAGCCAATAGCAGCCTTCTCCAGGGGTACTGCAGCTTTGACTAGCTCTGTCTCCACACCACCCAGCCAAAGCACAGGGTTGTTCTGAACCTAGGGCCTGAGGGAGGCCGCTGGTCTCACACTGCCTTATCGAACCACTCCCCTTTGCTCAGACTGTGACTTCTCTCCCCTCTAGGAGAAGCTACACACAGTACCCCTGACCCACTTCTGCCCTGCTTCCCTCCATCCAGCCCTGGGTTGAGAGGGATTTCCCTCTCAGCAAACCTGGACACTGATGTGAGGAAAGAAAAGGCATTTCAGACTCCTCTTGCCATGAGCATCAGGGCAAAGAACCTGGAAATTATCTCCAGTTTCCACTGCTCTGCCCACCTCCTCATGTATTCTCAACACCACAGAAACCAGATCTGACTTCCAATGAAATTCCACTGGGGGGTGGCTTGGAATCCTTGTCACTCTCTTTCCCTGCCCTCTCTCATTGACTGCATACTGCTCTAAGCTAGGAGGAAGGTTCTTGAAGAGTCAGAGCCATCGCTTCCAATCTCAGGTCACCAAATGACCATAAGGGCCCCTGCTGGAGTCACACAGGATCCCTCCCTCTAGTGCAAGACAAGGACCACATTGTGCAGCCCTGGCTGCTCTGAACACTTGTTATTGATCTTCACGAATGAGGAAGGAGACAGAGGGAGAGACATGGAAGAGTCTGGTTGCTGGAGAGACACGGAAGAGTCTGGGGGCTGCAGCTTCAGGTTCTCACTGGAGGAAGTTGATGTAAAGTGTGGAGCAAATCCCTGGGGATGAGGTAGCGACTAAGACAGCCAAGACCCTCCCCTGCCCTCCTCAGCAAAGGGCAGGAAATTGAGATGCATAAGGGAAGACAAAACTCACACGTGACGGGATATAGGCAGGGGCAGGGGGCCCTGGGGAGGCCGGCTCTTGCAGGAAGCATTGTGGAATCAGGAAACCTGCAGGTCATAAAAAAGACTGTTCTGGGAAGAACAGGGGCCAAGGGGTGGAGGAAAGGCACCAGGGGCTCCAGAACAACTAAAACAGGTGGTAAGTGTAGCCAGAAGAAAACAAGGCAGAGGTCATAACGAGTGAGTGGACAACCCTGTGGGCTCAGGTGAAGGGGCTGGATTTGATTCCAGGTGCTTTTGAAAAGCTGTTAGAGGGCTTCTCAAAGCTCCCTCCTACTGCTGTGTGGACAGTTGACTTCAGTGGGGGCAGGAGAGGCCACAGAAGGATCAGAAGGGGCTGACTGGGGTCCATTTGAGAGTGACCATGAAAGCAGCTGATGTGCTCAAGACGAAGTGGAGCTGGGGAGGGCAGAAGGAGCACAGAACACCCAGGACTTCTGGGACCAATTTCTGGGCCTGCCAGGGATGAAGAGGTGCTGGGTTCTCAAGTAGACTGGACAGGGATATCCGATCTCTCTTTGCAAACTGGGAACGCAAAATGGGCTATGGCTCCGTGGGATGCCCTGGGGACCTTACATATTTCCACATAGACCGCTTAGGTAAGATCCTTACAGTTCAGTTTGTGTTGGCCCAGTGATCTGCAATGCCCCTTGGAGGGAGAGGAGAGATGCTAGGTAAGGCACCACTATAAGGCCTAGTGTCCAACTTCATAGTTTCAGTTGATGGAAGACCTTTCTAATACATATACCTCCATCAGCACCACTCATCCTCACAGCCCCAGCACCATCATCACCATCACAATCACCATCACTACCACAGCCACTGTTACCACCACCATGCCATAATCCATAACCATCATCATCACAGCCATCATCACCACTATCCCCACTTAAGGTTTTGCTTCAAGCTTTAAAATCACCTGGCTATAATTTGGAAGCAGCTCTTCAGTGTCTAGTTAGCCCTCTGCCTATGCTATGGCTGGGTCCCTCAATTTGTGTCACTGAGTGGGATTGGGGCCTTGGGAGCTCACCTCATGCTTGTCTCACTGTAGCCAGCATTTGGGACTTTGTGGGTTCCTTATTCTCCTCTACACTTCTCCACCCTTTAAACCTCCTTAACAAGGAGAGAGAGAAAAAAAAAAGATGGAGGAGAAAGGGGATGAAGTTATCATTAGACTTTTTCCTGGTGATTAGAAAGATAGAGTTCCTTGGGACAAGATTGATCTTCACTGACAGGCTATCTAATTTATTCTTTTTGTTTCTTTGTGCATGACTGCTTGACAAACCACAACCACCAACCAGCCACCAGCAGCCACCAACAGCCACCCTGCCTCTCGGGACCCCAGCATGTATGTATCCTCTGAAAAGTTCCTGGAACTCCCAACATCATACATTCACAGAAACTATCTGCATCTGGCGAAACCACGCCCCTGCCAGAGCACCCCTGCTAAATCACAGTCACCTGCTGTGAAGCAGCCTCTATCCCCACACCTGGAATTAAAACACAAACACATTCCTGTAACCTCTCATTACAAAGTTCTCACTACAACCTCACTTCTGCTATCTTGGTGAAAAACAAACTGAATCCACGTGGGGCCAATGTTTCTCTGCTGGCCGGGTTCATGGAGATGCGCCAAGTCTTGCAGACGCAATAATAGTGTTGGCCATCGTCCTGTTGTTCAGGCACTGTCTTACTGTTCTGTTGCTGTGAAGAGATACCATGACCACAACAACTCTTAGAAAGAAAAGCATTTCATTGCGGTTTGCCCACACTTTCAGAGGCTTACTCCACTAGTAGCTCGGTGGGAAGCAGGCTGGCCTGCAGGCCTGGTGTGAATAAAGGAGCTGGGGGCTTCTACATCAGGACCCACAAGCAGCACGAAAAGACAGGGCCTGACTTGGGCTACTGGGAACCTGAAAGCCCACCTCCAGTGACACACTTCCTCCAGCAAGGCCACACCCACTAATCCTTTAAAATAGTGCCACTCCCTGGCGTGGCATTCAAATCCATGAGCCCGGGGAGCGGGGATTTCCTTATTCAAACCACGATAGCACTGAGCTTGACAAACTGAAACCACTGAAATTATGCCTTTTTGGAGAAAAGATAGATGAGGCCACACAGCCTGCAGAGTTGGCAGCTATGAGAGGAGGGAAGCAGGGTCCTCCCCCATGCCACCTGGGGAGGAGTGTTTGCAGTCTGCACAGCAAAGCAGAAGTGGAGCTGGCCATCTGAGCGCCACCCCTCCTGAAAGCGAGCATCCCTGGCCTGAAGGGGTCTTCCCTGAAAGCTGCCAAGGGCTGAGCAGGCAGAGGCAGCATCCAGGCTGGAGGAGACGGTTGCTCTTCCCCTTGGCACTCGGACTGGCATGGCTCCAAGCAGCAGCCAGCTCTTTACGACAAGGAATGCTCCTGGTGGGGAGCACAGTGACAATGGTGAGGACAGTGACTGTGGGGACCAGTTGGTAATTGGAAGGGCACCTTGCTCCCCTCACCCCGCCACAGAGTGGCAGGAAAGCATCTCTTTCCTGACTCCAGGGGAACTGGATACAGTACACAGTGGGACTGGGAGTACTAAAGAGCTGGTGGGGGCAGACATGCTCAAGGAGTCCTGACTTAGGGGGGACACTGAGCACAAGAGGCCACCGAGAGCTCAGCTTTCTGAATATTGGGGAGTCTGAAGGGGAAAGTCCAATAAGGTAGGCCGTGCCCAGCAAGAATGGAGCTAACCAGGCACCAGTAAGGTCACACACTCACACACACACACACACACTCCTGTACCTGAGGAAGTCTGAGCCTGACTCACGGATGAGCTAATTAACAGGCCTATCAGGACTGTAGTCACACACCAAAACTACACTGAGAAAAAAAAAAATCTGCCTTGAATAGAGGTGCAGTTGGCCCTGGGAAGGATCCATCCCTCCAAACACCACGTACCACGCTCACTCTCACCAAGGGACAGCTGGCAGTCAATGGGTTGGCACCTGTCAACGGAAGCTGGATGATCCAGGCCCAAACCAGGTAAAGACAAACATTATGGCAGTGGATGGCCCATTCATGCCACACAGGGATACTATGGAAAAAGAGCCTTTGGCAGTGAGTGTCAGTGGAAGCATCAAGAGGCATGCCCAGGTAAAGACCTTAGCCACCTGAATACTGTGCACACATGAATGGTAATTTTTGGTGTACAAGACTGGGCCAAAACCTGGTACATGAAGCCCAGGCAAATGAGTCCAAATACCAGATTCACAATTTGGTGACAAAGGGACACTCCATGCATAGCCCAACTCTACCCAGTCCTGGAAAAAAGACTGTGGACCCTTTGACCTTCCTGGAGTGCCTTTGGCCGTGGCACAAAATACATACCCTTCCTAGGAATGACACACATCCCACCTACAGAGTGAAAGTAAGTGCCATAGTCCCAATACTACTGCTTCTGAGCAGGGGTCTTCCCCTCCCGTAGCTAAGAGTCCATCAGTGGACAGCTATCTGGGGATCTGACAGTGAGCGTTACATGCTCTCAGTCACCCACAGGCAGGAGATGCTGCGAAGAGATGAATCGGGGTGTGGGGGTCTCAAGGCAGCTTGCTCAGTAAGGTACATGAGGAGAGGACTTCTACCCCCAGGAGCCACTTTAAAAAGCTGGGCACAGAGCTGCACACCCGCAACCACAGACCTGGTGGAGGGGCGGCAGAGACAAGAGAATCCCCTTGGCTTGCTGGCTTACCAGTCCAGGAGAATCAGTGAGCCCCAGGTTCAAGGAGAGACTGTGCTTCAAAAAATACAGTAGAGAGGGGTCTGGAGAAATGGCTCGGTGGTTAAGAGTACTGTCTGCTCTTCCAAATGGACCTGGGTTCAATTCCCAGCACCCACATGGCTACTCACAACTGTCTGTAACCCCAATTCCAAGGGATCTGACACCTTTACAATAATGTACATAAAATTAAGCAAAAATTTTAAAAAAGGTTCAAAAAAATAAGGTAGAGAATGGTAAAAGATGACACCTGATGTTAACTATTGCCTTTGAACGCACACATGTGTCTGTGCAAACACACACATGCACACACACAAGGATGAAACGCATTTATTAAAAATCCTGAATAAGTAGATTGCTATTGTGGCTATCCTCCAGAAGAGTAGGGAGAAAAAAACAACATTATGAGGCAGGGAGGAAGGTGGGGGGATGAAAAGGGCCCAGGGTAGATGGAAGAAGAGGCTTTAACCACTTCTCATCTTTCAGTCTTCCCTCCTGACTCCAGGCCTACCTTCCGGGAAGCTGCGAAGTGAGGTGGAGTGAGGCAGAGTAACATCTGGCCCGCTGATGCTCTTATTTCTTGATGATCTTATATCTAGGCAGTTAGGGTACTGCCCTCTTGCGTGACTCACAGGTCAAAAGTGGGAGATGTTCTAGGCTGGACAGCTATCACCTATGAGAGACTCCATCTGGGAGAGGCCATCACTGAGCCTCCTGAAGCACCAAATGCAGGCAGCCGGCTGTCACTCATTTCTGCTGTCAGTCGGCTTCCTTCCTGCTTCTCTCCTCACATGTGGATTTTGTCTTAAGGGTCTGCTATAGCTTTGGCTGCTCCTGGAACCCACCAGGATGCTACAGAAACCCTGTAGACCCACAAGGACCAGAGGCCCAAGTTCAGCTAGTATTGGGAGCAGGAGGGTGAGTGGCAGGGTTTTGTCACAGTTGACCCGTGTCACAGCCACTTAGGGCTGTCTTTGGGGGTGGGAGCACCATCAGTTTGACCCTTCCAAGGACCCTCCCGGGGACACAAGTTCCTGGTAGAACTCAAGCCCAGGCTTTGTGTTTGTGATGAAACATTTGGTGGATCCAGGCACAGGAAGCCGTTCTGTTTTCTCTGTAGGTGGTTGTGCAGGAGAACCATCAGCTTGCCTCACATAGTATTCCATGCTTTCTGAGAGGCTCTGAAGGTACCCTTCTCTGAGGCTCCCATTGGCCTCAGCCCTGGCCTTGGGTGTGCAGCTTTGTCTCCCCTGGCCCTTCCCACACAGACTGAACTGGGGGGAGGCGTCCCTGGAATAGCCCAGAGCCCAGCACTGTGACAAGACTCACTTAGGGTCCTGAGTACTAGCAAGCCACAAATCTCCCTGCTGTCCCTCCCACAGAGAGGCTGTAAGTGTCTCAGGTATGTCATTTATGGGCTACCTGCATTCCGCTGGCACGAGAGGCCAGGTGAAGGATGGCTGGTGTTTACATCCCACACCTTTGCAAAGGGCAGGGCCTGCCACAGGCAGCCGGGCAGCTCGGCATGGACCTGAGGTTTTCCTGCCACGGGGTCCTCCTGAGAGGCCAGCTCAAGCCCAGCTGAGGAGGAAACAGGATCCCAGGGAGATACCCATGGGAAAGGGAACTGAACAAACAGAGCCTTGTGCTGCTGAGGACCTTCTTGTCAGGAGGAGGGAAACAGAAATGAGATGAACAGTAACATGAGAATTTCCATTTCCCTCCAAGGAGCTGAGTGAAGCCAGATCTCGGGGAAGCTGAGTTCAGTGAACCGGACTGAAGGAATGTTAGAGACCATCAGCCCCTGGGACCTCCGGCCGAGCTCTGGGGTCACGCTGCAGCAGCCAGGTGTGTCTCTGCAGGAAGCAAAACTGCGTCTCCTTTGAGAACCATCTCCACAGCCTGCCTTGACCCGGGCAGTGGGAGCAGGTAGGTAGCGCCTGCTCCAGAGAAGTCCACGGCAGCCACATACCCCTAGCACCACACATGGTCCAGAGCGGCCGTGTCACCAGAGTTCTCTAGAGTCCCAGTGGCCAGGCAGGCGGTGCAGTCTCATGTCTTCCTTCTGGATGTGCTCATAACAGGACTGGGGAGAGAGACAAGGCTGAGGCCTGCTGGCAGACCTGTTCCCACAGGCCCTGAAAGCCACTGCACCCACCCTGCCCCAGCTAGGACTAGCTGTCAGCCACGTTCTGCAGGCAAACGGCCTTCCCTCTGCGCACTGCCCGGAGCTGCAGCCTGAAGGGCTGTGACGCTCACCTGCCCTGCGAAGAGCTCCAAGTCTGTGAGGACCCCTTCCAGGAGACACACGAGGTGGGGACTTGAGCTCTTTCTACCATGGTGCCTGGGGCAGGGAGGGCACTTCCTTGGGCTCCCAGCCGTGGTCTCTTACCTCTAAAGCTGTGAGAAGGAAGTCATGGAGGCCACCTGTGTGGATGGGGTCCATCATGTCACGGATCAGGTGGATCTCAGCTCCCAGATGCTGAATTCTAGAGAAAGCACCGTGGCAACAAAGGAGAGAAGAAAGCGGAAGTCACAGGCAGACACCCCACAGCTAGGGGGGGCAGCCCCATCTAGAGAGCTAGACATTTTGGGAATGGCCCCAGCTCTGTCCCAGGCTCCTTTCTGGGCCTTGGCTCCCCCTCTGTCCCATGTTTGGTGTAGATGGGCTAGGAAGAGGTCTCACGTTCATCCACCCCGTCCCCACCCACCGTGCTCGAGACACCACGTAGATAAGCAGCGGCAGAAGGTCGTCCATGGGCAGCTTGTGTTCCCTGCAGAGCACCCGTGACACCGTGGCCTCAATTTCCCCATAGGTCTTCTCCAGCACCTCCAGCTTCTCCCGAGGGTCCACTGTGGTTCTGTAAGCAGGGTGCAACCCCTGGTCAGGGCCTGGCTGCTCAGTCTTGGGAGGAAGAGAAGGGACAGTGCTCCTGTGCCCTTCCACGCGCCCCCAACCAGGGCAGACACTCACATGATCTTCTGCAGACACTCAATGGCTGACAGGAAACACTTGTCCCGGACCAGAGAATATCTCTGTAAAAGGGGGTAGGGAGTAAAACGGGGGTCCAGCTTGGCATGCTCTCACCCCAGGATCCCGTGTGCCCACACCTGCCCTGGTGGCCATGTGGTCCGGGGCAAACCCATGGCGCCACTGTGACCCTCACTTTATGCAGCTGTGTCACGGGGGAACTAGGCTCCAAGAGGTTGAAAGGACCAAGACAGGCAGGTCCCTTGGTGACAATTCCAAAGCTGACGCCAAAGGTTCCCACACCCAAGGACTTCTCGAAACCCAGGTTCCTGAGCTGACTTCCTGCTTTCTGGGTATAAGGTGGGTGGGCTCAGTTTTAGAATTTTTTGCCTAGCACTGCAAAAGCTGTGGGGCCATGATTCTGCTTCCTAGGAGGCTCCACATGGCCCTGAGACAGCGGGTGGACTCATGTGCCCTTGACCATGGCCGTATTAAGAGGTGGGTCTGGTGTGTCTCTCTTCACACAGGAGAAAGGTGCCCTACACAACTGTCACAGCCAGGACCAGAGCAGAGCCTGCAGGGGAGCCTGGTCATGTGGGCTCCACTTGAGACAGGAAGGAAGCCTGGTGTCTCCTCCCTCACCTGCCTCCCCCTAGGCAATCCTGACTCCCAGGCAATCAGAAGCTCCAGGACCACAGGCCTCCTCCTTCCCACGAAAGAAAGCCGGACAGGCAAACACTACCCTCTCACCTGATTGCTTGTCAGCTTGAGGTCCTTGAGGGGCCATAGATGCCTGAAATTGAAGACATGAGATTGGGAAGCTTTGCAACTCGGGGATCAGAGGATACACCCTGTTCCTGTGTCTTCTTCTCCCCTCCCCCACACACACAGAAGGGGTAAGCACAGACAATGGTAAAGGAAAGGGGCCACTGTGGCCTCCTCAGCTGTATCCCACATAGCCTGAGGCCAGGGGAAGCCGTAAGCATAGGGTCCTGGAGGAAGTGATCTTCCACTGCTGTGTGACAAAGGAGCATTGGGCCCCGGAGGAGAATGGGAGCTGAGATTCCAGCAGGGACAATCAAGCACTTGGAGCATGGCTGTGTCAGAGGGGCACTAAGGAAAAAGGATGTTTTAGAGGCAGCTGCGGTGGGGGAGGGCAGGGGAGGCGCTGGAGTATGGTGAACACCTGTCCGACCTGTTCCCAGAGCAGTCCTCAGTTTCCCCTTGAAGACCTCTCCTCCCCCACTCTCAGTCCAAGTGTGTGGGTCTCAGTGGTGAGCCTGGAGGTAGGCCCAGTCAATGCTGGCCAGCACTCAGGGTAGGGAATCAAGCACGGAGGGCCTCCAAGGGCACTGCTGGAACTGAGGGACAGAAAGCGCCAGCTCTCCCTGGGGGACAGTGGAGGGATGGGAGGCACACAGCAACAACCCTGGCATGGCTGGAGCCATGCTCGGGCAAAGTCAGGGGGAGAGCAAAGGTGTTTTCCTTTGTGGGATGGTTGGGCACCTAGCTCCAGCTGAAGGTGTTCCCGGTGCTCGTGGTGTGTGAATAAAGGAGCACGCCTCATGGCTGCATAGAACTGCCGGCTCCCGGAGAGCGCTGGCTGAGCTGGGGGGACAAGCTTACTTCTGCACGTCCAGGAACTCCAGCAGCTTGGTGTCGGGAAACAGGCTGAGGTTGGCGATGCCCTGGCTGTACAGTCCATCCTCCCTCTCGTGGAGAAGCAGGTAGAGTGTGAAGAGCTCCGAGTAGAAGTTGGGCAGGAGGAGGGGCAACAGCAGCCCGTGCACCTGTGCGTCCCTGAGAGGCCAAAATGGACGGGAGACACTGCTGTCAGGGCCATCTCTGTCTGCATCCGCAGAGCTGGGGTCCGGCCCCGGGGACAACCAATTCCTGCTCCATGTGACCTTAGGCTCAGCTCCTCCGTGCCTCAGTCTCACGGGGCACAGGAAGGGGGAAGGCCTCTGGCAACCGCTCCCCACCTCAGCACAACTCAAGCATGAGGCTGCGAGGGCAGTTCAGAACAAAGGTGTATCTAGTGCGTGGTGGGCGGCACTGCTCCTGGGCGGCTCAGGACCAAGGCCATACGCCACCGTGATGTATAAATGGTAGACGGGCCAAGCGCGGTGACTAGCAGACATGCCCAGTGTTTTTCCAAGAAGCGCTACCACCCAGAGGCTGGGCCCAGGCACAAAGGCGTAGCCGGGTACCTTGTCTCTATGTCCTCCTCCTCCAGGGTCTGGCCCTGGCGCTGTAAGGCCACCTTCAGCAGACCCCTGCAAGTCAATGGGAGCGGCATGATGTGGTTGCTGCCCGCAGAAACAGGACTCCACCGTCCCGGTCACCAACTCTGAGAGCAGGCAGTCCATCTCCCAGAACTGGCTCGCTAGATCTGGATTGGATGCCTGTGGAGTCCCGCCTCTCCCGCCACTGAGGGGCCGAGGCTGGAGCTACAGGGTGAGTTGCTGGAGTGTCCTGGCACTCCAGTGGCAGCTGAAGCTCCTATCTGTAACGTTCATGGGATCTAGGTTCTACTGGGACAGGATAGAGGGAGCTTGGATCCAGGGTCACACTCAGCCTACAGCAAGGGCAGAGTTCCTACAGGGTCAGAGGTATGCCTGGGGACCAGACAGGGACTGGACCCTGGCCAGGAGCTGTTGGAGGCCCTTGCCGTCATCTCTCACACCTCTGACCACCACTGTCACACTGACCAACCTCTGATCCTGTACCGAACAAGACTTGAAAGGGCAATGCTGGGCCAGTCCCTAGGCGGTGGCTGTCACCCTGTGCACAGCTTACCTGTAGGCAGCCCAAAGCTCCTGGGCGTGTTGCTTCACCTCCTCCTGGGCCATCCCCTGCAGGTGTTTGTTGGCCCCTATGCCTGAATATGTGGCCTGGAAGGTCAGCATCAGGGTCTGGAGTAACTTCCCCAGGGGGTGTCGGGAATTGCTCAGAGCCTGGGCCCGTGAGAGAACAGGGATGCTTAGAGCCAGGGCCTGGAGCACAGTAGGCCCCAGACCAGCCTCCCGGACAGGAACGACAGGAACGCCACAGAGGACCACGGTTAGCACCACGCTGTGAGATACAGGAGGCCTCCCCCAGGCTGGGCCCTCACCTTCCTGAGGTACTGCTGCAGGGCCTTGGGCTCTCGGTGCAGCAGCAGCTCCTGCAGGATATCTTCCATGCTGCCCTCACAGTCCTCGGGGTGGCTCCTGGGGCGCCATGCACAGTGTCCCTCACCCGCCCCCCAGGTCGGTACCCACGCCCAGGAGCTTCCCTAGCCCCCGCTGACCTGCAGGGACCTCCAGAGGGCTGGGCTCACCTTTCGCAGCACAGGTACTCCTGGGACTTGCGAAGCTCCCTGGAGCTCTGCACATGGAATCCCAACAGGGCTTCCTGCAGTTCCCCGGGACAGCCTGAACGCGCGAAGGCCCGGAAGGGGCTGTAGACTCCCTGCCAGCGGCTCTCCACAGGGAAGGCACCCGCTCCCAGCTGTCTGTGATTGGGGGACAGTCGGAGACGCGGAAGATGAGGCCGGAGCCACCGAGCCCTTGGCGCGGCCCTTCGAGGGTTGGTGGCACCAGCCTGGCCCGGGGGGTGGGGCAGGATGGAGAACACAGACGGAGCTGACCCCCAAGGCAAGTGGAGAAGAAAGCAAGGCAGAGAGAGGGCCAATGTGTTCTGGGATGGAGCAAGGCACATAGTTCTGCAGAGGTCAACAGATTCTCAACAAACACGGCAAGAGCTATTCACCCGAACTGACTTTTCCAAACGGGTGTTCTGTTTTCGCAGGAAAAGAATCTGTCTCACAAACTACTGGGAGAGTGATTCCACTTCCCATGTTTCTTTCCGTTTTCATCTTGTCTGCCAGGGAACTCAGGGCCAGGCTAAGGGAGACTATAACCATATCTATAACTATGTCTCTCTCTTTCTTTTAAGATCAACTCACAATTTATTTTTCTTGTGTATTTGACTTGGAAACTGTCTTACATTCTTTCTAGGAAAAAAAAAGTCTAAAACCAGGGTCAAAGGGAGACTTACAAGTTCTATTTTCCTTCCAGCATGTGTATGGCAGAACACCCACCTAGCCCTAGACTTCAGGAGCCTCTGGCTGGAAGACTCGGGGCTCAGAACCGTCTATGCAATAAGGCCTCCACTGAGCCCCCAGGCCTTGGGTGGGAAGAGACACACACTGGGCTCTCACCTCTTTCGAGTACTGCATGGGTCGGGCGGGAGGGCAGCCGTGTCCAGCACTCCCTGTGTATACAGCCCTTTATCTGTCCCACTGCTGAAAGAACCGTCCAAGGTGAAACCGTTGGGGAAGGTGACCTTGCCCTGGGAGCAGAAAACAAGAGCAGAAATGTCCGAGTGCCCAGCCAGCCGTTCAACCAAGTGTGTCCATGCTGGGCCTGCCTGCTGGTGTGGGTCAGATGGAAACGTCCTGCCTGTCCACTCAAGCTGCTACAAGATTCTAGGAGTCTCACCCACTGTGAGGCGTGGTCCAGGGATCTAGAGGGGGCAATTCCTTGCTGTGTGAAGTTGCTCCATTCCCCTGACCACTCAGGATGCGCCAGACCTGCCTGTCCTTCTGTATCCAAAATTATCCTCATGTCCCCAAAGGCCCGGCATGGAAACAGCTGTCTTGTGTTATGTCAACTCAGGCGGGAACATAGAAAAGAACGATGACCCCAGGGACAGCTGCCCAAGGCTCGGGTGGTGATGGCTCTGCTAGAGCACAGCACAGACACAACCAGACTGGGCCCTCTGGGCACGAGGCAAATCCTCCAGTCTCTTGTCACCTTGCTTTGTTACGTCAGTACTGAATGCTGCATGGCATGGACACGGAGCCCCCTGGACACCATGGAGGTGGGAAGGGCACCCTTCAGCCTTGGCTCTGGGCCCTGGCTTTATGGGGTGGATCGAGAAGTGGCATGGCTCTCACCTTCCCTAGGAGCGTCAGGTCCCTGGTGAAAGTACCTTCATACAGAGAGTCGTCCTCACAGAGCAGGATGCCTGGGCCCTTGAAAGGAAGCAAGAAAACAGAGGAAAGGGAGGTGAGGTTGGGCAGAAAACCAGGGTGGGTGGACACTGACCCACGGTGCCAAGAGTCCCTAAGCCCTGGCACTGCCCTTCCCAGATGTGTTAGGTCCCATGAGCCCCCATCCCTTGTTTTCCCTAGTTAGGCCTCAGACTTGGCTCCTCCTCCTTCAGCAGCCTCTTCAGGAAGCCCCTAAATACTCAGGAAGTGCTGGCTTCCTTTCAGCTGCTTCCCTGTCACTGCCCTGAGTCCTGGGGAGGAGGGGAGCAATCATGTTCCCTCACTACCGCACCTGCCAGGAAGGTCACTGACAAGTTCATGTTCAACTTGTTCCTGACTCTATGCCATGGGCCTATTCTTGCCTTTCCTTCCCCTTTTCCCTGAGGTCTCCTTCGGTTCTTTCCAGAACAAGGTGGAGTCTAAACAAACAAGCCATAAAATCAGGCACATCTGTTGCCCAGAGCCCCACCGCGCATCAAGCGCCTGGCTAGTGGAGAGGCAGAGGGCAAGAGCTGGAGGCCCAGGCTAGGGGGACTTGGGTTTGCTCGCAGTCTCGGCCGGATGTGACTATGATATCGGGCAGGTTCTCTGATGTCTGTCATCAATACACATGCGTCATTCATATGCTAAGGACAATGGCATCAGTTGCAGGAGTCACACAAGGACTCCAGAAGATGGCGGAGGTTCAGTCAGGGCCAGTGAGGGGTCTAAGAATGTCACTGGCGAACCTAGGACACACTTGGTTCTTGCCAGCTCGTGTGTGTACACTAAGCACCACTGACCCGAGTTGCAGATGGGTAAAGTGAGGCTAAAAGAAGCCTGGATCTTGCCAAAGTCAGAGCAGATGGATGGCACAGCTGGCATCCCTTGTCATCCATACAGCTTGGCTTTGATTCTGCTACAGAGTGCCCAAGGCCGGGGCTACCACTTACGGCCATCTTGTCCCCTTGGAATGTGCCCTGATAGCAGGCGCCTGCCTGGGTGACCACGACCCCAGGACCATGACGCTGGTCGGCCAGCCACATGCCAATGTAGCGCTCACCCCTAAGGGAAGAGGGAATGTAAGAGAGGGGTCTCAGAATGGTTCCCATGTGCCCTCTGGATGCTCTGCTGGCAGGGGATGCAGGGAGACAGGCGGTGACAGAAGAAGATGAAGCGAGAACCCCAAGGAGAACAGAGGATGGCAAGAAAGGGAGTCTTCCTTGGGGGAAGGCGTGCCGGGTGGAGCCCCCCAGAGGTAGCAGGAAGCAGAGCTGGAGAGAAGCACCATGGAGGCCCGCCTCCAGTACAGAGCAAGACAAAAGGCTGAGGGGAACGGGAGCCAGTCTGACCTCTGGCTTCTCTCTGCCAGGACTCACCTATCACTGTCGTCCTCAATGCCATAGCCACTCCTCTGGCCTCTCTCCCAGTGGCCTGTGTACCTGAAGGGCTGGGAGGCCTGTGGGGCACTGTCGAGGACGCCAAATCCATGCCGCTGGCCGGCTTGGAAATAGCCCTTGTATACCTCATCAGTGCCATACCTGGAGAGATTCACCAACGGCTGGTTCCACCTCAAGCCCAGTCCAGAGGATATGCCTCCCACACCTTCCCCCTAGAGGCCAAAGGTCACTTACTCACAGATGCCGTAGCCACACATGGTGCCTTCCTGCCAGTGGCACTTGTAACAGTCAAACTTGTCCTCAGAGGCCTGGGGCACCAGGCAGATGCCGAAGCTGATCACGTGGTTCGGTGGGGTTGGAAAGTGAGTATCCAGACCACTAGCCTGGTCAGATGCCCCTGTCACATCCCCCCAGGCTACCCAGTTGTCCTTGTCTCCAAGGAGTCCCCATTCTCTTACAAAAGTCCTCAGGACACCCCTCCCCCTCCATGGAAAGGCTGAGACCCACACCCCTACTCCTGCCAGGTCCCCCTTCTGCATCTATGGGGTGTGAGGAGCTGGGCCACCTAACCACTCCTGTTTGAGAGTTGGCAGTTTGGGGCAGCTGGTGGGTGACAGGTTCTCTAGTTGCCCCATGCCAGCACCTGCCCAGCCAGCCTTACCCATGCTCCAGGCCCCGGTAGAAATGCCCCACGTGGTTCCGTCCATCCGGCCACCTCAGGGTTCCCCTGGAACACAGGTGAGGGCCTCTGCCTCAGGCCACTGGACCTATGCCCCGTCAGCGGCACCCCCAGACTCTCCGGGGTGCCTCCCTTCCATTCTCTCCCCTACATCTTCCAACTAGACTTTCTGCTCACGGAGACTTCACATGAGCACTGAGACCTCTCACAGAAAGCCCCTCCCCCCATCTCCGGGCACACTTGTACCAGTAGCCTTGTACAAGTACTGGGTACTGGGGTACTGTTGACACTTCCCTTGGAGACCCCTGGAAAGATCTATGGCCTCCTTTCCCCTTGAAGCACAGGAGACAGAGAACTAAATGTCAAGCCTGAGGAGATTCCTAGTCAATGGGATTCCTAGCACACTCCTTTCTGATGGCCCGCTGGAAGTACCTAGCCCACAGCCATGCCAACTCACTTGCCGTGGGGCTTGGCCCGACACCACTCGCCCTCATAGGTAGCCTGGCACAGCCGGCCCTCATGACGGAAGGTATAGGCCACACAGCGACAGTCAGGGGGTACAGATGGCTCCCGGCCTGACCCCAGCATAGGGAAGTCCTTCTTGCCACGCAGGGCCTGGCACACAGCCTGGGTCACCTTCCACTGCCAGAGAACCTGGTGGGGACAGGAAGGCAGTGGTGTCATCGCTACTGCAGGTATGGCTCCAAAGAGGCCTCGTGGGGCACCGAGGCCCTTCCCCTCCACCCTGGCCTCAAGCACACTGCCCTTCTATGGCATGGCACCAGGCCTGAGATCCTTTGAGTTGCCCAGGGACCAGACAAGCCAGAGGGCTGCACCAAATGGTAGGAGCAGACCTCTACCCCAGTACTAATGGTGGAAAAATCCCCATTCCTGCAACATCCTGATACTCAACCCTCGGCACAGCCAACTCCTGCCTGAGCCCTGCAGGACTGGCACTCTGCCCTCCCCTGGCTTCTGACCGGACCCCTACCGGTCATGTGTCAAGCTCATTCACCTGGCTCTGGGGGTCTCTGGTGCACAACGAGAACTCTTCTTCAGGGGTGAGGATGTGAAGCACACACCTAGGCAGACAAGAGGTGGCCGGTGAGCCCGTTTCTGTCCAGGGTTGGAAGTAGGGCTCGTGTGGGAGCCTGGAAAGGTGAGCAGATATTATAGCACCTGGGGAGGGAAGTCCAGGGTCCCTGGAGAGAAAGTCACTCACTTGTCTGTGCCGGGCTCCACCCATACTAACTTCAGGTCAAAAGTGTGGACATTGTGGCCCTGGAAGAAGATGGGGACAGGTGTTGTCCAGCCGCGTCTACAGACACACCTGCCGAGAGCCTCAGCGCAGGTCCTTCTGCAGCCTGTTCCCTGTCAGCTGTAGCTCCTCTTTTCTCTCTCATCCTAACTGCCGGCCAGGCCTCTCTCTCCCCGCGTGATTGCTGGGGTTTTCTGGCATCAAGGCCAGCCCCTGGCAGCCCCTGCCGCAAACTTCTGAGGATCCTCTTGCCTGGGGACAGAGGCCCACGGCAGAGCCTGACCCTCGCAGGCTCGTGCACCTGCCTTCACACTCCCCGTGCTGTCAGCGTCTGCCCTTCCGCCATCACGCCCTCCTGAGCTCCTGTCAAGCATCCTTACTTCACCTTTGCTCGTGTTCTGTCAAAGAAGCTATCCATCTCTGAGACTGATGGAAAGTCCCTCTCTCTGGAGTGTTATTGTTCATTTGCCCCAAGAAGGCTGCTCACTTGACCAGGAAAGGGCTCAAGGCCAAGCCTGAGGATGGAGGAGTTTACAGGATGTGACTGAGGGACAGGAGAGTCCCACAGAAACAACAGCATGAGCAAAGGCCCAGGCTAAAATGTCCCTCTTTCCTTCTATCCCTCCCTCTTTTTCTCCCTCCTTTCCTCCCTCCCTCTTACTTCCTTTCCTCTTTTCTTCTTCCTCCCTCCCTCCCTCCCTCCCTCCCTCCCTCCCTCCCTCCCTCCCTCTCTCTTACTCCCTTCCTTCTCTTCCTCCCTGGAGTTGGTTTTGTCAGGAGAGGATGGTACAGACACAATCAGAACAAATCCCAAACCAGGCGGCCATGCTGAGGCAAGGGGAGTCAGTGATGTGAGCACCACAAGTGCCACGTGAGTTTGGCCAAGGTTATGGACTATGGGACAAACCTGTCTAGCTTCCTCTTGACCCACAAACCTTGGCTTGACTCTCCACACCGGGGCCCACCCCCGCACCAAGCCTGTGATCTCGGCTTCAGCTCCTGATCTTTTCCTGTTTCTAATCTGGCCCCAGAACCCTACCTCATGCTACCCCCTCCTAACCTGTAACAGGACGAGGGCATCATCAAAGAGCAGCACGCGCTCGGCCCGCAGCGGGGTGACCCCCACAGGGATGTCCTGGCTATCCTGCAGGAGTCGGTGTGTAGGGCTACAGAGCACATCCTGGTGGCGTGAAGAGGGAGACAAGAAGTTCAAGTGCCTATCCTGGAGGCTGCTGGCCAACCCTGCTCCTCCTGCCTGCACCCCAGACATCTCCCAGAGACCACCTTAGCAGGCCTAGGGTAGCCTCTGGCTCTCGCTCTCTCTCACTCTCTCATACACACACCCCGACACTCCAAGGTGCAGGGGTGGGGAATGCCATCCCTGAACTAACACACAAGGGCAGCTCTCTCTCTGGAGCTTTCCCGGGTGGTCTCCACACTGCACTCCTGCCACAGCAGGGTTCCTATCACCCAGTATGTTACACTCTCTGCCACCCACGGTTATTCTGGCCTGCTCTACTCCTGGCCTAAGCATTCCCATCTTCTGGGGACCCGAGGACTCTCCCTCCTGCAGGCCACGCTAGACGGTGACAGGCATGCGTAATTGGCGGCACCACCAACAGAGAAAGTCAGTTCTGCTAGCTAAGGGGGACTGACAGCCACAGGTTATCAGGCCTCCTTCCAGATGGGGAAACTGAGACAGAGAGCTGTTCAAGCCACCCAGCATAGCTTCATATCCTCCATCGTCCCAAAGCCCCAGACTCACCCTCAGCCGGCTGCTGAGGCTGTGCCACAGGGCCTGGGTGGCCACAGCTTGGTCCAAGGCCTGCCTCATGAAGGACTGCAGGTTCCCAAACAGGGTGACAGCATGCATCACCAGCTCCTGGGCTGGGTGGCACTGTGGGAGGACAGGGCAGGTAGGGAGGATCTTGAAACCAGCCACCCGACCGGATGATGGTTATGAGGGCCCCAGCCTGACCTTGCCGGTCAGGCCTAAACTTAAGCCACAGCTCTCTCTTTTCTCCCTCACAACTGTCTAGGGACACAGAGGGAGCATGAGGTGCTTCCTGATGGACAGTTTGGTAACACCAACAGTGTGGTCCTGTGGGTCCTGGGCCATACGTCCTCACACCCCAGTAGAGAATTCTATGTCTGCTCTTTGGCTGTCAACTGCACCCTCAAGGCAGAGCCATGTGCCCAAGATTGCACAGGGAAGATTCAGAACCCTTCCCCCCAGGGCAGGGCTATGTTCTTTGGGGGCTCCTCCCTCCTGCTTAACTTGGTCCCCTGAGCCTGAGCCCTGTCTCTCCTCTCCTCCATCCATCCATCCTTGAGCTGCTCTCAGTACCCACCTTATCAAGGGTATCCCTGAGGCTCAGCAGGAGGAGCACATATTTCTGCACGTGCTGGGCGAGAGGCTGGTGGAGGGCCTGGCACATCGTGGTGCCCACGGAGCCCTCGGGGCTCACGCAGGACAACAGCTGCCGCAGGGCCTTCCGCTGGCTCCTCCAGTACTCACTGCGTTTGGGAAGGGCCACAGGCTGCACTCACCCCTCCCAAGCCCACACCCACCTGTAACACCCCCATTCTAACCTTCTCCCGGCTCCCAGTCCCAGCAGCCCGGCCCTGCACCCTATTAGCCCAGCAAAGCGCTGAGCTCTCTTCCTGGAGGCTCCGCAGCCTCGCCTCAGGGGAGACAGGGACAGACACTCAAATGGTGTTTGGACAAGATGTCTGCCGCTTTAGGATGGGCTTCTCCAGCTCCCTCTCACCCAGACACTCATGCTCACCCAGGGGGCTCCTGTGGCAGCCCCAGGCTCACCTTCTCCTCTTTGAGACCCTCTGGAAGGCTTGCACCACCACGCAGTCAGTGTAGGACTTGATGTACCTACGGACAACCCGGCTACCTTGAAAGCCCAGCTCCCCACTCACACTCAACCCCTGCCCTTTTGGGGTCCCAGATCCCACCCACTGAGCAACAGGATCCTGATGGTTCAGGCAACTGCTTGACACCCCCAAGCCGTGATTCAACAGTTATATCTCATAGGCCTGGTCCAGGACTGAGCCTCTAAGCCTGCTGCCAAGTTAACATCCTAACCTACAGGAGCATCACTCTAGCGGACCCTTAGGACCAAGCAGCAGAGGCAGCACTTTGGCACTGTGGCCAAGCAACAGGTTCCTCTGGGGGTGGGGGGTGTCTTACTCCATGTGGGCCTGCAGGACATAGTCAGCATTTCTCAGTAACAGCAGGGCCTCCAGACCTATGGAAGGTGGGTGGTACAGCCTCTGCCGCAGTGAACGCAGGCTCTGCTCTGTCACCTCCCACAGCCGCTGAGCACTTTCATGCAGTTGCTGCAAAAGCCGAAGGCACTCTCTGTCACACGAGTCTGAGGGCTCCAGGTCTGTGGAAAGCAGAGCCACCCTGAGCTCACATCCAGGGAAGACCCTGGAGCCACGAGATGCTTAGGACCGTACCAGCACCCACTAGAGCTCTTGGGAGGCAGGGCATGCTGGGATAAAGGGCTGGACTCTTGAGTCAGTACGGTTGTGTGACTGCCTCCTACTTAACAGGACAACCCTAATCGTTTCAGGGGAACCAAGTCTTCTAGATCCCCTGAGTGTCCTCCTGTTCTCCCTAGATCCAGCCGTAGAATTTGGCATCTTTAAGGTCACTCCCCAGCCTCTTTATAGAGGCACAAACAGGCTGTGAGAGAGAAGCACCTGCCCAAAGCCACATTACAAGGGAGACCCCCAGTGAAAGCCTTATGTGTTTTGCCTGCTAGTCGGGGCTTTCCAAAGCACTACTGGGAGCCCTGAGTGGGAACAAGGGGCGAGGCAAATGGTACCACTAGGCCTGTGGGCCCCACGAGGCCATTTGGGAAGGAAACAGCTTGTACTTGGTGGCCAAGGCCTCAGCTCCATCAAAAGATGGCGGTCTCAAGTGCCACGGTTCCCACTTGAGGTTGAGAAAGCTGTTTCCAAGAGTCTACTGAGGCAGAGCTCTTATCCCTGGGGGCTGCTCCCCACCGGGGGCCGAGACTCACCACCTGAGATCAGGGGCTGGAGGATAAGACTGTTGGTGCGAGCCAGAGTAGTTGAGAAGACCTCCTCCAGCCGAAGCAGGTCTGCCTCCTCAGAGCTACACATAGCCAGGGCACGAGACACTGGGCCTGCCGGGTAGGAGGGATACAGGTCTCAGCCAGAGAATACAGGCCACAAGCATCCTCCCCAGTTCCCACAAGACCCATAACCACCCACGTCAGAATCGCTTGCTGAGCTCAGCTTCTCTAAAAAAAAAAAAAAAGATCTATTCTGGCCACGGACCCCTGACCTGCTCCCTGACAGGACCCTTGAGGGAACAGGAGAGCTGAAGACTATCAAGGGAAGCAGCCCTTTCCACCCAAGAGTACGTGCTCTTCAAGCTCAGTTTTGGCCTGCTCAAATGCACCCTGGCTCCAGGCACCCAGGGGTTGACTACTCAGCCTTTCTTTGCCCTGGCCATCTCACCACTGAAGTCCCCACTCAGAGACTATTCCATCTTCGGGGAAAGGAACACACATGCTGTCGGAAGAGCTCAGCAATATGCTGGTGGCCTGGCTCGGGGTCCCTGTCACTAGATAGAGCTCAGTAAGCCAGGAGAGACATAATACAAGAGCAATCTGGAGGCCTCCTGCTGAAGCAAGATGGAGCAGCAGAGCTTGGGGGTGGGGGCACACCTGCAGACCCAGAGGGAGGGAGGGAAAAAGGAAGGAGGAAGGGAAAGGAGGGAAGGTGCAGAAGAAGGCACAGCATACATACAGTGGGGAGAGGTAAAAGCAAAGGCTCATGGGAGTGCTGGGCCAGCCTATGAGGATGGCCCACCTTCATTGGCCAGCCGACATGCTTGACTTTGCCTCAGTCAACCTTGAAGATGGTGGAGGGCTTTAGAATAAGGTACTAGCAGATCAAGGGGCAGAATGAGCAAGACCAACCTGGTGACAGATGGCCCCAGGCAACAAGAAAGGTCAGCATGGGGAGGACCCTACATGTTTACCTCCCCTAACCAGGCTGAGCCTCTGGATGGCTCCCACTTGGAAGAAGAATCCCTGGGGTAGGCAGGCAGGTCAGCTGCAGCCTTGAAATGCTCTTCCCCGAGTGAGGGATCTTCTAAGCAAGCACCAAGGGCAGGGGTTGTGAGGAAGCATGCTTGGGCCTGTTCCATAGCCAGACTGTCTGTGGCCCTACTCAGGCAAAGCCTCCCACAGGCAGCCCTTGCTACCTTCACTTGGCAAGGATGTTCAAATGGCCTGATCCGAAAGATGCCTTAGGGTAGAGTTAAAGCTTCTTCACTATGCCTTGTCCTGACACGGGGTCGGTCAGATGTCACCACAGGCAGTCAATGACGGGCACGTGACGTCAGGCAGACCCCAGCAAATGGCAAGGGGGCTCAGTCTTCCTGAAGGCACCCCAAAGATGTCGTGGGGACTTCCCAGGTCCCTGGCAGAACCCAGGACTCCAAGAGCACTGGCTCCAGAACAGAGAAGGGCGGGAACTTCAGAACTCTGGCCCAGATCCTGGGCCCAGGCATTCCTGCCCCACCTTTCCGGCTGCTGTTCTGCTGTGTGGAAGGGTGAGGCTGTGGGAAGGAGAGGCAGGAAAGAGAAACTGCTAGACACCCAGCGGCAGCCATGTTTGCTGGCAGTTAAAGCATTGCCACTCACCCCTCCCCCACAAACACACAAGGAGAGGGTGGGGAGGGCAGGCACGGGCCACTCTGGCTCAGTTCCCACTGACTCTCAACCATGTTTCCAGAAACTGACAGAATGGAAAGTCTATCCCTAACCCTGTACTATGCTGGTACCCAGCCCACACCTCACCTGCTGTCCACAAGAGATCCACCTCAGCCTATTACATCACAGCTTACCCATCCCAATCCTCTCTGAAATGGAGATCTAACTAGATCAGGACATTTTGAACCATTGTGGTTGCCTCTCAAGAGAACAAACTGTAGGCTGAAGCTCCCTTTGGCATAGAACCTAGTCCTTGAGCTCCACATCCCCAAACATCCTGAAGCATAGCCTGGCCCTGGGTAGATGCAACAGATCCAGGCTAACCTCTACGGTGCCCCAGAAGGATTTCCAACCCCAGGAAATCACATCATCTAGATGAAAAGGTAGAAATTAAGGGGGCCTTGGAAGGCCGGGAGGGTGGAAGTCTCTGGGTTTGGAGCTCTGTCTGGGTTCACTCTGAAAGTGAGAAGGCGGATGCAAAGCCAGGGACAAGGCCAGGCACGGGTGTTTGAGGGTGTGCGTGCTGGGAAGGGACAGTGTAGAATAACCGAGGAGGCCAGCAAGAGCACTCTCCTCTCTAACCCTGGGCCCACCACCCATCCCGTACCCCTCTGGTCGACCACATGACCTTATATTCTCCCTCCTGTCAGCTCTGGGGTCCTTAGTGGGAGGCTGTGCAAAAGGTGAATTTGAGGCAGGGAAAGTCCAGGGGGGCCTAGAGACACTATCTGTAGATCAGGTGTGTGCAGAGCTCTGACCCAGGCCCTGGCTCCCAGCGCTAACAGGCTCACCAGAACTAAGTGGCTCAGAGGTGCTGGGTGACTCACAGAGGCACACAGCGCATTCCCGGCAGGACCCGGCGCCCTTCTTATCCCCTTGGTGCTCACTAACAGGCAGGGTGAGGTCAAAAAGGTAAGTTGGGCCATGCACAGGTGAGTCAGCTATTGTCCTTGTGGCCATCAAAACAATAGCTGGACCTGCTCCCTTTCCTCTGCATTCCTGGCTTCCGTCCCACACCAGACTGCTCCTGAGCAGGGTCACTGGGGCCTTCCCTGCCCTCACACAGTCCTGGCCCCTCAGGCCCCTCAGCCACACCCTAGCATGGCACTCACTCTGGTATTTCCTGGTCTGGACTGGCATGGACCTTATTTCTGCTGTGGAGGCTTTTTCTAGACTGTGCTGGAGGCCCATTAATCAACTTACATGCCCAATGGGCAGTGAAGGTAGTGAAGTGCACGGAACTGTCTGTCACACCTGCCCTCCCTCCCATCTCCAGCCCCAGTCCCTGCCTCTCCCTGGCCTAAGCTTCTGACTCTAGATGCCCCCCCCCCCCCCCCCCCCCGGCTCCGCACTAGCTTCCCTTTCCTCTGCCTGCCTGCCACGGTGCACAGTCCCAAAGTACTCTGCTCCGACCTTCAGACATCTGTCTCCGCGCTTCCCAGGCAAGAAGCAACACCTTCCCGGCTTCTCTGTCAGCCCTTCCGCCCTGACCAGCCAGGTCACCTCCTCCTGGCAGCCTCTCCCTCTGGGTGATACACTCGCACCCGGGGCCTGGCCTGGCCGGAAGGCACTGCGCTCGCGCTCCACACTGCTGCCCGGGGTTGGACCCGCGCTGCGTTTAAATCGGTGACCACGGGACAGGGAGGAGGAAGCTAAGAACTCCGCCGAAGCAGAGGATGAAGGGCTCGTGACCATGGCAGCGGGAGGAGGCGAGCGTCCCTACCCGCCGCGGAGCCGTGGGGCAGCGGACCCCGCCCACAGACGCGCGCCCTTACCTTCGCCCTGCGCCGCGGTGCCCCGAGTGGCCGCGCAGCTCCGCGCCCCGCCGCCCTCCCTCTCCGCGCCCCGCCCCGAGGTGTTGCCGCGCGGGGGCGTCCCCGAGGGGGCGGGGCCAGGCCTCGGAATGTCCCCGAGCTAAACCTCAGCCTCTCCTGCCACCGCCGGACTGCCGAAGCTTCTCTCCTGCTCCCGCGCACCCTAGGATCTCACCCTGGCTGGCTGTCGCCTCTTACCTCCCCTTCCCGGCTCCAAGGACGGCGGGGGGTGCCTGAGGCCACCCCGATTTCCTTGCCCACCGACTCTGCTTGCTGTGCGGCCCTGAGACCTTGCCCCTTTGGGTCACAGAGCCCCTACAGCCACCCCCACATCTCCTCGAAGGAGCCCTCGGTAGATGCTGGGAAACTTGTTGCTCGGCCATGCTGACCCGCAGTCCCTGAGCTGGGCGTCCTTCAGAAGCAGCTACTGCTGTGTGAGACCTTGAAGGAGGCCCCCTCCATCCATTCCGGGTACAGCCTGAAGCTGTGCCAAAGCCTTCGACCTTGGAAAGAGCGGCGCAGTTCCAGACTCAAACTCTTGGAAGGAGGAGGGACCATGATTCAAACCTGTAACAAAGAGGCCTGCTGTCCGGCAGGGCTCCCTTTTTGGCTAGCAAGTGAGCCACCCCTCCACCTGCAGTGGCACTCGGCCTCTAATTGCTGACAAGCCTGGCCTGATTGCTTCTAACCCTTCCAAGCCTGAAAACAGTGAAGAAGCCTGGGGAAGAGACAGCTGTGGAAGAGAGATGGTCCACCTGCCCCCTACCCAAGTCTGGGACAGCCTCTATCCATCCTGCCCGAGAGAAGAGAGACTTCCAAGAGTCTCTGGGAAGGGGCCTCCCAACCTGGGCAGCCCTAGCTCCCTAGGGTTGCTTTTGCTGCTGAGTCTGCTGCTCTGGGCCCCCACCACAGAAGACAAGCTCATTCATTCCCCTACCTCAGTCTTGGGTCTCCATCCTCAAGAACCCTTTCCCCAGCTTTGCCTTCCCTCCCCACTTGGCCGAGACCTCTCCCTCTTTCAAGCCTTTTCTTTCTTTTAAATACTCGTTAAAGGTAAATACATTGCAGGGTTTTTTTTGGGGGGAGGGGCGTGTATGATGTGTGTGTGTGCTTGGTTGTGTTTCCAACAACGCTGTCTTTTTTATTTTTGAGATAGTCTCTCACTGATCTTCACCTGACCACATGGGCCAGACTGACTGTGAATACCAGAGATTTCCTTGTCCCTGCTTCCCCAGTGATGAGATTACAAGTGTACACCCCCACATATGATTATTTCTGAGTTTTGGGGAACAAACTCAGTCCTTCATGCCTCCCTGCAAACACTTAACTGAACTCTCACCTCAGCCCCAGCTTTGCTTTCTGTACTCTCTTTGGTGCCCCTGACAGAGCCTCAACTCCCACCACCCTCCAGGGCCTACTTTTCTGACTGCCTCTTTTTGGCAGACGGGGCAGGCCATGAGCTGGAAAGAATTGGTCTTATGCTAGGCTCCTCTGAGTTAGCCCTTTCCTTCTCTGGGCCTCGGTTTCCTCATGTGCACAGTATCTGAAGAGAGGCAATGCTGCCTGCCTGGGGTGCTGACAGGAAGAAAGGAAGGTCTGTCCCAGTTTCCCTCACCAGATATGACTTCCTGTCAGGGGCAATTGGAAGGTTTCCCACGCTCTGGGCTTTACCATCTACTAACCCACCTCACAGGCATCACCACTCTGTTTTATTATCTGCCAAACAAGGCAAGACCTACTCAGGGAGCCCTTGACTGGGGCCAGGTCTCCCCACTCCAGTAGTCCCCAGAGAATGGGGTCACCTGAAGCCACGACCCTTGCCCTCACCTGAAGCCACGACCCTTGCCCCTTGCATCACAGGGCTCCTGTTTCTGCTCCCCGCAGATATGCACACAGCATGTGCATACACGCAGCTCCACAGGTGAGAAACGTGGCCGAGTGAGTACTCAACTGGGCCACGCATGTCCTCCACTGCTGGAGAGGTGGGCCCCCTCTGCTACACAACGCCACGGTAGCAGCCCCATCCATGGACACTTGAGACTCCATCTACAAGGACGTAGACTGACACACAGACAGAAAGCTTGCAGGCACAAGGCGCTCCCCTGCACGCCAGTGTGTCGGTACACAAGCTCAAGTTCATGCACATACCGGTCTGACCCAGGCTGCGTTCAGCCCTGAGCTATTCTGGGCCAGGCCAAGGGCCAACAAGTTGAGGGATAGCCAGCTCCCAGCACACCCAACTGCTGTGTCACTGGCCCAGGCTGACTCCCACCCCCCCCCCCCCAGGCTAAGTCCGTGGTGGCCTGGATCCCAGCCTGGCTGTGTGACTGGGTGGGCGGAGGGTCCTCCATTCTCTACCGTTCAGCTTCTCCAAAGCTAAGCCTTGAGTTCCATTGTACCAAGCTCCAGGAAAGAAATGTCCACGGGGTCTCCTGGCCACTGCTCCGTTCCCTGCCCATAGCTCCCAACCCAGAGGCCCTGGAGGCTGGATTGGGTCCCCATGGGAAACCCCAGAAGTTACAAAAATAGTACAGGAAGGACAAGCAGTAGCCAGTATGCCAGGAAGATGTCTTCTGGGGAGCTAGAACTCCCCCACCCCGGCCTTGATGGGCCCAGCTGAGGGGGGGGACAGGGGCATGTTTTGGGGACCTAGTAAGAAGCTGAACAATACCAGAAAGTGGTCAGAGCCCTGACCAGAGGCAGAAGACTGAGTTGGGCATTGCAATTTCTGAGGCCTAAAGCCAAGCACAGCTCCTCTCTGGGATTCCTCCCTCACAAGAGAACAGAGGAGATCTGGCAGGATGGCTCAGCCAGAAGGACAAGTGCTGCAACCTGAGCTTGGACTCAGAAACCCATATAAAAGCACAAAGAGAGAAACGGCTCCACAAAGTCGGCCTCTGACCTCTACGTGCGCGCCATTGCACTTGACCCTCTCACCACCCACACACGTACACGCTAAAAAATTAAGGGCTGTAGGGCATGGTGGCACATTCCTCTAACCTATCACTCTGGAGGCAGAGGCAGGTAGGTCTCTGAGTTCAAGACCAGCCTGGCCTGGTCTACATAGCAAGCTCCAGGGTGGTCAGTGTCACGTGGTGAGACTCTGTCTCAAAGCGGGGCTGGGGAGAGACAGAGCCAAGCAAAGGCTATCATTCTGACCAGTGTGCATGTAAGTTTCGTTTTCACAGGAAAGCTGGAAGCACCCTAAATGTCTAACTGGAGGGATCTGAGTGAGATAATATGGCTTTGCTTTTATGCGACATACTATGTATGCAGCCTTCAACAATGACAGTAAAATAAAGACTAGCACTTAGCAATGGCTTGTCATGTACCTGTTTTACAGACAAGGACTGCTGGTTAGATGACCGGCTGGAGGGGAGTGTTGAGAGAAGCCTTGATGGCCCACAGGGAATGGCGAATGAAGCATCCTCGGAAGGTCCTGATGCACTGCACACGGGGCTGAGCCACTAGGGACTCCTAGCACACTAGTGAAGACTCAAAATGGCTCCAAGGCTAGGGTGGTGACTGCTTCCCCTTCTTTACAGAAGCCTCCTGAGGTGACCTTCCCCCCCACATCCCCCACCTTTCCTTCTAGTTGCACCAACCTGATTGATTGTTACTGGTGTATTAAGCTAGCATGGGATGGTCTGATTAGACTTTCAGTCATACAAAGGCCTTTACACTGGACGATAGTTAGATCCGCACCTTTGAGCCTGGTTGGTCTCTGGAGTCTGGTTCCCGGGATTCTGCGTTGGCTCTGTCACCACTCACCACCTTCCCCAGGTTCCTGATCTTTAAGTCTTGAAGTATCACAAGTATCGTTAACCTTTTTGGCTTTTTGTTTGGTTTTGGTTTTGTTTTGTTTTTTTTTTTTTGAGACAGGTATCGAGCCCAGGCTGGACTTGAACTCCTGATCTTCTCTTCATCTCTCAAGTGCTGAGTTTAAGCTTTAATAGCTACAAATGTTATATAAAAAAAATAATGCAGCAAATTTATAAAAAATGTAATTTGAAAACTTAATTCTTTAAATTCTCTTATGTTAACTAAGTTTTGTGAATTTTGAATAACATCCCCTTTTGCCAACTTTGCCAACTTCAGAGGGAAAAAAAATTTAAATAAGTAAATCCAAATGCTGTTTCTTTTGTCTTGCTGTGTAGGCCTGGCTGGCCCAGAACTCATTGTGTAAACCAGGCGGGCCTCCAACTTGCAGTGATGCTCCTGTATCTGGCTCCTAAGTGCCGGGATGATAGGTGTGTGGCACTCGGCTTCAATTAACCGGATGGCATTTCTTCTAAGTTCGTGGCTTTAGACTTCTTAAAACTTAAAACTACTACGACAAGACTTTTAGGATACCCTGTTTTTCTAAGTCAAGTGGATTTTGAAGCCTGTGTGAAAGTATGACAGTATTACGTGAGTGTGTGTGTATGCACTGTATGAAAACATGACAGTGTTACGTGTGTGTGTGCACATGTGCCATGTGATAGTATGACAGTATTAAGTGTGTGTGCACATGCGCAAGCACACACTGAGTGTGTGTGTGTGTTGGGAGGAAACGACTAGGGAGTTTACATTGGATAAAAAGACTGGGATTCAAAGGCATGTGAGGTGGAGCAGGGAGCCATCAGCTCCATTCAAGATCCTGCCTGAAGTCAGCCTGGGCTATATAATGAGACCCTACATCAAAATGAGAGAGGAGAGAGAGAGACCCTACAGGGATGTAGCATGCTTCTCTCTCTCTCTTCTCCTCCCTCCCTCCATTTTATTTATTTATTTATTTGTTTGTTTGTTTGTTTTTAGTGCTGGTGATTGAACACAGTGTTTTGCACATGCCAGGCAAGCACTCTGCCACTGAGCCACAATTCTAGCTTGCCCTATTCTCCATGGACAAACAAGACAATGTACTTTGGGGTTTGTTTGCTTATTTTTGTTTTTGTTTTCGAGACAGGGTTTCTCTGTGTAGCCTTGGCTGTCCTGGACTTGCTTTGTAGACCAGGCTGGCCTGGAACTCACAGTGATCCACCTGTCTCGGCCTCCCAAGTGCTGGGGTTAAAGGCATGCACCACATCTGCGTGGCTACTTTAATTATGAATTTATTTGTATTTTATGTGTAGGAATGTTTTGCCTGTGTGTACATCACATGCCTATCACGTTCAGGAGAGGGTGTCAAATCTTTTGGGACTGGAGCTACTGATGCTTGTGAGACAGCTAGTGGATCTGGGACTCAAACTTGGGTCCTCTGCAAGAGCAGCAAATGCTCTTAACCTCTGATCTATCTCTCCTCTTCCAAGACAACGAACTTTGAACAACGGTACCCTCCCTGGCCTGCGCAGCAAGGACAGTCCTGTGAGCAACAGTCCTAACTGTCCTGCCAAGGGGGGCCAGCTTCCAAAGCCAACAGTCCCTGTACACTCCCCTTCCCCTTTAGCCTTGTTCCCCAGGCCAGAACAGAGAGGCAGACAGGAGCAACGTCTTCCCAAAGCCACAGTCGGCCTCACCCGGTCAAAGTTCAGTCCGGGCTCTCTAAGCACGTGCCCTGAGGGTGAAGATCCCTTCAATCAGTGTGGCTATGCAGGGGCCTTCGGTAGAGGCTTGAGGAAGTAGAGGGAGAGACCTGCTGCTAAGCTTTCGTTTTTGGAGCAGTCCCGGGGAAGAGGGTGGTCCGTGTTGCATTGTTTTGGGATTTTGTTTCGCTTGCTTTGGATGACGAGACCCCTAGGTTTTGCCATCTACTCTTGAGAGTCCCTTTTAACAGCAGCCGTTTTCCTGCCCGCCCTGTCATCCGCAGTCCCTGAGGCGCAACCGGCCTACCTCAGCATCCATCAACGGCACATCCAGGGTAGAGCCCTGTGAGAGCCGGCTGGGCTGGCCTCCACTGCGGCCTCTCCTAGCACACGTCAAGCAGATGATGCAGGAGAGACGGAAGGAAAAGGCAGGAGCAAGGTGGATTAGCGTGTAGGCATCTCCAAGCTCCAATTGTCCCACTGTCCCCTAGGGAGCCCCTCCCCCAGGCCTCCACAGAGGCTGAGGAACTCCATCACTGGGGAGTCAATGTTCCCACAGGGTCAGGACCACAGGGCTGTGTAGGGGATCATCTTCAAGGACTTGCTAGAGCCTAGGCCCAGGCTGTATTGCAGGACAGTCAGCAGGGTCAGAAAGTGGTCCTCCAGCGTTTGCTGACCTTTTCTTGCAGAGCAGAAGCTGCTGGCTCTGTCCACCACACCAACATCTGGCCAGCTCTAATTATGCTGCCCCTGGCTCTCCATATTCCCCCCTCCTTCTGCTCTGGTGTCCAAGGTGACCAGAGCTGCCTCTGGGCAGGAAGCCAGCCCAGAAAGCCCAGGACATCCCTCAGTGCCTGTCACCATGGCAACATGCCCGGTCTGCCCCCTCCCAAGTCCAGTACCATTCCCCCCCCCCCCCCCAACTCAGGACGTCAGAATGGGAAGGGCCTCCTACATCAGTCGATTTCAGCCCCTCCCCTTGTTCCAAGTAGAGAAACTGAGGAAAGGGACGGGAGGCGGGGATGGGGCAGGGTGGGGGTGGGAGAGAAGCTGTTGATTAAGGACCTAACCCCTACCTCAGTGTCCTTGGGGTGGAGGGGGGGTCTGATATCCTGATATTCTCAGCAGAGTGCCACCCACGCCTACCCTCACCCCAGCAGTGATGGCGCAGGTGGTGTCCCGGGAACCTGACACCCGAGATGAATAAATGATGCGGACTCAACCGCCCGCGTCCAGAACTCTCCACCGCCACCATAACTGCCGTCACCGCCGGCCGGTGGCCAGGGGCATCAGCCCCTCGGCTCCCAGGATCTGCACGGGAGCGCGCGGCGAGGCGGGAAGAACATGGCCGGGAGGCAGCGAGGCGCGGGGCGGCTCTGGGCGCTGGGCGGAGCCGCGCTGGGGGCTTGCCTGGCAGGGGTCGCCACGCAGCTGGTGGAGGTGAGGCACCGCATCACGGAGGGCGCGGGGTGCTGGCGCCGTCCAGGCAGGGGCCTGCGGGTGCGGGGAGCTGGCGCTATCCCTTCATTTTGCTTGGTGGGGTGACACGGCCCCTAGCCCTTCACGCTTAGAGTCACTGGGCTGATGGCAGAGCGCAGCCTCTGACATCAGGGACACAAGGAAGTTCAGTGTGTCCGTGTGTGGAAGAGGGAAACAGCCTTGCCATCCAGCCGGTCTTTGTTTTCCTAGAGGATGGGGAGAGGGAACTTTCAGCTTTTTTTTTTTTTTTTTTTTTTTTTGACTTCTGTTCTAATGGAGGATATTCAGGCCCTGGATTTAGGGTATGATGGGGACCTGGTCTTTCTCTGCACAAATCCCCCAAAGGCCCCTACTGAAGGAAGGACCCAGGGACTGGAAGATCCAACCAGGTCCTAGTGATTACTGGAGCCCTGGAAGGTTTCTGAACAGGCATGTTGTGAACAGTTGCTGTTTGGAAGAGCAAAAAGAAAAAAGAGAAAAGGGCACAGGGTGGGAGAACTGGGAGGGGACAGCCCAGAAAGGAGATGAAGAAGATGGGTGGGGCAAGCTATCCCGGAGCCTGGCTGGGACCACCTGCAACCTCCCCGGCAGGAGTTAACGGAGCAGACTTAGAAGTCAGGAGCTAGAGGCCAAAAGGCCCAAGAGCCAGGGCTGAGGAGAAGTTGAGGGTGGAGCCTGGGTAGGCAAGGGCAGAGTGGAGGCCAGGGAGGCAGTTAAGAGACAGGGTGGGATGGAAGACAGAGCTGGCTATGCTCAGAGGGTTCTGAGGGGTCGCAGCTTTGAACCGGCGAGTCTGAGGACCACACCCCATGGTCCAGAGAACTGTACCCTGTGTAGTATGTCTCTTCTGCAACTGACCAGGGGTGTGGAAGAGGCTGTGGGAGTCAGGTGTCAGCTTCGGTCCCCTGTAAGGGAAGCCGGGCTGGCCTGAGCCCCATGGGCCACACTAACTCTCACCAACTGCCCTGAGGCCCCTGCCCAGAAACTGAGCTGTCCTCAGAGCAAAGGACAGCTTTGGTCAAGGCAGTTCTGAGGCAAGGAGGCTCCTCATTCCTAGGATCTCAGCAGCAGAAATCGCGTTTGGACTCCATCTGCCTCCAAGCAAGGCCTAACCCTTTCTTTCAAGGAAGCATGCTGGCATCCACAGGACTCATCAGTCCAGCCCTGGGCCATTCCTCTCCACCAGCCCGTACCTTCGAAGCAGAAGTTTTGCCTGTGCCAGGGCCTACCATAAGATGCCTGGCTGTTGCCTGTTACCCTCTAGCCAAGAGCGTGATCAGAATCTTTCAGTTAGATAGGCCAACACACCAGGCCTGTGAAACGGGGAGCAGCCGCGGCCAAACCCCCGACTCTGATGCTGCAGTCGTGAACCCAACCGCACACACATTGCTCCACGCACATGCCCTCTGCCCGTTTGTGTGTGTGTGCGTGTGTGTGTGCTCTCAAACGCTCATGCTCACTCTCACCTCCCCGTGCCATGTATCCACATACTCACCTGCCCTCACAGGGGCTTCCCAACCCACCACGGGGTATTGCCGAGTTAGTGGTATGTTATTGTCAATTTTGCCGTCAGATCGGAGAGTTCCCAGAGGCAGCTGGCATTACCCCACTCCCATTACAGGGAGAGAAACTGAGGTGCAGAATAAAGAAAGGAGCCCCATCCCAGGACTTCTTAATGAGCAGAAAAGAGCTGGGAGCCTGTGCCAGTCTACAGCTCGGCCATTCTGGGTTGCCTAGCATAGTCAGTGATCCCTCTGAGAGCCATCTGCCCTGTGGTTGGCTGTTGTTAGATGAGGAAGTACCTGGCTCCTGGTAGGTGCCTATCCATGTGTATGGACCACGGTGGGGGTGTGGAAACAGGACAGAAGCCGAGTGACAGGTGGCTTTTCTTTCTCAGATAGCCACAAGGGACGCTTCAGGCCCGTCCTTATGATTATTTAGGAAACAATGGATTGCACAAATGCCTGGCCCCACCCCCTTCCTTGTCCCTTAGTCAAGCTTGCTGACAGAGACAGGATTATATCTCTTTCTGGTCAAAAGTAACCTCTCTCATATTCCACAAGGCTCAGCCGCATTCCCTCCGGACAAACACCCAGGACAGGCTGAGAATGAAACTAAGTTGATACAGTGTTTGCCTAGCACACACAAAAACCCCAGGGTTCAATCTCCAGCACAGCACAGCATCTACAAACAACACACACACACACACACACACACACACACACACGGGAAAGCAGTAACTCCAAAACACCCCGATCAGTGATGTGTCCCCTCATTCCCCCAGAGACGACTGTATTTTCTAGAATACAGGAGACTGTCCTTTAATACCCCAGGGCAGCTCCCCTTAGACCTGAGGCATCGCTGTGCCTTCTAGAAACCACAGATAGGATGGTGTCCCTGAGCCAGGAGCCCACAGAGTCTCACTGTCCTTCTTAGCCTCACTTACAGCCTTTAGCCACCTGGTGGCGCTACGTTACTATTTTTCCCTATCCTGGCAGGCCCAGCCTTCCGTTGGCATGGCTATCAGCGAGTGGAGCGTGAGTCAGAGTGTGGACACCTGTGTCAGGACGGTCTGACCATGTAGCCCCCCGGTAGAGCTCCACGGGGAGATGAGAACAAAGCCAGCCTACAAGGGCAGCACACTGGTCAAGAAACAGGCCTTGCCTTGTCTCTGGCCTTGGTCCTGAGACCCCATGAGAGCTGGCTAGGACAGGCTGTCCACCTTTGCTCCTTTGAGCCTTGGTTCCTCATGTACCAGCCCACTCTTCTAGTCCACGTCCCTGATGCCATGGTCTGATTCTGATCACTGCTTTATTTCTAAATCTGGGACTTTCTGAGCTCTAGGACGTTGGTTGTGGATGTCTGACACTTTGGGGGGGGGATTCTAAAATGTGTGGGCTGAGTCCTTGCTGACCCCATCCCAGCCTGCTGGTCTGTGCCTGGCTCACTCCTTTCCCTCTTGACCCACAGCCCAGCACGGCCCCGCCCAAGCCCAAGCCGCCCCCACTGACCAAGGAGACCGTGGTGTTCTGGGACATGCGCCTGTGGCACGTGGTGGGCATCTTTTCGCTCTTCGTGCTGTCCATCAGTGAGTAGCCACACCCTGCCCTCTCCCCCCACCATGAGAGGGGCACAGACATCCTCGCACCCACGTTCCCTTCAGCACCCCTGGAGTTTAGAGCAGCAGTTCCTGGCAGTTCAAGTAGGCCAGGCGCTCACAAGGGGCCCACCGTGGTCTCTGGCACCTCCTCACTCGAACAAAGTCCCCGTGGAGGGCTGACGGGCCAGTGGTCACCCAGAGTTCTGCTGGACCCAGGGAAGCAGCCACACGGCAATTATGATAATTACAGGGACTCCAACCGAATCCAGGACATGTCATCTTTCCCTAAGTCTGGCCTCCTGATGCTTTTCTTGCAGTTTGGCCAATACAGAGAGCCCACACCCAGGGGCCCCAGCAAGGCCAACCTCCGCAGAGGCTCCCCAGACGCCTAGCACATGTGGCTTCCAGGCCCCGAGTCCTGCTCCTCAAGTGCCATTTTTCAGAAATGATTCATACATACTTCCTTTCAAAGCAGGGGGTCCATTCCGCTCCTCCAGTCTGGGCTCTTCCTGATGCAACCCCTCACCTCTCCCCCAATGTAAAGTTGGGGGTGGGGACAACAAAAGGCTGAATGAAAGGGCAGGCCAGGTGGGAGAGAGGGCCAGGACACAAAGACAGGGCAAAGAGAAGGCGAGGGAAGAGTAACGAGGGAAGAAACCCACTCCACCAAGGGGCACCCAAAATGGGTGATATTTGAGATCTCATGGGAGCTTTCCCAAGAGAACCCCCAGAGTTCTGGGTGGCCACAGAGAACACATCCAGACGTGAGGGGCTCTCGAGATGACATGACATTCTGATTTGCACATCCTTATCCTGGAACCCAAAGCGTCCTCCAGGGAGAGTCTTCCCTATTCCCAGATCTGACTGAAACCTAGATAGAAGGCAGCTCAGTGACGGCCCCAGAGAAAGGTGTGCTAGCAAGAGCCCCTACATCCTGAGGGAGACCACACTTGTTGTCAAGAGGCAGGGTTGGGGAACAAATGCCCCCGAAAAAGCCCCAGGGCAGTGAAAGGAACAGCTCTGGGATACGCCTGAGGGTAACAGCTAGGAACCTGAGTCTTCCCTCAAGCTTTGCTCAAGGGCTAAACAAACTACTCCTGGGGGTCTCATGTATCCCCAGCTCTTCCCTGGGCCTCAGAGCCTGACCCCAAACCCACAGTGACTCGTTTTCTTTGAAGAGAAGCAAGCAGGTCAGTGGTCAGATTGTGGAAGCCTTAGGCTAGGTAGGGCAGGCTCGGAGGGGCAGTGTGTGATCCCTTCTCTAGCTGCCAACAGCCGCCTGTTCGGCTTCTTCTGAAGCCCTGGGCTCTCAGGACCTGGCACCCACCACATGGAGCCTTGGCAGGCAGGGTCCTGAGGGTGCCATTGGGACGATAGGGAAGATGACCCAAGCCAAAAGGGTTGGAACGTGAGGATAACATGACTCCAAGGCATTACAAAGGGGTCTGGGAGAGACCAAAGCAGAGCACTTTGGGTCATAAAAGACCATTGCTGACTCAGGTCTAGCCCCAGGGAGCCATGTCCTGGGGCCTTAGTGCAGCCAGCCCCTGCCAACCTCACCCCCAGCATATTCCTGAATGCTGATGGCTCCCAGAGCCAATCATTCAGGAATCCAATCCTGTTCCCAGCAGTTTTTGGACCATTCTCCCAACCTTCCATCTAGCCATCCTTTCCATTGCTTCTCCCATTCTAAAGTCTCGGTGAGACAAATGGAACCAAAATATTTGGCTCAAGCTACACTGCTTTGGTTGAACAAGATGACCCTAGACTACCTAGGTCCGATCCATTTCCTCAAAATAGACCTGGCTTGTCTTGCCTGGGCCCTCCTTCACCTCAGTAGCTTGCCAGGAAGTTCTGTCTGGTCATATTATTTAAAATAGGAACCAGCCCCACCCCCTCCCCAGGGGCTGGGGCCACAGTGGTCAGATTTGTGGGAGCCTTAGAAAAATAAACTCGGCCCAGCCAGCCAGGTCCTGGCAGCCCTGCCCTGCCCATCACTAGACAGGCCAGCTCCATGCTCTGCCCAGTTGACGTGGGCACAGCTGTCTTTAACCAGAAAAACACTCCTGGGATAACTCCCGAAGTAAATGCCCGGGAGAGGGTCTGGGCCTTCCAGTTTCTTCCCCAGCCAGTGTGCAGCCATGTTCTCAAGGAGGCTGAGGAGGAGGCAGCCACATCCTCGGGTGTTTGAGGCACCTCAGCCTCTGCGATCAGGAGGCTGGCAAAGGAAACCTGGGGCATCTGTCAGAAGCACAGAGTAACTCTAGATAGCCATGGCTAAAGCCATACTTAAGGCCTTCACTTTACCCTCCTCCAGTACCCAGTGACTCTCAGACCAAGACAGCCTATAGAATTTGTAGGCTGGTACAAGTGAAAATCCTTACCAAGTTGCTAAGGATTTGATAGTAAAGTGTTACGCTAAGTACAGGCCGTGTGCATTTGTGTAAAGTCAGATTCACAGGGGAGGCTACCTCAGGCTCTCCCAGAGGTCTCTTATGTGAGACACGCCTCAGCAGAGGCCAGGACTAACATCTGGGCATCACTCCACCTGGCTGAGACCTTACCCCAGCCAAACCTGCTCTGACATCCATACAGTCATCACTCTGTGCTGTGTCTTCAACTGCCGGGTACCACGGACACGAAAGGAGATCGAGGCTCGCTATCTACAGCGGAAGGCAGCCAAGATGTACACAGACAAGCTGGAGACCGTGCCTCCCCTTAATGAACTCACAGAAATCCCTGGAGGTGAGTAGACGCCAGTCCCATCGCAGCTGGGACTGAACCCTGGAGCCAACCAGCTCCTCGGCCCCACTGTTCTCACCGACCCCGTCCCTGCCCTCTTACTGCATCTGGTTCAGAGAAGGATTGGGTGCTATCCTGGGAGACCAGAGTACAGAAACTGGTCAGAGGCAGGCAGCTAAAACAAGGAGCCAGTTTTCTAGCAGGAAAGTTGTCTGTATGGGGGGAGGTCAGTAAGGTCTTTGCCATAAAAGCCCAAGGACTCATGCTTGGAGTTCTAATGCCCACATTAAATAAATAAATAAATAAATAAATCCTAGTGTAAATCCTGGTGCTGGGAAGATGGTAAAAGGTTTCCTGAAGCTCACTGGCTGGCTGTTCTTGCCAAATTGGTGAGCTCCAGGCTCAATGAGAGACCTTGTCTCAAAAAAATCAAGTAAAATAGAAAGATAGAAAGCTACAGACTGCATCCAAAGTCAGCCTCTAGTCTCTGCACACATGTACACACGCGTGTGCACTCATCTTCACATGTGCATCCCAAATTAAAAAGATTTGAGGAGGAAGGGCGGGAGAGGAGAGGTTCCGGACCTTTCCCAGTCTCAACACTGTTGGCCTCTTCCCTCTCCCCTCCAGAGGACAAGAAGAAGAAGAAAAAGGACAGTGTGGACACGGTGGCTATCAAGGTAGAGGAGGATGAGAAGAACGAGGCGAAGAAGAAGAAAGGTGAGAAGTGAGTCATGTCCTGGAGGTGGCAGCTGGGGCTGGCAGGCCCTGAAGCACAAGTTCGGGCCAGGAGCCAGGCATCAGGACTCCGTGTTCATACATGGACCGTAGAGGCTGTGGTCCGAGGAGAGGCCATGGCCATTATCTCACGGCTCAAAAGACGCAGGACAAGACTTCACAGGTGTCCATCGGAGACTCTGTTCCTTTCACACCATTAGTCTGGGCACTTCTCTTGACAGTACAGAGTGGCCTCAAACTCCACTCCCCACCCGGAGAGGCTTCTGACCCACCCTTTCAGCCAGGGGCAGAGGAATGGCAGTGCAGAATGGCAGGATTGTGTGAGAACTCAAACGCATGGAGGGAGGGCTGAAGGGGGGCTTGTGACATGGACTCTCTGACATAGCAACCCCGATAGCAAGGACTTTTCCCTGAGCTTGGCAGGAATCTGTCCTTGGCTGCCAAAGTGGCCCCATTATCAGGAGAGTCCCTGACCTGGCAAATGCTAAGCTCTAGGAACAAGGTGACAGTATGATGGAGCTGAGGCCACTGGGGGGCTGGCACGAGGCCCAGAGCCTAGGGCCCTGGCTGAGGGGTGGGGTCTGAAAGATGCAGCGGGCTGAGGTCAGTGGGCTGAGTGAGAAAGCCTAGGTCTCCTCATGGGAATCAAGAGATTTAAGAAGCAGGGTAGGGGCGTGGACTATTACAGTTGCCTTTTCTATGGCCAGGACTCTAGCAGGTCATAGCAGGAGACACAGGTGGCCATCTGCCTGCTGAGTACAGCGGTATGACATACCTCTTCTGCCACAACCCTACAAAAAGAAGCGTCTCCGCCAAGAAGACAATTCAAATGCCATTGAGGCGCTGATTCTACAGGGCTCTTCCAGCATCCAAAATGAGGAGCTGGGGACTGAGCTGGGAACTGAGATCCTGGGAAGACCTTGCAGGTGGCAAGCCTGCTAGAAAGGCATCCTGAAAAGATTTGTAAATAGAGCTGGGTGCCTTCTCAGCCCCAGACATATAAAACTTCATCCTGAGATGAACTCCAACCCTGTAAATATGTTTTGCCAGGCCGCGGAGAATTCCTGTAGAAGGTAACACAATAGTCTATCTATAATAATAGGTTCCTCAGATGAGCCTCAAGTTCTCTCCCTGACCCCTGTCCCAGAGGAAAACAAACAAACAAACAAACAAACAAAAAAGGCCCAGAGGCTGAGGAACAGTTGTAGGCCTCATCCCCAAGTGGACAGGGAGGGAAATTGCCAGGGCTAGCCTGAGCTCTCCTCCACTCTACCCCACGCTCCCAACAGGCCTCTGATGGTTTGAACCTGGTGCCAGGATACACAAGAACCATTCCTCACTCCTGACATGGTCCCAGGTCATCATCCTACAAGAAGCATGCTAGCATGACATGAGGAAAGAGTACTGAGGGGGCGGAGGGATCACAGAAGGCCCCGTCACGGAAGGCAGATGCGGTTGGCTGACCTCTACCTTCAGAGCCCAGTCTATGGGGTCCTCATTCATAGAGCTGATTGGGGTACTTCTCCCCAGACAGACCAGAACTCCTCTGTGTGGCAAGGCAGCAGCAGTCCAGAGGGCGTGAGGCCACTCAAGGTCAGAGCAGCAGCTGGCGCTGCCTGTGGGAAGTGTGTCTGTTCTATCCGTCCTTTGTGTACCTGCACCTCCAGGCCCGAGGCAGGACCAGAGGGCTGTAGTATACTCTATGGAGCTTTGGGGACAATAGTCTGGAGAGTTCCAGCCACTGGCGAAAGGCAGCCAAGACCAGGGAGAGTCCAGTTCCCACTCAAGGATCACAGAAGGAACATGTCATTTCCATCTAAGGGTCTGGGAGGGGGGTCCCAGTGTCCCTAGCTTCAGCCTGGACAGTACATCCTAATTTCCCAGTGCCCCTGCACACGCACACACCCCTCTGCTTTCCGCAGGAGTCACCCCAGAGCCCCTCACCCACCCCATCGGGTATTCCTGCTTCCCACCAGAGCAGGCTCAGAAAGGAGGAGACCTGGGAAAAACAAGTGTTTAATCTCTGCTAGTCCCTGCTGGCTGAGCGCCACACCCACAGCCGAACTCCGAGGAGGAGAGCAAGGAGAGAGGCCTGGCCAGTGTCACAGAGTGCCAAGAAGGCTGAGGAGCAGAAGGAAAGCCAGGAGCAAGGTCCTGGAGGGGGCTGGAAGGGCCAGGGGCTCCCCACTAAGGCTGTCCCAGATCCACTGCTGGTAGGGAGAGATATGCTGAAAGATGGGTGGGGACTCGTTCTTCTTGCAGCCCGGGCCCCAGCTCATCATTCCCACCAGGTACCATATACCGCTGTCCGAAGTGCAGACCAAGGGCTCACCGGTTATCTCCTGTAAGGGCAGGGAAGTTAAAAGGGTTGGTGGGGGGTGAAGCCATGCCTCAGGGGGACATGGCCCCCTCAGGGAGCCAACCTAGGATGTTTGCCACCAGATTCTTTCTAAGCCCCTCTCAGTATAGCTGATAGGTGCTTCCTCACCTAGATTTCCTCCTCATAGGACACTCACTCCTCCACACCCCACTCCCTCCCAGTCTCACCCCCATCCTGTCCGGTCCACTCCCTTTCCAGTCTCTGCACCCCGTCCTCACCTGACCCCCTCTGTCTTCTCCCCACCCCTGCTTATGTTTCTCACCTTTCCTCCCTCCCCTCTCCACAGCCCTCAGCTCCGCCCCCTACCCACACCCCTCCACCCCTTGGCCCTCGGGATAAGTGAGCAAGGGACAGCGGTCCTCACATAGCAGAACTTGTCTCTGTTCTTGTCCAAGACGCAGATCATCTGCGGGGTGATGATCCGCACCAGCGAGGAGATTCTGGCCTCCCTGTGGTAAAAGTGCTCACACTTCCTGCTGTTCAGGATGGAGACTTCCTTCTCCTGAAGGGTCCGGAACTGGGGCCACCTGCCTGTGGGACGGGTCCCCATTCAGGTTTAGCCACTGGCTGTGGCCCACAGCCACCAGCTCTGTCTCTTTTGCATAGGCCACAGAGCGGCCTCCACGTCTGGGGTGTTCTCCCCTCCGTTGCCCCCACACAGAGGTGGTGGAACAGACGGTCCACACTGACCTCTTGGCTCTGCTAGTCCTCTTTTAAGTGTCTGCAAGGGCTGGGGGGGGATGAAGCAAAGTCTTTCTTTTCAAAGCCGTCCCTACAGCTTCTTTCTCACTAAGCTTCCCCAGACCCTTTTCCCCACCCCCACCCCACCCCCACATCTTCCATCCCACCCAAAATGTGTGGGAGCTCCTGGGAGACAGGAAACTTCTGATCCCTCTGGACAGGCCTCAGAATGAGTTGTTTAGGAAAAATTAGACCCTCAAGGACACAGTAAGGCATCTCTCTTGTGCCTTGCTGGCTCTATAAGGGAGTAAATACTTCCAGAACCTGTCAGAAAAATGACCCCTGGATGGGTACGGCAGGACACGCCTGTCTCGAGGATCTTGCTCCTACACTGGAATGACACTGGGGGCCACTGGAGGGAAAGAAGGATATGAGTGGACGTCGAGAGACTTTCAATGTGCGGGCAAAAACCGCATCTATTCTGGGCAGCATTTTGCAGACATGAGAACCCATTTCTCTTGTACTCTACTTGTCAATACCCTAGGGTTGTATGTGGGTGACAAGCTATCGTTTCCAGACCTCCTTGCTTTCAAGAAAGTTCTATTTACATAGGCTGGCTTGGTCCTGAGACTCTCAAGGGCAATAACGGTTCCCAGGGGCTCAATTGACCATGATATGTTCACCGACAAAACCCTCAAGGGGAAGGAGACTTGATAGACGGGGAAACAAACAAGAAAGTTGCTGGATCAGTCAGCTCCTTAAAGAACATACTCCAGAAATGTCCATCCAGGGGGCACCCCAGCCATCCTCAAGCCCCCTCTTCCCACCACCCACCCTGATGGGGGTGGGGTGGGGTGGGGCTCTTACTCACCATCCACCTGGGGGTATCCCCAGCCTGTCACAACGCAGATAGAACTGTCTTCCAGCACGTATTCCAGGCCAGGCAGGCAGATGGGCCACACATATTTGCTATACTTGAGCCCCGACTGGAGTTTAAGGAGGGCAATGTCATTGTTCCGGCCCACCCAAGACCAGTACCGCCTGGGTTGGTACCCGTTGTTTATGATGATCTGATGTACCGGCACGTCAGAGCTGGTTTCCGTCGTCTGGTTGATCCATGGGCTGCCCACCCTCACCGTATAGTTAACATGGTCCCTATGGGAACGGGGTGGGGGTGTCTTTGATCAGCTCTAGGCTCCTGCCTCGGCCCCCGACCCTGCCTTCCGTACCACAGTGGCCCTCCAAGCAAATCCAGGCAGGCCACCTCCTGCTTCAAGGGCCCCCTGAGCCTACTCCTCATCACAGACAGAGCCCTGCGCACACTGTGCGGTCCTCCTCATCGTGTGGAAAAGGAAAGGGAGACTCAAAAAAGTGCCCCGGCCTGCTCAGGATGCACGTTTGGGGATGGCCGAATTGGGATGTGGACTCCAGTCACACGCTCTGGGTTTTTGTGCCTGTCTTGCATGTGGAGAGGTAACAGAGTCCCCGTGTAGTGACCATGGCCTGGATCTCAAGCCACCTTCTATGAGATACCTCTAGAAGTCACCAGGTTTCTCCTATGTCAACCCGGAACATGCCTTCACCGGTCAGTCCTCAGGGGAAACATACATGCTACTCTCAGGAACTCCCTGGCCCCAGAACATTGGCACATCCACACAGTTTAGGTCTATCTTCTTATCTCTAGCCCACCTGAGAGGTTCTAAGTCAGGGCCCCTCTCAGTGGGAAGGTAGACACTATTGACTGACAGGAGGGAGGAGAGCAATCGGAAGCAAAGAGGGTGGAATGAAGGAGCTGGGGCCTTCTGAACCCTTGTTCTTCCTCACCTAGAGAAAGACTGCACAGGACTGAAGGGTAGGGAAAAGAGAAAAAGCTGTGTACCCACCGAAGGCCGAGCCCCAGGAAAGGATCTGTGAGACTCAACCCTCCCTTGCTCAGAGTGAGGGTGAGGTTGGGCTGGCTCTGTGGGCTGCACACAGGACATAGCTGCTAATTAATGGGTCACCTGGAGGAGTGACTACATCTCATCTCTGGCATTCCAAAGGTCTTTTCCACCCACCCACCTGGACCCCAACTCACTGGATCAAGCAATGGGCCACGGTCAGCACCCACTTGGAAGAAATAAGGATGCCAGCACAGATGTGTGTGCCGTTAGCCTGCACGCTGACCATCCACGGCCACCTGCGGGTCATGGCTTCTGGGTCCCTGAGAGTAGGGTCTGGCTCGTGGGAGTAGCCACAGACTAAAGAGAAGAAAAGAGCTTGATGAAGAATGAGCTCACCCAGCCACATCTTATGGCTCTGTCCCCCCTTGCCCCTCCCTCCAGCCTCTCTAGCCACCCACCTGCACTTACCCAACCTTTTTTTATTTCTCACTATGACATGATGGCATCCACCTATGGACATCCCCAGCTCCAGAAAAGCCTCAGCACTGTCCAGATACCTATTTCTTTGTTTCTACAGCTTGGGCCCTAGAGCACCCCAATAGCCAGCCTAGGATATGACTCGGCTTCAGCCAGACCCTTCATAAATGTATTTCTATCTGGCTCCAGATCCCTTCTCCTATTTGACCCAGTGTGGACCCCTGCCCCTTCTTTGGGAGTCCCTTCTTGGGATTCATGGAGATAAAGATAGATGACCCAACCATAAAACAGGCTGTATAAGGGAGCAGGCACATCCGGAAGAGGAAATGTGGCAAATGCCGAGGAAGCTTGCCTGGCCTCCTCAGGACTCGGGAGATTCCGCCTTAAGCTATATCACATGCCTGTCTGTCAAAAGCTAAGTGTTTGTGATGCCAAATTGCTGGTGAGAATTCTAGGCCATGATGCACCTTCCTGCAGAGGGGAGTGCCAACTGCTGAGGGCACTTTGGAAAAAGTTTTGAAAACTGAAGATGGAAACTAGAGAGATGGCTCAGTTGTTAAGAGCACTGGTTGCAGTGGTGGGGCATGTCTTTAATCCTGGCACTTGGGAGGCACAGGCAGGCAGATCTGAGTTTGAGGCCAGCCTGGTCTACACTGCAAGTTCCAAGACAGGCAGGGCTACACAGAGACCTGTCTCAAAAAATAAATAAACAAAACAAAACAAAAAGCACTAGCTGCTCCTCTTAAGCATAGGAGTTGGTCCCAGTATGCACATGGTGGCTCACAATCATTTGAGTTTGGGGAGAGCTGGTGCCCTCTTCTGGCCTTCAGAGGTACCAGGCACATAAGCAGTGCACATACATGCATGCAGGCAAAACACTGGATGCATAAAAATAAATAAAGGAAATTCCCAGTTATTTCCATTCGTGAATTTTCTAAACAAACCAATGGATTGTGAGACCAAGTAAATGGGCCTTGGCCAGCATATTTATGTATTTGTTTATATATTTACATATTCATTTGTAGTGGTGGGGATGAAATTCAGGGCCTGGTAAATTGCACTGAGTCTATCGTTCTTGTGTGGGTGGGTGGACACACACGCACTCCTGTGTGCATGTGGAGGCCAGAGGAGAAATTTGAGTGTTCTCATCACTCTCTGTTATTCTCTTGATACAGGGTCTCTCACTGAACCCGAAACTAGATCAGCAGCCTCCTCAGCAAGGGACTGGGGTCCCAGCAATCTCCTGTCTCCACTCCCCACTCCGCTACCTACACCCCAAAGTGCTGGGGTTACTGGAGCATGAGACCAAACCCACTGAGCCTTTTACATAGGTTGTTCTGGGGTTTTACCTCAGGTTCCCGTGTTTGCGTGGCAGGAGGTCTTATCCCCCGAGTTACCTCGCAAGCCCACCACAACATTTAAAAATTATAGTCTCAGCCAAGAGACTATCAGCAGTACCACACATAGTACCTGGGCGTCCCCTGCTAGAATTTTCTGAGGCAGTTGAATGCCGGGATAATAACTATTTCTTACGTGGGCCTTAACTACAGACCATTGCTTACGCGAAAGTATACCAAGTGCACTGGTTAGGTTTAACTGTCAACTTGACCCAGCAGAAGTCATCCGAAAGAAAAGCCTACACCCACGAATTGTGTAAATCAGATTGGCCTGTGGGTAATTTAGTGGGTTAGGATGGCACAAGCCTGTGTAGAGGGGCGCCAGGGTAGAGTGGCACCATCCCTAGGCAGGCGGCCCTGGGCAATCTAAGAAAGCTAGCTAAGCATGATTCTATGAAGGAGCAGGCCAGCATGCCGCCTTCCTCCAGGTTCCTGGCCTGACTTTTTCCTTCTGTGACCTGGAAGGGTAAGCAAAATAAAGTCCCTACCCCCAAGTTGATTTATCACACCAACAGCAAGGAAGTTAGAATCCCAGGTGTATCCTGAAGATACCACAAAAAGTCTCACACAGCCCTCATGGAATTGAGCTGTGAATTCCAGGCTGGGTTCCCCAAGACAAGTCAAAGAAGGACTGCAGCTGCCAGAGAGGCATCTGGGTGCTTGAACACCACACACACACACACACACACACACACACTCACCACTCCCAGCGCTGGCTTTGACTCTCCTCTTCCCTGTACCCTGTTTACCTCACCACGCTGGAAGACTTGTAAGCCAAGGCCTAGTCCAACCTTCAGCGCTCAATAAACATTTGTACAGGGATGTTCCCTTCCATCTACTCAGAGGGCCCTCGATCCCTCGACCCTTCGACCTCAGGGATCAAAAACTCCGTAAGAGCTCTCTGTCAGCTCCTGCCCAGTACTCACAGGGGAGGCTGATGTGTTTCGTGCTAAGAACGGACCCGGTAATGCCCGAAGTGCGCGAAGTAGTGCCTGAAGAAGTGCCCGAGGCGCCTGGTGGTGGCGTAGGGACCGAGCCGGTAATGCCCGAAGTGTCCAAAGTGCCTGGTAGCGGAGTCGACAGAGCCTGCCGGGGATGGCGAACCCTGCCTGAGGGACTGGTGGCTCTGGAGGTACAGGGCCTTGTCCGGACTGTGGACAGCGCCCCCGGGGATTCGTCTGCAGCCAAGCAGCCTGTGGAAATTCAGCGGGTCAAAGGCGGGTCAGAGGCGGCCGTGTTGGAGGGGGGGGGGCGCCGGGGAGTGGGCGTGCTCACCTGCCGGCCGCCGAGGCAGGAGCAGCAGCAGCAGCAGCAGCAGAAGGGCGCGGGTGCGGGCGCGGGCGGTCCCGGGCACGCGGAGGCCCTGAGGGCCCTGCCCACGGACCCCGGCCCAGCACCACGGCTCCATTGCGCGGCTAGGTTCCTCCACAATGGCGCCCTCCATCGGGCGCCTCAGGGCGCTTCGGTGCTCCGCCTGCGTGGCGCCCCCTGGGTGCTACTCGCTGGGACGCTCCTGCCGAAAGGCGCGCTAGTCTTCTGGCTAGGATCTTTCCTCAGTCTTGTGGGCCCTTTCTCTGGGACACTTTGCCTCAGCTCAGCTAGTTTCTAAGCTTCCGAGCTATCTCCACCAGCAGCAGCAGCAGCTAGAGGAAGGCCAACCCGACCTGTCAATTCCCCTACGCCCCTCTGCTGGCATCCGTTCCTTCCCCGTGAGCGCTAACAGCACAAGACATTGTCCCAGGGCACTGAGGTGAAGCAAAGTAATGTGTTCATTAGGGCCTCACTGTGAAGCCCAGCCTCGTCTCAGACTCACAACGAGCCTGCCTTGACCCCCAAGTGCCGGGATGATAGGTATGAGTCCCTGAACTAGGCTTCAATAACAGCTTTTAAAGGCTTACTGAGGACAGAGGGCTATAAGGGAGATGTGATGATATCCATTGGTCAACAGTGAGAGCAGGTCACTGTGTTCGACCATTCGGGGAACACGTTAATGGTTCGGCAACATAGTTAATACATTTAAAAAGTAATGGAGAGTACTAATGGTAGTGTTGGTGCAAGGAGATTAAATTTTTTTAGCCTAATAGACAAAGTGAAAGTAGGAACAAGTTGGAACATTCTTACTTTTGTCTTACTTACACCCTTGGGAGAAACACCTCTGAGCCATCTCTCCAGCCCCCAGAAAAGATATTCTCAGAGACACAGGGAAGGGGCCTTGGGAGCCACTAACTACTGTTCACAGAACAGAGATTTTAAGTCCCAGTCAGCAAAACGGAAACTACAGGCTGGAGAAATGGCCCAGTAGTTAAAAGTGTGTACCACTCTTTCAGAGGACCTAGTTCAATTCCCTGTAGCCACACCAGTTGGCTCCCAACCTCTTGCAACTCCAGCTATAGGGGAAATATGACCCTTGCCTCCATGAGCACCTATACCCTTGTGGACAAACAGACACGTGAAAGCAATCTTTTTTTTTTTTTTTTTTTTTTAAAGAGGAAACTACAAGGGAAACAAAGGAACACCCTCCCAAGATCACACAACACTTTTAACAGACAAGGAGTAAGACTATCAGAGAAGACTCATCTTGAGAAACAACCAGGCTTTATGAGGGGGTATTTTAAAGGGCTTTGGGTCAAAGTCAAGAATGTGAAAACTTCAGGTGGCTCAAAAGGTTCAAGAGCATCTTCATTGAACTAGGAACAAAACCCACAGTGGGTCTAGGACCCTTCCCCAAAGTCCCTCTGTCCTGAAGTCCTGTTCAGCCTCTGGTGTCCACTTCTTTTGAGGGTGGAGCAGAGAGGAGGGAGAAGTAGCCTCTGGGAGTGACTGTTCTGGAAACACAGCTCACAAGAGCCACAGGGAGCCCAAGGATACCAGCAGAATGTAGCCAGTGAGGATCAGCGGGCTCAGGAAGGGAGGGACAGCCATACTGGTGAATCTCATGTCACTGATTTGTTTCTTGATCCAGTGGGTGAAGTGGGAGGTGCTGGTGTAGATGCTTGGGAATTGGCGACCGCCACAGCCAAAGTTCCAGCTCACCACTCCCATCTGGATCCAGGTGTTGTTTATCTGGCAAACCAGGGAGCTGCCGGAGGTATCCTGCAGGGGAGAGTAAGGAAGGCTTCAAGCAGCAGTGGCAGTATTTGCTAGATTGGCCTCAAGGACGAGACCTGGCTACAAGCCTGTTCTGTGACACACAAAGTCCATACTAAGGTTCAAGCGTGAGACCACACTGGCCTCTTCGCTATTCGGCTAGCTCTCTGTTAAGCCCTCCTAAAGCCCAGGCGGGCCTCCAGCGTACAACTGTTGATCTTTGCCACAGTCTTGCTTACAGATGGAGATCAGCTCCCCTGCTTGAGTGCACAGACAGGTGAATGCCGAAGAATGACATTTACGCTATCATACATCAAAAGGCAACAAGAGCTTCCTTAAAAAAATTTTTTTTAATTCTTTTTATACACTTGCATTGTCATCCAGTGATAAAGCATTCAGCTAGGATGCATGCAACCCTGGGTTCTATCTCTGACAAAAAGAAAAGGGGCTGCGTGTATGTCTATCTGTATTCCTCCGTGACATTTGAAACTTTTATGAACCAGGAAAGAGTTCAATTCAATATATAAATATCAAAAGATTCCCAGGGCATGATGTTCTAAGTGCACATAAGACAATTAAGGAAAATATGATAAAGTTCTGCCTAAGGACATGAAAGGAGACCTTCTCTAGTGCACTGAAACACATTTTAAAGAGAAGCTTTAATGGAGCAGGGTACCGGGGGTGCACGCCTTTAGTCCCAGCACTCAGAATGCAGAGGCAGGTAGACTTCTGAGTCTGAGACCAGCCTGGTTTACAGAGTGAGTTCCAGGACAGCCAAGGCTGCACAGAGAAACCCTGTATTGAAAAACCAAAAGAAGCAGCAGCAGCTTTAATGAGCTGTAGAGATGGTTCCTAGGTTAATAAGCATGTACTGCTCTTCCAGAGGACCCAAGTTTCCCCAGAACCCAAAATGGGTGTCCCTAACTACGTAGCTCCCAGGGATTGGCACCTCTGGCCTCCATGGCCACCCACCTGCATATGGACTAAGCCACACAGAGACCACACACACATAATTAAAAATAAAAATGAAATCTTTTTCAAAAAGAAACTTCAAAATCCACAATCCTGGAAAGGAAAATGTTCCATCTAATTACATCTAAATAAAGAGCACGAGGGAAGTAAAGGACACCAAATATTGTTGAAAATAGATGATAAATCAAGATGGGACATTTAGGGAGAGGGGTGTAACCCAGTTGGTAGAATGTTCACCGAAGATGCACAAGGACCTGGCTGTGATCCCGAGAATCACGTGAACTGGACACGGTGGCATCCTCATAATCCTAGCTCTCAATCAGAAGCAGAAAGATCAGATGTTCAATGTCATCCTTAAGTATGTCAATGTCATCAACATAGAGTTCGAGGCCTGTTAGTCTGGGCTACATGGATCCCCTTCTTAAACAAACAGACATTTAAAAAACAAAAAACAACACAAAACAAAACAAAAAACACCTCCAAAGAAGAATATGAGGTGATCTGGATACATAGGACAATATTGTTTATATAAAATAAACTATCTACTAGCACTAAGTATTTTTTGGAGACAAACATCTTTAAGGACATGCATTAAACAGATAGGAGGAGACAGATGCCTAAAACAGAAAAACCAAGCCTGCCATAGTGAAGCCAGCAAATGTATATTGGAGTCCTGCTAGAGATTTAGAGGAAGCAAGAGCACATAGAAAGAGACACTAGGGGACAGACAGACAGACATCTTTTGTATGTGAACACTTTCTTTTCACCCAAAAATAAAACTGTAACTCAGCAACACATACTTTTTCAATGGAAAAAAAAGTTAACCTTCAAAAATGTTACAGTGGAAACAGAATTTAATTCTATACTTGAATGTAGAAGCATGGGATGCTGCAAAGTTCATATGATGTGGCCTAAACATCGCAAATTCTAGTTAGAGACCACATTAAGTTTTAGCACCAAACAAGAAGGAAAATAAATTATTCACTGGTATTAACAGTCATTTGTCACTGAACACTAGGCTCAAAATACTTAAGAAAGGAATTACTAAGAATAATCCATGTATTAGAAAGCAAAGGACCAGCACTCAGAGAGGCGGAGGCAGGCAGATCTCTGTGAATTCAAGGCCAGCCTGATCTACAAAGCAAGTCCAGAGCAGCCAAGGCTACACAGAGAAACCCTGTCTCCCTGTCTCAAAAACAAAAACAAAAAAAGCAAGCAAGCAAATGAATTGTTATCTTGTAAAATGATGCTGAGGTGTGGTGGTGGTGATGGTCTGAGTAAGAATAGAGAAGAAAACCTGTACCCAGAGAAAAACGTTTTCTCCCAGAACGTTAAGAAGCAGTGCTGATGCTGACAGAATGAAACCATTTCTGCAAAACTGTCTGCCAGCGCCTGACCCAGATCTGCAGGCGTGCTCAGGAGCGCTAAAAACGGCTTACAGAACTGGGCCTGGGTGGGTGGTAGGATTTTAATACCACCACTCCGGCATGCAGAGGCAGGTAGATCTCTGTGAGTTTAAGGCAAGTCTGCCTGGCTAAATGGTGAGTTCCAGGCCAGGTAGGCTGCTTAGTGAGAGCTGCTCTAAAAACTAAAAATTAAAAAAACAAAACAAAACAAAAAAAAAACAAAGAACTGTCCATGGGTAGGAACAAAACAAACAAACAAACAAAAACAAAAACCCTGTAGTGGTTTGAATGAGAATGTCCCACCCACCCGCCCACAAGCTCATGTTTGAATACTTCCTTTGGAAGGGTTAGGACATGTGGCCTAGTTGGAGGAAGTACATTACACAGAGCAGGTATTGAGGCTTCAGAAGCCTCCTACCATCCTCTGTTTCCTGTCTGGGATTCCAGATGTGAATGCTCAGTAGCTGTTCCAAAGACAGGCCCACCTGCGTACTGCCATGCTCCATGCTGTGATGGTGATGGACTACCAGTTCTTCTAGAACTGCAAATAAACTCTTTGCTGAAGGGCCCTAGTCATGGTGTTTTAGATTAGTAACAGATAACTAATACAACTCTTCTCCTCCCCCCACCCCCATATTGGAAAATGGGAGCTCAGACTTTTGTACTGAGTCTTTGGTGGCCACATTTAAAGGAAAGTGAAGCCAAGAACTGAGGATGACACATGCCTTTAACCCCTGAAAGACACCTGGAAGACAGAGGCAGGTGGATCTCTGTGAGTTTGAGGCCAGCCTGGTCTACACAGTGAGTTCCAGCGCTATGTAGAGAGACCTCGCCTCCGTATGACCCCCACAGTGCCTGCTCGCCCAGCCGCCTGCACCTTCCACACCTGACAAGTGTCCAGGCCCCATTCTGAGCTCGCACACAGCATGTCATTTCCAATGAACGCCTTCTGGCTCTTTGTCAGGAGGAACTGGTACCGATGATTGCAGATCTCGTTGTTCATGATCCTGACAGCCAAGCCCTGGAGATTGTAGGGACCCTTTGAGGACTCTATGGAGAGAAAGATCTAGTCATGGCCTCAACTTTGGAACCTATTTCCAACCCAGAGTCATTCACATTTGTGCACATGAGAGGCAGGGTCTTCTGAGCTGTCCATTCATAAAAGCTGAAGTTTGCAGCCTAACTTTCAAAAGCGTCCCCACTTATTAAAAAACTGAGGATGGCACACCTCCCTTAATCCCAGGGATCTCTGTGAGTTTGAGGCTAGCCTGATCTACATAGTGAGTTCCAGGACAGCCAGGGCTATGTAGAGAGACCCTGCCTAAGAAAACAAAACAAAACCAAACAAAACTAAAAAAAAAAAAAAAAAAAAAAAAAAAAAAGTTAAGCAAAGTCTCTCAAAGGGCTTGGAGTAAACGCAGGGTTCCAAGTGAGAACAAGGAGATACTTTCCCAACAATTCAGGTTCTGTGAGGGTGAGCGTTGGTTCGCTGCTCCTGGGAAAGGTGGCAAAACCCTAGAGGGGTTCTGCAGAAAGGTTGGCAGGACTCCAGATAACACCAAAAGGGCTGCATCTCCAAGAATTATGGGTACATACTGACTAGAGAGGCCACGTCAATGCCTCATCATAGCTGCTGACACAGACCCCGGATGAACAGCCAGAGTTTTCATTTCCTACTGTGCTGCAGGCTAAGGATCTGGTGTGGGATCTAACTTGACTTTGGGGGTTGGTGGGGTGGCTTAGCAAGTACATCAAGCTTGGTGACCTGAGCTTGATTCCTCAGGACCTGTCTGGTCGAAAGAGAGAACCAACTCCTTGAAGGTTGTCCTCTGACCTTCAAGTATATGCTGTGGTATATGTACACCCCCCCACACACAGATAGACAGATAGACAAGACGACTGACAGACAGATAGGTAGTTTTCATTTCCTACTGTGCTGCGGGCTAAAGATCTGGTGTGGGATCTAACTTGACTTTGGGGTTTGGAGACCGAGGTCCTCAAAGGCCACTTGTTTCTCTTATATGCAAACACTGTGTATATCTTTGGGCTCGGGAGAAGCTTGCAGAGTGAGAGAGTAAATGAAGTGAATGAGTGACCCCATGACAGTGTTCTGCAGAGACAGGTGTCTTGAGACATCTGCTCCACAGCACTCACCTTTAATCTTGTCTTGTCCCCACCCGATGACCCAGCACATGGTGCCAACAGTTGGCTTGAAATTGATGGTGGGGAGACAGACCGGCTGGACGAGAGGGGACCAGGAGAGAGCGTACTTGAGCTTCAGGAGGGCAATGTCCTGAGACATTTGATTGTTGAAGTTCTCGTGAATCAAAATGCTATTGACTAGGAGTGCTGAGGTGCTGTTGTCTGGGAGGTGCTGGACTCCCACCTTCACAGTGTAGTTGGCCGGGTTCTTGGATCTGCAGGCCCAGAGAAGACACGGATCACCAGGCCTAAGGCCGTGAAGAACCAGAGAGATCGGGTTCTAAGAACTAGGCTGCCTGGGGTAATGTCCTCCACTCCCAGATCCCCAGATTCATCAGGAAACCCCTGCCCCCAGGCCTGAAAGCAAAGACCCCAGACCAAAATGCCCCCAGGCTGACCTTTGTAAGCAGTGTGCAGCTGTGAGAATCCATTGGTGGTGGATGATGGAACCACTGCAGACATATATTCCCAGAAAAAGGATGCTTACCTGCCATGGCCACTGCCCTACCTCCACCATCTTTCCATTTACCATCTTGCAAGTTATATTAGTCTGACCACAGGACCAGAACCAGGGCGCTGAGGAAAGAGGTGAAGAGAGGAATGCAAAGGATAGCTCTCAGGCCATGGTAGACTGCATCTTTCAGCTGTGTCCCGAGTAGCCACTGCCTTCTGCTAAAGTTGGGAAGGACTGAAGCTACCACCTCACAACTGGCAAGTGCAGACCCAGGGGCAGCAGGCAGCCCTGTTATAAACAAAACCCCCGACAACAGAGACCAGACAACTTGTCTGACACCTTTTATGGTTATGAGCAAATACCCCAGAGCCCATTCCTGCCCATAGTATGTACATATGACTCAGGGAGGAAGAGGAGGAGAGAATCACTAGAGGGTGAGATAGTCAGTGGAGGGCAAGTGGTGGGGCCTAGTGTTCAGGACTCCTGTTGGTTGTATCTAAAAATACATGGATAGTAATTTTTTTTTCTTTTTGGTTTTTTTTGAGACAGGGTTTCTCTGTGTAGCCGTGGCTGTTCTAGAACTCACTCTGTTGACCAGGATGACCTCAAATTCAGAGGTTTGCCTGCCTCTGCCTCCCAAGTGCTGGGATTAAAGGTGGGCAGTGTGTGCACCACTGCCTGGCTTCAACTTCCTTCTTTCTCATTCTTCTTTTCTTTGTTCTTTTTTTTTTTCTTTTTACAGTGATGTTTTATTGTACAACTATAGCCAACAGCCATAGCTCCTACCCAGGAGACAGAGAAGCTTGACCTCAAGAACAGGGAGAGGAGAGTAGGAGCTTACACTGGACTGGAGATGAGATTGAGATTTTATTTCATTTTGTTTTGCTTTTTTATCAGTTTGTTCTACTTTATGCATATGGTGTTTTGCTTTTATGTATGTAGCCCAGGCTAGCCAGCCAAAATAACCAAAGGTGATTATGTAACCCTGATCTTCCTTTCTCTATGTCCCAAGTGCCGGGATTACAGATGTGTGTCATCGTTTCCAGTGAGAGTGAGGTTTTGTCGTTGTTGCTTTAAGTGGAACCAGCTGGACTGGTATTTAATACTAATTCTTTATGAGGATTTCAAAACTAATAACTGAATAGTACAAAGGAGAAGAAAGGGACTAATTATTCTGTAAGTGAGGGTTACAGAACAAGATTATAGAAACATGAGCTGGGTGTGGTAATGCACACCTTTAATCCCAGCACTTGGGAGGCAAAGGTGAGCAGACCTCTGTGAGTTCGAGGCCAGCTGAGGCTACACAGTGAACCCTTATCAAGATGGGAAGGAGGGGTTTTTGGTATGGTCTTCTGCATGCCTCAGCTGTCGAATGAGCAATCACATGCGGTCCCTGAGCTCCTCAGACAGGTGGAAGTGGAACTATTTTCCACCATCACAAGCTATAGAGTCTATTTCCATCAGCAGAACACCATGCAGCGTAGAGCAGTGTCAGGACCTAACAGTGACAGAAAAGACGGGTCTGGGGAACTGTGGCGGGAATGGTGGTGGTGGGGTTAATAAATAGCACAATATCTAGGACAGACTGTATTCATTAGCAGAAACGTCAACAAGATTCTACCTGGTTGAAGACATTATGGTGTGGAAGTAATTTGAGCTCCCCTCCGAAGGTCCTCAAGGAGGGAATGATACAGGGGGGTATTTAGACCTTTAAGAGGTGGGGCTTAGGGTTGGGGAGATTGCTCCATGAGTAAGGTGTGGTTGTGCAAGCGTGAAGACTTAAGTTTGGATTCACAGCCAGATGAGGCAGTGGACACCTGTAACCCCAGCACTCGGAGGCAGAGACAGGTAGATTCCAGGGCCTCTCCAGGCTGCCAGTCTGACTGATGCAGTGAGTTCCGGGTTCAATGAAAGACCTTGTCTCAAAAAAGCATGGTGGGGAAGTGCCTGCGGAAAAACGTCTTGTTGTCATCCTCCAGCCTATAAATGTGCTCACCTTGGCGAACATGCTCAAACACGCATGTGCACACAGAGGAGGACACATGTTCTCAGAGGAGACTAGAACCCCATGCAGCCTCCCTCTGTTTCCTGACTTCACGTAAGTTGTCACTCTCAGGACAGGTGGTTGCTATCTTCATTGAAAGTCCCTTCTCACACCTGACCTTCAGCCCACGTGACAAATCTTTAGACTTTGAAAGCTGCCGACTAAATATAGCTTTCTATTTTATTTTCTTGTAACGACACAAAACTAGTGCCAAGACCGCCGTGTCTGAGTTAGTTCACACTGTGTGTCCCTAGCTCCTGCCACTGTCCGAGGTAAGTGGCCTGCTCCCTGGCCATGGACTCCTGTGGCCAGAACGCTTCTACTTTCAACTCCCGGCCTTCCACAGGGATCCACAGGCACCGCACAAACCCCCAGGTCTCCAGGGTACTGCCTTACTTTCTCACCGCTCCGCTGTGTCTAGGTCCCATCTCCATGCCTTTAATCCCCACCCCAACCCCAGAGAACCACATTCCTGGACTTTCTCAGACACCATGGTGAGTCATAGCTATCTTTTGTCGCCTTCTGTTTCTTCTTTATGGCCACTGTGGGGGTTTTCAGTGAGAATGGCCCCCATAGGCTCATATATTTGAATGCTTTTCCACAGTTGGTAACTGTTTGAGAAGGATTAGGAGGTGTGGCCTTGTTGGAGGAAGTGTGTCGCTGGGGGTGAGCTTTGATGTTTCAAAAGCCCACACCAGACCCAGTCTCTGCCTGCAACTCAAGGACCAAGTGTAAGCTCTAAGTTCCTGCCCCAGCACCATGCCTGCCCGCCCGCGGCTATGTGTCCAACCTTGATGGTCATAGACTAAGCCTCTGAAACTGTAAGCAAGTCCTCAGCTAGATGCTTCCTTTTATAAGTTGCCTTGGCCGTGGCGTTTCATCACAGCAGTAGAAGAGTGACTAGGACCTTTTTGTTTCTGATTCCCAACCAAGATTGTTCAGTGCGGGCGGTCAGGAGGGGGCTTAAGAAGTTTCTTCTTTCTCTTCCCATAAGGCTGCAAGCCCAGAGAGAGACAAGGTTCTGCAGAAAGAGCTCACCATGCCCACAGTGACACCTCGGGGGCTGAGGCTAGCCCCCTCCTCAGTGTTCCCCATCCTCTGTAAGATCCTTGGGTCTCAAAGAACAGCTCTTTCTGAATCTTGTGTCCAAGACAGCACTGACCCCAGCCTTCCTCTAAACCCTACACAGGACTCGTGGGATTCAGTCTGGAGAGGCCAACGTCAAGAACCAGCACCAAGTGGGTTGTTTTAAATATTTCTATTTTTTTCTTACTCTGTATATGTGTGGATGTCTGTGTGTATGTCTATGTGTAGGTATGTGCATCTGAATGCAGATGTAGGATCCTGTGGAGCTAGATTTATAGGCAGATGTGAGCTACCTCAGATGTGGGTGCTGGAAATCAAACTTGCCATGATGGGTGATTTGGGGTACAGTGTGCTGCAGATCAACCCAGTCCCAGGCACGATGTCACCCTTCCACCTGTAGCCTACATTCGGGGATTCAAACGGATCCCTCTTCAGACCTCAGCACTCTTTCTTGAAGTTCTAGAAGCTAGGCAACCCCACCGAGAAACGGGATCCCAATGCCTCTTTCCTGCGTTCATAGGTGGCCACAGGAAAGATGAGTGCTGGCTCTGTGGAAGCCGTTCCTGTGAGGTCAGAGCCGACTCATCAGAGGCAAAGCAGTCAGCTCCCATGCCTGCGCCTAAAGCTGCGCATACCCTAACCACCCCCAAAGCTTCACTAACACTTGACGGGAGTAGGTGACTGAGGGTAGGGCTCCTCCTACGAAAACTACCTTTCTCAGGAAGAGCCTGGATATACTCTGCCACCCAGATATTTTCAACCCCAAAGCACCTATTGGAAACTGTTCTTGAGGCCTAGTTCTACTGCTCATAAACTTCTAAACTGGACCTGGGTTTCCTGTGTGAAACAGAGGCCCCACCATACGGCACTGAGGTGTACATTGTCTCACCAGGGAACTGATGTAGAGTGAGAGGACACTCAGACAGCACAGACATTGCCACAAGCCCCCGAGACTCCCAGACAAGTTCATCCATTCCATGGATGTTAGTCTGTTCCGTGCTTTTCTTCCTCCATCTGTTTGTGGTCACCCTGAAAACCGAAGCTGGCCCCACCATGTGTGGGTCATATAGGTCACCCCCTAAGTTTCCTGAGAATGTACCCATCTCAGAACTGAATGGTGGAGGCCCTACAGGCATGAGAACAGCCGATGTAGACCCCAGGCTGTCAGATCTCCTGGCCTCTCTCTATGTCCTACCTTCATCATATGGCAGACTGTCCAACCGGGCAGAAAGAACTGATGACGGGAGAAGACCGTGAGGATCCACAGATCCACACGCCATGGTAAGGACCACTCAGCCCTTGTTGCTCCTTAGAACAAGATGGGCGTCTCCATGGTGCGCGGATTCTAGAACTCCGTCGTTCAGGGACGCAGAGAGCCGGTGTCCGCTCGAAGGCAGGGGCTCAGCCTGCTGAGGCAGCCTCAGGGGTCAGCCACAGCCATGAAGGGAGGATGTCGGAGACCTCCCTGGAACAGTGTTTTGGGGCCTCAGCACTGAGCCTGTGGCCATGTCTGGTCCATTACAGTGTCCCCTGAGGCCAGCTCTCAGCAATGCCCTTGATGACATTCTCATGCCTATCTCTGAACCTGAGACCTTGTCCTTTGTCTGCTCCTGATAGCACCAAGTGTATGGTTTGTGACAGTGCCTTGTGGTCAGCCCCTGAAACTCCCATAGTGTTCTCCTCAGCCTCCTCTGATGAGCCCCTAGAGGTATGGAAACCGAGACAGAACTCCTTTGCATAGGGACTGCTCCGTGACTGGAGAGTTTCGTTTTTCCCTTAGGGGCCGTGTTTTCAAAAGACAGAGGTCCTGGGGAGGGTGGGGAGTGGGGGTCTCTCTGTGAGGCTGCTAGGGAAGCTTGCGAGCTTGAGTCTTCAACAGAATTCATGGTGTTAGGGACACCTCCCCCCCTTCACTTGAGGTACCTTCTTCCTCACAGGCTCCATCACTGCACCTCACCACCAGTGACACACTTTTTGCCCGCTGCTGAGGGAGTGATCATTGTCAAGAACGATGTAATGAAGTAGATGTATGGAAGCCACAATCCAAGCTTCACCCCTAGAAACAGGGCAGAGGACAAGACTCTTCATAGGAGGCTGTGGGGAAGGCTCCAGGAGCGCTGCCACCGGCTGCCTCAGAGAATGCATGCCCGATAGCTCACTGGCACCGAGCAGTCTACAGCTTCATGTGGCTCTGTGGAAAATCCATAAGCACGCTCAGGGACAGGACTTCGGAAACGGAAGTGCACCTGCTGGGTGGTATTCAGAGACAAGCAGATCAAACTGTTTTCTTAGGGGTGTGTGGTAGAAAATGCAGGAAACGGTGACTCCTACAGTTGGATGCCCTCAACACAGCAGAAAGTGGAGAACTCTAAAAAGGACAAACTCTCTGCCTCTGTGAAAAATAATACTTTCTCTTAAGAAGGATTTATTTTATGTGTGTCTGCCTGAAAGAAAAAAATTACACACACACACACACACACACACACACACACACACACACCACACACTCTGTGTTCAGTACCCACAGAGGCCAGAAGAGGGCCACTGAATGGACTGCCCCACAGGAGCTACCAAGAGGGTGCATGGAATGAAACGCCGCTCCTCTGCAGCGCAGCTAGTGCTCTTAACTGCTGAGCCATCTCTCCAGCCATCTCTCCAGCCCCATCTTTCAAAACACTTCCTTCTGGAAAGGAAGAGGGCATTTGAGCAATACAAGGACAATAAAACAAAAACCAAGCACTTTTGTAAACAAGTAATAAAAATACAAAATTCTATTTTATGAAAAAATTATTATGCATGTATGGGTAGTTTTGCCCGCATGTGTTTCTGTCTTCCTGGTACCCAGGGAGGCCAGAGAGGGTGTCATATCCCCTGGAGCAGGAACTACAGATGGCTGTTAGCTGCCGCATGGGTGCAGGATTTGATAGTGAATCTATCTGGTGCTACTTGTTCTCTTACTTGGGAGACCTAGCTGAGAGGTCTGGGACCTCTCTACAGGAAGTCCATCTGACTGCCCTAACAGTACTTCCCTAGTCAATTTCTGCTGGGTGTGTTCAACAGCTGACTCAGTGGTACTTTTTATCTATCTATCTATCTATCTATCTATCTATCTATCTACCTATCTATCATCTGTTTGTCTGTACGTATCTATCATCAACTACCTATCTATCATCTATCAGTTATCTATCATCCAACCATCTACCTATCAGTTACTATTTATTCTTTTAGCTTTATTCTTTTAGTTTCTCCTGTTATACACTTAATAAACTCACTCATTCAAAACCCAAAATGTGACTGTCCCAGATCATTTTTCAAACCATACAAAACAGAACTCTAAGAGGAAACAGACAAACCTTTATTTGGGGGTAAGACTCTCAGAAATCCAGACTGCAGGTGTAAACTACCTGAGGTGTTGACAAGATCTGATGAACACGGTTGACAAGCAAGAAATGATTAGCTGTAGCTCAAACTTCGTTCAACAAGTGTTTTCAATTCAAATGCATAAAACCCTCAGATTGGGCAATCAGGCCTTTGCTGTATTTTAGCTCTCTACAGTGGGCATGTCACACTCCCACAATCAGTTTAGAGGGAAGAAAGAGATAAAGAGGAAAGAAGGGAGGGAGGAAGAGGGAAGAGGGAAGGAAGAAGAAAAGAGGAGGGAAGGAAGAAGGAAGGAGGTAGGAAGGAAAGAAGGAAAGGATGGAGGGAAGGAGAAATGAAAGGAGGGGGGGAAGGAAGGAAGCTGGCTAGACAGCTGAGTCTGAAATTCCAGCTATTGGTCCACAAGGCATATTCAACTGTTCCCTGATACTGTGACCCCTATACAGGTGAGGAAACTGAGACCACAAGCCCAGGCCCTTATTCCTATGTCCTAGTGTTAGAAACACAGTAGAAGCCATGAACCCTCAACCTAGGCGGGCCTACCTCTCATCTACTCCAACCCCCAGAATCACCCCCAAAGAACACGGGAGAAAAAAGAGAAAGAGCCAGTTCTTGTGCCCACAAATTTGATCTCTGCTCTTGGTCTTAAATTCTAGAATGTTGCTTCCATGTTATACTTCCCTTGTCCTGGTCACACAAGGCCTACGACACCCCTCCCTGCTCTGAGGCCAAAGCAGGACCCATACTCTCCGGGGACCACTCTATTTTCACCCTGACTCCTGTGGAGTATGGACATGCAACCTTGCTCAGTCATCTACTGGTGCCATTCAGAAGAGGCAAAGCAGGAAGAGATGGGGTGGAGAAATCAGAGGCCTATGGGGAGCTGCAGCAGCCAGGACAGGAACAGAAGCCAGGAGGCCCTGCAGGGCCCCAACAGCACCCCGTGGTTCACTTGCTTCTGGATCCAGTTGGTATATTTGGTGAGGAGAGTGTATACACCTGGATTCTGTGGTTTGATGCAGGCCTCCTCCAGTGATGACACCCCAGCCAGAATCCATCTGCCATCAACTTCACAAGCCAGTGGCCCTCCAGGGTCCCCCTAGACAAAGAGAAAGGAGTGACAGAGGCTCTGCTAGGACCTACAACAGCCCCCTTCTCTGTTCTGCTTGAAGGAATCACTTCTCCAGGAGCTCACTAGCTGGGGCCCCTTCTGGCTTCTCAGTTGGAGATCACACCTGTGAATCGCAGCCAATGGCAGTCATGGAGAAAAGATGGCAAGAGCAGAGCCTGGTCTTGGTAACAAGAGGCCAAGCCCCAGGGAACAGGCCCCCAGCCCAGGACTCACCCCCAGAAAGAGAGGTGCTGTAAGCCCCCAGACACTCACATAGCACAAGTTCTCTTCATTACTGGTGGCACAGATCATGTTCCTCTGGATAAGGGGGATAACTGGGGGGTAGAGAGACTTCTTGTGGAAAACGCGGTCACACCTCTTGCTGTCGATAATGAATACCTTGACCTCATGAAGCACTGGAGTCAGTGTCCTGTTGCCTGAAGGGAGCATAAGGATAAGCTGTGACCAGAGCTTCATCTCAGGATCCTCTGACAAGTTCTTTGCCTTGCGTGATTTTCTTGTTTTGTTGTTTGTTTTTTGTTTGTTTGTTTTGTTTTGTTTTTTAAACAGTCTCATGCAGCCCTGGCTGGTATCAAAATCATGTAGCTGAGGCTGGCTTTGAACTCAACAGTTCCTGGGTTCACCACCCTAATGCTGGGATCACGGGTGGCATTCATCGATAATCAACATACCTGGCCTTTTTTGACACTTTCTTTGTCAGCCTCCATACCACCCACCGCAATGCCCTGCTCTGTGACTTCCTTTCAGGCAGAGCATGCATTCCAATTCGAGGGCTCGAATATGGCAGCTGTTTCAGTTGTGTGTGTGTGTGGGGGGTACTTGATGACTTCCTACCTCCTAAGTTTCTCTTAGGCGGCAGCTGATCGTGCCCACAGCTCAAGCAGTGTTGGCTTGGCTGCGGTGCCTGTGTGAACTGTGACAACGAGCCCCATATGAGGAGGGTCTAACATCCTCCAAACCACAGGCTAGAGACCACGGCCAGAGCCTCCTCAAAGGCAGCCCAAGGGATGGGGCGATGAAGGCCCAAGGGGGCACTCCCCAACCCCGTCCAACTCTCCAGAGGAGTGCTGCTTACCCTGGCCCCAGCCGGTCACCCAGCACTGTGTCTCGACCTCCAAACCGAAGCTCTGCTCCGGGAGGCAGATGGGGTGCACGTACTTGCTGAAGGTGACCGGAGCGTCGAGCCGGAGAAGGGCCAAGTCGTTTCTGATGAAGTTCCGGCCCCAGTACTTGGGGTGCACAGTGATGTCCCTCACGGGAATCTTCAGGGCCCCGGAGGAGCTAGCCGGCTGGAGCTTTCTGCTGCCCAGAAGCACTGAGTATTCCTTGTTGCTGCAGGAGGTACAGAGGCTCACCTGACAGACATCAGTTCCCCGAACAGCTACGCACCTGCCTCCTCCCAGGACCCTTTCCTGGGAGCCCTGGCTGACATGCTCTGTGCACTCAGTCTGGCTCAGTCCAGCCCAAGAGTGTACAAGGTCAAAGACATACCAGCCCTTTCATTCACGGTCACATTGGGTCAAGGTGTGGGGAGTGTTGGTGCACATAAATATTCTCCTAGGGTGAGGGTCTGGGTCTTCCTGTTGCCCAGCTTAGGACACAGTGTCTATTGTTTGGGACTCCACCCCAATTTAGTCCAAGGAGCTTGTGAAACCCTAAGACAGCCTCTTCCCACTCTTCCTTGTTCCCTCCTGCACTGTCTTACAGACGTCCCGAGGAGCCGGACTGCACCCGAGGTAGCTCCGAGCCTTTAGAGCCCGGATACAGATACACGGATCCACTCACCCCTGGATGCAATGCGCTGCAGATATCACCCAGGTGCTGTCAATGAGGGCCCCTCCACACACGTGCTCATTTTCTATGCGCACGCTCACTTCCCAGGGCCAGTGATGCATCGTCTCCAATTTGTCTAGCCACCAGGGTATGCCACAAACTTTAGCACAAGCGTGGCGGAGAGAGCAGCGTTCACAGAGAGGAAAACAAGAGGAACAAGTCACCCTCAGGGGGTCAGGATGCCAAGGCTAAGACATCAGGGGTTTGCCTACTGGTCTACTAGTCAAGGTTTATGAATGAATGATGAATGAATGAATGAATGAACATAGGTGCAGAGATTCTAAACAAAATACAATGTGCTATGAGGGTGTGAGGTGCACGCCTTTAATCTCAGCACTTAGGAGGCAGAGGCAGGCAGGAGTCCCCGGACAGCCAGGGCTAAGTAGAGAGATCCTGACTCCAGTAAACAAATAAGATAATAAAAATAAAATCAAAAAATAAAGAAGAGGAAGAAAATCTTGAAACATATTTACGAAAGGGACGAGTGGATAACAAACAGGCAAAAACATGACAAAGCGGCTTTACAAACATGTTTGAAAGTGTCCTACCAAAACTGATTGTAAGGCACATGCTTGTAATCCCAGCACTTTCGGAGGCAGAGGCAGGTGGATCTCTGTGAGTTCGAGGCCAGTCTTGTCTACAAAGCGAGTCCAGGCCAGCCAGGGCTTGTTACACAGAGAAACCCTGTCTTGAAAAACAGAAACAAAAACAACAAACAAAAATCTGATTATACACTAAAAAATTTAGCAAGGAGCTGGTGAGTCTGCCCAACAGTTGAGAGCAACTTCTGCTCTCCCGGGGACCCAGATTCGGTTCTCAGAACTAACATGCTGAGTCACAATCACCTGTAACTCTAGTTCTAGGGGATTCGGCACTCTCTTCTGACACAAGGCACACACATACACACAGACAAACTCTGCTGCACATAAAATAAAAAATAACAACAACAAAAAACCCTAAAAAAAACATGTATCAAATATTCTTTTTAATTAATTTATGTATTTTATGTGCATTGGAGTTTTCTCTGCATTGTGTCTGTGTGAGGCTGTCAGATCCCCTGGGACTGGGGATTACAGAGAGTTGTGAGCTGCCATGTGGGTGCTGAACTTGGGTCCTCTGGAAGAGCAGACAGTGCTTTAACTGCTGAGCCATCTCTCCAGCCTCAACAAAAACAACCCTATGTCAAAACAACAACAACAGAAATTCTTTAGGGGCCCTGAAGTGTGAAGCATAAAGACCTGCGTTCAGTCTCCAGCGCAGAGCACAGCCAGACTTGGTGGTGCATGCGCACTTGTAATTCCAGCTGGGAAGGAGGGACAGGCAGATCCCTGATGCTCACTAGACAGTCTGTCCTAATCAGTGACCTCCCAAACGGTAAGAGGCTGTCTCCAGAGACAAAGGGGGCAGAGCATGAGCAACCAACCGCACCCAAGCTTGACTGGGTCTCCACACACCTTTGCACACACTCTCACATACAGGCATGTGTGCATGCGTGCGTCTTTAAGTGAGACTGAATTACAGAGAAAAGACTGAAAGGAGTGAGGCTTGGACAGAGGCAAGAGCATAGTAAATCAACCACATAGTCAATAGGGACCTTGTGGGGTGCTGACAGAACCCAAGGCAGCGGAGGCCTGTGAACCCAAGCATGCACTCCCTGGATCTAAGGAAAAAGACAGGAAGCCCCAGGAGCCAGGCTCTGCAGACAGCATCCCAGGAGGCTTCTTATGCAACTTCGGGAGAGGCTCAAAGCTTGAGCTGAATTCCCATGGAAGACCCAGGCTCTTTGCTCTAAACAGGGCTGTGTCCTGGAGGCTACAAGTCCTGTCTAGGAAGTACGTCTGATACTAGCTTCCTATGAAGACAAATGCTATTGAGGCAGAGGCTTTGAGAGCATTGTTTTTCCCTGCCACAGGGACCCACTGACCCACCTGATTGGGAGCCGTCCTCTTTATAACCTGAAAGAGAAAAGGACAGATGTGAAGCAAAAAGCAGGATCGCAGTAAGGAGGTGTGATTGTGCACGGTGTGTGTATGTGTGTTTATTAATTAGTCCATTCACTCATTTACCAAATAGTCCCTAATCTCAGGCTGGGGAACAACTGTCTCAGAGCCTGTCTGGGAACACATGCTGCCCAACTGTTCAGACAGTAAACATGTCACCACCATGTGCGATCAGGGCGGAACAGGGCCAAAGGCGTCAGGTGAATCCAAAAGAGGTGGCAGGTGTAAGAGATAGCAGAGAAGAGAGAACGCTGGGAAACATCTTAAAGAGAAAAGCAAAACAAACAAACAAACAAATTCTTCCAGGGAGAAGCACAGTAATATATTCCTGGGCCTCTGGTGGACAAAAGCAATGTCTGTGGTGGAAGAGAAAGATGTGTGGAGAGGAGCACCGGGGGCCAGCTGCAGGGGGCCACAAGAGCCAGGCTGAGCAGCTCTGGGAAGCCAGGGGAGGTGGGGATTGTAGGATTCTATCAGGATGGCAGCAGAGAATCACAAGAGCAGAAAGGTGATGTAGGTGGAGAGAGTCAAGAGTCCCACGGGTCTCTGAGGTTCCAGGCAGCAATGAGGGGATCTGAACCAGGCTCCGAGAACAGATATGACCAGCTTGACGGGAGACAAGGGACGTGGATTAGTCTCCTGGTTTCAGAATTCAGAACAGGAATGGCTGTGGCTCACTTCACTGAGTTAGACAACTAAGGAAGAGAGAGATGAGGGGCTGGTGTGGACCCCAAAGGCGTGAGATGGTTCTGGGAGGGGCCCACAGGTGGGTGTACCGTCGTCAGGCCATTGTTTTATATTGTGGCATGACGTCACTGCAGCTCAGTGCCTGGGACATTGCAGCTCAAAGCCCATGGTAACTGAGTTCAGCGGAGCAGAGAAGAGGGAAGGCACAAGGACTCAAACAGCGCTTTCAGAACATCCTTATGTCAGAGGGGAGCAGAGACTGGGTGGCTGGTGTGGGCACGGAGGAGAGGATTCTACTGAAACAGGAGAATCAGGACGCTGGGGAAGGTGCTTGTAGTCCCAGCACTCGGGAGGTGGAGACAGGTTTGGGACTTCAAGACTATCCTCAGCTACACGGAAAGTTCAAGGCTATCCTGGGGTTCATGAGACCTTGCTCTCCTCCCCAAATAAAAGAAGAAAAAAGGGGGAATGGGGGGGAGAAGCCACAGAGAATTTAAAAGGAGAGAGATGTAAAAAACCAAAAACAAGAGCAATAAACGTGATGGGCCTGACGTCAGGAGCGGGCTTCGAATTACATAGTAAATAAATAACGAAGGGCCAGAGGGCAGCATAAGTGATAGTGCCTCTTGGGGGAAGGCTGGCCCTGGGAGGGATGTCAAGGGAAAGCAGTGAACACCTGTGTCGGCTGAGCATGAGTCCCGCCTCTCAGCGTAGGGAGGGCCCTGCTCCACCCTGCCAGGAGGCAAAGAAGCAGGTCTGGGTAGTGTCAGATTCAGAGGGATGCCTGGAGACTGGGGGGCTCGGAGGTGGGCGGGGGTGAGGGGGTCAGTCTGAGAAGACAGCACTTAAGGGCTTGTCCTCAGCCGCTGGTGGGAAGAAGGGATGGAGATGCGGAAGGCATCTGGGCGGTGAGGGAGAGGCCAGGAATGCTCCCCGCTACCCCACCTCCGACTTTCTCCAGGAGGCCACAGGGCGGTTGGGGCCTGAGGAACCTAGGAATCTAGGAATGGGTGCCAGAAAAGAGGTGACAGCGAGGTGGGGCTGGCGCACAAAAATTCTAAGTGGCGGAAAGGAACTGCCCAACCTGAGCAAGACTTGGAAGGGAGAGGTCACAGAAAGAAAGGACAACAGAGAAGGAGGTTTTTGCCTCACCTAAGTTTGGTGGCAGCGGCACCAACAGTAGCGCCAGAAAGCGGGTTAGGATGCGGCGCCTCAAGGATCCAGGCCCAGCGTCCAGGCCGCACGACGTAGCCATGAACATGTTCCGATGGGCGGCGGAGGGGCGGCGTGCTGTCACGTGCCCCACACCCCTGTACGTGATGGCGTCTTAGACACGTGACTAATAGGGTACTGCCAAGAGCCTGACAGGCGTTTTCAGGGTCTTCGGGTTCTGGCACCTGGACCCAGCCTGGTCCTTAAGATGACTTCAGATCCCTTGGCTGAAGCAGCCCCAGTGCTCTAAGTGTGGGAGCCTACTGCCAAGCCGTCCCTGGACTGGGAATGGCACCTTGTTGTCCAGACTCGGGCTATACCCTTGCTCTCTGGGCCTGTTGCACAAGGATTTTCACAGTCACTGTTGACAAGAACCAGGAAAGCCCGAGAACAGAATATAACAGTATTGAAGCAGGCACGGTGGCTCGCGCCTTTAACCCCAGCATTCGGGAGGCAGAGGCAGGCTGATGTCTGTGAGCTAGCTCGAGGCCAGCCTGATCTACAGCCAGGGCTACATAGAGAAAATTTAAAGGCCGTTATAAGTAGGTAAGATGATTTTGAGATCATATTGGCTGAACCGGATCTAAGACTAAATCAAGGAGGGGGCATCGTGCCCAGTAAAGAAGGGCAGCGGTCCTGTTCCGCAGACCAGTGTATGAAGGACTGCTGGCACTGAAAAGGAGTGGCCCCTTTTTTGCCTGGCGTTGGGCGTAAACGGGGTTTTCCACACAAGGATGATCTTTTTGGATTTGCAGAGCCTGGCAGAGGTTGGGAGGTGTCCACCGAAATTCCTGTTTCCTTTATTTGGTTCCAGGTGGCCTACAGAACTCTGGGGACCCCATCACCCAGGCAGTCGCTTAAATTTCATTTTTATGTGTATGAGTGTTTTGTCTGTATGTCTGTCTGCGCATCACTGTATAGGCCTGACACCCACAGAAGCCAGAAGGCGGCACTGGATCTCCTGGGGCTCAGATGGCTAAAATCCACTGTGGGGGTTCTATGAATCAAACTTGGGCCTTAGAGAAGCTCCTAACCACTGAGCCATCTCAGCGCCCAGCTTGACATTTAAAGGAGTTTGAATGAGTAATCGTCAGTGCCGCTTATATGCCGCTGCCAGCGGTTCTTTCCTGAAGGTAGGTGTCCACAGCAGCTGCCCAGCAGCACCTGGGGACGTACTGGAGACTTCGTCCTCAAGCCCTGGCCCAGACTTCCAGGGCTGAAAGTTCCATTGGTGAGGCTGGTAATGTGGGTCCTATTTCTTTTTAGGCAGGACCCCTCTCTGTGTAGCCCTGGCTGGCTTTGAACTTGTGGTACTTCTCCTGCCTCTGCCTCTCAAGTGCTGGGATTACAGATGTGTCCCATCACTCGTGGCAGTAATGTGGATTTTAACAAGCCCTCAGGGGATGCTCGCACAGGTAAAGAATGGACCATAAGGCCGAGAGAAGGGCCATAGAACAGAGGAAACCCACCTATGGACATAGCATGACTTGCTATAGCAAACAAAGTTAAATTTGTATTGTTGGTCTGTGAAGAACCAGTGGTTTCTGGAGGGTGGTAGTTTGGGGTTTTGCCATGGTTGTTCTGACACTGCATTTTGAGTATCCCAGGTTAGCCTCAAACTCAGTTTGTAGCAAAGGAACAACTGGTTGTCCTCGCAGGTGATGGAGATATAGGCAAACACCACCTCACCAGTTCAGTATCCAGTGGCTTTTTAAGAAAATATTTGGTGATGTACGTGCTCATTAGGAAATGGGTTTGACATTCAGGGTTTGGTGGCACACGTCTTTAATCCAGGACTTGGAAGGCAGAAGCAAGCAGGCCTCTGTGAGTTTGGGGACAGCCAGGGCTACATAGTGATAGCCTGTCTCAAATAAAACAAAATAGCGAACAAACAAAACACAAACACACACACAGAGGGAGAGGGTTTGATGTAAATTCTGTCAGGTCCATCCTTCCTTGGGCAATGGTTAGAACTGAATGCCCATGAAAACCATGGAGAACACAGACCCCTGGGAAGACAAAGGGTGGGAGAGGGAAATTGGGAGGGTACCACTGAACAGCCCGACAGTCAGGGATACCAGACCCCGTGTGAGATGGACGAAGCTGGACGAAGCTGGACATAATATAGTGAATCTTTCTGAAAATCCTCCTGGCTTTGGGAACACAATCTTTGGAAATAAAGTCAGATGAATGGAAAAAAGAGAAAGACCATTTCCTCCGGCCCCAGCTTCATTCTTGCTCCCAGTTCCTGCCTCCCCTGAGCCCCTGCTCCTAGCTGTGAAATCAGTAAAGCTCAGATAAAGTTGCTGCACACAGGAAGCAGGACTGACTACCAGAACTACCTATGGGACTCAGATCTGAGCCCGCCCAGCCTCATCCCGTCTGCACTCTAACACAAATTGCAAGTCACTTCCCTCCATTAAATGCGGGGTGCAGTTCTCTAAGCCAAATATCCCAAGTGAGCAGAGATTCAGAGCACACGGGACACTCTCCAAACGTTTATTTAGTTCACATTTGAAACCTTCCCATCCCAGAACTTCCTCGACACAATGGGGGGGGGGGAGGTGACCCTGGATGTGACCCTTAAAGTACTGAGGAAGGATTGCCTTCCCATGAAGCCTATGGGGTAGAGGCTGTGCACCCACTAGCAGACCCCAAAAGGGGAATTTCCACCAGCCCCAGATAGTCCCAGCCTCGTACCTCTGCAGAAAGCTAGCAAGGGCCCCTTTTTTTCCTCCCTTCCTCCTCACCTTCCCCCCCAGCCCCCATTCTCCTTCTCTTTCAGCAGTCACTGAGCTGTGTGATGGGAACAGAGCCAGTCTTGTGCCTGTCACACCGGTGATTACAGTCTTCTCTTCTTCGCAGATGTCCCGAAGGATGTTATGAGTCATTGTGCCCCACCTAGCAGGCCCTCCGGTTGGGGGTGAGTTCGCCCTCATTCCCACCAGGCAGAGAACAATCAGGTATGGGTGTGTCTGAGACAAGCGACCAGAACACCAATCTCCCTGCCACAGTCCACCATTACTGCCTCAGAGCAATGGGATCCTGATTGGAATTGGAAGGAAGGGCAAGAGAGAGGGAAGGGGAGATTGGGGCCCAGTGGGACAATCAAATCCAGCTGGAAGACGGGTGGCTAGGGAGTTCACAGAGTGACCAGGATGGCCAGGTGCGGCACCAGACTCAGGCATAGAACCAACACTCCCGTGGAATCCGTATGGGAAGCCTGACTTAAAATAAATTCGACCCAATCACTGTATTCACTGATGTCTGTATAAACTGAGGGAATGGGGATTTGGCCGCAGCTGAGGCCCCAGCTCACAATCCCCACCTGGGTCCATGTCTTGTCAATTTCACAGACAAGGGGGCCCCCAGAATCTCCCTGGAAAAGAGGAGAAAGAAATCAAAGGCAGAGTGAGCAGACTGGCTGCAAAGTCAGTGCTGGAAAGACTCTCCCTGGCACCCAGAGGCCCTTCCAGGCCTGGGTCATCTCAACCACTGAGATTTAGCAGATGAAAAGCTCAGAAAACATAAAATCCTCTCAGCAATGATCACCCTCCCTGGTGATCAGACACACAGACACAAGACACACAAAGCCGATAGAGCACAGAGTAGCAGCTATTTATTGAAATATCCCTTGAGAGTCCCTAATCCCTAATCCACGGATACCAAACCCTTGCTGGTGAACTTCTAAGTCCGTCATAGCCTATAACCCTGCAACTGTGGCAGCCGTGGCCTCTAGAATACACAGCCTGCAGAGCCCACTCCAGCATCAGGCCAGGGTCTCTTCAGACGGTGCAGCCCTAGATCTTCAAGAACAGTAAATATTCTGAGCATCATCGTTGCACAGCGGTACTGGAATCCTTCCCTCTGCCTCAGAATTTCTCCCTGCCCTAACCCCACTGAGTGACCCCCTCCACTTGTCAGCTGCATTGCCTTCGAGGGCCTGAGTCACATCAAACTTCCCCTTCCAGGACAATTCCACATGGTCTTGCCCGAGCTTAAACCCAAGGCTCCACAACCAGCCACTTCAAATACTTCCCTCACCACTTCAGGCTCTGCTTAGGACTTCTAGATGACAGAACAAGCTCAAAAGACTTCAGACACCACATATCCAAGGGAGTCACTTATCTAGATGGTAACTTTGACCACACTCACCCGGCCTCACCTCCCAGTTTGGGCTGGGCCAGTCTAGAAACTTAACATAACACTCCAGGCTGCATATAGTCCAGCTCGAACCACTTGAGGGGCTACATTTGTTATCCTATTGCTTCAAATGCACATAAAACTTTCTTCAGCATAAGACCTCTGAATCCTGGAGCTGGAGAGATGGCTCAGTGGATAAGAGTACTGTCTGCTCTTCCAAAGGACCCAGGTTCAATTCCCAACACTCACATGGCAGCTCACAACTGTCTCCATTTCCAAGGGATCTGACACCTTCACGCTGATGCACATAAAATGAAATTAAATAAAAGACCTCTGAATCCTTATACATGCCTGTCCTCCACCACGACCTTTCCAAGAGATTCAAATGTGCATCTACAAACAGCCCAAAGCCCCCTTATCAAGAGTGCAGCCTTGTGCAGAAGGAAGAAATGGGTCTGGGGATCCTACAGGTACTCACAGAAAGATCTCCAGTTTATCTCCTTGGATTTTGCCTTCCAGGGATTTATAATGTCTACTCTGCAAGGCTGTGATGTGGGTTAACTAAGAGGATATAGGTCAAACGCTCACATTGGCATAGTTGAGTGCCACATAAAATTCAGGGCGAAACACTGCTTGCATTTTCACTTCCAGATTTAAATGTTTTAGCATGATCCCTAGAAGGATCAAGCCAGGTCAACTCACGGGAAACATGATGAATCATTCCATAAACCTTAACTAAGAGGTTTATGCAAACAGACACACACACACACACACACACACACACACACACACACACACACACACACACAGAGAGAGAGAGAGAGAGAGAGAGAGAGAGAGAGAGAAACTCACACACATAAATAAAAACTTTTAAAAATATTAAATAAAAAGCCTACCCTAGTCCCAGACAACATAATATCACAAGAGTTTGATAATTTCACTTTTAACCTCTGGTGGTAAACTGAGACCCATGCACAAACCCACAGAAACGCACAGCTTTGGTAATCAATGTAAAGCGACAATGCAGGCTATCTCCAGTCCGGGTGAAGACGCAGGACTGTGTCCATGGTTCAGCACACGGCTGAAGGCTGCTCTCGGGTGTTCACTCCTTTCATGTAATTAGAGACTCGCGTTTTCTGAACGCTGGTCCCTGCATGCTGCACTTGGGTCTAGGGGCATAACAGCACTTAATGTATCTTTAAGAGATTTCTAAGACTGTGCTTCCTCCTTCTGTCCCTCAGGTCTGGATTGTTTGACCTGTAGAGTCTGCAGTCGTCCAGATTCTGACTTATACCCGTTCTTATTCTTCTAGCTTCTCCATTTTCTGCAAATCCACAGTGGGACCCAGGTTCCTGCCCTTTGCCAACTGACAGCAAGTGCTGTATTCTCTTTGAAGACACACAGTTTTATGTGGTTTTCTTTTAATGACATTTATTTTTATTTTATGTGCGTGAGTGTTTTAACTGCATGTATGTAAGTGTATGGCATATGTGCCTGGTATCCATAGCTGCCAGAAGAGAGCAACAGATCCCCTGGAACTGGAGTTGTGGATGCCATGTGGGTACAGGATCCTCTGCAAGAGAGCCAGTGTTCCTAACTGCTGAGCCTTCTCTCCAGCTGCACCACATGGTTTTATTCTGTGACTTTATGAATGTTTTGATGATTTTGCTAGAAACACTAATCCCTTGTGTGTATGTGGGTGTGTGTGTGTGTGTGTGTGTGTGTGTGTGCTGAAAATAGTGACCTCATAATTATAGCATTGTTTCTTTCATTTGTCAGCTGGGAAAGTTTATCTAGAGTTTGGATAGTAAAATGTTTTACAGGTTTTAGAGAATTACAACTACCATCCATACTGAGGTGGATTAGAAAACTCAACCACAATATTTTGCACCTTTACCCACCAAGAAACGGAATTCATCCAGGAGTGGTGGCTCATGCTTGTAATGCCAGCAATCAGGAGTGAGAGGCAGTAAAATGGCAAGTGTAAGGTCATCCTGGGCTCTAGAGTGAGTTCAAGGCTTCCCAGTGCTGAAAAGTAAGACCTTGCCTCAAATGATAGACTGGATTCATTTTTCCATCCCTGCTGGAGCCTTGTGACTTGCATCTACCAACAGAAGCAAAGTTGTACAACTTCTGAACTGGCGTTGAGCTCTTAAAGCCTTCACCCATTTAGACACTGTCCTGAGAGCTGAAGGTCCTGGTCCTGCTGGAGGATGAGCACCTTCAGAAAGCTAAAGCGTCCAAACTTAAAGTTACGACCATCCAGGACACTGTGTTGTACTATAAAAAGATGTTGTAAGAGTAGAGTTAGCAAGCGCTAAACCATCGCCCTTACTGGAAACACAGTCTTATGCTCTGTGAGCCTCTGCTCATGGAGCCAGCATATCACCATTTCTAAGTGTGTCGCTCTGTCCTGTTAGTTGACTACGCTCCCAGCCCACTTTAACCAATGCTTAAGGAAAGCTGCTCCAAGAAAACTCTTCGCTGTGATGTACCTCATAGCTTTCTTGCATTTAGGAATGCTGAGCAGCATTTCAGATTATTGTTGCTGTTCTTTGAAATTGGGGGGGGGGGGTGGCCATAAATATGTAAGTGGCAGTGAACACTTGTTTAAGTGAGAGCTGAAGGGAGCTGAGAAACCATCAGGCAATTCAGCTTTTTTGAGGAGCGTGCGTATCAGAGTGTTTTCACTGCTCTGTGCATACCCACAATGAAACGCTGAGCATGGAGGAACACCGCACTGGGTGAGGCTGTTAAATTTTGGGGTGCTATGTCACCAGCCACGGATCCCCCAAACACTTTCTGAAGCTCATAGTGCTCCATTTTTGCCAAGCATGGTTCCTGGAAGCAGCCATGACAGCGATGAGTGCGGTGGAAAGAACCACCAAGACAGGATTGGGAATTTAGAGGAGCTGAGCTACAAGCAGCTGTGGCTGAGGTCTCTGCTGCTTTCACCAGAGACAACCCCTTTCTCTCTGCATGCCAATGCTTTTCTCCGGGCTGAGCCTAGGGAGAGGTTCTGGGCAGCTATATGTGCTTTTTCTGAGAGGCCAACTACAGGCAGGTGTAATGCCAATGGCACCTAACAGGCACACTACTGCTCACTACAGAGTGCCTGTTCCAATCAGTACATGACTCATTTGGTTACGATCCCCATGTTTTCCTTTGTTTAAATGTGAGTGTTTTGGCTGCATGGGTCCATGGAGGTCGAAAGAGGCCATGCGATTCCCTGGGCCCGGATTTTTAAGGATGGTTATGAGCTACCATGTGGGTACAGGGAAATGAACCCAGGTCCTTTGCAAGAACAACTTAAGCTCTGAGCTGTCTCTCCAGCCCTGACCCCAGCTGTCTTTAATAGCAGTCTTGCCTTCTGGAGTGATAGGAACTCTCAGGTTTCTTTTAGGCATTTCCTACTCACACCTATACTGTTTGTTTTTGTTTTTGTTTTCAAGCCTTCTCTCTGGGCAACCCTGGAGGAGATGAGGTTTCAAAACCACAGAATCTGGCCACTGGAAATGGTCACTGATATCTGTATCCCTCGGCCTTTATGACCAAAACCTCTGTGTAGGTTTTGATTCACTGTAAAAATCTAGTGGGTTCACTAGAACTCACCGTCTGCCCCTCACCCCCTCCTCTCTCTGCATCATGTCTTTTAGAGAGAGGTTCCACCCAACCGCCATGGCCTCTTAACTGGAGTCTTCCTAATAACGTCCCTGTGCCTGAGTTGGTTTGTGCTCCTCTGCGGGGGAACACAGGCTCTGGTTCTCGAGGCAGCTGGCCCCAGCACCAGGCCAGGACATTTTACAAGCCAAAATATCCCTGGCGTGCTCCGCTGAGGTACTCCCCCAGGGCAACAGACCCCGGCTGGAGTTTGAGGAGGGTGTGGCCACACAGTGCCTGGTTAGGATGGTGGTGGTGGTGATGGTGGCAGCGGTGGCCGCGGAGGTGGCTGCAGCAGTGGTGCTGATGGCAGTGGCGGTGGTCGGTGGTGGCTGTGGCGGTGGTGGTGGCTGTGGTGGTGATGGCACTGTTGGGGTGGTCAGGGAGGAGCAGGCAGGTGCACAGGCACAGCTTGGCTAGGAACATGAGCACTGTTCCTACTGGTGTCTGCACTTCCTCAAGTAGGACTTACAGACCCAAGGAGGATTCCAGAGAGACGCTGCAAGCCCATAGGCCCAGGCACTGAGGGAGGACTCACCCGAAATTCCCAAAGATTCCAGATCCCTGGCACAGCTCCGGCGTTTCTAACCCCCACAGGACTTCCAGGATCAGGCCTTCCTGCCATGGTGGCCACTGTGAGAGGAGTCTTAGGATCCCACCGCAGCTACCTCGGTACTGCTTTTGGCTCTACAGACCTGCCTGGGAAGTCAAAGGGCAACCTGGGGAGGTGGAGTCAGCTTCTGTCCTTCCTGAGGGTGACACTGGCTACCCTGGGAGGGAGGACATGGCATGAAAGTGGAAAGGGCACGTGTGGGGAGGTGAGAAGGGGGAATTGGTGACTAAGATTAAGAAACATGGAATACATGTGTGAAACTGTCAAAGAATAAATAAACTTTTTTCTAACGAATTGCAGCGAAGTATTACCGTATTAAAGGCTCCTTCTCAAGATTATAGAATAAAAAAATGGAGGGATGGCTCAGTGGTTAAGAACACTTGCTGTCCTTCCAAAAGACCCTCATTTGGTTCCCAGCACCACTGCCAAGCAGCTTACAAGTGCCTTTAACTCTAACTCCAGGAGATCTGACACCCCCCCCCCCCCCCGCTTCTGGACTCTGTAGACACTCATACATATTCACAAGTAAAAATAAACTTCAAAAAAGATTATGAAAATACATTTAGACAAACTACAAAGAAGAAAAACAGATAACCTGAACACACACACACACACACACACACACACCCTTACCACACAGAAAGTGTTACACTGGTGAGTTCTAGCAAACATTTAAGGAAAAGGAGACAATTTTACACAAACTTCCTCACAATAATTAAATAACAAAGAATATTTTCCAAACAATTCTATAAAACCAACATTCCCCTGATTTTTTAAAAATGCATTTCAAGAAAAAACTTTGAGCTATCAAGATGGCTCAGTGGGTTAAGGTGCACCCAAACCAGATGCCTGAGTTTGAACCCCAGAATCCACACGGTGGAAGGAGAGAACTGACTCACACACACACTCGGGCAGAGAGAGATTAAAGAACAACTTAGACCCTAGCCTTCAAGAACTGAACCATCTGTGTGTTAGTATAAGCCAAGGGGGAAGCAAAGGACACCCACGCTGGAAAAAAGATGAAAACCACATCTTGAGGGGCTGGAGAGATGGCTCAGTGGTTAGGAGCAATTGCTACTTTTGCAGAGGACCTGGGCTTGATGGTGGCTCACAACTATCTCTAACTGTAGTCCTAGCTAGAGGGGGAAAGTCTGGTTTTTTTCTGGCCTTTGTGAACACTTGTAGACAAATGGTGCATTAAAACGCAAGCAAAGTATACAGATTAAAAATAAAGTTCTAAAGCCTTACATGTAAAAAACGCATCTGCAGACAACATAGTGTACGTAGGAAATCAGAGGAGAGGGCCTAGAGAGAGGGCTCAGCAGCTAAGAGCACTTCCTGCTCTTTCAGAAGACCTGAGTTCAGTTGGCAGCACCTACATGACTCGCAACAATCTGCAACTCCAGTCCCTGGAACTGGATGCCTTCTTGCTTGGGCAGGCACAGCATGCAAGAGTTACACAGACCTCCCTGCAGTCAAAACACCCAAACACCTGCAACCCCAGCACTCAGGGAGGCTGAGGGAGGAATACTGGCACAAGGATGAGGTCAGTCTGGGCTATCCAAGCAGTATCAGGCCAACCAGGACTGTAAGTCCCTCGAGGCACCAAAATGGCCAGGCTCCGCCCACAGAACACTCTAATGGCCTTAACTGCTAGACCCCGTCCCTCTATGCAAACAGCCAAGCGCTTACCCTACAGAGTAAAAGGCCCAAGATCAGGCCACCCTTTATAAACCTGCCTCTTGTGCAGGCTTTTCCTGCTTCTCTCCTGAGCAGAGGCAGCCACCCTCTTGTCTTTCTCCCAATAAATCTCGTGTGAGATTTGTTGTGAAGTGTGACTTTGTGGTAGTCCTCGGCTCCAGACTGCCAGGGTACCTTTCCCTTCCGAGCTGTAACTTTTTTTTTTTTAAGATTTATTATTTATACAGTGTTCTGCCTGCACAACAGAAGAGGGCACCAGAGCTTATTATAGATGGTTGTGAGCCACCGTGTGGTTGCTGGGAATTGAACTCAGAACCTTTGGAAGAGCAGACAGTGCTCTTAACCTCTGAGCCATCTCTCCAGGCCCGAGCTGTAACTCTTACATGAACTACATAGCAAAACCTTGCATCAAAATACAAATGCAGGAGCTGGAGAGATGGCTCAGTGGTTAAGAGCACTCTCTGCTCTTCCAAAGAACTGGAGCTCAATTCCCAGCACCCATATGGTAGCTCACAATTTTCTATAACTCAAGTTCCGAGAAATCTGACATCCTCACACTAATGCACATAAACTATATATAAATGTGTGGAGAACTTTAAAAAAAAAAAAGAGAGAGAGAGAGAGAGAGAAATACAGGCCTGGAAAGACGGCTCAGTGGTTAAATGAGACAAAGACAGATGACCTCCTCCAGGATTTAATAGAGATTATAACCTCCCTAGATAAATGGGGACCTATTTCTCTTTATGATATGCTATAAGCAGCCAAATATTCCAGATGGACAAAACTTCAGAACACGAGACACGTTTATTCAACTCACATCTAAAATAAATCTGCCCTCTCCAAAACTGTATCAAAACAACTTAGGGTAGTTTGGAAGTGGCTGTAAGGGAACCGAGGTAGAGGGTGCCAGGCAGGGTTGTTCCCAGGAGGCTTGTGTGGCAAAAATTTTTGCCCTCACAGATGGATTCCCACTGGGGCGTGGGGAAATGTTGCCAACCACAACGGAGCCAGGTGGAGACGCCTCCACCTCACACCTCTGCAGGAAATGCCGCCTCTGTCTCTTTGTGAGTGGTCGCAGAGCTCCCTGGGATGGCACAGTCTCTGGTTGGAACTATTAACAGCCAGTCAGGTCTAGTGGCCATTCAATACTGATGATGTCGCTCCTCTGTAGAGGTTCACCGAGACCTTCCTGAGTTAGCTCCCTCCTGGCAGGCCAGGTGGTCCTCTGTCTGGAGGCGGCTCGCACTCCTTCGCTCCAGGCAAAGTGGCAGCCGTGGCAGGAGACCAAGAGTACCAGGGCAGGACCTTTTGCAGGCCCCAAACCCCCTGCCATGCTCCACGGAGGCAACAGGTCCCGAGTAGAATTTGAAGAAAGAGCATTGACAGGATAAGGAGGTCAGAGGGGAAGCCTGGTGGAGAGGCTCAGGACAAGAGGATCACGGTCTGTGCGGGTCACGGTGTCACCAGGAGGCCCAGCTGAAGCACCGCACACATGCTTAAGAGGAGGAAGCCTGGCGAGCTCCGACCTGCAGCGCGGCTCAGATGGCTGAGGATCCAGTCCCTGTAGTAACTCACTTCTGTGTAAACGCCGGGAAATCCAAGTCGACCGCAGCCGATGCCCCAGCTCACGATCCCCACCTGCACCCAGGTTTTATTAATTTCACAGACAAAGGGCCCCCCAGAATCTCCCTGGAGTGAGAGAAACAAATGACAAGAATGAAATTGATCCATAGCACAACAGATTTCACCCTAAGGCTCTGGAGAGAGCGACAGGTCCTGAATCTCTGAATTCTTTTTTTTTAACAAATAAGAATTACTACCTATTTAAAAAGCTTAACTGAATATAAGCCAATATAATGTTCCTTTTCTGAAATAATGAGTAAATCGCCTCCTTGAGCCTCACACGGAAGGGGCTGAAAACACGGAATCTCTATCATTGCCTCCCTCATTCACCCCACCCCACCCCCGGCCACTGCAGACAGCATCAGTTTTCTCCTGGAGGATCGTGTCGAGCTAGCCCAGGAGCTTCGGCGTTTTGTCCTGACATTCCATCAGTGAATGGAGGATCTGGGGCACAACCCAGGCCCCAAAGTCTGGGAACTCAGAACATCTGGGGAGAGGACAACATGGTCAAGGGACCCAGGAACCAACCTGGCAGGCGTCTGCTCCTTTCTCACTGTAGCCACAGACTGTCCCTTCCTGGACTAGCGAAAATATTTTTCCTGTGCTGTCCTTGAGAATCTCATTACAATCCTCATGACGCATAATGCTTAGCTCAACCTCCTGAAGCCATCTTGACGAGCTACCTACACGGAGATGATTTTGGAGAAAGCAGTTCTGCATTAAGTAGAACGGCATGAATCAGTTGTGCCCCCTCCGGGCCACATACAAGTGTCCTCAACAGCCTCAGCTATTATACACATCTGACACTGAGAGAAATGTGGCCCCAACCCCGCTAAGAGAGTAAGACAAAGTAATGTCGAAACCAAGGGAGTAGAGGAAAGAACAACCTAAAAGAGGGAGGTAAAAATCTTGTCAGCCTGTGAGGTGATAGTGTGTCATATACTCTCCCTCGTGCTAGTGATAATGAGTAAAGCATCCTCACTTGCTAGGACATGATCACAACCCTTTGGACAGGTGGTACCCCAAAGTACCAATCTAAAGTCTAACCAAGAAACAGGAGACCCCAGAGCAGCGGTTCTCAACAACCGTAAAATGATTTTCATTACTACGTCATAACTGTCATTTGCTGTTGTTGTGAATCAAATGTAAATATTTACCTCTTCTGGAGGTTTTAGGCGACCCCTGTGAGAGGGTCATTTGATCCCCAAAGCGGTCTCAACCTGCAGGTTGGAGATTCACTGCCCTGTAGACTCACTGAGTTTCTTGACCTCTCCTCTCATACAACAAGCTTCCTCCCTACCAAGACAGGTACTTGTAACTAATAACCCTCCTGTTTGGTGCCTACTTCCTCAAGTCCTGACAAACCAATGGAAATTCACCAACAGTCACTCCCTCGTAGCATCTTCCCTCTACCCTCCCTTATCTTCATGCTAAAAACTCTGGCTCCCCGTCCCTCCTGCCTGTAGACCAGGCTGCACTGTCTGATCCCTGGTCTGCAGTTGCTGGAATCTTCCTTTAGGCTCACCTTGTTCCATGAGTTTGCCCCATCCGGTCACCCAGCACAGGGTCCCAGCCTCTACCAAGAAAGACTTTCTGGGAAGGCAAACGGGCTGGATGTAGGCACTATAATTCACAGGGAAGGCCAGCAGAGCAAGGGCAATGTCATGTACAATCATCCCCATGACAGAAAAATCCTGGTGGATAATGATGTCTTGGACTGGGATCTTGACTGACTTTGAGGACCACAGGTCAACCTCTCCCAACTTCACTTCGTAATTCAGATGACTGCAAAGAAATCCTGAAGGGTCTACACACTTCCCCTCCACACAGACAAAGGGCTTTGCAGCCCCTCCCCATCAGCTACCTCCCTCTTTTCAAACTCTTCAAATTCTTTCTGGGACCCCCAACTATCCTAGCCAGCCACCAGTTAGTTGGGTCTCCGAACATGCTCTCTGATCAACTATCATTTGGGAATGTATTAGAAATCCAAACGGTCAGGTGTCAACTGAAACTAAATTACAAACAAACAAATAACAACAAAACAACCCAACCCTGGGACTGTCATCTCTCACCCACCCCCACTAGTTTTAAGATGGGCTCTCTCTCACCCTGTGGCCCAGGCTGGCCATGGAACTTACTATGTAGACCAAGCTGGCCTCTAAACTCCTGGCAATCCTCCTGCCTTAGTCTCCCGAGGGTTGGGATTAGAGACATGAGCCACCACCACAGGCTCCTTTCTTCAAATAGAAAGCGAGAGGGACAGGCCATAGAGCCTGGTTAGGGGCCCAAGTCCAGATCCCCAAGTACTCACCCGTATACACAGTGGGCTGCTGTCATCACCCACCATTTGCTGATGAGGGAGCCACCGCAGATGTGCCTGTTGTTGGCCTGCAGGCTCACCTGCCAGGGCCACTTACTCTCTGCCGCAGGCTGTCCACCAACTATCCTTGCAGTTCTGTGGCCACAAGCTGGAGCAGGTTAGTGAAGGGAGGGGCTGAAGATAAAGCTGTTGCTGCTCCACTGGCAGCCAGATCCTTAGCACCTGTGGAACAAGGCTCTGTCCCCGCAAATCCCAGGGCAGTGTGATCCCTAAGACTCATCCCGGAATGGTGGTGTCCTGTCAGATCTCCAGGGTAGGTTGGGCCCACTCGGAGCCCACATCCCACACCCAAGAACCTAAGACCCTCTTCTCCGTCAGGGTCCCGTCCCCATGGGTCCACACCAGTTCTCTGCAGAGGGCCATGGCCCAGAAACTTCACCTGAAAGGGTTGGAACCCATGGTGGATATGCTTTCTTTGAAAAAGAGTGACCCGGAGTAAGTGCCGCCGAATCAGGGGACACCAAACTGCCCCCAGGCTTGGGGGCCAGCGAGGTCTCAGGCATCCCCGTAACAGGCCTCTCCTGTGGGTTTATGACCGGCTCATCAAGGCCGTCCTCCGAGGGGAAAGGAAAAAGAGATAGTGTCCCTGGAACCATCCGGGGCTCGCCCAGTCGCGTCTGAAACAGCAGAAACCAGACCAAGAGGCCCGAGGAGTCACTACCCTGGAAGGCCATGCCACCACCAAAGCCTCGACCTTTGTCGCAGCGCCTCCTTGTGGGCGGTTACGGAGGCTGCGCACAGAGGAAACGGGCACTTTGATTTGGCGCATCATTCCCCAACGCCCTCCTACCTCTCCACTCTCTCCACCGGACCTGCGGTGGTCCTCCCTCCACTTGATTCACGAATGACTCCCAGACAGTCAGGGTAATCGCAAAACCCCTTAGCAGAAAGGTTGTACCTAAGGTTGCTGACGATTGCATCAGGGTGGACAGTGCTACCTTTTTAAAAAAGTCAACACCCTCAAGATCTTCAAGGCCCATTAGCTGTATCAGTACAACACAAATTAAAACCACAATGAGACACCAGTGTCGGGCTTTCAAAAACAAACCCACAATAACCTCAAATGCTGGCAGCAGTGCAGAGATAAAAGACTTCCCTTCTGGAAAACACACTGGGTGTTTATTATATAACAAAAAAATGCAATTACTGTACACTCCAGCAAGTATATTCCAGGATGTTTATCCAAAAGAAATAAGGATTTATGCTCTATTAACCTGTATAAACGCTTACACTGTTAATATCTTTGTTCATCAACAGCTGAAAATACACAGCAGTAAACCTCTTTGCCTCCCCCAAATATACATTTTCTAATCCCTGGAACCCGTGAGGATGCTACTTTACCCAGCCAATGCCAAACAGAATGGATTAAATTAAGGCTCTTGATCCAAGATTATCTGTACTTTCCAGGTGAGCCCACTGTAATCACAAGCTTTTTCTATTTATCAACAAGGCAATTGAAGTCAAGGGAAGAGATGAGATGTCAAAAAGGAGTGGGAGGAGGAGAAGCTGTTGTTGTTAATGTTTCCCTGTGGTCTTTAAAAACCGAAGAAGAGGTCACAAATCGAGGAGTGGAGGCAGCATCTAAAAACCCGAACCGAAAGGAAAAGAAATTCTTCCCCTCTGCTTGCAGTGATGGCGCACACCTTTAATCCCAGAAGCCAGTGCTGGGGAGGCAAAGGTAGGCAGATCTTGGTTAGTTCAAGGCCAGCCTGGTCTACAGAGTGAGTTCCACCATAGCCAGGGCTACTCAGAGAAACCCTGTCTTGGAAAAAAAAAAATTCTCCCCATCAGTCTCCAGAAGCAAACAAGTCAGCTTACCTTTGGTTTTAGGATTTCAAAGCTCATAATTAAAAAATACCGACAGGTTGTTTCAAGCCACTAAATTGGTGGTAAATTGTTATAGCTATGAAAAGAAACCAATACAAATCCGGATATCCTTCAGTGGATGAGTGGTTAGGCAGCCTTACATTCACAATGTTAGACCCGAGAACCACGAGGAGAAAAGACCAAAGCCATGATTGTCTAATTAAAGCTAGCTGTATTTTCCGGGGTGTCTGGAACTGGCCAGCCAGCTGTCTCACCCTAAGTCTGGATTTGAGAGAGTAGCCCCTGCTGGCCTCATGAAGTCCTCTTGATAGGGGAGATCAGGTGTTCACAGAGAGAGCTGACTGTTATGCATTGTTAGAAAGAAACAAAGATGAAGAACAAGGATAAGGCTGTTTATCATGGGCATGAGGTCACAAGTTTAGTATAGGTTGAAAAACATGTTTTGCAGCTTACTTGACATGTAAGAAACACAAACTAATTCTTTTATTTTTATTTTTTGTTGTGTGTGTCGGGGGGGTTGCTCTCTGTGTAGCCTTGGCTACCCTGGAACTCAGTCTGTAGACCAGGCTGAACTTGAACTCAGAGATTCTGCCTCAGCCTTCCAAGTGCTGGGATTAAAGGCGTGCACCACCACTGCCATCTGGCTAAAGAACATATTCTTAATTACAACTAGAAACCTTAATTTGCAAGGACTTAACACAGAACAAATGGGAACTATGTCAAGGAACAGCTTTGACATCAACCGGGGTAAACTGAGCCTGGGTATAGATCCGGCTGCTGGCTGGTGCCCAACAGGCTTTCTCTGAGAGTCACTTTCAAGGGCGAAACTGATTGTTACAGACCATGGCTTCCACTGACAGTGGCAAACTGAAGGGCCAGAATTTAATTGTTCCTGGCAGTGGGCCAGTTCTGGTAGCTCCTTGGCATGAACTTAAACCTATTACAGTAAGCAGGGGCTAAGAGCCCTCAGGGCCTTTCCACTGATGGTGGCAAAGCATCTAAAGAGGAAAGTAGAGAAGGAGAAAAAAAGACCACACACTCATATACACACTCACATTTGATGAAGGAAGACAGACTCCAGCAGGTAGTTTCCAACAAGCTTCTTCTTTCAAGCTTCTCTTACTTTATACATACAAACACACAACATATACACATACATACATACACATTCACACATTGGGTGGATGGAGCAAACCCCAGGGAGCGAGTTCCAACCCCACCTTACACACATACATATACACATATATACATATATACATATACATATTGGTGGATGGAACAGCCTGCCATTGTCCATATATACATATACACATAAATACAGTTGATGGATGGAACAAACCCTCAAGAGCAAGCTCCAACCCAGATTTTTATTCTTTTTCCCGCAGCTTATATATTCCAGCAAAATCTTTCAAGCAATACAAAAATCACAGTGTGGTTGCATTCTATTTTTCTTTAAATGAATGATCACAATGAGAATACTGAAGAAAATACATGTTCCCCAATACACATGATCAAATGTTTTACTTATGGATGAAAAACAAGTTGTTCCCAAGAACCCACATATATTTGTAATTAAGTAACTCACTATAGATTAATAGTATAATTAAGCAAGGTAATTTCTCAGCCAGTTTTTTTCTTTACTGGCAGGATGAAATTTGTGGTTACAAAGAAAGAATCAATTATCTTAAAGAGTAATCTTATAAAAGTCTTAAAAGAATCACAAACCTAAACTTTCATGTAAAAAATAATCAGCCATTTCTACTTTAAATCCTCCAGGTGAACATCTACTCACTAATAATTTTTATGAAATCATATCAGGAAGATGAGGGCAATAAAAGTATAAGGCAATTAATTGTCACCTCAGTCACCAGCGCAGCTTGAGAGAGTCACATCAGCCACGGCTACGCTGGGCTATTATTTCTGTTCACCAACCTTCAGAAGTCCTGGCTTTAGTGTTAAGAGTGTATTTTTTTTTTAACTTCAAACTGTTCCTTAAGATTTTCTGCATCAGAGCCACTAGCAGAACCATCTTTACCTAGCCTTGCTAAGCAACCTATTTTTCCAAATTCTTTCTAAGGGCCATTGCTAACAATCTACATCTCTAGGTTCTTGTTTCAAGGGTGGTGGTTGGATCATTAATCTGCTCCAGCAGCAATGCCTGAAGGAGATCAAGCATTCTTCTTGTGAGTGCCAGTGACACTTCCCAGTATTATGAGGGATGTGGTGGCCACAGGGGCGACAAGCAGAGAGATGCCCCATAACGGCACGAAGTCCTCAGGACACGTAGTCTGAGAGAGTCTGTGCGGTTATGCTGACCCGTGGGCCACATCCCATGAGTTCTAGAGCTGTTTTGCTGTTCCTCCTGCACGGCCCCCAACAGCACTTATTCTTTAACTACAAACAGAAACCTTAACCTGCAAAATATACTGCTCCTGTGTTGGTCTCACAATACCACAGAGTATTTCTGAGCAACTGGAATGAACTAGTGAGGAGGAGGAAGAGTTGAGAGAGAGAGAGAGGTGAGAAGGTAATGTAAATTTAATATAATCATTCATTCCAGTTGCTCAGAAGAAGCTGACTGCCTGTAGTCACAGAGGGCTGCTAGTCCCTGCCTCTCCAGCACTGAGATTACAAGTGCATGCCACCATGCCTGGCTTTTTATGTAGGCCTGGGGATTAAACTCAAGTCTTCAAGTTTGCACATGCAGCAAACACTTTACAAATTGAGCTATTGCCAAAGTCCTACGTATACATTTTAGAATCAACATGTAAGTTCCAAGAAGACCGAAGCTTGAGAAATATGAGTAAGTTTGTAGGCACGACACGACCAAATAAGACTAGAAACTGCAGTAACCACGACAGAGGGGCATTTTATTTAAGAATGTAAGTCGATACAGGTGGAGTCAAGAAATAGGTGTTGAAATACACTGCCGCTTGGTGGTATAAATTGATATAGAAACAAATGCACTTCAACAAATCATACTGTAACAGTTTAACAAACATTAAAGGCATAGAAATATATACTTTGATCTCTACAAAAATTAATCTACAATCAAAAAAACTATAAGCCTTTTTTCTAGGGGAAAAATATTTGTAAAAAATTTTTCACAGCCTCCAGTTAAAAGCAAATCAAGTCTCAGATTTAATACTGTTATCTGGATATATGAAGAATAGTTAAAAATCAGTAATAGAAGGTATCTGTATTATGACAAAAAAAACTTGAAAAGACACTTTGCAAAGGAGAATATACAAATGCTCAATAGTGAGGGAGGCTGAAAAATATTTAAGGTGACGTGAGAAGGAAAAAGAAAATGCCTCACTGTAGAATCTAATTCGTGTTTCCTGCTAGCGGAAAATAAAATGTCCTCGACACAGCCAAAATCAAGAGTGTGGAGACAATATTCATTTTTCTTATAGATACCTCCAACAAAGGTGTTAAAAGCTACAAGTATAGCTGGGTGATGGTGACACAAGCTAGGCGATGGTGGCGTATGCCTTTGATCCCAGCACTTGGGAAGCAGAGGCGGATCTCTGTGAGTTCGAGGCCAGCCTGGTCAACAGAGTGAGTTCCAGAAGAGCCAGAGCTACACAGAGAAACCCTCTCTTGAAAACAAGCAAACAAACAACCAAGGTTACAAGTGTTCCGTGCTTGTTCTGGTCCAGAGCATTGGACCTTTGAGTTCAATGTTCCCAGCTGTCCTCCTGACATTAGGGCATTTCACAAACCCCCTTAGTTTTATTTGTAAAAAGAAACTCTTTAAGGAAATCTGCTCATAAGTTTTCTTAATTATTCTTCAAATTTCTACTTTATCTTTGAACATTGTTGCAAATTACATTCGATGAGAAATATAACTTCACAAAATCATAGAGAGAGAGACAACAATTATAGTTAGGGTACCTAAGATCTCTCTTTCTCTTCCCTCCCCCCCATTCTGTGGTCACCAAGCTAGCTCTAGTATGACATGGTGGGAGGTGAGAGCCCTGAAGCCACAGCCAGGTGCTTGCCCCACCCCTGCTGAGGTCCTTGTATAGGTCACTGTCATTTACCTGGCAGGCCAGTTTGCCTAGTAACTGGAATTGACTCACCTTCGCTCCTGCCAGAGCCCAGCTCAGGAGTAATGCAGCCAAGGCTGGTGACCAGAGCACCAGGCAGAACACTTTGGAGTCTCTCAGACCCCTGATACATCTCACTGTGGCTCTCTCCGGGGCAAGGGATCCCAAGCGGGATTTGAAGGGAGGGCATTGGGAAGGCAAGGGAAGGCAAAGGAGAGAGGAGCCATCACCACGTCCCAGGAAGTCACAAGATCAGCAGGCGCAGGAGTAAGATGAGGAAGGCCACAGGCTGGAAACAAGTAGCCTGGTTCACCACTGCAACTAGCCACTTGCTGTAAATGCCAACGTCTGTGTAAACTCCAGGGAAGTTTTTGCGACCACAGCTGATGCCCCAGCTCACGATCCCCACCTGCACCCACTTGTCATTAAACTGACAGGACAAAGGGCCTCCAGAATCCCCCTGAGGACAGAGAAAGAAACAAATGGCAAGAACAGCGTTGGTTCCCACTGGATTTGGCTGATTACATTGGAAGATAGGCAAGCGACAGGGTTTCCTCAGGCACTCAAAGGTCCAGCCCGTGCCAAGTACGGTGGCATTTGCCTCTAGTATCAGCCCTTTGGGAGGCTGAGGCAAGAGGATTTCAGGGAGTTTAAGCCTACTGGGCTACATGCCAAGACACTGTCTCAGAAGGAAGGCAGGGGGAGCATCCTTGCCAGGCCCAAACTGCTATTAATACAAAAATGCCAGACCTACATATATAACTATGGCCACTGAAAAGCTAATAGGAAAATGTTAATATCCTCTGAGGTTATCATCATTTCTCGAGCCACAGTGGTGTTAAATGCTGAATGCCGCTTCTGAGGGGTGAGAGACATGACTCCGGGGTTAAGGGCACATGCTGTTTTTGCAGGGGACCCTGGATTAGTTGAGAACACCCACATGGTGACCCGTAATCATTGGTGACTCAGTTCCAGGGGATCAGAGGCCCCCTTCTGGCCCCTTCAGGCACTGCAGGCACATGGTGCGCATAAATATATAAAGCAAACTACTCATACACATAAATAAAAACAAAATTTTTTTAATCCTATTAAATATTACTTCTATATAGCAGCTCCTAATTCCTTACATTTAACTTAATTTCCTCCAAAGCTCCTAACCTATATAGCAAGACCCTTCCTCATCAGTACCTCTCTCTTGCCACCCCTAACCTCACATGAACTGAAAATTTGACCTCAGAGACTCTTTCCTCCCCGCTTAGTTGCCCCAGACCCTATTCAGAACTCAGTGGCATTTCCTACAAGCTCTGAAGACACTAGTTCTGGAATTACACGCCTAAGGGAGCTGTTGATCTAGAAGGAAAATCTGACTGTGTTCACCAGGCCCCACTGCCCATGCCTGCCTGGGCCACTCTGGAAACTTGGCCACGATTGGATACCCTGTCTCATTGCCCCAGCATCCTCCACCCCAGTGCTGGGGAACAAACCTAGGGTTTCTGTCCACTGAGCGTTGCTCTTCATCTCCTATTCCTGAAATGGAGACAAGGTCTCACTGTGTAACAAGACTTACCTCAAAGTCACCAGTTAGCCCAGTCTGGCCTTGAACTTTGCATCTTCCTACCTCAACCTCATCAGTGTTTGGATTACAAGAACACACCATGCACTTGGACAACATAAGAAACTCACTCAGATTTCTGATCCCCTGTACATATTGTCTGCTAGCTCTAAAAACTGTATCACAAGAGGACCTTGAATTCATAGCTTTGGGTTTTACCTTCCATGGCAGTATGATACGGTATTATGTTTCAAGGTTGTGATATAGATTAACTAAGTTAATATAGGTTTATGTTCTCTTTAGAATGGTAACTGCCACTTAGGGGAACTCAATACAAAGCATTATTAGACTATCCATTCCCAACTTCCACACATTAACAGGAAGCCCCACACATCAGCCTATACACCAAGGCTACATTGTTTAGAAAGGACAAAACCAGCTGGACAAGATGGTGTCTCCCTGTCATCACAATGCCTGGGAGGTTGATGCAAGCACATCTCAAGTTCAAGGCCATCCTGTGCCACCTAGAAAGATCAGGCAAGGCCAGCTCCAGGAGCCGTGGGGTACGGAGCTCTCCTCATTAATTCTCTTGAGTAAAAGAAGTGGCAAATAACTCAGGCCTGGCCATCTGAGGCTGAGGAAGGGGCCCATGAGCTTACCTGGCAAGAATCCTTTCTTCCTTCTTTATAGCCACAGATCATGCCCCTCTTCACCATTTCCTTAGAGGTTCCTACACCCTTCTTCAACATAGCATTACAGTCATGATAATGGATGATATTTTGCTCCACCTCCCGGAGAATTGCCGTTGGAATTTTTGGCTCTAATGAAGAAGATCAACAGTGTATAAATCTACACAGTGGATAGCAAGCACTCAAACACACACACACACACACACACACACACACACACACACCGTGCAAAGGCAGGGAAATTAATATTGTTACCATTTGACACAGGAGAAAACTGAGACTCAAAATGGTCATAGGAAAGGATTAAGTAACAGGTAAAATGGAGCCAGGCCCAATAGCACAAGTCTAAGTGCCTGGGAGGCCAAGGCTGGAGGATCTCAAGTGCAAGGCCCGCCTGAGCTACAGGGTGAGCTCAAGACCATCTTGAGCAATTTAGCAAGACTCTGTCTCAAAACACAAGGTAGAAAAGGCTGTGAGTGTAGCTTAGTGCTAGAGCCTTCCCTCACACCTTTAACGCCGTAGGTCCAATTCTCAATGCTTAAAAAAGGGCAAAACTAAGACAAGAGAAGGATGATATTTCTGAAGGAGAAGCAAGGCCTTAGAGGCTGAAGAAATGACAACCCACCAAGTACATCACTAATGTTGGAGTGATAGTGAGGAGATGCCTTGTGCATCTTTCTCTGTTATTTTTTGTTTCTCAGCAGGACTGGGGTCTTTTTGTAGTCCTGACTAGTCTCAAACTGTCTATACTTCTGCATGTAACACCATACCCAAGTATCTTCACTGTCTAGAACATAATCACAGGCTCTCAAGAAATACAAGCTTAAATGTATCACATGTCACTTCCTGTGGTTAAGAAGTCTACCAACAGAGGCCTTGTAGCTTGCCTAGTTCCCCTAGGCACAAGGGACTCCATAAACACCAAGAAAGGTGCTTCCATTGAAAAACTGGCTGGCAGCTCATCATCTCATGAGCAAAAATCCAGTCAAGGTGCTGGAGGCTCAGCAGTTAAGAGCACTTGTTCTTGCAGAGGACCCTGATTCATTTCTCTCAGCACCCACATGGAGGCTCACAACTCCTAACTCCGGGTCCAGGGGATCCAACATCCTCTTCTGACCTCTGTGGGTACCAGTCAGACATCCGGTAAGCAAACATATATGCAGGCAAAACATCCATGCACACAAAATAGAACAAATCAAATCTGAAAATCCACCCAGGTGGATGCCATTGCTTCGGGCCTTTCCCCATGGGGATTTCACAGCCATTCCCATGACTGCTCAGCACCTTGCTCCACAAACCTGCGAAAGGAGATTTGACACATTCCTATTCCCAGGAGAGATAGCTTTCGTGGGCTGGCATCAGATATGTGTCTTGCCACAAAAGACTTCAACACAAGATCTGGGATCACCTAAGCTGACCATTTCCTTGACTCCTGTCAAACTGCCTCCCCACCCCCACACCAGCCAAGTAGTCTGTCTTCGTTTTGGTCCCCTTCTCCCCTCCCCACGTATTTTGTTTCTACTCTAGGAATAAGGCTGGCTTTCCCTTTGAGTGCCAAGTCTTACCACCTACATCTGTTGTGCCCCATCCCGTCACCCAGCAGCTGGTCCCAGTTTTCACATAAAAAGTCTCTGACGGGAGGCAGATAGGGTGGATGTTAGAGGTAAAATTCACAGGGTATTGGAGCTTGAGAAGGGCAATATCGTTTTCAATGACAACGGCTGTGGAGAACTTAGGGTGGACAATGATGTTCTTGATAGGGATCACCACACTTGTATTTTGGCGGTAGACACTCCGATCACCCATCTTGACGTTGTACTGGATTTGGCTGTGGAAAAGACGTGTTGCCTCATCAGCAAGAGACCCTACGCAGCTCTCTTAGACCCCTTCGCACTCACTCTCTGCTCCTCCATGTGGCCCCAACCCCATCGGCTACTCCCTACCATCCCGCCTCTATCACTAAAACTCTTCATCCCTCTCGCCTGCGCCCCACTCTAAGGATTTCCAGGAACAAGGTGATCACAGCGCGCCCTCCCCCTTCTTTTGTGTCCGTTTGGGAGTGTCGCCAGTTTGTCAGGCCTGGAAGCCCTCCTCACCTGAAAATACAATGGGCCGCAGTCAGCACCCACTGGGCATTGATGAGGGAGCCTCCGCAGATATGCATGTGTCTGACCCGAACGCTCACCTGCCAGGGCCACTTTCCCTCTTCACTTTCCTGGCCTCCCAAGATTTTCATGAGGGGTTGGCCACACACTGAGCGAGGACAAGGTGAGAAGAACTCAAAAGAATTAGGCCCTCTCTTCAGGCTAGCATTTCTGTAGAAAGCCTAGAAGGAGGGTACGTCCTGTTGAACACCACGGGGCTCTTCATACCCTAAAGGCTGGGGTGGGAGGCCGCACACTCCCCATGGCAGTCATAACCCCCTCAGAAGCCAGGCAAGGCGACAGTGGTCTGGGCTGCACCCGTGTCCCTGGATTCAGGGTGTCCCTAGATCCCACTCTGGACTTTGACACAGTCCTCCCCTTGCCACAGACACCCGTTGCCAAGTTACCTAAGGTAATCGACACGAAGGGAGAGGAGTCACCCGGATAGGCCACCATGGACATGCTCTCCGAGGTGGGGGGTGGCGGGGGGTTGTCCCTTGGGGCTTCGCTGTGCCCAGAGGGCAAACCGGAAGTAGAGAGGACAGAGGCAGCGGCCCAGGCCCCCCAGAGCTTTGACTGAAGCAGCAAGAGGCAGGCTACGAGGCCCAGGGAGCCACGTCCGGACGCCATGCCACCACGCAGGCTCCCCTCCCCCCCCCCCCCCCCCCCCCGCTCCTCTCCCGGTAAAGCGGCGTCCGCTCCCCAGGCTCGCGCGGCCACCCTCGCTTCTGCCAGGGGAAACGGGCTCCTCGAAGGAGGAGGCGCCAGCGAGTCGGAGGCCACAATGGTGGGCCATGGCTTCCCGGGTGGGAAACGTGTTCTTGCTTTCACTCAGACCTTCAAGCGCATAGCCCTGACTAGGACAGAGGACACAAACGTCCTCGATGGAGACCTCCCACTTCAGGACCCGCACTTCCTGCGGAGCCTGGCCTAGAACTGGTAAGGGCTGGACTCTGAGAATGAGAAGGGGAGGCCGAGTTCTCCAAAAAAAGGCACCTCAAACCGAGATTCATTCACCAGACCTGGGCTATTCTTTTATGTCAGTTATGGGACAAGCTGGGGGGGGGGGGAGCAATGTCCAAGCCTGGAGATATGCCTCAATGTTTAAGAGCCCTTGATGCTCTTTCAGAGGACCGGGGTTCAATTCCCAGCACCCACATGGAGACTCACGCCATTCTTAACTCCAGCTCCAAGAGATCCAGGGCCCCTCCTCTGGCCTCTGTGGGCACCAGGCACGCACATACATACGTGCAGGCAAAACACTCAGACACACGAAATAGAAATAATCATGCTCCTAAATTAGCCACCACCAAAGACAACTACCCGCAAGTCAATCGGTTCTTACTATTCCATGTCCCTGACGTCTTACGTGGTAATTCATGACTTTCTCCTTGTTGCCCAGGTGCTCCCTGGGCCTCTGCCTCGGAGCAGCAGCATTCGTGTTGAAGCGGGAGAATGGAGGGGCAATGATGACAGCCTGTGCTTCTCACGTCCCCCCACTGAAAGGAGGAGAGCCGCTGCATTTTTCCCCGGTTGGTACACCACTCACCTCATCAGTTTCTTTTCCGGGGTCTTGGTGCGATGGTTTGCATAGGGATGTCTCCCCCCGACCCCCGTAGACTCATGTGTTTGAATGCCTGGCCTGTAGGGAGTGGCACTATCAGGAGGTGTGGCCTTGTTGGAGAAAGTGTGTCATTTTGGGGGTGGGCTTCGAGACCTCATCTGCTGGAGCTATGCCCGCTGTGGCGCACGGTCGCTTTTGCTGTCTGCACATCAAGGTATGGCTCGCTCAGCTCCTCCTCCAGCACCGTGTCTGCCTGCACGCTGCCATGTTTCCCGCCGTGATGATAGTGGACTAAGCGTCTGAAACTGTAAGCCAGCCCTGATTAAATGCCCTCCTTTATGAGAGCTGGTATGTCACGGTGTCTCTCCACAGCAATAGAAACCCTAAGACACCTGGGAAAGGGGCACATTCTTTAATATACTCTTTGGTCGTAGCGGGGTGGGCGAGCAGGTCTTACATTCCAATAATTGCACTCCCACTCACCAATTAAGAAAAACAGAACTCTGCATTCAAAAATTGTCCTTTTAAGACAAAGAAGCCTCTGGACTCTCTCTATAGCCAAAAATGACCTAGCACTTCAAATCCTCCTGCCTCGACCTCCCAAGTACAGGGACTACAGGCAGGCATACCACCACACCAGCTTGTGCAGGGAGATTTAAAAAATAAAAAAAATTTAAAAAGCCACCGGTTGGTGGTAGCATACACCTTTAATCCCAGTACTCGGGAGGCAGAGGCAGGGAGATCTCTTTGAGTTAGAGGCCAGCCTGGTCTACAAAGAGAGTTCCAGGACAGCCAAGGCTACATAGAGAAAACAACAACAAGAAGAAAAGCAAAACAGAACAGGATTCTGTGCTTGCTAGGCAAGCATTCTTACCAACCGAGCTAAACCCCAGCCCAGCAAGGAACTTCTGACATTTTGTGGAAAGCGTGAAGAGTCATGCCCAGATGTATAAACTGAGCTTCTGGCAGGCACACTCCCAACCTGGGCTCACGCATAGCTACCCAATGTTACTTAAAGCCCAAGTGAATTGTCTTTGTAAGGAAGTTTTTTCCCTCCTGCTGCTTTGCACCCGTCCTAGAGCATGCTGGGATGTGACTCTAGCAGAGCCAGAGACAGTGAAGGCTGGCTGAAGTGGGACAGGTACGGAAGTGGCAAGTCTTTATGGTGCAGCTTCTTCCGGATATCACAAATCTATCCAGATGTGCCCCGTTTAAACTGTCCTCACTTTTCCCCAATCAGTGTCCTAACTTTCATGTAAGAAATTCATGGAGCTGTTAACTTGTGTTGAAACTGAAGCAGCTGCAAAGATTAAACACTGCATCTTCTTTCAACTACATCAATGGTGCAATTACAAGAAACATGAAAATGGCCAGGCAATTTTAGCACATGCCTTTAACCCTGGAACTTGGGAGGCAGAGGCAGGTGGATCTCTGAGCTCGAGGCCAACAAAGAGAGTTCCAGGACAGCCAGGGCTGTTACACAGAGAAATCCTATCTCAGAGAACAAACAACAACAACAACAAAACCATGAAATACTTCATAACCTCTCAGTCATAAGGTTAAAAATCATAGAACCTTTTAATCCAAGTGATTAAGATTAGAGATTACCCATCAGTCAAATAGCTCAGAGGGTGGAGGGGCTGGCTATGAACCTCCAGAACCCATGCTAAAAAGAGACACCCACTCCAAAGAGTTATCCTTTGAGCATCTCATATACTCCTCTACACACAGACACAGACACACACACACGAATGCACTCACATGCATACATGCTGGGGCTTGAATCTAGAGCCTCACATGTACAGGCAAGTACTCTACTACTGAGCTATATATCCTGTATCTCAGGCCCATTAAATTGTCTTTTAACATGTAAAAGACAGAGTGTGGCCTACTGTAAGGCTTTAGAACTTGTAGGAGCTGCAGATCCAAAATAAATTTGCACCTTTTCCTAGGCCTTTCTTCATAAACTTTCATCAAGTGTTTATGAGAAAGATTAGAGGCCGGCAAAGGACCAAAGAAAGCCGTGCTTAGAGTGTGGTTTAAGGGAGGGCGGCAAAACTGAAACCCTGCAGGAATGAAGTCAGCTCAGACCCTTCTACCGCTTTCCTCACTCCCTGCTCTGCAACGTGCCCACCCAGAAGAGCCTTGTACTAACAGGAAGGAGGGTCAAAAACTGACGTTGGGGGCATGAGTCAAAGCATGTGGTAGTTGGGTGAAGATGACATGAGACCTCTATACTAGGAGACCTCACTGTTACCTGCCCAAAACATGTACCTGTCTAAGGAGGTGGTTCTTAGAAGTAAAGCACACACACACACACACACACACACACACGCATACATACACACACACACACACACACACACACACACACACCCTAGCAGCTGTCCAGAAACAAGTAATAGCAATCTGCTGCTGGCTGAGCAGTTTACAAAAGCATGGATCAGCCACCTCTCGGAGGCACAGAGAGAAAGCCAGTAACTTACAAAAGAACAGACCTCAAGAAAAACTCAACAGCTTCCCACCGACCAATACAAGCAAGCAATAATAATAACGGTAAAAGAATCTGAAACCTGTACTTACGAGAGTAACCATGGCAACCACAAACTCTCATTTGATTGTCTCAGTGCTTTCCGCTATGGAAAAGGCATACTAAAGCTGGGAATGCCGCTCAGGGGAGAAGCACTTGCCCACAATGATGTGTAAGACCCTGGGACCATAGGGGAGGAAGGGAGGGAGGGAGGGAGGAAGGAAGGAAGGAAAGAAAGGAAGGAGGAATGGAAGGAAAGAAAAAGCTAACTGATTGGAAGCACCTATTGTTCATCTCACACACACAAAAGAAGGAGAAGTAAGGGAAAAAAAGAGGAGGAAAAGAAAGAAGAACCAGGACAATGAATAAAGAATTACATCTCAAGCATGGTGGCATTATGCCTTTAATGCCAGCACTTACGAGGTGGAGGCAGGAAGATCTCTGCAAGTTCGAGACCACAGAAACCAAAGAACAACAACAAAAACCTTAAAAAAAAAAAAAAAAAAAAAAAAAAAAAAAAAAAGAGGTAAGGGAGGGAAGAAAGACAAATATCATGTCTTCTCTTTTAGGATGAATCTAGGTTTAAACAGATATACACAGAGGACATGAAGACAAAAACATGACTATTGGATGAAGGGGTTGGAAAGGGATCAGCAAGAGGCAGGAAGAAGGGATGGTGGAGGGCAGTGCCTTGATGAGAGCAAAGCACAATGATACTTACTCATGAACACGTCATAGTCAATGTAATTCTTTGCGCTAACTAAAAATATTTTTAGGAGAAATACAATTCTTTCCCTTTTAGTTTTGTTTTGTTTTGAGGAAGGGCCTCACTAGATAGCTCTGGCTGTCCTGGAACTCTCTATGTAGCCCAGTCTGGCCTCGAACTCAGGGAGACCTGCCTGCCTCTGCCTCTGATTAAAGATGAGACCACCATGGCCAGCACAACGCCATCTTGAAATCAAAGTCGCTGTAGAGTGCATTCTACTCCAAATCCGCTAGCAGGATACCGCTCCACCCGTGAGATGCTGCCACCATTGCACCGCGCTCACACAAGCGGCTGCAGGGCCCTAACCCTGGATACACAGAGCCTGGGCCCAGAGGAATCACCCTGGCATGAGAGCCCGTGGGACATCCTGTTCCCCACGGACTATGGGCACTGCAGGGACACTGTGCTCCCTTGGTGGACAGGCTAAATTAGTTCTTGCCTCCCCGTGAGTCTGTGCCCCTGGTAGTGGACTCACCATGCCTCCACTGAACATGTAAAGACGCCCCAACCTTGTCTCCTTTGAAGGCTGTACTGTACAGTCGCAGACTCCTGCAGTCTACACTCTGGTACCCGGGAGCATGACGGATGTGGATTACAACTGAAGAAAGCAGAGACTCCACACTGTCTCGACTCAAAGCTAGCACATGCTGAACAGAGGATTGATATCCAGGGTCCATCGGCAGGTGAAAGGTTTTCCCTACAAAACTTGATACAGAAACTTTAAGATCCAGCTGTCTCACAAACTGAGACATCAAGCCAGCATGTCACCAAAGGAATGCCAAAGTTCCCAATAAATAACCCCAGCAAAAAGGAAACTTACGAATTACCTCAGAAGGAATTCAAATTAACTATCCTCAGAAAATTCATCAAAGCATAGAAAATGCAGACAGATAACTTAATGAAATCAGGCAAATCACAGTGAGCTAATGAAAATGAACCAATGAAATCAGGCTACTCAGAGAGAGCTAATGAAAATGAACCAAGCATGAAGAAATATTGAAACTGAAGATTTCGATGAATTAAATAACCACAAACACACAGAGAGACCAAAGAATTTCAGCCATAGACGATCAAGCTGAAGAAAGAATTTCTGAACATGAAGAAAGGTCTTTGACATAACCCACAGGGACTCTGGGTATGGTGGCACATGCCTGCAATCCCAGTACTCCGGGGGCTTGGGGGGGGGGCGCAGGCGTACTGCCAGCCTGGGCTACAGTAATGAGCACCGGGCCAGGATGGGCTAGACAATAAGACCTGTCTCAAGAAAAGGGGGAGGGGCAGAGATTAGGGGGAGGGCTGAGGAAATGGCTTATTACTAAAGTGCTTATAAAGACCAGAGTTCCATCCATAAACCCATGTTAAAAAAAAGTTAAAAAAAAAAAGTCAGACATGGCAGCACTCACTGTAACCCCAGCACTGGGGAGGCAGAGCCAGATCCCTGGGACCCATTGACCAGTGGCTCTAGCCCAATTGGAGAGCTCCAGGCCAATAAGAGATCCTGTCTCAACAAATCTAGTAGCTAGTTGATGATGAATGACATCAAGATTGACCTCCAGCCTCACCAGGCACATGTGCATGGGCATTCACACAAACACACACGAACTGTTTTAGACGATTGGGCAAATTATACACTTTATGACAGTTGAGAGGACAGAATAATTATTTAATAAAATAATAGCTGAGAACTCCCCGATTCAGACAGCACCCAGATCCAAAATGTTTACAGGTTCCCAGTGTATTCAATCCAAAAAAAAGTCCTCTACAGGGCGCATTATAATCAAATTGTACAAGGTAGCAGGCAGAGAGATAGTTCTAAAAGCACCAGTACAAGTCAGGTACCTGAAATCCCAGCCCTCGAGAGCTGAAGGGAGGCGAGTCAGGAGTTCAAGGCCGCTTTATGCCACACGAGACCCTGTCTGAAAACTCCTCAATAAACAAATAAATGCAGTAGAAAACCAAGTCAGACATGGTGGCTCACGACTGTAATTCCACCATTTGGGAGGCTGAGGTGGAAAGGTTTCCACGAGCTGGAGGCTAGCTTGAGCTATAGAGTGAAATCCAAAGCAGCCTCAGCTACAGGGTCAGACCCTTTGTGGAAAACAAGGGAGGGTGTGTGGATATGCAGCCCGGTTGTGGAGTGCTTGCCTAGTGTGCAGGAAGCCCTAGGTTTGATCCCTAGCACAGCATAGAGCCAGAAATAGCGGGACATGTCTATAATCCCAGCACTCAGGAGGTAGAAGTTTAAGATTGTTCTTTGCTACTTGTTGAGTTTAAGGCCAGCCTGGGCTACAAGAGACCCTATCTGAAAACAAAACAAACAAAGGCCAGACTGCCACACTTATAATATAGTATGCAGAAGGTAGAGGCAGGAAGATCTTGAGTTCAAGGCCAGCCTTGGCTACATAGCAAGACCCTGCTTCCCCGCCCCCCCCAAATAAAAAGCAATTAATCAGTTAAGTAATTAAACAAGAAATCTCATAGAAGAACATAATTATGGATACCAGAGGTTTACGTGGCTAGTGAGGAGGCAGAGAAGTGGCCAAAAGATATATAATTACAGTCAAAAAGTATGGAGAAAGAAATTCCAAAATAGGCAAACACAGAGAGACATAAATAGACAATGCTTGCCAGGAGAATGACAAGGAAAGGGTAGGTGGGTGGGGAGAGGGAGAAACTGGGAGCGATTACTAACAGTCCCAGAGTTTCCTTCTTGGGTGCTGAGAATGTTCTAAAATGCGCTGTGGTGATAGTTGCTCAGCTCTGGGAACATACAAAAGCCATTGGAATGTACACTTGAAATGAGTGAGTTGTGTGATATGTGAATTATATCCCAATAAAGATATTTAAGAAAACAGAAAATGCCCAGCATTGAAACCACAGCTGTGAAGGGTGGAACAAACAGCTCTCAGGCGAGTGGAAAAAAGCCAGTGAGGGAATGTGAGCCAAAAAAACACAAGCAAAAAAAAAAAAAAAGGGAGAAGAATCGATGGACCAAAACTACGGAAAACAATTAGGAAAACAGCAGAGAGGCGGAGAACAGCCAGCTGAGAAGAAATCAAAATCCTGAGCCAGGAGCAGTGGTTCATAACTTTATTGCCCGCACTTGGGAGGATGAGAGAGGAGCATCAGGAGTTCGAGACCACAGAAGGGAAAATCCCTTAAGCCCTGCTGGGAGCAGGAGCACAGTCATCAACGCCAGGAGCTTCAAAGAGCAATGGTGGTCACACCTTTAGTCCCAGCACTCGGGAGGCAGGCAAATCTCTGAATTAGAGGCAAGCCCGGTCTACACAGTGCATTCCAGGAAAGCCAGGGCTATACAAAGAGACCCTGCTCCGAAAAACAAAACAAAACAACCACTAGAAGTTTCAAAAATGAAATAGTAAGAACACAGAATAAATGGAAAGAGAAAGTTTCAGGACTAAAGGAATAGAAGATTCAAGCATCTTGTATGTGACCATGTTCATATGTGGGTATGCACACACACACACACACACACACACACACACACATGTCTATAAGGAGAGCAGAGACAGTCTTGAGTGTCTTTCCTTCCTGGAGCTGACCAGGTAGGCTACAATGGCCACCAAGAGCTCTTGTCTTTGCCTTCTCAGTTCTAGGATCACCGGCATATGTCATCACACAAGTTCTGTATACGTATTTTGCTTCTAAATGTATGTCTGTGCACTGTGTGTGTGTGTGTGTGTGTGTGGTGCCAACTGAGGCCAGAAGAGGGCATCAGATCCCTTGGAACTTGGATGGATCCCTTGGATGGATAGTTGTGGGCCACCACGTGGGTCCTTGGGACTGAACATGGGTCCTCTGAAAGAGCATCGTGTGCTGTAAATGCTGAGCCATCCCTCCAGCCCCTACACTCTGCCCTTGACATAAAGTTTCCAACTTAAAAGGAAGATCATTTTCATCACAGAAAGAGTCGCTGTAAGGAAAATGAAGATTGAATTAACTGGGACATCATTAATAGATATGCATGGCTATCAAGAGTAACTCAGGGCTGGAGAGATGGCTCAGAGGTTAAGAGCACTGCTTGCTCTACCAGAGGTCCTGAGTTCAATTCCCAGCAACCACATGGTAGCTCACAACCATCTCTAATGCAGAGCTGGTGTCCTCTTCTGGCCTGCAAACACAATGCTGTATACATAATAAAATAAGTAAATCTTAAAAAAAAAAAAAAAAAAAAAAAAAAAAAGTAACTCAGCCAAGGATTGCTGGGGTCTCTGAAACACAGACTTAATTAACATAGGAGGAAACGTGCTTTTAAAATACTTAAGAGAATTTCTCAGGTGGCTGGAGGAAGGAGTCAGCACTTTAAAACAGTAGTAAAAACTTTACTGCTCTTGAGGAGGACCTGGGTTCAGTTACCAGCATTCACGCGGTGGTTCACAGCTGTCATAACCCCGGCTCCAGAAGACCGGATGCCCTCTCCTCTTCTGGTTCACAGCTGTCACAACCCCGGCTCCAGAAGACCGGATGCCCTCTCCTCTTCTGGCCTCCAAGGTAACTGCCTGTGTAGAGCACGTATACACACCCACTCATACACGTAACATAAAGTAAATAAATCTAAGAAAACTTATTACAAGGAGTTCTGCGCAATGTGGAAAGTTGGAGGTTGTTTTGTTTTTTGAGACAGGGTTTCTCTGTGTAACAGCCCTGGCTGTCCCGGAAATTTCTTTGTAGACCAGGCTGGCCTTGAACTCACAGAGATCTACCTGCTTCTGCCTCCCTAATGCTGGGATTGAAAGGTGTGCGCCACCACTGCCCAGCTTTGATTTTTGTTTGCATCTGAGGGCTGAAGGGACAGCTTGATGGGTAAAGGCACTTCCTGCCGAGGTTGATGACCTGAATCCAAACCTTGGGACACACGTGGAGGAAAGCAAGAACAGACTCCTACAAGTTGTCCTCTGACCTTCACCACACAGCATGGCACATTCACACCACCTCCTACACCCACACTCAAAATAAAGACGTGTAAAAAGGAAAAGAAAATAAGCCAGGCATGGTGGCTCATGCCCTTGATTTCTAGCACTCAGGAGGCAGAGGCAGGTGGATCTCTGCTGTACAGAGTAAGCTCCAGGACACCCAGAGCTACATAGAGAAACTCTGTCAAGAAAGAAAGAAAGAAAGAATGAGAGAGAGAGAGAGAGAGAGGGAGGGAGGGAGGAAGAAAGAAAGAGAAAGAAGAAAGAAAGAAAGAGAGAAAAAGAAAGAGAGAGAAAGAAAGAAAGAAAGAAAGAAAGAAAGAAAGAAAGAAGAGAAAAAGAGAGAAAAAGAAAAAAGAGAGAGAGGAAGGAAGGAAGGAAGGAAGGAAGGAAGGAAGGAAAAGAAGAAAGGAGAAGATTACACTGTGTTCACTGGAAATTGCTACCAAAATGCTCAATGCAGAGGCACAGTGCACCCGGATATTTTCAGAACTGGCATCTTGGGAGCCTTTTACACTAGGTTCAGGTATTGTCCACTGAGAGAGTGGTTGCCCAGTGCCTCCCTGGGCTGTTTCCTTCTACATCACTGAAGGTTCTCTTTTTGTTTGTTCGTTTTGTTTTGTTTTTTGTTTTAATCATGCATTCATTATTTGAGACATTTATACATATTATGGTTTCAAAAATGTTTTCGCCTCTTCGGCTGAGATGGCAGAAGACATGATTTATTGTTCACACGTTACACTTGGCTGCAACTGAGAAGTGAACTAGTCCAGAATCCGCAGGTCCAGGGCAGGGGACCAACAGGAACTGCTTTAGTTGTGAGCAAGGCAGGGCTCTCAGAGGTGGTCTTGGTGACCGAATGGAGATGGAGGCTCGACACCCATTGGAAGACATTATCAGCCAGTTCGCAGCCCAGAACCCGTGCCAGTATCCCGGGCCGCCGTGGGTGCACAGGCTCGCTTTTGCCTCTGGCTCATCCTCCTTTTTCTCTTCAGCTCCTTCACCTCACTGCCATCGTACAGAGGTTTCTACTGGGAAAAAGAAAAAGATGACAGTCAGTCTTTTATGATTACCTAAAAAGAATAGTTTACATTTCATAAACTTTGTTGGGAGGTGAAGGTAGAAGGGTCTGGAGCTCAAGGTCATCCTTAGCTACATAGAAAGTTCTAGGCCAGCCTGGACTACATGAAATCCTGGCTCTAAGTAAATAAATAAATAATATTTTGAACGTATTTGGAATTAAAGTGAACAAAAATCTGTCAGCAGGAGCAAAGTGAATTTTTTAACATCAGGGCTTTAGTCAATATTGCCTTGAGTTGAAAATGCAGTCAAAATATCAGTAGCTTAGTATTCTTTTTATAATATCTCACTTTTTCCAACCTCAGAGAGAACTTGTTTTTTTTCTTTTTTTTTGGTTGTCCCAAATGGAAGGTTGAAGGCGGCTGTGTGGTGCATGCCCATAATCCCAGTCGTTAGGAGGCTGATGTAGGAGGATTGAGGGGTTGCTGTTTTCGTCAATATTGCCTTAGGCTGAAAAATGCAATTAAAATATCAATAACAACCCTTTATATTCTCTCGCTCTTTCCAACCTCAGAGGGAACCTAGCTTTTCCATTTCTTTTCTCTTTTTCTTTTCTCTTTTCTCTTTCTTTCTTTCTTTCTTTCTTTCTTTCTTTCTTTCTTGCCTTCCTTTCTTTCCAGCTGTTTTAAACAGATGATTGAAGAAGGGTTGAAGAAGGCAATCCCATGATGGATTATGGGAGGCTGATGGAGGAGTAATCCCAGGAGTTCACGCTCAACCTGAGCTATGTAGTGAGTACTAAACCAGCCAGGTCATGGTGCCGTTTTGATCCCAGGTGTGGGATGTGGAACTGATTCAGATTGTCCCAAACAGCAGCAAACTATTTGCTTGGTGCAGGCTCTGAGAGGGGCCCTTTGCCAGCTGTAGATAGTTTAAATCCGAGGACTCTGGAGAGGGAAGAAATGCCAGAGCCCAGAGAAGCTCCAAGGAGGAAGGCTGATGATGCTCCCCTCTGCTGCTCCTGTTGCTGTTGATGCAGATGGATGACAAGAAGTTGGAGATCTCCTGAAACAAAATTGGACTTGCCCGAAGGAACCCAACAACCCTAACCAGCAGGAAGTAGCTAAGAAAAACTCTACCCCCTCTCCCCACTAACTTTCTTTCTCCTACCCAGTGTTGGGGTGTTGAAGGGATTGGGGTGGAGTGGGGAGAAAGAGGCATAAGAAAACAAAATTAAAATTTTAAAGTTAATTTAAATTAAATTAAAGTTTTTTAAATAGCGCCAACAATTTTGTCTCAAAAATAGACAGACAGACAGACAAGAACAATAACAAAAACGATATGGTTGAAGGGGTTTGCCCTTGCGTATTCATCTTTGTTTTTGTTTTAGACAGGGTCTCACTGTGTAGCCTCAGCTGGCCTGAGTGCTAGGATCGCAGGAATGTGCCGTGACACTGAGTTTTAGAGGGAACTTTAATATATATATTATTTAATATAACATTGTATATTTATAAATCTTCTGATTGGTTTTAAAGGAAACTGTTTAAAAACCAGCAACGGTGGAAGTCAGGCTGGCAGCAGGAGAAGGTAAGCACAGTATTACTATACGATCCAGTAGTCCCAGTTCCAGAGAAACACCCCCAAAAAACTGAAATTGTGCATGGAGGCACACTCCTGTGATCCTGGCTACTCAGGACGCTGAGGCAGGAGCATCTCAGGTCGCAAGGCAGCCCTGTTTACTGTGGTGCTTGAGAATGAGGCTCACATGTTTTAATACTTGGTCTCCTATTGGTGGAGCTGTTTAGGAAGGTTGGGAGGTGTGGCTTGTGGGAGGAGGGGTGCCATCCTCAGCGTGCCCTCTGGCTCCTGCTTGTGAGATATGAGCTCTCAGCTATTGCCCCGGCCACCTGCCACGGTGCTTTTGCTCTGTCATCATGGACTCTAAACCTCCTGAGCCCTAAACCCAACTAAACTATTTTATACATTGCCTTGGTCATGGTGTTTCAGCACACAATAGGAAAGTATCTAATCCCTCCTTCTCCCAGGGAAGCTGGCAGATAGCTCCATGATGGAGCCCATTCTCATGAAGACTCCTCTGCAAACAAAAACTACCAAGGAAAGGAAGATTCAGAAAAGGGATAGATGAGAAATGAGGAAGCGTATGCCTGTAAACCCAGCAGTGGGGGAGGCAGAGGCAGGCAGATCTCTGTGAGTTCAAGGCCAGCCTGGTCTACAAATTGAGTCTAGGATAGCCAAAGCTGCACAAAGAAACCCTGTCTGAGAGGAAGAAAGAAAGAAAGAAAGAAAGAAAGAAAGAAAGAAAGAAAGAAAGAAAGAAAGAAAGAAAGGAAGGAAGGAAGGAAGGAAGGAAGGAAGGAAGGAAGGGGAAAGGAGAGAGGGGCAGAGGAAAGAAGGAAGGGGAGGAAAGGAGAGGGGAGAGGAAGGTGGAGGAGAGATCGGGAGGGGATGAGCAGAGTGGAGAGAGGGAGGCTCAGCAGCTGAGCACTCGCTGCTCTTACAGAGTACCAGACCTCAGCACCCACACCAGGCAGCTCACATAACTCCGGATCCAGGGGATCCAACACCCTCTTCTGGCCCTGATGGCCACCTGAACTTACATGCATAAACACCACACACAAACATACACACAATTAAAAATAAAATAAATCATTTTTAAAAGAAGTTATACATAGGCAGGACACAAAACATACAACATACACAAAACAAATGCAAGTGAACCAACCAAAACAATAAAGCTGTAAAAAAAATTAAATCAACAAGACGGGAAGAAGAAATCAGCATATAGACAAAACCAAACAGTAACAATAACAAATTAGAAAAGATATTCCATTAAGAGAGCCAGATGCCCTTTTAAGAGTCAAGGCCTTGTGCCCTGCCACTGGGTTCCTGCCACTCCCCTCCCTCTTTGGGTTCTAGCCTCACAGACTCCTGACTCTGCCCCTGTTTGCTGACCTTTTGACCCCAGATATCCATGCAATTCCTTTCCTCCTCTTCTGGGTCTGAGCCATAAACTGCAAACTTTTTCTATAAACAGCCAGAGAGTATTTTAGTCAAAGGAAGAAAAGACTAAAATGTTAGATTGTTACATACGTAAAGAAAGAAAGAAAAAAATCTAATTTCTCCGGAACATCTTTCTGATTAAATTCAAACTATAAGATCTGAGCTTTTGTGTTGTTTTGTTTGGCCTACAGGTCTGCTAAGAAAGAGAATGGAATTTTTTTAAAGGGGTAACATCAAAGGGTTCTCTACCATTAAATTAACTACAAATGTTCCGTAAAATCATTTCAGCTGAACGGCAGCGGGGCCCCGTCTGATGTTGCCTCTCCAGTGAGCCCTTCCCTGGACACCCTCAAAAGCGGCCTTCCCCTGAGGGGCCCAATGGCTCATCCCAGCACTAGGGAGGCTGGGGCAAGTGGTCCTTACCGGCAGTCTGGGTTACAGAAGGACACTCTGTCTTTAAATAGCCAGGCTTGGCTGCACGGGCCCGACACCTCATTGCCCAGGACCCGGAGGCGGAAGGAGAGTCCAGGACCTCTACAGCAAGATTCCGCCATCCCCAAAAGCAGAAGGAACAAAACGGTGCCCATGCCCACGCTTCCTTCGCAGCTGCCCTGTCGCCTCTGATTTTCCTTGCGCTCCTCCACACGATCCGACATACATAGAACCGATTTGTGTGCATGTGTGTGCACGTTCATGCAGCGCCCTCGGGGGCCAGAAGAGGCCTCAGCTCTGGAGTTGGTGTTGCAGGAGACTGTGCGCCACCCACCGTGGGTGCTGTGGACCAAGCTCAGGTCCTCAGGCAGAGCAGCAACCAGCTCTTCAGAACGACTATGAATCCTCACGCTTCCGTGTACATTAGCTATCCTTCTGGCCCGAAGTCTCCCCTCAGCCATAAAGACTTTATGTAGCGAGCGGTTATGTCTCCTCTGCTTTGCTCCCTGCTGTAGTCCCAACACCTGCTGCCCTCCACAACAATGCCCCTGCTTTCTCTGGTCCCAGCGCTCCACCCCTCACCTCCCTGGACACTGTGTCCTCCTCCGGCTCCCGCACCTTCATGGATGAGGCTTCCCGACCGCCTCCTACGCTCCTTTATTCCCCACAGTGTCCCCTGGATATCTTCCGTACATCTTAGTCCTGATGGGGTCCCCCACGCCCTCACCTAAACTAAAGATTCTGCCCACTCCTCCCCTCCCTGCTCCCTTGTTGCCTAACTGCCCCCCTTCCGGAAAGTCTGCCCTCGCCTCTGCCTCTCCCGAGCCTCAGGGTCCCACAGTCTCCCGTGCTTGGGCACTTGGTCAGAGGGGCACCTGTTGCCGTTACCTGCTAAGCAGATGATGATCCCGACCCAAGTCCCTTCTCTCTCCCAACCCTGGCCCTGCTCCCAGGCCTGTCTCTGGACCCCTCTTGCTGCCTGCTGGTTCAGCTCCTCTCTCCACCTCTCCCACTAATCCCCACGTGCCCCATCCTGCAGCAGAGGGAATGACTGGAGAAAGGATAACGCATTTTGCCAGGATCGCACGTAAAGTGGGATTTGAATGCAGAGCCCAGACTGCGGAACAGGGACTCCTGACCCGGTGTACGCACAGCAGAATCACAAACAGGCAGAATTTTGGATGAGCGGGCAGCGAAGCCCAGCCGAGTGGCCAGAGCTCCGCCTCCTGGCCAAGGTCTCTGCAAAGCCAGGCGTCAGGGGCTCACCCGGGAGCCGGCTCCCGCCCCCCTGGCATGCCGCCAGCCGTCATCCCCATGAGGTCAGCCAGGGCCGGCGATTTCGGGGAAATACCAGCTGCTTATTAAAAACAGGCGGTGGTCAGGCTCCCGCTGCTTTCCCAGTAGAAACCCTGGTGTTTGTGCCAAGAGGAGAAAGAGCGGGCAGGGCTGGGCTGGGACCGCCAGGCGCGGGGAGAGCAGCAGGACCCGATCGGACGGCCGGGGAACACGAGGGGCCCGTCACCCGCACGCGGGGGCCCATCCGGGCAGCGAGGGGTCGTGACCCACCCGGGTGGAACTCAGGCAGCCGACAGGCCTGGGGGGAAGCGCCGGGGCCACCGGGCTCTCCGGGCCGGGGTGCGCGGCCGGGGCCCGCCAGGCTCACGGGGCCCCGCAGGGGGCGCCAGAGGCCCGCGCTCGCCGCATCTGGAGCTGGTTAGGGCTGCGCGGCTTGGCGGGCGGCGGCGTGAGCTCATCCCGGCTCGCCCCGCTGCGGTTTCCCAGCCGCCGAGGAGCGGACTCCACACAGAAGCGCCGCGCGCTCGGCGCTGCAGCCGCTGCTCCCGGCTGTGGGCGTCGAGCGGGAGAAACTGCAGTGTGCGTCGCTGGCGCTCGCGCGGTGCCTGAGCCTGGAGAGCCCGCCACCAGCAAGGGTCGCTGCTGTCCTCTGTGAGCCTTCGGGATGTGAGCCCCTGTGTCTCCCGGAGGAAAACTGCGTGTGGGATAAGTCGCACCCCTCTCCGGAAGCACTTTCTCCCGGTTGTACTGAAGAGGCAGCCAGGAGTATAAAAGGGAGAGATGAACTCAATTACTAGCCTCGAGCCTGGGTCCCTGAATGAACGCAGAAGGTCCAGGCCAGCCCAGACGTCCACAACGCCTACTCCAGGACTTCCATCCATACTCAGGACTCATATATATATATATATATATGTATATATATATATATATATATATATATATATATATATAGCCACTGCTTTCTCTGACCTTCCTCTAACCTTCAAGAACGCTCCACTTCAGAACGCAACACCAGGATCACAGAAGTGGAGTACCTGCCTATGAATTCTCTCACACACAAGGGAAAGCACTCCCGTTCTAGGGGTCTGAGTTGGAGATGCCAACAGGCAGAGTACAAGGCGGTGGTGATTAGGCTAGTAAAAACCTTTCAGCGAGACGTCCCTAACCCTGCCGGGGGTCCGGGCTATTTGCAGTGGGCCCCGGAAGTTGCTTCTCAGACTATAAAGGGTGCCAGGCTCCAGGACGCTCACGACCAGAAGTCGTTGACAGTGGGATGAGCACAGGAAGAGCGTAGGGATGTTGGCCGGTGCCTCTGAGAATTCAGGGTCTTCCCACCCAGTGACTCTGGCCGTCACCTCCCTCGCTGGCCCCAGCTTCTCCGCGTGCACGGCTGCACAAGGTGGTGCTCACCAGCAGCTCTGGCTCTTCAGGTGCCCACGTGTGAGACACAGAGGCCACCCTGCTGGGACCCACCATGGGATACATAGACCATAAAGGAGCGGGCAGCCACAGTAGACAGAGGGTCCTCAGCGCCTTAGACACTGGTACAAGCTGAATGGAGGATTTCTTTTAAAAACTGGAATGGCTATGGTTTGCATAACCAGAGCTTCCAAATTACTTAGCAAAACAAGTTTGCTTTTTAATTAACATGTGTTTCAAAAAATGGTTTTAATTAAAGTGGATGAAGGAGAGAAGGGATGATGAAGAGAATATTCCAAGCAGCTCCAAAGTCCCAGCCCAGCTTTTTAAAAATAAAGTGGGAGGCTGGGCATTTTGGCCCAGGCTTGTGTTCTCAGCACTCAGGACGTAGAGGCAGGAGGATCAGGAGTTCAAAGCCAGCACCAACTATATGGCAAGTTGGAGACCAGACCTCTCTCGAGATGCTGTCTCAAGAGAAATAAATAAGCCAGGTGTGGTGGCACACACCTTTGATCTCAGCAGTTGACAGGCAGAGGCAGCTGTGAGTTTGAGGCCAGCCCCGTCTACTTAGTGAGTTCCAGGCTAGCCAAGGATACCCAGAGGAACCCTATCTCAAAAACAAAACAATAATACAAATAAAATAAAAGATAAATAGAAAAGTGGGAGCCCTACCCCAAGCAGGAAAAAAGAAACTGGAAAGAGAGAATCTTTAGAGAGCCCCAGAACAGCACTGGGTGACTCTGCCCTCTTGCTCTAGCCTTCTTACTAAGAACGTACCCTTCTTACCTTAGCCATGTCCTTAGCAACTAGGCCTGGGGGATGGGACTAAGCCTTTCAAATTGCAGTTCTGGGAAGGAGCCCAGCAAGCAGATAAGGGTGCAGACGCAAGTCTGAAGACTTGGGACTGGGTGCCATGCTGAGGGAACCTTAAGTTTCCCAGGGGAGCCTTGTAGATTAATGAAAAAGTCACATTGCATCCAGCCAAGCCCAGTAGAATGGGAAGGCAGAAATACATCTGGGAGCCGCTGATGTGGGAGCCCCAGGGAAACTGAGGCGGGAGAGATACAGGCTAAGGCTAGTGATCATAATGTGGATAAAAGGAATGTGTGAGGAAATGGCCAGAGGAAGGAACTCTGTACGGACTGGAAGCAGGAGGTGGCCAGAAGGGGGGAAGGGGTGCAGCTCTGTCTTCGCTCAGAAGAGGCCAGTGAGTGGAGCTGTAAGAGCAGTCCAGCAGGGGTCAGCGTTGACTCCCGGGCAGATGAGGTGTCCAGTGAGAGCTCAATGCAGGTTGATGGGTGAAAATGAAAGAGGATTGGGGTCTGAAGCACCATGAAGACACAGCTCAGGGTGAGATGTCAGCATAGGGTTGGGACAACACCCAACTTCATAAAAGTACCGACCAAGGGAAATGAAAAAGAATCCTCCGGAAGCCAAGGCTGTCCCAGGGGTCTGGTCAGATGGCCCAGAACCCTAGCTTTCAGCATTTCCACCCAAGACCCTGTTTCTCATTAGGCGCCTTCTTGCCTCCCCCAACTCACACCCCCACATGAAACGTGCCTCCCTGTGCTTAATTCATTACACCCAGCCTGGTGGGAGGCCCAGCGGGGCGGGTTATTTTTTTCCCCTGAGCTCAGACATTCCTTGCTTTATTATTCTGCACATTTCAAAGCAGCTGTCGCCTCTGCTAACCACCTCCAACCCCCAAGCTCAGAGCCTAAAAGGGGTCCCTGAAAAGTTCCCAACGCTTCCAGTCTAGTCCTGGTCAACTGAGCCCCTGCAATGGGCTGAATGGAACCTGGGGAAAATAAACAGGGACCTTCTGCCAAAACCCACACCTGAGCTCATCATCCACCGCCATGGGCCCAGTCGCTATCCCAGCATGCCACCTCCCTCCCTGGCTCACCCCTCTCTGGTCCACCTTCCTCCCAGAGAACCTCAGTAACACCTCCATAAATCAGGGTCAGCCTCCTGGAGTGGGTGCTGAGACAGTGGTCAGGGTCCCTGACCTTCCCTGGGCCCTACCAACCCTACCAAACTATGCTCAGATAGAGTGAGTTGTGCTGCACAGGGCCGTTATCTTTTCTAGAGCAAGTTTTCAGCCTAACAAACAGCGGAAGTAGGCTCAGCCTCAAGGACCACTGAGGGTGACCTGGTTTCCAAGAACAGGGCTGGGTAAGGGGAGCCCTGTACAGAGTTCTACCCTACCCCAGAGAGCTAGATATAGACACAGAGGTGTCTCAACAAGGGATAGAACCCCCGTTACCAGGAACATTCAAGCAAAACGGCTTGGGGGAGAGATTGGCTCGGATGTCCAAGACCTCCTCCTGCCCAGCTTTTAGGTTGACGTCTGGGGCTGACAGGCATTGATGAGCCAGATGAGAAGTGGAGGGATCCCTCTTCACTCCATGAGGGGCCACTGGATAGATCTGGAAGCATAAGGCAAGACACAAAGACAACCAGAGAACTCAGCCAGGCTGTTTTCCTTAGTAATCCTCTAGCCTGACACATGGCAAGGCTTAGCATTTCCTCCTAAGACCTGTTTCTTATCAGGCACACACAATGAGGACCACAAAGGAAGGGCTATCGTGCCGACAGGTAAGGTAGGTTTAGCCTGGACCCTCTACAAAGAACTTGAGGTGGAGGCAGCTTAAGGGAGGGCTGTACCTCGGGAGGAATCCAGGCAGAAGCTCCAGCTGAGGGATGAATCTGTCGGTTACTCTCAAAGATGGGACACTTGGAGGCCATCTTGCCTCAACAGACCCCGAAGCCAGGCATGTCCTACCTAGGTATAGACTTGATGAAAGCAACCTGAGGTGACTCGGAAGGATAGGAGTCATTCTACGGCACGGGTCTGGAGCGTTCTGAGAGGCCATAGCAAATGGAGAAGGCAAGGACCTACCCGCACGTTCACTCCCTAGAACTGGTCTGGAGCGCCCTTTCATCAATAAGGAGTGTTGGGGAGAGTGAACCACACAGAGCCTGAGGTCCTCAGCCAGAGCAGCCACCAGAGGGCCCTTAAACAGGGTCTCACTCCTCCCGCCCAGCTACGTTAGCCTGGAGCTGTGGCAACCGACCATATCACCCTCATGGGAACTCCTTGCTCAGGGCTCCCTCAGGCCAGGAGGAGGGAAGACTAGCTCCAGGCCTCAGCACTGCCTTGTTTCTGTGCCATCTCACCACAGCTGCCACCAGCCTACTGGGATGCGAAGTAACTGTCACCAGCTTCCTCACCTCACTGCAGGCCCCAGAAGTGAAAATAGACATGGATATCCAGTGGTTTAGGGACACTCGGAACGTCAGGACCCAGACCTAGACCCACCAGGAAAGGGAGCCGAGGTAAGGCGTCCTCTCCTGTGTGCCCGGATATCACCTCAGTGTCCAGGATTCATTTACATTTCTCCTGTCGAGAGCCCATCCACACTCCTTCTCCCTGGCAGAGCTAGACTGTGGGTAATCCCGGATGAAGTCACCACCAGAGCACTAGAGCCCTGCAGGACAGAAGTATGTGATGAACAGCTTGGTTGGTGGGTTTAATGGGTTGACTCAAAAGCATCTAGAGCCCAGGACAGACCCACCCTATTCAAGAGCTTCTATACCCAAATTTCCTCAAAACTTAAGAACTGACTTGAAAAGTCATGTCTTGCCAAGTGAAGACACAGAACACAGCAGTGGCCAACAGCTGTCTCCATTGTTTTGTAAACAAAAGGATATTCTCAAGAGGTTGTGGTGGGTCAGGAGAGAACCAGGCTTGGAGGTGCATGGCTGTAATCCCAGTGCTTGAGAGGCAGGAGGATTAGGAGTTCAAGGTCAGCCGCTATGGAGAGAGACTCTGAAAGAAAGAAAGGAAGGAAGAAAGAAAGAAAGAAAGAAAGAAAGAAAGAAAGAAAGAAAGAAAGAAAGAAAGAAAAGGAAAAAGAAAAGAGAGGAGGAGGAGAAAAGAAAAAATAGGATGTGATTATATAAAATAAAAAGCCTTAAAGATGCATAAATTGAAGTTCATGTAAAACACCACATACTTTTTTCTCATGAGGCCTTTTTTTGGGTATTATGATAAGCAGGGGCCACAAGTTTGAAGAAATCCAAGTAAGTAATTTCAATCCCCACCATGGCAAGAACACCTTCTGCAGCCTTCTTAACTGGGAATGAAGCCTCTCGGCTTGCACACCCCCAGGACAGAATGATCACTACCCATCCCCAGTGGTTTGGGCATAGCAATCTAAAGCAGATCAATATGGCTTCTCTGCCTTTTATGGGATGGAGGGAAGAAGACCAGGGCTAGGGTAAGATGGCAGAAGGAACAAGGGAAGGGAAAGCAGAGGCCCCTAGACCTAGGGTGCTGGAGTAGTGGGAAAAGGGGACATTCATGTGTACCTGAACCCAAATAAAGAAAAAAGAAGTTGGGCAGGGTGGCACACATCTTTAATCCCAGCACTTGGGAGGCAGAGGCAGGTGTATCTCTGAGTTCAAGGCCAGCCTGGTCTACAATGAGTTCCAGAACAGCCAGGGCTACACAGAGAAACCTCATCTTGAAGAAGAGAGGGGGAGAAAGAGAGAGAGAGGAGAGAGAGAGTCGGCTAAGACCTGTGCCCTCCCTCCACTCCTCTACACCATCTGCCCCATCTCTGGAGCCCCAGAGGCTTCTCACTGGCCTCTCCCATTCTCACCAGCCTTCCGGAAGGCTCAGACACACTGAGACCCCAGTGGACATGATAGATGTGTATATAAGTCATACAGGAGGCACCTGGGCCTGCACACCAGCAAAGGGACTAGAACATGGAAAACCCAGTAGAATCCCTGCATCCTCAGCCAGCTGGAGAGGATCTGGAAGAGGCCCTTGAAGCCCTAACATTCTGGGTCCTTCTCAATCCAGGAGGCCCCAGGCCCTGGCTGCTAAGAACGGAGGGGCCTGCCGGGGCGGTCTGGCCTGTAGGCACTCACACACTCCACATTCCAGCCGTGCTCTGTCAGCATTTGGGCAAACCCAAATTTGTGTGGCTTTGGAAGGGTGGGGAACAAATAACCCCCAAACTTGAGGGAGGGCGGGGCGGGAGCTGTTTGAAGGGACTTGGAGGGAACCCCAGGAGCCACTTCTGTGCAAGGTCATGAGTTCAAGACCTGCTGAGTTCTCTCAGGTGAGTGGGTCAGCATTCCCAGGTGGGGCTGTCCCTAAGTAGAACTATTTTGTGCCTCCTCTCTGCAAACCCTTATCACCACCACTCAAGACCTTGGGACCAACAGCAAAGCATAAACAGCCTGCCTCCCCAGGCACCCATTATGTAACAGGCAGGGGGGAGGGGGACGGCTGTCAGGCTGCCACCAATTCCCTTTGGCTCCTTCCCTCCCGCCTCAATTTCATACGTTCCTTTATTTGGACCCTTTCACTCCACACCCTGCCTTTTCTCCAGGCCTTCATCAGTTTTCTGTTGCCCCCCATCTTCCCTCCCCCGACCCAAAGCTGCATGCTTTGAGCCCCACAGCCCAATTTTCACCAGGCAGCCTGAGTTCTTTCGCCCCATGGCCTGGTAAAACGTTCACAACGGGCCTGGCTTTTTCAAGAGCCTGACTTTGCTCGGCTTCTGCCTGAATTCCGGCCTTCCTGTACCTCTGCTTCATGTGACTATGTGACCTAATCCATGGCCTCCTGGTGACCCTAAAGTCCCTGGGAATGGTGTCTGAAAGAGAGAACACAGGATGTGGAAGGTTGCCAAGAGCCATGGGTGGTCCTGAAGGACATCAGAGCAGGGAGACATCACAGGCCCAGCTTCTCTGACTCTCTGTCTTTTGGCTTCAAGCTCCAGCCCCTGAACATGTGAGTTCCAGTGGCCCACTGGACTCTGCTTTTCCCTGTCACTGGACCTGCTGATAGAAGTTCCACAGGACCATCTGACCCTGTCTGGAGTCCTGATGCTGAACACTGGCCTTGGCCGGCCTCTGGTTCAGCCTGAATCAGAACCGGAGAGGCAACTATTGCTGCCACCTAAGAATTCAGAGTCCCAGCTTAGGCCAGACGAGAGACATGAGGCAGGGAAAGCCCAGACCGCCCCCAGCCTTATGGTGCCCATGACCTGACACTTGAGGCCTGGGAGGAACAAACACCTCATCCTTCTACCCATCTCTCCTAGCAGCGGGGACAGAGTGCGGACCACCCTGCTTGAGGGGGAAGCTGGGACCAGTGTTTATGCAACTGTGGGGAGGCCACAGCCTGGCTGGCAACGTGGCCTGCCCAGCACCAGTGCTAACTCAGCAGAGCCCCCGGCGCGTCCATCCTCAGACACACCCACAAACACACAGACAAGCAGCCACGCACAGAGGCAAACATACACGCACATACTCGCAGACAGATGAGCACATGCACATGTTCTCGGACATTCACACATACATCATGCATAAGGATACACTCACAGACAAGGCACACATTCATGAATGTACACATGTGTACATTCAGGCACACATACATGTATATACACATGTGTGCGCACACACACACAGAGGAACCTACCAAAATGCATACGCAGTCCCCACAACTAGACACACTGGAAGATGCTGAGCAAGGTGAACGGCCAGCCCAGCCACTGAGTGCCACCTTGCCTGGGCACTGTGCCGAATACAAAGGAGAAAGAGAGCGGAGAACCAGCACTCAGCACCCTGCTTCCTGGCTGTAGACACAATGTCACCTCCTAACAATGACAGTACCTTCTCTGCCATGTGGACTATACCCTCAGACTGTGGGTGTCCCCCCCCCCTTAAGTTACATTTGTCAGGCCGTTTGTCACAGCAGCAAGAAGAGGAATAAACTGTATGTTACCCAAACCACATGGAACTTCCCAGGACCTGTCTTCAACAGGGCCGCCGCAGCCTAACCCATCACACAGGAAACCCCGTAGGGCGGGGGGCTGCTGGGTCAGGGAGAAACATGTGGGATGCTCTCTCCCTCCCACCAGCAAGCCAACGTAAGCACCCTCCCTGCCTCGTGGAGATAGGGGTAGGGGCAGTCTTTGAGGGAGAGCCGGAGGGACCGGATGAGGGGCAGGCATTCTAGGAGGAGGACACACGTACCTCCCTGACTGGCGACAGGGCCACTGCCTGCCTGGAACTGACTAAAAGCGCATACATTTCCTGCTCAGGACTTTTCCCCAAGGTGGGCCTCACCAGCAGGAAAACTCCGAGACCACCCCACCCCGTCCTGCACAGGACTAGAATTCTCTTCCCTTTGATGTATGAGGTATGAATCAGGGACTGGTGGCACATGCCTGCAATCCCAGTGCTGAGGAGGCTAAGACAGGTAGATTAATACAAATTTGAGGACATCCAGGACCAACTAATGAGTCTTGAGTTCAAAAACAGGAAAGAGAAGACTGAGTGACTGAATGCTGCTTGCCCGGCAAGTGTGTGGCCCTGGTTTGGTCCTCAGCACTGCAATGTTCTTTAAATTTTTTCACTGTTTATCTTTTCCATCCATCCCCATCTGACTTGTTTCCAGAGTGGGTTACTTGTGAACAATGCTGCCAAAAAGGTGGAAGCGAATGATATATTTGAGATCCTGTCCTTAATTTGAAGAATTGAAACTGTGTCAAGTGATAGCCATGTTGTGTGTGTGTGTGTGTCACACACACATGTGTCTGCATGTGTAACCTTCAGGCATGTTGAAGGACCGCTATTTTGTCTGCCATAATGGCTGCATCATTTTACCCTCCCACCAATACACGAGGCTCTCGTTTCTCTACACCCTCACGAACACATTATTTCCTATTGCACAGGATGGCTGTTGTAGTTTATTCTTTGTTCGGTTGCTCTGTTTTGATTTGGGTTTTTAGTTGTTGTTTTTTTTAAGATGATTTCATTATGTAAGCCACCATTGCCTCAAACGCCACAGCAATCCTCCTGCCTCAACTTTCCAAACGCTGGAGTTACAGTTTTGATTTGCCTTACTCTAATGATTAGTGAGATCATGACTCAAATAAATAAACAATAAGTAAAATAAATGTAAAAGGAAATAAACCGTGTGAATCATGGGGCTGGAGAGTGATGAAGAGCACTCACTGCCCCTGCATGAATGAGTGTTGTATCCCAGCACCCACATGGCGGCTCACGACCACCTCTAACTCCAGGTCCCGGGGACCTGATGCCCTTCCTCTTTTGACCTCCATGGATACCAGGCCTACACACAGCGCACATACATGCATACAGACAAAACACTCATCCACCTAAAATAAAAATAAACCTTTTAAAAATGTGTATACTATTCCGTTGTGTAACTGATGCCAAACATGGGTGCATGGTCCTTAGCGCCATTTTGCTGGTTGATCGGCTATCTGGATAGCTCTAACTCTTTAATCGTATGTACCACAGCACGTGTGCGGAGGTCAGAGGACCACTTTCAGTTTTTTCTCTCCTTTCACCATGTAGACCCCAGGGACCAGACTCAGGTCATCATGCCAGGCAGTGGGCATCTTCACCTACTGAGCCATCTCTGCAGTCCCAATGCATATCTTTTTGAAATTTAATTTTAATCTTTATTTTCATCCTGGAGATTGAGCCTTGGGCCGTGTAGAAGCCCCTCTAGCCCTGAGTCATCACCCCAGCCCCAGCCTTTTTTTTTTTTTTTTCTAAGACACAGTCTCACTACCTAAACCTAGCTGGCCTCAGACTCAGAGATCCACTGACCTGTCTCCTGAGTGCCAGGATAACGGTGTGTGCCGGGATAAAGGTGTGTGCCACCATGCCTGCCCGTGTCCCTCTTCTTCATAGCTGTTTACTCGGGTCTTTTGCCCAGTTTTTAATCAGATTGTTTCCAAGGAGGTGATTTATATGAGTTCTTTACATACTCTACATTTTAGCTCCTGCCCCTCAAATCTGTCACATTCTTACCCTCTCATATAATCCCTGGCCTCATTATTTACAAGTCAACCAGCTCCCAAAGCTCTCCCTCCTACCCTTCAGTCTCTACGCTCTCAAATTTGGTCCTGTGTGTGTGCGTGTGTGTGTGTGTGTGTGTGTGTGTGTGTGTGTGTGTGCATGTGCGTGTGTGTGTTTACCACCACACCAACACCTCCTTGCACACACACACACACAGGCAGGCAGACTTCTAGCTCTTTCCAGCTTTCAGGGCACCCTCTGAGGGTTGTTTGCCCCTCATCAGTCTGCTTTGTGTGAACCCCACAAACAGCTCTGTACTAGCCTCTCTGTCCCTATGTCCCCAGTGCCTGGAACAGAACCTGACACGCAGCAGGGGCTCAGTGTAGGTTTCTATAGTTTAACGCCCTGAAAGGCTAAAATCAGAAGCAGCAGCAGCAGACTTCTGTGACACGCTGACACCCTTTCATGTTCACACACACAGCCTCACACACATCTCTACATACCCTCATAGTCCTTACACACTCAGACTCCACACCAGCACCACCAGGCAGCCTGGCTCACACAGGCATTTGCGCTTGCCCTAGAATGCCCACATCTGGACCCTGTATAGAGACAGACTTACATACACAACAGGCCCTGGAAATGAGCCTCGGTGGGGCTGTCCTGAGCTCCTGGTCCTGTGGCCTCTTCTAGCCCTGTATCATCCAGCCTCCCTCTGACACCTCCGTTCCCAGGCTCCAGGCCTTGCACCTCTCTGTGGGGTATTGTTTTTCCTCCCCACCAAACCTTCTCCAGGAAACCTCCTCTTCTTGTGTCCATAGAGCCCCATAGCTATGACTTCCATTGAAAACCAGGGCCAAGGGACCCTCTGGTAGATGGCACGCTATTCAGCAGGACCATTGCCCTCTCCCTAGGGCAGAACACCCCAGTTTCTCCATTAGAGTCGAGCCTGTGGCTGACACTCCTTCGATTTTGACAGCCTGGGGATAATAAAGTCAGCTCTTGCCTTGCCTTCCATTCCTATTGTTGCTCAGGCCAGGTCATTCCCTGCACTGGGCTTAATCTTAGGCTTCTGTGGCTTGTGTGACTCAGGGCCAATGGCCTGTAGTTAGCTAACTGCTCCAACAATGCTATTAGGCTCCCAGTGATATCCTTATGTTGAGTGGGCCAGTACGGCTGCCATCTCCCTAAGGCAGGAGTGAGGTAAGAGCGAAAGAAGGGGAACTGGGGTTCCTGTAGCTCAGCACCATAGAATGGACAGAGGTGAGCTATGGAAAGAGAGAAGGGAAAAGAGAGGAAGGATGGAGGGAGAAAAAAAGAGAGGAAGGGAGAAAGGAAGGAAGGAAAGAATGAAGGAAGGAAGGAAGAAAGGAAGAAGGAAGGAAATCATTTATTCATAAGGCCACAGGGTGGGGACAGAAAGGCCATTCACAGGTAGGCAAGCATATCCCAACAGGGGTCAGAAAAGACAACCACACCAGAGCGCTCTGGGACCAAGTGCAGGAGTCTGGCCCACTCCTTTCCTTCCTGAAGCTCCAGACCTGGTGTCAGCATCACAGTCACGAGATGAGATGTCCCCAGCTTGGCCTGCCCTGGGCTTCCTAAAGCAAAGGCAGCCACAGATTATGGAGGAAGGGCTGGGGTGGGGGACTGCAGCAGTGAGTGTCAAAGGGAGTGAGGGTCTCACCGGCGAGAGGCTCAGCTGGCCATGATGTGCTTCACAAATGCTGGAAGGAAAGGGGGGATGAGTGTCTGGGACTCATGGCGGGCAGCCAGGGGTGGAGCTGGGCACACAACTCTTCCCCAGAAGATCCTTATGCCCACGCCCACAGAACTGGCTTTCCCCCAAAGACTCCAACCTTCTGACTGGGTCACCCCACCTCCTCCCCACAAAGCTGAGTCCCCCTGGCTCCCCCTCGGAGGAGCTCACCTTCATAGTTGATGCAGCCATTGGAGTCTTCTTGACCAGCCATCAGTTTCTCCACCTCATCTTCTGTCAGTCTCTCACCTGCCAGGGGGAGGAGGCAAAGTCACACCACCCAGAGAGACGACTGGGTGGGGGCCGGGGCAGGAGCTCACTGAATCCTTCCGGATGGTGAGTTTGCCATAGCAGCATTGTTCCCAAGGCCGTGCCTGCCCATCACCCCTATGTCTAAGGCCAGACTAACCAATCATAGGTCAAGAAATAAAAGACCTTGAGGTGGAGACCTGGGGCCTCCTCTGAGCCTTGGCGTCTTCGTGTATGTGCTGTCCTCTGCCCACTAGGGTGACAGGAGCCCCCTGCCTCTCTGGTAGCAGTCTCTGGGGTGGCTCTTTGAGCCTGGAAGAAGGGCTCGTGGAGAAGAGCTTGACAGATGGCTGTGGAAAGGTCTGAGAGACGTCTCCCTGCTCCGCACACAGTCTGAAATGTCCTTTTTATTTTCTTTCTCTTTTTCACTTGAGTTAGGGTCTCATACTGGCTCTATCACTAGGAGTGGCCTTAACTTCTAATCCTCCTGCCTCCGTCTCCCAAGTGCTGGTATCACATGCTTACACCACAGTGCAGAGGATTCAACCAAGGGCCTCCTGCCTGCTAGGCAAGCCACATTCCCAGCCAAAGTCTGGCACTTTCTGATTATACCATGCTGTGCTATTGACTGGCAGAGCACCAACCGTGGCGACACCCACACTCTTCACATACATACAAAGGTGTAGGTGAACCCTAAGACCAGCATAGGGTTGAACACAGCAATTGTTCAATAAACGTTTTCTTCAACAAAAAATCACTTTGGTGAGTTAGGTGACTGGGATACCTAATAATGGAGATGACAGTGGGAGGCACCTAGGACCCACTGATATCGCAAGTATGTCCCTTCCTGGCCACAGAGAATGATGAGCACCAGAACTATTAATCCCAGAGTACCTTCCTGCCCTGACTCCAGAGCTTTCCCACCCTCACTGTGGTTCTAGCTTCCCTTCAGCCATGCCTGAATGGCATCTCTACCTCCTGCCATCAAGACACCTTGACTGTCATTCTGTCTGTTTTAATTTCACGGATGAGACATACGCCCCGAAGCAGGAGACACAAGGGTTACCCCCAGGATACCCCAGAGAGGGAGATGGGTAGAAGAGGAGGCTGCCCTCACCCAGAGTGGCCAGCACGTGGCGGAGCTCCGCGCCCATGACCGTGCCGTTGCCCTCCTTGTCGAAGACCCGCAGCCCCTCCACGAAGTCCTCGTATGTGCCCGTGTCCTTGTTCTTGGAGATGTGCTGGAGCATGGGCAGGAACGTTTCAAAATCCATCATTTTGGAGTTGAGCTCTGCAGACAGATGGTTGCAAGTCCTGGGTTAGAGGGTGCACAGGTGCAAGCTTCCCTGTGCCTAACCCTGGGGGCCCGTCCCTCGCCTGTGGTTCCTGGGCTCCCTCATGAATGTGCCCTGTACAAAACCTGTCCCCGGGGGCTGGAGAGATGGCTCAGAGGTTAAGAGCATTGGCTGCTCTTCCAAAGGTCCTGAGTTCAATTCCCAGCAACCACATGGTGGCTCACAACCATCTATAATAAGGTTTCGTGCCCTCTTCTGGCGTGCAGGTGTTATATGTATGCAGAACGCTGTATACATAATAAATAAATTATAAAACAAAAACAAAAACCTGTCACCACCACAAGACGCTTGACAGTCTACATAGACCTTTGCTATTCCTAGTGGGCTTCAAGGTGTGCTCTGTTCTCTCTGTCTCTCTCTGTTTTTTTTTTTTCTCTCTCTCTGATCTTACTGCATATTTTAGGTGAGACTGAAACCTGCCATCTAGACCAGGCTGGCCTCAAATTTGTGGCAATCCTCTTGCCTTTACTTCCTTGGTGTTAGGATTATGGGTATATATTACAACATCTTTTTAAACAATTTTTTTTTGCACATATGTCATTCTGCACTGTTTATGTAGTGCCAGGGATGAAACCCAGGGTTTCAAGTAAGCTAGGCAAGTAGTCTGCCAACTGAAAAACATCCCCAGCACCCCATTTTGAGACAGAGCCTCACTCTATAGCCCAGGCTAGCCTGGAACTATGTTACCTAGACTGGTTTCCCAGTCTTGGTGACCCACCTACGTCAGCCTCTTGATCATTGGCTTTGTAGGCATATACCACCGAGCCCAGGTCTCATTTCTTATAGACCTTCCTCTGTCCACCCCACCCTGTGGACACAGATGAGCTTATCACAGGCCTTCCCGGACCTATGATGAAGGACTGGGTGTCACTCTTCCTGGGTCAAAGCAAGCAGCCAAGGTGAAGGAAGTTGACAAAGACTCACAAAGGGGATGCTGGGAAACTAGAATAGGGTAAAAAATGAGCACCTAGGTCACCCTTGCACCAGCGTGGATTCCAGTCAGTGCTAAAGTCCAACCCTAATGTCCAGGAGTCCTGGGCCAAAGGGTCCAGCAGACCCATTCTGCTAGTTTCCTATCACTGTGGCCTGGTAGCCAAGCTCACATCCTCATCCCAACAGCAGGAGGAAATCGGAAAGCAGGTCAGTGAGGTTCCCGTGGTGTCTGCTAGCCGCCCACCCTGGCAGTCTCCCCTGGGGCTATCACTAACGGGCAGGGTACACTACCTTCCTGTTTGGGCTTCCCCAGGACTCGGAGCACCTCTGCCTGGGTAGGATTCTGACCCAGAGCCCGCAGGACGTCCCCACACTGCCCATAGGTGATCTTCATCTCGCCCTTGGGTGTGCGGTCAAACAGCTGGAAGGCCTCCTTGAACTCTGTGGGAAAGGGCAGAGAGTTCTGACTACTCCCTGAGGGTTCCCACCCCCCACCTCCAGCCCCCTGGTCCACCCCCACCCCGAGCTCAGAACCCTGCTCACCTTCAATCTGTTCCGGTGTGAACTCGATCTGCAAGAAAGTCCAAAGACTGAGAAACGGTGGGTCATCCTGGGCACTTTAGGCCTCAGGCCCTCGGCTGTATCAGCCTGTCCTCATGACAGCATCACAGCCTCTGCTTTGCAGGACCTCATGCTGTTTACCCAGACACACCCTCCTGTTGCTGCAACAGCCACACACACACCGGTCCAAGGTTTGGGGTCTATGTGTAATGAGATTGGGACACCAGGCAGGCCACAGCGGAGGGGCATGGATACAGAGGCCCCAGCCCCAGTGGACCCTCCCCTGATGCCCTGGCTCTAAACACGTATGCTCAATGTCACAGGCCTGACCACGCTGACTTTGGGGGGAGGAGCAAGCCTACGGCTTGAGGCCAGAGGCTGTGTCAGCATGGAAGCATTTCTGTGGGTAATGAGGTGCGCATACTTGTGTGTGTATGTGTGTCTATCCCTCACAGGTCCCCTGGGGGCCCTCCAAGTTGGACACTAATCCACAAAGCCTGTACCTGCCCTTCACATGCTGCCTGTGCCCCGAGGCAGCTCCCCGACTCCCACACAGCACAGAGATAGAGAGCACACTGAGGCGACCATCGGGCCACCCTGAGGTCAGGAGGCCTCCTGGGACCCAGTATCCCCCTCCTCATCTGATGCCAGCCTATTTTTATCACTGCAGTCACTCTCTCCAAAGTCAAGGTCATACCAGGGAAAGGAGCCGGGGGAAGAGGGCGCCTGAGAGCCCCTCCAATCTCCATAGAGCATATCGCTGTGCAGAAGGGCACCCCATTCCTGTCATCTGCTGTGGGTAGCCCTCCAATTTGATGTGTACTGAGAAAAACATCATTCTTGGCTCCTTCAGGGCTCTCTGTGGGAAAAAAACCTGGGAAGACAGGGCTCCCTGGCTTCCCGGGAAGAGTTTTCCCTTTCTGCCAGCTGGGAAGAGAGAAAGGCAGGGGAAAAGGCCCTCTTTACCCCACTCTTTCAGGATAGCCATCTTGCAAGAACAGGGCTTATAGCCCCATTTCATAGTCAAAGAAACCAAGGATTAGAATAGCTAAGGTGAAGCTGAGCTGGAAGATGAACCCAAGGAATACAGGCAGGTGCCTCTGGGAAGGGCTTACGACCAGATGGAGGCTCTGTAAAATGGCTCAGGGGGATGGTGTGGTAGTACACACCTGTAATTCCAGTTCTTGGGAGGCAGAGGCAGGCAGATTTCTGTGAGTTCAAGACCAGCCTGGTCTACAAAGTGAGTTTCAGGACAACCAGGGCTGTTAACCCAGAGAAACCTTGTCTTGAAACAACAACAAATAATAATAATAAAGGAGGGATGGGCAGGACAGAGGGACTGGGAGGAAAGGAGAGAAGGGAAACTGCAGTCAGGATGTAAAACTAATAAAATAAAATATATAAGATTAATCTTTTTAATTAAAAAAAGAATGGTTCTGGGTTGGTAAAAACGTGTGGGTGGAGAGGACTCCCTAGGTCCCTCAGAAAGCAGCCAGAGCAGCAGTGGCCACTGGCCAGCTGAGAACAGGACGCAGGCTGCGTGCTGCTATGTGGATGCCACAGGTGGCAGGCACGGGCCTTCCTCCCAGTTTAGACTCTGGGAAAGACAACTGGGCCAGGAAAGGCTACTGGTGCTGCTTGGTCGTGCTCCACAGCCAGTTCCCTGCATGACTCCCAGAGCCTCCCTTCCAACCTGTTTCTCCGTTTTCCCAGCTAAACATGAAGCCGGGGGGGGGGGGCACAGGGAGGCTCTGCCATCTCTGGGCTTGGTGATCTTGGCAAGGGTGAGTGTCACCCAGCCTGGGCAAGGCTCCAATTTCCCTTACACGCTACTGCACCTAAGGATGCTTGGTGTGAGCTTGGGACCCCCACAGCCAGAGAAGGAAGAGCTCTGTAGAATGGGTGACAGCTGGCTCCAGGTGCTCCTACAGAGATGAAATCCAGAGAGAAGAGCAAGAGGAGTCGGGTTTTCAAAATCACCAAAAAGGCATTTCTTGGCCCAGACTCCACTCTTAAAAGTGTACGGGCCTCTCAGCAGCCTCAGGGCAATCTCACCAGCCGCCTGACCACCATCCCTCCTCCTCTGGTTCTGCAGATGTCTGAAACAAGCAGCTCCTGTTTACCCTCTGCGCAGAAACTGCCGGCTTCAGCTCGGGCCTAGGGCCTTACCTGCCATGGTAGGTCCCACTCTGAGATGCACCCATTTGCTCTGTCCCTTCCCCTACAGCCCAGCTCCCTCACTCACCTTAATCTTGGAGGCATCAAACTCCACTTCCTTGGGGCGCTCCGGCTCAGGTGCAGCCGCAGGTGCAGCCGCAGGTGCTGGGCCTGCTTTGGGGGCAGCGGCCTTGGCATCATCCTTCTTGGGCTCTGGCTTTTTGGGGGCCATTGGAGCTGTAATCACAGAGAGGCGGGAAGAAGGAAGGATGAAGAGAATAGGGTAGGTGAGCCTCCAGCCACCCTGGGCTTTATCCTGCCCATATACCTCATGACCCCAGCCCCACCCCTAACATGCACAATGGGGACATGGCCATAAAAGGGCATTGGCTCTGCTCAAGGGGCTATTTTGGGTCCTGGAGAGGGCATTGTTCAGGCCCAGGAATGGGTGGGGGAGGGGAGTGCTCCATTCCTCCAGTCACCTGTTGGGAAGAGGGAGGGTGAGGGAGACAGAGCCCATTGCTCAGCCTGTGCTCTGAGCACACAGTTACACAGACATGGACAGACACAGACAGAAAGACAAACACAGACACACACACACACACACACACACATACACACACACACAGCTACTCTCCCGCAGGCCAATAGATTTGGAGAGGTAAAGGTTAGAAAAGTATGTGCCATAGCCAGGTGTGGTATTGCATGCCTTTAATCCCAGCACTCAGGGAGGTAGAGGCAGACAGATCGCTGTGAGTTCGAGGCCAGCCTGGTCTACAGAGCAAGCCCAGGACAGCCAAGGCTACACAGAGAAACCCTGTCCTGAATAAGAAAAGTATGTGCCACAAACTATGCACCATGGCAGGGGCTGGAATGACCTAAGGGTCACTCTTGAGTTAAACTTTGAACCTGGGCGTCCCTAGGGCCTGTGTTTCAGAGCAAGGGGAGGTAGGTGTGGCTCTGTGTCCAGGCACCTTTCCAGGCAGGGGGGAGGGTCCCCGGCTGTGTGCACGGTGGAAGGTCCCTGGACATTTGTATGTGTTGTCTAGGCATCTCTGCGGCAGGGTCTATGAAGTGCCAGGCTGGGCCTGGGGGAAGAGTCTGTGTCTGTCTCTGTGGTCTGTTTCCAGGTGTTCACGTTCGCGTCTGTCTGTGTGGGTCCGAGAAGGTGTCGTGTTTATGTCTGGGTGTTTATGTGTGCCTGTGTGTGAGTGCCTGGTTACGGCCGGCAGCTGCTGCCCCAGAGTCTCCAGGAACACCCCAAGCACAAATGGTGCTCCCCGAGGACTGTCCTCCACATAGTTCAACGGCTCCTTTTATAGCTCCTGCCAACCCCTGAGACTAGTGTCTCAGGTTTCACACCCCCCTTGCCTCTCTCTGCCCCTCCCTGTGATGCCCAGTGTCCACCTCCTCCCACATGCTCTAGCCTCTTGTTCCCCCTTCGGCCTGCTGCACCCTCCGTCCCTTCCTGCTTGCACCTCCGTTTGCCATCCCCAAAGCTTTCTGCTGCTACTCCCATTCTCCCACGCTTCCTTCTGCTCCAGGGGAACCCTGCATCTCTGAGAGACCCCAAGGTGCTGGGTGAGCTTTGTCCCTAGGCTCCAACCTAACATTCTCATCCCACTTTCTACCCCTCAATGCCTACTCTTAAGGTACACACACACACACACACACACACACACACACACACACACCCCACCCCGGGGCACAAGCAACAATGTCCAGCCTTGGAACTCCTCCGTTGGTTCCCTGCCCTTGGCAGAGGACTATGACATAGCACAGCCTGGCTGGGCCACCGATTTGAGAAATGGAGAGACTGAGGTGGCTTCAGATGCAGAGAGTGAGGACATCTTGCAAACACATTGAGCTCTGTTCCCGCCGACGTCTGTGCCTGTGGGGGGAGAAAGGGGTGTTCCTAGTTATTTTTAAGTGCCTGAAGCCTTTGATAGAGACTTCAGAGACAGTGCCTCCCTCCCACCCAAGCCCCATGGGGCTTCCCAGGCATGAAAAAGGGTAGAACTCGAGCTGAGACAAGGTATCAAGGCCTCAACCTGGGGCGCCCCACCATCTTCCTCCCGGATCCTGGCTCCTCTCATCCTGTTGCTCAGCCTTCCAATGAAGGGACAGCAGTCCAGGGCTGAGTCCCCATCCCTGGCAGGAACACATTCCTCCCTTCATCTGGAGGGCAGAACACCCCACATCTGGAAATCTGACAACATCCGGGGCTGGGAGGGGGGACAAGTTTTTCACTTTTCTTCCAGATGTTTGGCAAGAGTATTGAGAAAGAGAGAAGTGGGGGAGGGTCCACAGAGACACCAGAAATACCACAAGGGAGAAGACAGCCTGGGGGGAGGGGAGAGAGAGAAGGAGAGGGAGAGAGAGAGATCTATACAGCCCAACTGCCCTTAGAACCTCTTGGCACAACTGGATGGTGGCATCATCCACCTATAAGCATAGCCAAGACGCCACCCAGGCCCCTGTCATTTAGCAGGGCAAAACTGAGGTCCAGGGCTGAGAATGTATACACAGGGTGTATACTTCTTACCCCTTGGAAAGCAGCTCAGACTGTAAGTGCATAGTTGGTCCATCCTGGTTTCCAGTCTGAGATCTGTGCTAAGGGGCTCATGTTGTCAGAGCCTCGTGACGCTACCTTCCCCTGTCTGGGATGGGGAGATACTAGGGTATGATCCCATACCCTCACACATAGCGCAGAGAACGCTATGGCTGAGCCAGGGCTCAGATGGGGGCTAAGGCTAGCCTCTGCTTAAACTCCGACCCTCAGCTTGCCCCTGCTGGTTCCTGGAGTAGCCGTCCCCAGGCTCCTCTGTACCCTAAAACAGGTACCTGGCAGGCAGCAAGGACTCTTCCAACCCTTCCCAAGGCCAGCTTCTCTACAACCAGTAGGATTGGCTGGCTAAAGCCAGGAGCAAAACCGTGGTGAGCAGGTGGGCAGGTGAAGGTCTGGAAGCGGTAGGGAGAACAGGACATGCCAACACTCGGCTCTCAGGGCCAGGATGTTGCTCTATGCCCTCCAGAAAGAACAGTTGAGCAGACAGGCTTCTGGCAGGACCTGAGGGGCTGGGAGAATCAAATCGTGGTAGTGTGAGTACCTGCCTCTAACCACAGCTCTGATGACGGAGCTAAGGCCAGACAGGTGACAAAATCACAAGTGGGGTTGTGGGGAGCAGCCTCCTTACTTCCCTTTGCCCCCAGGCCCTGGGTTCTAAGAGGCCTGTGGATCTGGGCAGGAGAGCCGGTGGGGTACAGTGGCCTCCTTTTAGGCCCTTCTCAGTTTCCTTACAGCAGGCTCTTTCCTCTCCCTGGTGGCCTTCTTTAGGACTCTGGCAATAGCTAGCTCCTGTACACACACACACACACACACACACACACACACACACACACACCACTCTCATCTTAGATGACAGCCCTTTTGAGAAGCTTCTTTCAGACTCCCCTGCTCCCTCTTCCCTGTGTCCCCAATCCCTATGCCTGTTCACTTTAGTCACTGACTGCCGTACAGGTGTGGCTCCCTCTTTCATGAGCACCGGCTTTCACAGCAGGAACTCTCTTCCGCCGTTATTCGCTGCCGGAGCCTGGAACATAGCAGGCACTCAATAAATACTGATGAACCATGGTCTCAAACTTCTAAGTTTACCTACTTCTTAAAGGGTATGATGTGTGGTATAGCTGTAATTGCAACATTCAAGAGGCAGAGGTAGGACATCTGTGACCACACAAGTAAGCAGCCTGGGATACATGAAACCTTATCTAACTCAATATATAAAGATTTTTTTTTTAATTTAAAAATCTGGTGTGGTCACAGATTTAGTCCCACCTTTAGCACACCTTTAGTCCCACCACTTGGCAGGCATAGGCAGGTGGAGCTCTGAGTTCGAAGCCAGCTACAGAGTGAATTCCAGGGCAGCCAGGGCTACACAGAGAAACCTTGTCTCAGAAAAAAAAAAAAACAACAACAAAACCAAAAAACAAAAAACAAGAGCACCTGCAGAGGTTCTGGGCTCAGTCCCTAACACATCCATCAGATCTGTCTTTAACCCCGCCCAGCTAGAGAGCATCTGACAGCTTCTTTTGTCCTCCACAGGTAACCGTAGCTGTGGCACACACTCATGCCGACACACACATAAATAAAAATAAATCTAAAAGAAAACAAACAAACAAACAAAAAGTCCTAAGCCCATCCCTGGAGATGGAGCTGGGGAGAATGGAGGGGCTTCCTGAATGACTACAGAGCTCCCTCCCCCATCTACTTACTGTGCCCTTCCTCCTCCAGTGCCCAACTCAGTTCAGGCCTGCTGCTCACTGCCACTCACTCCCTAGCTACTGGCTGAGACCCCTGTCACAGCCTGAGGAGGTGAGGGTAAGGCTGCCCAGCAATGACTGGCCAGCAGGGGGCATAGAAGGGATGGGAACCACCAGCCTCTGGTCCCCAAACCTAAACTTGAGAGTCCTAACCCATACCCTAAAGCTGAAAGCTGGAAGCCTAAGCCCAGACCCGAAACTAAGTGTTCAGAGTCTGCACCCAGATCCCAAAGTACAACACGCCAAAGATCCAGGCCCACGTCTTGGAATTCACACCCTGAATCCAGACTATAAACCCTAGAATGCCAAACCTAGACCTTAAACCCAGCCACCGAGACCCTCGATGAAGAATTCTAAAGGCAGATCTTTGATTCAGGATTCAAGACCCGGGACTTTAAACGCAAACCCTCAACAGGCTAATGACGGATATCCACGTGGACACTGCCTGCTGCATGAAGTGGACAAGGCGGGCTATGGTGAGGGCAAACTCTTGGCAGTCGGTGATGGGTGCTTGGCAGACCTCCCTGCCAGAGTTCAGAGGGATTGAGGAATGCCCCCTCGTCCTATCAGAGGCAACATGGGAGTTAAGAGTATGGTGGCCTCGTGGGAAAGAGCATTGGCTGTCCCTTGGGCCCAAGAGCCTGAGGCGGGGAAGGAGGGTCAGGCTCCACACGTGTCCTTGCCCCCCAGCTGCAGGCTCCACAGGCCGTCCTGGCTGGCCTGGGCCCGCCCCTCCTGGCTTGCCGCCTCTGGGCTGGGACGCAGGCCCACACTTCCCGGAGGAGTCGAGAACGCGGCCTGGGCCAGACCCAGAGCCTTAGAAGTAGGTCAAATGTTGCCGTGCAGCAGGTCCTGGGGACCCTGTCTTGGCCCAGGCAGGTCCACAGGCTGTAGCGCCCCACCTCAGCACATGCATGCGACCAGAGTTGTAAACTCTGATCATTGTGTTGAGTCCCCATGAACACAGCCTCTTCCCGGGGTCCCTGGGTCCTACCTCAGTTCCACCGATGGAGGCTCTGTAGGCTAGAGGTGTCAACAGGCCGTCAAAAGGACTAGAAAGCAAGTAAGTAAATGTATGACTATCGGTACCATCCTATGGCCTTGGGTGAAAGTCTGACTCTGAGGAGGACTTCCCAGCAGGACTGATCAGCCACCAACAGGATGTGGCCTGCTTCCCAAGGCATAGCCCCAGGCCTGGAAAAATGGAAAATGGTGCCTAAGGGGGAGGCAGAAGTCTCTCCGTGCTCTTGTGAGCCAACCTGGCCTCTATTCCTCCTGGCCTCAGTTTCCCCACCTAACCACGCACAGTGGCAAGGCAAGATGATGGTGGGACAGAAGACAAACTCTGCTCCGAGCACTGGCCCATCCTCACCACCACACACAGACAACTCTGTCCTCGGGCAGGCCAAACACAACTCCCAGGCCCCTCCCTTTGCCCACTGTGCTGACGGGGACCAGATGCTCCAGCCTTGTGGTTCTAGGGGTGGGGTGGTAGGGCTCAGCGGGCTGGCAGGCCAGCCCTGGGTTTGGCCCAGGGACCTATAATCAGCTCCTGCCCCTCTGATCCCGGCCCAGGACTGACGCTTTGGGGCTGTGGTGTCCTGGCCGGCTGTGGCCATGGCCGCTATATTTGGGATCCTAATTCAGCATGAAGGAAGAGGTAGCAGGCCAGTGCCTCCAGGGCCTAGGGCCTCATGGGGGACAGTGTGGGGACAGTAATATCCAGGCTTGGTCCATTATAGAAGGGAGGCACACCCCTGTTTTCAGGAGATGAACTGATCTCAAGAGTCTGGCTTGAGGGATCTTGACTCTGCCCCTCACCGCTCACCCAAAGAAGGACACTGAAAATGCATTTTAAAATGCTGACCCCTTACTGGATCCAAAGAGCAGGAACACGAGCTGGGGCTGTGTAATCTAAGTGAATGAGATGGGGTGGGGAGCTGTGAAGGGTGAATGGAGGGAGGGCTGGGAAGGTGGCTCACAGGGTGAAGAGTTTTGGTACATAATCGTGAAGACCTGAGTTCAGATCACCTGAATTCAGATCCCCAGACTCCACACAAAGGCTGAACACAATAATCCCAGGGTCACTATTGGGAGATAGAAACCAGAGACAGCCTGGAAGCCTGAGGACCAGCCAAGCCGGTATAGAGAGAGGCAAGTAATAAGAAGCCCTGCCTCAAGCAAGATGGAAGGCCGGAACCAACCCCAGAGGTTGGCCTTTGACTTCTACACGTGTGCCTTGGGGTGCATGTACCCACATTCCACACATGAACAGCACATACCACACACACACACACACATACACACATACACACACACACACACACCATCTTTATTTAATTAATTTGTAGGGTATGGGTATTTTTCCTGATTGTGTGTCTGTCTAACACATGCATGTCCATTGCCCACAGAAGACGATACTGAATCCTCTGAGACTGCAGTTACAGACAGTTGTGAGCTACCACGTGGGTGCTGGGAATCAAACCTCAGGCCCTCTAGAAGAGCAGCCAATGCTGTTTGTTTTTGAGACAAGGTTTCTCTGTGTAGCCTTGGCTGTCCTGGCTAGACCAGGGTGGCCTCGAACTCACAGCGATCCGCCTGCCTCTGCCTCCCTGAGTGCTGGGATTAAAGGTGTGCACCACCATGTCTGGCTGCAGCCAGTGCTCTTAACTGCTGAGCCGTCTCTCCAGTCTCCTGAAATCTATTTTTTATTTTTTTTAAAGGGTGAGTGGAACAGGATAAAAAGCTCGTAAGGATTTCTTACTTGGTGATGAGGCATCCAGCACAGAAGATGTGGTGTCAAAATACTGGTTAAGGCAGCAGAGAAAGCGATCTGGATTGGGAATGAAGGGCTTGAGGCATACATACCTCTGTTGAGGTCCATTCAGCCTGACTGCTGGTGTAGCTTCCCGACAGGGCTCCTCCCCTCCCCCCAGCATGGCCTGTGACCGCCCTGAACTGCTCTGACATTCCCTGCCATCCCGCCAAACCCTGTTCTCTCCCACCAGCAGTCTCCCAAAGAGCAAATATTTATTGTCCTTGGAAGAAAAAAAAAAGTCCCCTTTTAGGATCGGGGTCTGGGAGCTGCTGTATTTGAGGTTTGCAAGGGCTCAGCAGTGGCCTGAGATGACCAGAAACCCCCTGGAAAGGATGAGGGAGGGAGAAAGAGATGTCAGTGCAAGCTGGCCTTAGAGGAGCAGCTGGTGCCCCCCCCCCCAAACTGCGCTGGGGCTCTGCCCGGCTCTGGATCCAAGGCCACACTCTTCCTTCCCCTTGATTCTGTCTCCCCAGGTCTTTCCCAGATCAAGAGTAGATGTGTGCACTGCCCTGAGGTATGACCATGTGAGACTTGCTTGGTGCTTACAGCTTATGGGTATGCAACCGTGGGCATGAGGGCAGGGCCGCACGTGTGATCTCGGGGAAGTGTGTGATCTTGTAAGCTCGTGTCTCCAGGTTGTGATCACGCTCGGGTCTGAGCATGTCTGGATACTCCTGGTCCTGTGTGCGTGTCTGTCTGTTCATCTGTTGGCAGGAGTGGGTGGAGCCATGTGGACACAACCTCTGTTGAATGGCCAATTCAGTCCAAAATGCAAGTAAATTTAGCAGGGAAAAAAAAAAAAAAAAAACGTCAGTCATACGAGGAGTCTGAATTGACTGGTTGTTTGACTGGATGGATCAACTGTCTCAGGCAAACAGTTCACTTTGGCTGCAAGAAGCAACCAGCTCCCCGGGGCCACCATGAGAAACTGGACACAGGACCCTTGACTACGGCAGGCATCAAGGCAGAGACAGGAGGGTTGGGAGAGAGAGAGATGGGGCAGATTCAGAAGCAGGGGTTTGCTGAGGTAGGTCAGGGACAAAGGTAGGCTAAAGATGGCAGTCACACACAGCTTGTCACCCCTAAACTCAGCTCCAAAGATGAGAAGTCTTTCCTCTCACCTCTTAACCTCGAGCAGCCAGAGTGAGTGAGAAGTGGAGGCAATGCAGGGGAGAGGACCAGCACGCAGAGCAGTGACATAAGGGACAGGGATGAGAAGAAGGCAGGGCAAAGGACAAGGATAACAGTGATGATGGTGAGCACAGGAGGGTGACAAGAGGAACAGTAATGATGCTTTTGAAAAAAGCAGTGCAGGGACTAGAGTGATACATCAGCCCTTAGGAGCGCTGGCTGCTCTTCCAGAGGACCTGGGTTCGAGTCCCAGCACCCATGTGGTACTTCACAACGGTCACCTATAACCCCAGTGCCATGGGACCTAATGCCTTCTTCTGACTCCAGAAGTACCAGATACGCAGACAGACACAAATGCAGGCAAAACACCTATACACAGAAACAATGTTTAAAACTTTAAAGGCAGGACAGCCAAGTATGGTGGCACACACCTGTAACCCCGGCACTCTGGAGGTGGAGGCAGGAGCATTAGGAGTTCAAGACCACCCTCAGCTTTGTAGTGAGCTGTGGCCAGCCCCGGGGCCACGGGAGACCCTGTCTCAAACAGACAAAAATGCAAAGAGAGACAAAAAGAGAAGGCAGTGTGGGTTGGGAGAATTTCCCTGTCCCCTTACAAGCCCTTTCTAGCTGTGGTGGCCCCACCAGACCTAGGGCTGTCCCCTCTCTGCCCCACCCAGCACCAGCTGTGTCTCTGCCTCCAGAGGCCACACAAAAACCCTCTGTGGTGCAGGGTGTGGATGCCGCATTAAAAATGGTCCAAGCCCCCAGCCAGGAATAGTTAAGGTTGATTCTGGTACCTGTCTTAGTAACTATTTATGTATCTACCCACTTGTCCTGTGTGGTTAGGCTGAATGTGCAGACACAGGCTCAGACACAGACACATAGAAAGACAGACAGATAATACACACACACCACACACACACACACACACACACACATGCTTGCATACATGCGTACATACACATAGTCAGCTAACTTGATATCAACACTCCTCACTCGCCCTTTGTGGGGTGAATATTTGCCTCAGCAGCTCAGAACTGAGCTCAGAGGCTGCTGTGTGCAGCTTCTGTCTCCAGGCTCATCCTTTACTGATCACCAGTAATCATCCAACTTTCACCAGTTCCATTATACTAACACTGGAGTCAAAAAGAATCAACACAAACTAGTGAGGTGTGTGTGTGTGTGTGTGTGTGTGTGTGTGTGTGTGTGTCCGATCTTTAGAGCCTTTCCACTGCCTCCTCCCATACACCAGTGAAGGAGCCACTCTGCCATTCCTCTTTGGGGACTGGCATGGGCATAGAAGTCTGTTCACAGAAGGGGAAATGGAGGCCTGAGAGAGCAACTGGGCTGGGGAGGTCAGCATCCTCAAGTTCAGGCCTTTGGAGCCACAGCATCTGTGGGTTTTTGGCACATCTAGGCCAGATAAGGATGGGGTCAGCACTTGGCTGTCATGGGAAAGGACTCTATAGAAGGTTCCCAACCCATTTGTTTCTCATATCGTGGACCCTAGGACAAGCACCAGGAAGGCACAAAGAGAAAGAGGGGCAGTTGGGGGACAGGAAAGTTCATGTCTCAATGGCCTTAAGGCTATACGGAGCTCACAGCAGACACAGAGACTCAAGTGCCTGGGACCAGGGAATAAGCCCAGAGACCAGCCCAGAGACCCCCCAAATGCATGACGTGGAAAAAATGGGAAAAGGTGGTGCAAGGCACACAGCTCAGCCCTCTGTTGCAGGGAACCCCAAAGAGTTCTGCTGTCTGGACTGAGGTTTCTCGGATGGGTAGCTTGGTTAGCTAGACTGCTCAAGTATTTGGAAGCAACATTTGGGACATTAGGAAACCGTGGGGCTTCATCACGCTCATCAAAGCGGATTTGCTGCTGGGCCTGACTTCAGTGCCAGCTGGGAGAAGGGTGACGGCCCCCTAACTGATTCCCAGAGCCCCTTCCCTGAGAATTTTCACTTTTGTAGCATGGAGATCGGGGATGATGTCATCAGCTGTGCTTCTGAGGCATCCTAGTCCTGAATCCTCTCTGGTTCCCCACCTTAGTAACCTTTGCCCCCGTTAGGATTCTACTGGGGGACAGAGAGTTGGTGCTTCAAGTTCTGTCAACAAGGAGACAATGGCTGTAACAAAGGGCCCAGCCCAGGCTGCAGATAAGCTGGGAGGGATGTGGGAAGGCAGCAGCCCAGGGAGCTCTGGACAATGATCATCACCCACCCCTGAATAGTGTCTTGCTTTCAGGAATCCTGTCTCGTATGATAAGCAGAAGAGCCTGTGGTGGGTGGGGCAGGGGACACGGTGCATCTTGAGACCCCTCCAAAAGCCTACGCCCAATCAGTACAACCACACCTTTCTCCCATCCTGTCGTCATTGTAGATCCAGCTCAGCCAAAAAAAGAGGGGCTGGAGAGATGGATCAGTGCTTAAGAGCCTTACTGCTCTTGTAGAGGACCGGAGTTCGGCTCCCAGCACCCACGTGCTGCAGACAACTGCCTGTAACTCTAGCTAAGGGGAATCTTATGCCCTCATCTGGCCTCCGAAAGCATTTACTTTCATGTATGCATAGCAACATAGAGACATATAAATATGTGTGTGTGTGTGTTACATGCATAGATAGAGCAGTCATCATGAATGTCCTCTCTCTGTCATCTCCAGGTTCCGCTTCCTGACTCTCATGTTCAGAAAGAAAGCACATCACTCTCTCCATCTGCATCCTCCCATCTCAGGGACAGCTGGGCTAGCACCAGCTGCGGCTCTTTTCTTCCAGTCTGAGGTCTTCCAGGCTACAGCTTTCCTTCCATTTCACAACTTGTCCCGTGGGCTGTCCCTTGGCTTTCTGACGACCTGCCATCATCGAGTGGAGTCAGTGTCACAGCGCTTCCTGGAGGAACACTTTCTAAGTTGGAGAGTTGACCTGAGGCCTAGGAGAAGCTTTCTGAGATCTGGGGTCTGCCCCCTCCTCCGGAAGGAAGTGAGGCTCGGAGGGGAGAGGATGAAGGGATGATACAGGCAGAGCACTGGGGGTACAAAGCTCCAGCCAGTATCTATGCTGTCCTTGAGGCCAGGTTGATGAGGGTGAAGCTGAGGCTGAAGCTAGGCCGGAGTATGCTTTACACTGCAAAGTTTGGATTCACCCCTAATACCACAAAATAAAAGCCCTAGCTAAGAACCAGGAGTTGTGGGTCTTGCTTTGCTGGAACTGGGCTGTAAATCCTGTAAGGCTTCTGAGAGGAGGGGACATCGGGAGCGCATATAGGAGAAGGGAAGGGACAAGTTAGACAGCCTGCAGTGCAAGGCAGAGGTTCAGGGCTCACAGCTGCATTCGAGGCCATGTCTGCTTCCTTCTCAGAGCCTAGGGTCTGAACCCAGTCCAGCACACTTCCGTGTCCCTCTCTGTCCCAAGTAACCCTCTGTGACTATGCTTGACCTAGAAGATTAAGGAGTCATCTTGGGACCAGCTCTGCTCCTTGGGCTGGAAATGACTTCTGAGGATTAAGCAAGGCAAGGATATTGCTTGCAGGAATGGCCCTGAGGTCAGAGCTCTAGCCCCCTGCTTCTGTGTCTCTTGATCCCACCCAGAAGACAAAGGGTGCACGGGGCCGGGGAGCCCTCAACAGGACTGCATGATTGATTGGGAAACGGGCTTTTCATCTGCGCCAGAGAAGACTGAGGGACCCCAGGAAAACAGCCGTAGCCAGGACAGGTAGGAGCCACGGGTGCCCTCCAGCAGTGCCGTGCCCTGGCTGACCTGCTGCTGCTGTCTCCTCCCACGTTCGCCTCAGGGTGGCTATCTGAGCCATGATTAGCTACTTTCCTGGCATCTCTGATACCTCCGACAGGGCAGCTTCCTCCTTTTAGCTTCTTGTACTGCTAGCAGGAACCTCAGAAGGCATGATGATCATGGTATGTGTGAATAGGGTGGCCTCTAGCATTTAGGTGCCCTGACTAGCTGTCTCTCACACACACGGACCCTCACGCGCGCACGCACGCACGCACTTTTACAAACTTTCTCAAAGTGCTTTCTCTCTTTTGATGGTTCAACCAATGTCCACGTCACCTGCCTCTGGCTCTGCTCCTGGGCAGCCAGGCAGACATGTCTCTGATCCAGCCATGAAGATGCACCCCTGATGCCAGCTTCAGAGACGCTCCCGGGATGTGCCAATGCATGATCTTACCCAAGATAATGTCACTAAAGGGTTTGGGACGACAGGAAGCAGTCCCAGAGTGGGCCCAGGAGACTTCAAATGGCTCCACATGGCCAAGGACCACCCACATAAAGGATCCCTCAGGCCAAAGGCAGGCTAGAGTATCAAGACTAGAGTTCCTTACCCCCGTCTCTGTCACAGTCCCTAGCAAGGACCCAGGGTCTGAGTTCATACCTCCTCCTGCTTTGGCCCCCTCCTCCCTTCAAACCACAGTGCCCTGAGGCCTCTGGAACGCGTGCCCAGGACCTCAGTGATATTTTGAGTTTAAGAAAACTTTGCAGTCGGCAGGAGCTCTTAAAGGTTATAAATAGCAACTGCGGGAGCCCGTGCCGGGAGAGGCGGAAACACGTGTCAAATACGCCTGGGAGGAGGGTATTCCAAGGCACAGGACCCCCCCCCCAACACACATACACACACACACACACCACCACCACCACCACCAGGCTTCTGGGCATTTTACAACCACTGGAGCGGGAAGTCACACCCCACTTGGAAGGCGTCTAGGAAGCAAGACCCCTTCTGTTCCATGAGCAGGGTCCCCAGTGGCTGGATAGGTTGCCAGGGGGGCACTGTTGAAAGCAGATCTGACTGTGAAGTTTCTCCTTCCCTTCTTCCTCCGCCAGCCACACACAGACACACACCAAGCTGGGACTTTACCAGCAGAGGAGTACACACAGGGCTAAGGGGTCTTGGGATAGTGTTCACTCTGACTCCAATCAACAGCTAGAGTCCTTTGGACCAAGAGGGAAAAGGTTATTTTAAAGTCACGAGAGAGCCGGGTAGTCTGTAGACCCACAAGCTGTAATTCTTTCTGTCGAATGCTGCTGCCGCCGCCGCCTCCTTCCCATTCACGGGGACTTTAACCAGTCCAAATAAAGCATAACTGGAGGACTAGAGACAACAGGAAGAGTCCAAAAGGGAGGCGAACAGAATCCCAAGGCATCATCCCTATATGATCTGATCCCTATGCTTCTGCCACAAACAAACAAAACAAAACAAAACAAAAAAGACCCTTGCTGGGCAGCTGAGGAAGAGAAGGCCTAGACACAGGAAGACTCTCTTACTTCAGGGTCATAAGAGGTGTGATTTATCAATAACCCAAAACAGGACCCAATAGTCTCCACAGGAAGGCCAACGGTCAGGGACACTGCAGTCTCAGGCTTGCCTTAAAGGCTGATAAGGTTTGAAGACACTTTCTGGGACTTAGGGAATACAGCGCTGTCCTTAGGGACCCGATCTGGGATTAAACAGTCATGAAGGCCCCACAGCTGCTGAGGAAACAGTGAGCCTTCATCACCACCCTGGGTCTTCCCACCGCCCTCCAACAGGTCTGGAGTAGGAACTACTAACCCATGCAAAAAGGCAAAGAGGGAGGCATGGGCCAAGCCTCAACTCACTGTCTTCAGTCCTGCCTCCCTCACATTCTTATACCTCTGTTGGTCCCTAGTGGGTCTGGGGGAGGCAGTCACACTTGGCATCCAGGCGCTCTGAACCTCAGGGAGCCCCAAAGGGTTTATGGGGCTCCCAATGAATGGGAGCCTGTTGAGCTCTGAGGGGGCCCACAGCCCAAGTAAACACAGTTGGGTCTGAGCTGCCATTCTCCCCCTGCGTACTAACCCAGGACCCAGGACCAAAATACGATTTCCTGTCCCCAGGCTAAGGGCCAGAATCACTCCTCTCAGCCTTAGGCTGGGGCCCGCTGGAGGAACACAGACTGGCCTGAATGCCAGAGTTTCAGACGCAAAGCTCTGCCTACATCCAAAATGAAGCCCAGGTCACTTTGACTCTCAAACCTTCCATCTGTTAAGGGAAGATTGGAAACCGAGGCCATGAGTAGGGAGGGGTCCAGCTCAGGGCCACACAGATCAAGCAAAATAGGCCCCAGGCTCCTGCCCCATGGAAAAGCAAAGAATATCCAGACAAGGGAGATAATCCTGAGTCAGAGGAACAGGACAGCAAGGGTTTAGGAGGAAACAGGGGAGCCTTTGGATATTAGCCCACTGATTTACACAAGTGAAATCCAGTCCCACCGTGACCCTGGACACATAATGGCCAACACATCCTTGAATAGCCCTTGAGTGGCATACCCAGAATAGCTCAGCTTGGGGACGAGATGCCTAGAAGAGCTGTTTGCTGTGGTCTTGCTACAAGCCCTGGCCAATCCATTCTGTTCTCAGGCCTCAGTTTTCCCCACCTGGAGACCAGGTACTAACAAGCTCCTTGCCTCCCTTTCTAACTTGGGAGCCAAAGTAGTACACTGGAAAGCTGGGTGAGGTGGTACCTGCCTCTAACCACAGCACTTAAGGGGCTGATGAAAGAAGAACGGGAGTTCAAATCCAGCCTTTCAAGCGAACTGGCTGATGTGGTGGTGCTCACACATATAATACCAGCACCCAAAAAGCCAAGGCAGGAAGATCAGGGGTTCAAGGTAGTCTAGGCTATGCATCAAATTCTCAGCCAGCCTGGGCTACATATCTACAATAACGTGCCTTACAGAGCCCAAACTAACTAAAGGACAAAGCAGAACAAAAGACAGTGAGACCAAATATATGGTACCCAAGAGCCCGGAGGGTCCAAGGAGAGGGGGTCCTAGGAACATGCCCTGGTGACAGAGGGTGGTTTGAAGCAGCCACCTCACGTGCTGGGCACTGGAGGCTGGGGTTGGAATGTGCTGAGCGGTGGCTGCTATGTGAATCATTATACCTCCTCAGGCCCAGCCGGGGCTTCCAGACATAAACCAGCTCAGACTGGGCTCAAGCAGGAGGGCAGTCTCCAGCGCAGGTCACTGGGTCCTGGGGACCCTGGGGTGAGGTTTCTAGGCTCTTGCATGGTGTCTGTGTTCCTATTTGTCTCCATCTTCCCCCTCAGCATACACCCCTGGTTGTGTGACAGCCTCACAGAGACGCACAGAGGAGGCCCCTCCGTGTACAGGCCCCTGCCCCTGTGCACAAGCAGACCTGAGTCTGGGAGGCCAGATGGAGAAGGCTTCCATGCTGGCTTCATAGCAGGAGCCACATTCCAGTGGGCAAGGAGGCAGCTATGGGTGGCTGTACAGCTGCAGGGGTGAATGCTAAGATGCTAAGGCTGGCGTGAAACGAGAGTCCCCGCATCTCTCCTAGCCGAGACCTCAGGAATTTTTTTGTTTGTTTTGTTTTGTTTGACTGGCTGATTTTAGTTTCTTCCTTATTTTCAGTTACATTATTTATTTATTGTCTGTGTGTGTCTCTGTGTGTGTGTGTGTGTGTGTGTATCTCTGTGTATACACACACAGAGACACACGGCACATGTGTGCAGATCGGTGGGATCAGCAGACAACTTGCAGAAGTTAATGCTCTCTCTCCTTCCACTCTGTGAGTCCCAGGGGCAAACGTCATTATGTTTGTTTGATGGCCGTTACCGGCTGAGCCATCTCACTGCCCACCCCACCCCACCCCCTTTTCTGAGACAAAGTCTCATGTAGCCCACCCAGACTGGCCTCAGACTCACTCTGTAGCCAAGGATGAACTTGAATTTCTGATTTCCTTGCCCCAGTGCCCCCCCCCCCCGAGCTGGGATGTCAGTCATATGCCACAGGTCTACTTTACATGGTATGGTACTGGGGTTACGTTCATCCGAGGCAGGCACTCTGCCAGCTGTGCTACAGCCCTGGCCCTAACCGCTATGAATCTCTCTTATGTGTATGTGTGTTCATGGAGCTGCCTGCAGAGGCCAGAGAGCTTTGGATCCCCTGGAACTATAGGTCGCTGTGAGCCACCCGGTCTGGGTCCTGAGAACTGAAGTCTGGTCCTCTGCAAGAACACGAAATGCACATAACTGCAGCCATCTCTCCAGACTCTAGTTACTTATTTTTGAGACAGGATCTCCTTGTAAAGCCCAGACCTTCCTCATGCTAAACAAGCACTCTTCCACTGAGCTGCATCTCCAGCTCAGGCGTCGGGTTTTTCTTCCTGGGATATGAATATGAACCAGCCCATGGCCCTATTTTTTTTTTAAGGTGCTTAAACCTTGAATAAAATTGCTTATAGATGCTGTGTTCAGACCGGGTAGCAGCACTGGATTTCTGAGATGTCGAAGAGGCCAGAAGGATTAGACAGAGACCAGGAGAGATAAAAGAGGGATTAGTCATAGCGAGGCTTGGCAGGGCAAGGCACAGCAACTGAGGCACAGGCTCACTGGAGATTGAGTTGGCCTGGTGCCTAGAAGGCAGACCCGTGAGGGCTAAGGGGAGGGCCTAACCCAGGACATCAGAGCACTGGCAGGCTTGGGGTCTGGGACAAAGTCCTGAGTCAGTGCAGAGTTTGGTAAAAAAATAATTAATTTTTCTTTTCAAGCCAGAGCTGAGACTTGGGCTGTTTCCTGTCCCCGCCAGCAGTGGTCTTGCTCAGGCCTGGGCTGGAGAAGCTTCTCTGGAGTTCCATGGCTTCCCCATGGCCAACCTGAGTCTGCTCTTCAACCTAAGGCCCCGTTTGAAAGGCCTGTGGATTCCAGGTAAGCGGGACTCAACGAGCTAGGAGGTGAGTGCAGCTGGGAGAAAGAAACAAGGCTGAGTTGCCCCTGCAGCAAGCCTTTGTGTACCTGTGCTGTGCCCTGGAGCAGACAAGGCATGCCCTCATGGCCCCGGTGTCATGACAGCAAGACACCTGCTACTATGACATCAGTCAGAGGAAGTCCATAGCTCCAGATGCCTCTGGAGTGTGTCCTGACTGAAACAAAGCCTCCTGGCCTCTTGCCCCCCCCCCCACCTTCCTGGAGGTAAGAATACCAGACCCTGCTGCAAGAGGAAGGGGCTGCCCAGGCAGCTGCTGTGGGAGCCTTCGGTGACTCAGCTGGGTAGGGGAGTGTTTATGAGCCGCCGAAATGGCTGTAAAAATGGCACCTTGCTTCACTTACAGCCTGGCCACCCTATTCTATACTGGCCCCTTGACTCAAAAACTTTCCAAAGGGACCTGTAACTAGAGAACTGTCTGGGGTTTGAAACCTGGGAGGAGTCTCAGCCTGAGGTCAGGGTTCATTGACGGGTAGTAAATCAGACTGGGATAAAGGATTAGCCTGGGGTCAGGTTCAGTGTAGGGGCAGAGCACTTTGGGAGTCTTCGCTTGCAAGTGACTTTGGGGCTAGGTTGGGGATGAAGTTTGGGGTCTGAGGGGGTCCTCAGAAGCAGATGTGGCTGGTGGTTCCACAGAGCCTCCAGGCAGATGACAAGGGGTTTTCTGAGAAAGTAAGGCCAGACTACAGAGCTGAAAGAACAGCTCAAGTCTGATGACCAGAGTGGTCCCAGGGTCTGTGTATCTTGGCTAGAGCCCTACTGAGGGTGGCGGCAGCACACGGCTGCCAGCCCGTGGCTGCCACACGAGCAGAGAGGAGCCAAAGCCTAGCCAGAGCCTAGCCACCGCTCTGGTTCTGAGCTCCAATGACCACCTTATCTCCTCCTGCTAAGCCTGGGCTGGGATCAAAGAGGAAAGCACAGACCCAGTCCCCACGCCCAGCCTTGCTTTGCCCAGCTCCACTGAAAACGGATCTGAAACTAAACAGAAACTGACCCTGCAGTGTAGGGCCTGACAGTCAAAGGGTAAGGCTGGCTCTATCCGACCTCAGCGTGGTACTGGTTAATATGTGATTCTCCCGCCATTCCCATGGTGGCAATTTAACCAGAGGCCTGGGGGTGAGTTAGCTGATCAGAGTGTGGAACTCTGGAGTGAGGTCCAGGAGTTACAGCTAGGGAGGTGCCCTTAAGGAACCCAGAGACCCCCACACCGCTCTACTGACTGCACAGCCCACCCCGGTCCACCCAAGGGCACATCTTTTCTTTCTTTTGTTTTTGTTTGTTTGTTTGGTTGGTTGGTTTTGTATTTTTTGTTTTGTTTTTGTTGTTGTTTTGTAACAGGGTGTCGCCCTGTAGCTCCCGCCTGTAGCTTGCTAGATAGATCAAGCTGGCCTCACACTCACGGGGATCTACTTGCTTCTGCCTGCCAAGCGTTGGGACTAACCGTGTGTGCCACCATGCCCGGCTCAAGTGCAAAGATCTTAATTTTTCTCCAAGCTGAGAGCTTTCTGTTGCCAGAACTAAGAACTCTGCCCTATCAGCTCTTAGACTTCTCCAACTCTTGATTCTGCCAAGTATCACCAAGGGAAAGGGCAATGGTCACCATCACATGAAATCTGAGTCATTTAGAAACATAACAAAGACCATCAAAGCATAGTACTGTAGGTCTTCCATCCTGGCACATTTTGGAGGGCTGTGTGTACGCGTGGAGTACCGCACAAGACAGACCCAGACTCACATCCAGCGCTACCGAGGAGGATGTGAGGACCCAAGCAAAGAGGAGTGTCCTCCATACCAAAGTGTGATCCTGACAAGAACCCGGCAAAAACAGAGGGGGTGCGCAGGCCAAAAGTCCCCCAGCCTGTACCTGCTGTCTCATCTTGCGGGATACAGAAGTCTTTGAATATCAGGACAAACAACCCAAGAGTAGCGGGCACAGGGAGGGGCATGGTGGAAGAAATGTTTGAGCAAGACAATGTGGACCTGAGGACCCGTTCTCACTGAGGGGTGGGAGCTGTCCCTGAGATGGAGAGCAGGTTTGGGGGGGGACGACGACTCTGAGCTCATTTGCATAGAATACTTGTGGAGATCCCCTGGAGCTCATGTGTTTGGCACAAACTCTCAGAGGAGGGGGACCTTTGAGTCAGCTGGACATCTCCCCGATTTTGCAGATGAGAAAGTTGAGACCAAGATACCCAGGGAGTCCTAGCGATCTGGACACACAATTGGTAAGTAAGCAAGCCATTTAACCTGGTGGTGTTTTTCAGGTCACCATACTTAAAATGGCTTCCTTCTCTGCGGCCTGATGCTTCCCACATGGTGTTCAATGAGGTGGTAGGCTCGGAAGTCCAAGATCTAGAACTCAAGCGTCCAGCACGGCGTACATAAACACTAGTCCCCTTACTAGTTCCAAAACCCCAGATTCCTCTCCCACTTTCTCCAAGTCGAGGGTCCCAGGACAGCCAACAGTCTTTGGAGGTGAATTACAAGAGTGGGTGTCCTAGCTGAGCCCCAAATCTTGTAGCCTCTAATCGCCCGAATTGGGCCTAGATGGAAGCGCTGGCAAGTAGCTGAAGAGGTGTAGACATCTTAAGATACCCGGATTGGAAAGGGACCCCTCTAAGCAGGGAGTTAACGAAGGTCCAGCCCTAGGCAGCAGGCGCACCACGCGGGTCTTGAATCCTCCAGACCCCGGGACTAGGGATGGGACAGAGGCTGGAAGACCAGGCAAGGGCGGGGCGGGACGCGAGGGCGTTGGCTGCGTAGCCTGGCTGGAGCTGACGGCGGAGCGGCTTCCCCAGGGTCCCTACACAGCCAGAACAGGAACCCCGCGGGTGCACGGGTAGCGCCGCGGCCAGAGGCGCGCGAAATGCTGGGCGGCCTCCCCAGCGGCTCCCCTCGCGTAGCCCGCCTGCTCATCAGCCAGCGCAGGAAGATCTGGGGGCGGTGGGTGGTCTGTGTGTCTCCGGAGAGAATAAAGCAAAAGCAGGGACAGCGTCCCAGCCACGGTTCTCAGGTCCCCAAGTCCGAGCTCCCTAGACTCCGCTCCCCCCCCCCCCGCCCCCAACACTCATCTTCCTGCAGAAGGACCCCGGACCGGGTCTCTGGAGAGATGTCCCGGGCTGGGGGGCAGCGGGCTCGGCTCCGTCTTCCACACACCCGCCCGGGAGGCAGCGGAGGGGGCAGGGGCGGAGGAGGCCCGGGGAGGGCGCGGGGGAGGGAAGAGGCTCCGGGCCGCGGGGGGAGGGGAGCGGCAGACGCCGAGGCGAGGGACGCGCGAGGCGGGCGGCGGCTCGGAGCAGCGGCCGGGCGGGGGGCTCTGAAGGCCGGGCAGGCCAAGGGGGGGCATCCCGAGAGCTCCATGAAGCGCCCCCGGGGCTGCGGACGGAGTGCTGGCTTGGGGAGGCTGTCGGGGGGGGCCCGACATTCATGGCAAGGCGGGGGCTGCGGCGGCGAGCTCGGAGTAAGTCGGGGCTCGGGGGTGGCTGGAGGGTCGGGGGCGCGGAGGCCGGAGTGGGGCAGGGGCGACCCGGGGGCCCGGCCGGGGAGGGCCCGGCCGCTCCGTCTCCGTGTCGGTCTGCGGCGCCTCCTCGGAGCCCTGTGGAGTCGCCAGCCCCGCTGCCGCTCAGTTCGGTGGCTTTTTTGGAAACTTGCAAATGTTTTCGTAGAGGAGGGGAGGGGGGGAGCGAGGGAGTGACCGAAACCGAGCTTGGGGCCGCTGGAGTAGCAGAGGCCAAGGCCGGGGAGCGCGCGCGGGGGGCCGGAGGAGGGGGGGCCCTGGCTAAAACCGACCGACGAGCAGACAGGCAGCCCCCGGCATCGGGGCCGCAGAAGCGCTCGTGCGGCTCGGGCGCACGCGGAGCGGGTTCGGAGGACGGGCAGGGGGTTCCGGAGGTGGCCGCCAAGGGCATGGGGATCCAGGCTGAGCCGGGGAGCCGGGCCACCGTGCTGCTGGAGAGCCCGGAGCTGGCGACCGGAGCCCCGAAAGGCTCGGGGTCGTTGCAAAAGTCGGGGTGGCATCCCTTAGCTGCACGCCCCCAGCAACTCAAAACGCGCCCCCTGCCCCGCCCCGACTCCCCTGTTGCCCACTGCCGCGGAGCTAAAAATAACCGCCTGGTCGCCCCCCGCAGACCGCGACCCCGACCCCTCCCCCGCCCCTCCCCCACTGGGCGTGGAGCGAAGCCACTGCTCCCAGTTCCCCCAAAGAGGGGGGGAGAGAAAAAAAAAAAAAAAAAGACGGAGAGAAAGAAAGAAAGAAAAGGCGGCGCGGGAGGGGAGCGGGGGGCGGGCCGGGGGCGGGGGGCCCAGCCATATGGATGTGATTTCTCCGCTCCGAGGCAGACAGGCCGCTCAGCAGCGCTCGGCGCCCGCCCGCCGCCCGCCCGGCCTCAGGCTGCCGCCCTCCCTCCGCCCTCCCTCTCTCCCTTGCGCCGGTTCGTTCTCTCGCTCGCCCTCGGCGTATGGGCCCCGCGCCGGGCTCCGGGGCCTCGGGCCGCCCGGACGCCGGGGTCCCCTAGGCCGGGGCGTGGGCGGGGCGGCCCGGCCTGACGCAGCTCTGCACCCTCCAACCATCACCAGGGCTGGCGGCGGCTGCCCCGAGGGACGCGGCCCTAGGCGGTGGCGATGGGGGCCGCCCGGATCGCACCCGGCCTGGCGCTCCTGCTCTGCTGCCCAATGCTCAGCTCGGCATACGCGCTGGTAAGTCCCTCTCGGTCCACACTCCGACACAGGAGTCCTGGAGTTGGCTCTGGGGTCCAGGGACGAGTGTAGGCGCAAGGTCTTGGGTTCTCCCAATAGTCTGAACTTTGGGATGGGACCCCCCACCCCGCTCTGAACCAGGAACCCTGGTGCCTGCCCTCTTTGGGGTGTCTTACTGTAGGTTCCAGATGCCTGAAGTTTCCCAACTTCTGAAGACTTGGTTTGGGGTCCTGGGTCTGGAAATCTGTGGTTGGCGTTGCCCTGCACCCTGCCTCTGTGAGCACACACGGCTCTGGTCGTATGTATCTCTTTCGGTGGTGACAGTGCGATTCGGCGGGCTCTGGGTTTGGAGTCTCAGGGGCTGTGTTGGGGGCCTCGCTCTCGCAAGTTTTGTTTGCAACCCCGCGCTCAAAGCTGTGTGCAAGAAGAAATCACTTAGACCGAGGGTAGGGTTCAGATCCCTCTCCTGCTCTCGGGATCCCACACATACACAGATGAATGTCCGAATGGGACAGCTCTACCCAGGAATGAGACAGCTCTACCCAAGGTGGAAGGTGTTAGCCCAGGGACGGGGTTGTGGTGTGGTATGGAGGTCCCCTGAACGACACTGACCCCACAGTACACCTTGCAAAAGATATGTGCTGTGGGGTCTCCTGGCGCGTGAGCTCATCTTTGGGGGCCCTGTGCGTGGTCTGAGAGCAGGAGGCTAAGAGGGAGACAAAGGGTTAGAATGAGAGCTCCCGACCCCAGCAGGAAGAGTCAACAGCGAAGACAAACACGGAGCGGGAGACACTAAGGGAAATCACAGCCCATCTTGGGCTAGGGTCTGGGAGCCGTTTCTCAGAGAGGGGGGGGTTCCTCCCCTCACATCCCACAGCAGTCCGACCCCAAGTGTCCAACCTATTCCCAAATCAGCTTCTGTGCCTGATTTGGGTCTTGTTACCCCCGTACCCCAGGTCTAGGGAGGCAGAGCGGGCAGCTTCCTCTGCAGGACAGAGCCTCACATCGGAGGACAACAGGGGGTCTGGGGCTCCTCCAGCTCAGCCTTCAGTTTGTGTAACCTTGGACTGTCTTTCTCCACACCTCAGTTTCCCATCTGTGAGAAGAGAGCATGGGAGAAACATTTGCCAGACACCCTTGCAGTGTGACACTCTCCTTCTGTGACCCTAGCATTTACCCTGTACCCTCACAGTTCTTGTCCAACGAAGGACTAGAACCAGAGCCGAAGACTGCCCCAGAAGGGAACTTGTACACAAGGAAACAAGTTGAGAGGGCCCGAGCTTGCAGATCAGGAGGTGCTATTTGCTGAGCTTCCCTTGGCGACTTCTGTGTGTACGCGGGCATGTGCATGGGCTAGTCCGACTGATGGGTTGGTCCGGAGGATTGCGTGTATTCAGGGTCACATGTGCCAGGAGCTGTGGCTCTGCACATGACTCTGAGGGAGGCACAGTTGTATATGCGCGTGTGTGCGCGATGTGTGTACACACGGGTCCCTTGCACGCCCACTTGTATTTAACAAATACGTCTGTGTTTTCTGTTTGCCAGTCCATTATTCTAAGGACTTTATGCAGGTCAGCTAATTTAGTCTTCCGAACAACCCCCTGAGAAACGTATTTTCCCTCTTATTTTTTTTTTAAACTCACCCAAATCCGCAATCACTCTGAGCATTATCTATCTTATGTCAAGCAAGTGCCAAGCCCCTGCACCTCATAGCGTGCAGCGGTATGGCGTCGCGAGGGCTCCACAGTTCTCTGTAAAGAAGTTGAGGAATGTGCAGAGAATTTTCCTGATTTAGAAGGGCCCCTGTCTAAAGGCGGGAAGACGGATGAGAGTGTGGCTCTGCAGGGACCTTGCCAGGGCACAGGAATGCAGCAAACCATCTTTTGCTTCAGGTCTAAGGCGTGCAGTCCAAGGGAGAGGGTTCGGCCAACCCACCACCCAGTGGGCTCAGCTGGAGTCAGCAAACACCTGGCCCCTGTCTGACCTCCTGAGTGCAGGGGCTGCTGCTCTGTCCAGATGTGTAAAGGTCCGGACAGAGCCTGTCCACCTCAGCCGTCACCAAACTTACAGGCTACATGCTCAGCCAGATCTAACCAGGCTCACTTCTCCCATGACCTTGGTTGGGGGATCAAAGAGCATCCCACTGGGGGAACACTGACCACAGCTGGACTCAGCTGGTCCATCCGTCCTCTTCTTCTTCCCAAAGAAGAGCAGCCTGGGAGGAGGGAACTTTAGAGGAGGGGATAGGCGCGCAGCTTGAGCAGGCAAAGGGTGATCTTGTCCTTTGAGATTCCTTATCCTAAGGACTCCCTAGAGAACCCTCCAACAGAGGCAGGCCTGGGTGTGGGGTGGGACCTTGAGGGAGACAAGGGTAGGGCTCCGCAGAGAATATGCTGGCTGTGCAGGCAAGGCCTTCCAGCCAGCTCCCGGGGTGCAGCTCAGAAGGTACTGATTTTTTTTTTTTAATGTTTATTATGTGTCTGTGCGTGCTTGGCCGTGCTTGCAGGAGGCAGTTCCTTCCTTCCGCCATGTAGGTTCCAGGTATGGAATTCAGGTTTCAGGCTCAGACAGCAAGCACTTTACCTGCTAAGCTATCTTGCCTGCCCAGAGGTTCTTGCTTTTAAAAATAAGAACGAACTTGTACCAAGAGTCTGAGCGAGGACCTGCCATGTAGGTTTGCTCATCCCACCCTTTCCACTTTACTGGGAAATGACCTTGAGGCTCACGTCCTGAGTTTGGCAGAGGTGGGATAGAGTTGAAGCATCTGAACCCAGGGCTTCAGATTTCTACAGGAGACTCTTCCCTCTAAGCGAGACAGGAGTAAAGTCGGGACAAGAGGTCCCTATGTGTCACTCTGGGTTTTCTTCTTTAGAAAGTGAAACCTCTGCTATTTTTACCTTTTACGCTGTTTATTTCACCACTAATGAGCACATTTTTAATAATTGTTTTTGGATTGTTTTAGTCTCTGTGTATGTGTGTGTGCATGTGTGTGAATATCGGGGGGGGGCTCTGAAGATCTGCGGACGGCAGGCTGTTGTTCTCACCTTCCACTCGAGACAGGGTCACCAGGCCAGCTCGGGCTTCTGAGGACTCTCTGGTTTGTCTTTATGTGGGGTTGGGAACCTGAACTCTAGTTTGTGAGCAGTAAGGACCTTCCCCACTGAGACATCCCCCTAGTTCAGGAGTTCAAGTGATACAAATGACACAGAAGCCTTCTGTGGGCACTGTCGAATCCCCATCCCCTTTCTAGAGAAAGGCATTTCGACAGTCTGGGGAGGGGCCTCTGTCTCTTTCCCCGTGCTTCAAATGGTGCCTTTTGGTATGCACAGCAAGAAGAATGTTGTGCCTTGTGTTTTTATTTGTTTTTTTAATAATTTAATTAATTTTATTTTATGTGCATTAGTGTGAAGGTATCAGATCTCTTGGAATTGGGCTTACACTATGTTGTGAGCTGCCATGTGGGTGCTGGGAATTGAACCCAGGTCCTTTGGAAGAGCAGACAGCGCTCTCAGCCACTGAGCCATCTCTCTGGCTTGTGTCTTGTGTTTTTAAATAAGCCCATCGAGCTTTTCCATAGGTTTATGTGACACATGCATGGTGCTACCTAAAGGTATAGCTTCATGTTTGTGAATACAAATCTTTTAAAACATATTTTTATGGTTTTTTTTTAAGTATTTGTATATTCTAGTGGGGCTTTTGTGCACACATGTAATGCTTGAGGAGGCCCGAAGAGCATGTCAGATCCCTTAGAGCTGGGATTAGAGGCTGTTTTAAGCCACCTAAAGTGGATGCTGGGAACAGAACTTGGGTCCTCCTGCAAGAAAAGTTTGTGCTCTAACATCAGAGCCATCTCTCTAGCCTCCAAATCCTTTTTTTCAAAGTTATTTTATTGTATGCTTACTTGTCTGGCCTGTATGTATGTCTGTGCACTGTATGCATGCGGTACCTGAGGAAGCCAGAAGAGGGCGTCATATCCCCTGGAACCACCGTATGGATACAGGGAATTGAACGTGGGTCCCCGGAAGAACAGCCAGTGCTTTTAAACACGGAGCCATCTCTCTGAGTCCTTTTTAATCCTGTATAGTATTCCAAAGTATGAACCTCATTAAACATTCCTGAGGAATGCACATTCAGACCCTTTCTCCCCAGTTTTCTCATCCTCTCATTCTCTTTCTCCCTCTGTGTGTGTGTGTCTGCGCACTTGCACGCACGCGCGTGTGTGCGCTGGAGTGTGTGAATGTGAGAGAAGTTCCAGATGGTGGCAGAGAAGCTCCTTGAAATGCCCTCTTGGTTTACCACGTGACCGTTTCCCGGTAGGATATTTCTAGAATTTGTCTTTGCTGGGTCTAAGAACATGCACATTTTTTATTTTAATAGGCATGGCCAAATTGCCTTCTAAAAAGCTGTGCTGGTTTATACTCACCAGGACTGACCGCAGGGCCCTCTCCCTGCTCGGCTCTGTTTCACAGGATGTGACCAGGGGCCCTTTTGTTTCGCCTTAGCATTTCGATAGGTGAGGAATGGTGGCTCCTGTCATTTTAATTTACCCTCGCCAACGATTTTCAGGCTTGAGATTTGTTTCTGGTCTATCTGCTCAGAGAGCTTGCTCAGAGCCATTACCCATCTTTCTATGGGTTATTTATCTTGCACATATTGATTTGCTGAAGCTTTTTATATCACCTGCCCTTAAACACATCCTCCTCCCCTACCCCCCAACTCCCAGAACTGCCTGAGGACAGAGCAGTGGAGGGGGGCACAGGCCCTCCCGGGAACTTGGGTTTTCTTCGGAATGTTTTAATGAGGCGTCAAGCAGCCTCCCCCAGATTCCTGTTGTGGGCCTTCTGGGGACACTCCCTGGTCCAGCTACCACATCAGGAAGGGAGCTATTTCAGAGAGCCCCAGGAAAAATAAAAGGTACGGTGGGGTTTTTGCAGAACTTGAAATCATCTTTGAAATCATCTTTAAAATGACTAGGAGAGGCAGAGTTTGCTCAGGTTCCCCGACACTGGAGACGTCCCAAGCCCTTTAGAACCCCAGCTCTGGTAGCCTTTTACCCATGCTGAGCACCAGGCCATCCCATCCTTCTAGGCCTTGGTCCTCCTGCCTGGCCCAGGTAGAGGCTGCCGTGAAGATCCACCCTGTCCTAGCAGCCAACTCTGCCATCCCAGGCTCTATCCCACCGCCTGCCCCAAAGGCGGCCACGCTGGCTGGCTGGCTGGCTGGCTGGCTGGGATGAGAGGCGTCACAGTGCCTCCCCCCCCAACCCCTCCCAGCCCCAAACACAGGCAGCCTGTTCAGGAAGGCCTGGCAAGGGGGAGGAAAAGTCAGCACTTGTCAGTGGTGGCTGGGCAGGATGAGGAGCCCGTCCCAGCCTGCTGTGGCCAGCCAGATGGACAGAGGGCAGCAAGGGACAAGAGAGCAGTCTCCAGCCAGCCAACATGGGTCAACGAGAGGTGCCAGCATGGGTCCCAGGAGTAGGACCTGGAGAAGGGGTGCAGGAAGGCCAGAAGGTCACAAGGGCATCTCCTGAGAGCCAAGTATTTCTTTTTCACTTTGCCGGAGCCATTCACATCCTTGCTTAACACCATGGCGCAGCTGTCCCCTGTCCAGTTAGAGGGGCCGGCCACACCCCAGCCTCACACTGTTGTCTCGATGGGCACGTTCACCACCGAATCAACTCCCTCTGTAGATGCCTGCTTCATGCAGCAAAGGTGGCTGGTGCCCCACCATCCGTGCAGCTGGGCATTTCCTTTGCCTTAGCCCCACTCCTGGCCCTCTCCTTCTAACCATTCTCTAGGCCTCAGTCTCCCCTTTTGTAAAAACGGTGTGTCGTAGAAGATGAGGTTGACATGAGTGGCATCAGACAAAGAAGTCTTGTGGGACAGGAACATCCATGGTGAACACCAAATAGAGCTGCCTTCTTAGTGGCAGGCAAGGAAGCAAAGCACGCTGTCCCTTAGGGGACCAGGCTGACCCTGAGAAACGAGTGGCTGATGTGACCCAAGAGCATCCTGCTAATAAAATATTCTGTAATAGAAGCCGCTTGCACAGATGCAGAAGTGTCAGAACTGGAAAAGGCACTCCTTCACCTCCTCCAGTTTTGTCTGAAGGGGTAGAATCCTGACATGTCACAGCCACAAACCTGTAGAATCTGGCAGGGAGGGGAGGAAGTGAAGAGGAGGGGCCTTCATTGGGGCGCCGGTGTGGACTGCGCTGTCTCCGCCATCAGTCTCCCCCGGAGCTGAACAGAAAGAAACAGGGCAGCTCAGGCAGGCAGTGATGGTGTCCACTGGAAACCTCAGGCAGCAGAGGGCTGGAAGATCATGTGATTGACACCCCGCCTGAGCTTCTGAACTCGGGGATGACGAAGTGCACCCGGTCTCCTGGCAGCACACCCTCTATGACCCAGTCAACAAGGTCTGGGTTTGTAAGTAACACGCCAGTTTCAGCTCCTGTCTGCCTGGACCTCGCCTGGAACTCACACACCCGTCTCTGTGTTTGCAGCCTGCCCTCCCAGCTCAGGGCCGAGGTCGAGTCACATCAGCCCCTGCAGGTTCACACGCTCTAAACATGCTTGTGTGTGCATGGGAAATCCCCATGGTGTGCTGCTAGGGAGCGGTGAGAGGGGGGTCACTGTGGTAAATGAATCAGAGAGACTGTCAGCCCCAGTCCATACAGTGGAAGACAGTGTTCGGGACAGCTGGTGAGTATGGACAAAGTGACGCTGACCCCATTCCGAGTTCCTCAGTCCCGCCCCTGAGACCCAAGGTGTGCAGATTCTGGATCTAAAAAGATGCCGGTCTGAGTTCTTCATAGTCTGGAGCTTTGCCAAGAAGACTGCACTCTCCCGTATAGGGGGAGGAGGTGAGGGCTTGGGGAGGGGAAAGGGGGCAGCAGACAGCTAATGTCTGGCTGGTCAGAGTTGTCAGCAGTTTTCCCCTTATCCCTCTTCGACCAGGATAAGGACTGGTAATCTTACCTACCTCCACAAACTTGGGGGTCTGGCTGTGACCTTTAGTGGTGCGATTTCACGGGCTTCCGGGCACGCCTCATCCAGCACTGGACCCGCCAGTTCCTGGCCTTGGGTTCTCTCCAGGGTCCTGCAACCCAACCTCCTGCTGTGGACCCCTGGAGACAAGGGGGTTGGGGGTGGGATGGGAGTGGTAGGTTAGTCCTGTTATTGCTCAGCCTGCCCTGCCTGGCCTTCTGATGCAGTAGTTCATTTAAATCCATAACTGTTACTATGATTTTACAGGACTTAGAAAGCACTGGCCTTAAGCATTGTTGCTAGAGATACTAGTCAGTGTCAGAGGTGGGATCTGGCTCTGGGGTTCGTCCCTGACAGCCGTCGGAAAGAAAGTAGGGGTGTCTGGGCTTTCTAGATGAGCTGTGTTCTGAGGCTGGCAAGGAGGAAGCCCTGGACAGAGGACTGCCTCTTCCCCTTGGAGAAGTACTTTGCTCCCTGTGAGCCACATGGCAGCTCTGATTTGTTTGTTTGTTTAATGTATATGAGTGCTCTATCAGCATGGATAACTGCAGGCCACAAGAGGGATGATCGCATTATAGATGGTTGTGAGCCACCATGTGGTTGCTGGGAATTGAACTCAGGACCTCTGGAAGAGCAGATAATGCTCTTAACCACTAAGCCATCTCTCCAGCTCGGCAGCTCTGTCTTGACTGGCATGACAGAGAAGTACGTCTTCATGCCCAGGGAGGTCAGAGGCAAGGCCATTGTCCTTGGGGATATAGGAAGGCTAGAAGCATATGGCCTCCCCCGTCCAGGAGACGAGAGTCTGGAAAAGGGTGCAGGTGGAATCTTAGCCACCATCCCAGGCCGCTGAGTGGGCATGTTGGCCGGTCTCTGGCTGTCAGCGGGGCAGTTTTCAACCCATGACTGCTGACCTCTAATCTAGGCCATCAGCTTAGACTCCCTGCTCACATCAGAGGCTAGGCAGGCCATTAGGAAGCCAGTGCATCAGCCAGTCACTCAGGAGCACTCCACAAACTAGGAGAATTATGTGTCTTGGGAGGGGCGAAGGTGGGCAGAAGGAAGGAGTCATGGAAGAATGGGCATGGGAGGGAGAAATGACAGGATGATAGTATGGGTAGTGGTAATGTGGGTGCTGGTGCTGATGTTGCCTGTGGTGGTGCTGGTGATGACCTAGGCACATTGTGGCGGCAGCCATTCTGGAGATGGTGTGATGGCCCTCATCGGAGTAGTGATGTTAATGTTTCTGGCCCAGTTATGGCAGTGCTCATGGTAGGAATGGTACTTGTCAGCCATGGCCATGTATTGTTGGGAGGGTGGTAATTGATGGAGATACCAACTGCAGTGACAGAATGAATAGCAGGGAGCAGACACTGTGATGGTGAGGTAGGTAAGAATCAGACCCTTTAGGAGCCGGGTCCCCAGCGTCAGGCATAAGGAGAGCTTTGGAGGCCCCTGGATCTTAGCAAGCCAGTTTGTCCTCCCTGATCTTTATCACCTTGCCCCAGACAGCTCTGCCATAGATGTGGTCAGAACAGTGGGAAGTTAGAGCTGTGAAGCCCCAGCACGTGGGAATCCGCTTCAGCCTTCCTGGGACCACTAGGCGTTAGGGTGAGCAGAGGCAGACATAGGCATGCATGCTGGAGCAGTTCTCCAGCACTCCCAGAAGCCCACAGACAGTCCTTCTTCGCCCACAAACATGTACACGCGCATCTTCACAAACACATCAGCCTCCGGAGCAATGCATAGGTAAGGCAGTTCCTTCGTGAGGACTAACGGAACTGGGGGCACACAGAAGTTCACACACTGGCCAGACAGCGTGTGTGCGCAGCTAGTCACACGCACGCGCAGAGATGCTCGCGCTCCTCCGCTAAGTAAAAGCAGCAAAACTTGAGCTCGGCGGAGCCAATTGGAGACTCCTTGGCCTGGAAGCGCGAGCTGCTGCCGCCAAGAGACGCGGTCAATTAACTTCTCCCTGCAGCCGGGCTCCCTGACCCGGGCCGCCCGCCCCCTCCCGCCGCCCCGCCCCTACCCTGACCCGCCTCCTTCCTTCCAGGCCTCCAAGTTCTCGGCTCCACCCTTACTAAAGGGACCCGCCTACATGGCTAGGCACGGGGAAGGCAGCGCTGCCTGTTCAAGGAGATCAGGCTGTGTTCTCTGGAGCTTAAGGGAGAGGTAGCCTTTCTAGCGGAGTCCCGGGGACCATGAGGTTTGAGGATGCATGGCTAGGACTGCCCTGGGCTGTCCCAAAGCATCACACCCTATTCCGGGGTGTGATCCCTTAGGGGTCATACTCAGGGTGGGGATGGGACTGCTTGTCAGGCAAGATGCTGGCCCCAGCTTTCAGAGAAACTCCCGTTACCCTCACACTGTCCCCTTTTCCTGGGTTAAAGTTGCTGCTGCTGGGTGCCAGTGGGAAAACAGAGTGGAAAGAGGAAAATGGGGACATTCTCAGGGCGGTCAGTAGGAGCAAAGGCCGTGCCGGGTCACACGTTTCCTCCACAGCATCTGCCGGGGTGCAGGGGCTTCGGGTGGGAGGAAGGGTTCCCAGGACTGCTCGCGGGGGTCCTGCATAGCCCAGCGGTTGTTCGCCCTCTCCCTCTTCTCTTCTTGGCCCTGAGCAGGAAGGGTGAGGCTCTGACCCCTTACTGGGAAAGCACTCACTGAATGCTGGGGCCAGGATGGAAAATGGTGACTGCCACGGTCCCCGGGGGGCCTTGGGACTTGAAGGAATTCAGGCTGGGTTCGTCTCCTCAGAGTTCAACACTCCTGATCCAACCCCAGGTCCCCAGCAGGCAGCCAGTATCCTGTGAGGCTCCATCCTGGGACATTCCATCCTTTCCCATGTGCCGCAGGGGGGTGGACTAGAAAAAGAACGTCAGTGGATGCCGGGTTACTGGTGGACAGACGGGGGACAGCCCCCACTCTTTCCTCCTCCCTGCAAGGGCCAGGCCCCAGCCGTTGTGTTGCTGTGGCTCAGAACTTTGAAAGGGAGCTCCCTCCGTCAGGCAGACGCTCCCCTGTGGTAGACTTCCCGCCCCAGGGCTAAGCTCTGGAAAGGGGGAAATCCCTGGGGGGGTTGGATGACTTTGGGGACCAGCTGCCCCACCTGGAAGTGCTGCCTACACTCTGACCTTTGGCTTGGCAGGTGGACGCGGACGATGTCTTTACCAAAGAGGAACAGATTTTCCTGCTGCACCGTGCCCAGGCCCAGTGTGACAAGCTGCTCAAGGAAATTCTGCACACAGCAGGTGGGGGTGGGGAGATGAGGTGGGCATGAGGTCAGCATGTGATAAGCAGTGGGGGAGGGGGAGTCTGGGAAGCAGGGACAGGTGGGTGCAGGGGTTGAAAATGTTAACCTGGGAACCTAAGGTGTTCTTAACAAAGGGAGACCCAGCCAAAGTAAAGGCCTAAAATGAGATGGATCAGACAACGATGAAATCAGCAGGCTCAGTGGTCCTTAGCTTCCTGGATTCAGGAAGGTGCTGTCTGCCCACTGCCAGCTCTCAGACCCAGACATGGCCGTATGTGTGTGTGAGAGAGAGAGACAGACAGACAGACAGAGGAGCCTTTGGACAGTTTGGCTAAAAGATATGGGGTCTCTCCTTTGCAGACAGAAATGTAAAGGCAGACAAAGCACATAGTCCCAGTGGATTTAGACGGGGTGAGGCAAGCCAGGAGCTTTGATGAGGGTGCTGGGCCCTTACAGGGTAGGCTGGGCCAACTGCATTAGAGAAAAGATAGCCACGCCATGTCTAGAAAGATGAGGAGGTCTCTAAAATGATGGGGAGCTCTGGACAGAGAACTCCAGGATAGGACTAGAGTCCCTGGAACTAGGTGGGGGTAGGTGGGGAAGGGGTGTGGCTGTGTGACCCAGCCTACGGCCTGGAGAGAAGGTGTTTGGCCTGCACAGGGAGGGTCCCTCACGGCAGCTCTAAGGACCTTTGCCACAGGGAAGGAAGGTAGCTCCCATCTAGTCTCACAGTTCTGACCCCTCTCTGTCCCCTCCCTCGAGTCCATTCTCTGGAAGCAGGTATGGGCTACCCCAGCATTCATCCAGGCTTCTGAGGGTCAGGCTGATCTCATCAGCACAGGAGGCCAGACCCTGGCTACTGTCCCAAAGCAGCTTTTTCTCTCTGGAGCTGGCTCTCAGGCTACTGGGGGACAGCAGCAGCACATACAAGCAGATGATGACAGATTCTCTATGAAGCGTGTGGACTTTGCTCACATCCCTAAAGACACACTCTGCATACAGGGTCCCACCTATCCTGGCCCAACCTGAGGCTGCCAATCACCAGGCAGTGTTGTAAATAAAAAAGAAAGTATTTATTATTTGCCCTATGATTGTCATGGCGGTATTATCTAACCCCCTATCACAAGTAATAAGACACTGACACCTGTTCGATTTTTATAATTGCCTTATTTACCTTGGGCCAGGCAGATATTCCTACTTACGATGTCTGAAACACCTCACCATCCATCTCCCAGCCCCCATCCAATGCCATCCTCCTTAACCATCCTATCTTCCATCCATAATTTTACAAATACTTGCTTTTATTCTTCATCTGGGCCTTTTCACACCATTATTAGAGTCCTTCCTCCCCGCCCCATGTGGTTTCTTTTCCAGGCTAACCATTCATTGCATCCTCCTTCTTCTCTTCCCATCTGCCTGTTTCCCATGATCCTCTCTGTCCTCCAAAGCCCAGAGAACCTTAGCCTACCCCATTCTGCCCTGCCCAGGTATAGGCTGTTTAATCAACCAATCAGATATGCCTTAGGCAGGTTTACAAAACAAAGGTAGGTGTAACCAGATCTTAAGGGCTAGTAGCACACATCAGACCAACCTCTGACAAGTAGGAACAGCTAAGCCCCTTCATTTGGTCCTAAACCTGGCCTCTTCCTGGTTGTGTAGCCCATGCTTTGTGTACCTCTCTGACCCCTTCTCATCCATCATGGAATCCCTCCCTGAGGGTGAAGGCAGGAAAATACTGACAGTCATTCTCATCCCAGTCCTGAGTGCCTGGACTCAGCTTCCCACAGGGTCCGATGTAGGCGGGCCAAGTACCCTGACTTGGGCCATAGCTGAAGTCACACAAGTCAGATAGTGAGAAGGACTGAGGCCCCCAGTGTCTTTTCAAGGCAGAAAGGCCAGGAGCCAGCTCAGGTGGTGTCTTGGAGGGCACTCGTAGAGGCCGCAAACCCTGACCAGAGTGTCCTAGGACAGAGGGGCAGGTGGGCGCATCTGTCCACTCCTAACACAGTGCACCCTTTGTCACCAGCCTCTTCACCTGCACAGCCTGATACCATCACCTTGCCACCCATCTCTGCCAGTTTTTGCCATGCGCCCTCTGGTGGGCCATTCACTCCTTCATGGTTTCAGCTCCTGGGTTGCCAGTCTTTCCGCTTCACTCTAGCTGGCCCCAGACCCATTTCATTCACCCCCTTTGAACCTCTGCTGACACCTGGCAAACACGCTACAGTTTCTGAGTCACTTCCTTGTCCTTCATCTCTGGTGTCCCAACAGCCTGAGTATCAGCATCCTTGGTAGGGTCAACTCACTAAAACGGGGGAGTGGTGATAAGCCAGGGCTGAGGTTACAGCACAGCTGATGGCTAGAACTGTCCTGATTTCTCCAGCCAACATAATGGAATCAGACAAGGGCTGGACACCAGCATCTACGTCAGGGAAGCCCAGGAAAGAGAAGGCATCGGGAAAGTTCTACCCTGAGTCTAAAGAGAACAAGGAGTTGCCCACTGGCAGCAGGCGCCGAGGTATGTCTGTCTACCCTGCCTCCTCCCCCTCCCTAGGCAGTCATTTATCCAGGCTCCGATCCACCTGTCCCCACCATGTCCTAGTCATGTGAGTTCCTATGGAAAGTCAGAGACTACAGCTCCCTTCCCAGAAAAGCAGGCCAGCAGACAGCCCAAGAGGCAGCATGAGGGGCGGTGGCGGGGAGAGGAGGGTTGTGAAGGGGGGAGATGAATTGAGTGGCCTTGGGGCACAAGGAGATGTGCACAGTAGACTCGCCTAGCACTCCCCAGAAGAGGAACCAGAGCTACAGGAAACCCATGACCCACTGAGGTAGAGAGGACAGTAGGGGAGAGATGCAGAGAGTCAGAGAGGGAACAAGACGCTCAAACCAAAAGTCTGGTTTGTCAAAGGAGGCACAGAAAGACACATAGTGGGAAGAGCCACAGAAATAGCATGAGAGTAGGGCAGCCTCAGAGGGGTGGAGACAGACAGTGGGACAAGGAGAGAAGAGGAGAGTGGGAGAAACAGCATTGCCTCAGGGAGGTGAGGAGAGACAAACACAGCCCAAGCTGTGGCCACAAGGCCAGTTAGAGCCAGCAGGGTGGGCAGCAGATTCCAGATGGGGCCACATCTGGGAGCCTGTGGTCACCCTGTGGCTCCCCAGGGACCAGAGGGAATTGTGGGCCTGGCCGGGTGGGGCTGGGAACATGGCGCCCAGGACAGAGAGCCTTTCACCAAGCTGGGTGGGTCCAGCCCTCAAGGCTGCCTTCCAGGGAGGTTAGAGAGTCCTGTGGTCAGTCCTGCAGCAGGGTAGAAGGGGGCCGTAAGCTGGGACGGAATGTGGGCGAACTAGAGGCTTGGGGACCCTCTGAGGTCACTTAGCGTGGCTATCAGGGCTCCCAAGTGAGAGCCTTGTTCTTTCAAACTGAACATTAGCACTTGGATTTAGAGGGTGGCGTGCCTCTTGAGTGGCTGGTGGTGGGTCTTCCATGCAGTCCTAGATGGGAGAACTCTAGGCTGATCATTCAACTTCCCAAAGAGGAAATGGGAACGCAGAGAGAGGGACACCTGTGTGAGGTTAGCAGCGCTTCGGAAGTACAGCTGGCACCGAGAGCCAGACTTCCTTCTGTGGTCTCCAGGGAAGGGTCACCTAGGGAGCCTCCCAGCTGAGGAAAGATCTGAGAAAACGTTCGAGCTGGTTGTAGAGGCATACGCCTTGAGCCCCAGAATTCTGGGGGAAAGTGCAGAGGAATCCCTGTGAGTTCAAGGCCAGCCTGGTCTGTCTACGGAGTGAAAGAATATCTCATTTTGTTTTTAATCCTTAGAAAGGTGGGACCAAGAGCAGAGAGAGAAAAAGGCCCAGCTAAGCCCTTGAGGTCAAGGCCTGTGTCCTGTAACCTCAGCATGTCCGACACTTCTCTTGGCCTTTTCCAGAGAAATGGGACTCATGATACTTCCACCACAGTAGCTGAAGTAAATTCTCTCAAGCCAGTTAGTTTAGGGAGCCAGAGGAAGTAAGAGCTCAATATAGTCTTTCCAGAATGCTCAACCTGGAGTTTCTGGTCAAGGGCCCACCACCCCCGTGGGAATCAAACCACAAGTGTGTCCATGTCCCCGGGCCTAACTATGGATCTGACTCTCCTTCCTTATCCTCTACGCTGCGTTTTCTTTGGACACAGGGCGCCCCTGCCTGCCGGAGTGGGACAACATCGTTTGCTGGCCACTAGGGGCACCAGGTGAAGTGGTGGCAGTCCCTTGTCCCGACTACATTTACGACTTCAATCACAAAGGTGAGGCTAGCCGAATGGGCTGGGGACCACGGGGACACCAGGAAGTGGAGTTCAGGGCCTCAGTGGCTCGGGACCGCCTTTGCCCTCCCTGACTGTCCCACGGCCCCACAGGCCATGCCTACAGACGCTGTGACCGCAATGGCAGCTGGGAGGTGGTTCCCGGACACAACCGGACGTGGGCCAACTACAGCGAGTGCCTCAAGTTCATGACGAATGAGACTCGAGAACGGGTGTGGACCTTCTCCCTCCCAGGCTTGACCCCCAAGACCACACGTACCCAGCCTTTACCTCTCCAGCAACCTTAACTTGTCGTCCACTCTGCCCTTAGTGCCCGCCCTGAGTCCCAGTTTTCTGTCTCTCACCTGCGCAGGAGGTGTTTGACCGCCTAGGCATGATCTACACCGTGGGATACTCCATGTCCCTTGCCTCCCTCACAGTGGCTGTGCTCATCCTAGCCTATTTTAGGTGGGCGGGGCAAGAGGCGGGTCGGGTCGGGGGCAGGGCGAGGTGTGGGGCAAAGCCTAGGGTGGGGCCGGAGGGGTCCAGGATGCGAGCTTCCCTTTTCCCCCTTCACTCCATCCATCCCCCCTGCGTGATGTCCCCACCTACGGCGCACAGCCCAGCTTCCTGCCCACCGCTGCGTCCCCCTCACCCGCGGTGATGTTGCACGCCCCGCAGGCGCCTGCACTGCACGCGCAACTACATCCACATGCACATGTTCCTGTCGTTTATGCTGCGCGCCGCGAGCATCTTCGTCAAGGACGCGGTGCTCTACTCTGGCTTCACGCTGGACGAGGCCGAGCGCCTCACGGAGGAAGAGTTGCATATCATCACGCAGGTGCCGCCTCCGCCCGCCGCGGCCGCCGTAGGCTACGTGAGTGCCCCCTGCCGCCCGCCTGCAGGCTCCGCCCCTCGCACCCACCTCCCCGGCCCTCGCCCTGCCCACCGCTTGCTATCTCCTTCAGCTGCAGGCCAGCAAATCCGTCTCACAGGGTCCTGTCTTACTGCTAACAGCTCAGTGGCCGCCACAGTGGAGTGTCCCAACCTCTCCTCCTCACCACCTTGCCCCTGCTGCTTACACCCCACCCCCGCACCAGGTCCCAACGCAGCTTGCTGCACCAATCCCAGCCCAGTAGCCCAGAGTAAGGTCTCCCTTCTCCCTCTAATGCAGACCGGACCTTGCCTGTAGGGATGAAGGCTCTGCCTTTTGCCTAACTGTGATACTGTGATTGGTCTCCTAGGCTGGATGCCGTGTGGCCGTGACCTTCTTCCTTTACTTTCTGGCCACCAACTACTACTGGATTCTGGTGGAGGGGCTGTACTTGCACAGCCTCATCTTCATGGCCTTTTTCTCAGAGAAGAAGTACCTGTGGGGCTTCACCATCTTTGGCTGGGGTACGGAGACCAGTGTGGTGGGGAGGGTGAAGGCAAGCCCGAGAGTCAGGCGCTCTGGCTCTAGATGTCCTGCCCCACTTGTTTTTAGCAGGCTGGAGGCCTGCCCACCCTGATGTGACCTTGACCCCACTCCAGGTTTAGGGCACTCAACTTGGCTTTGGGCAGGGTTCACCCAGTACTGTTGGCTTAACCTGGCATTTCAACTCACTTAGGGCGATAATTACTGGGGTTGAGATGAGGTTAAGCTTGGGACCAGAGGGAGATCTTCAGTCACTAGTTAGCCTGGGCTGGAGGGTGGCAGTCAGGACCCTCCTACTACCCAGAGTCCTGTGGGAGGGGCTCACATCTGTTACCAGGAGGTGAGTTCCAGAGCCACAGGCCCAGCAGCTCATACCATTTAGCTTCTGCAGTGGATTCTTGAGAAGCTGCAATCCTACCAGCCCCCTCGGGGCCCTGGGATCTAGTTACTGATAATTGTCCATTATTGCTGGCAGCTCCAGAGCTTGGCTGGGTCCTGGGGAAAGCTGCCAGAATGTGGAGGGGTGGGCCAAGTGGCTAGGCTCCTGGGCTCAGCACCTAGAAAGCTCTGGTCTCCACAGCCTCCTTGGCTCTTGGCACATGCCCTACCCCTGACCTCACATGGAAGTCCCAGAATCAGGCAGATCTGGGCCTGAATCCAGGAACTAACACAAGCTCCTGGGCTAGTGGGTGGTGTCTGGGTGGGCTGGAAACATGGGGATTAGGGAGTACACGGAACCTTATGATCTGGGAATGTCACACCCTTACCACAAACCCAGGTGACATCTTTCCCTCCAAGGATCCGCCAGGCTGGGATAAAGCAGGGAGACTACCATGTGTCAGGACCCTGAGGTTTGCCTGTGACCTCTGCTCAGGCCGGAATGACGAACGTCACTCTATCTACCCTCATCCATGAGAGCTAGGACCTTTCAAGCCAGGTGTGGAAAGGGAGTTTTAGAACAGAAAAATACTAGTCCCTGGCTCTCACCCAGCTGTTGATACCACGGTATTTTGGCACTTACCCAGTAGGCATGCACAGGTACTCACAGGATGCAAGGAATTGAAACAGGGCAGAGAGCTGCACTGAGTCCTGAGGGCTGGCACCTCGGGCGGTTAAGGCGGCATTAAATAGTCCGCGTGCCTTAGGTGAGGGCTGGGGGCAGTGAGCAGAGAAAGGTCCTGGGCTTTGGGGCAAAGTGCACAACTCTTACACCGTCCCCCGTGCACACAGGTCTGCCGGCTGTCTTCGTGGCTGTGTGGGTTGGCGTCAGAGCAACGTTGGCCAACACTGGGTAGGTGCGGTGGCATAGTGTGTGGGTTCAGGGGTGGGCAGGGACCTTGACACGGGCTTGAAGTGCTCCGGTTCCCTCTCCTGCGAATCATGGGGAGACTCCGTGCACAGTGGCTCCAGCCTCAGGAGTTCTTGATCAGCCTCTAGCCAGGAACCACCTCAGAGTCACAGGAGGTGACTTCCAAAGAGGCCTGTGAGTGCCTCAGGCCTGGACACATGCACATGCTGTGTCCTTGGCAGCTCGTGTCAGAGCAGCCCAGTGCTGGGGCCCATGTGGCCGGTGGCTAAGGCTTCACCCTCCCTTAGGTGCTGGGACCTGAGCTCTGGGCACAAGAAGTGGATCATCCAGGTGCCCATCCTGGCATCCGTTGTGGTGAGCAAGGGTTGGGGACAGTGTGGGCATGAGCCCTTGGCAAGAGCATCTATGATGGCTTTCCTCGACCCCCAGGACCAGAAACCCAAAGACCTGAATACCAGATGAATCCTACTCCAGTCCTGGCAGCCACCTAGAGATGCAGTGACAGAGGCTCGTGGCATGGCCATGGGTCCAAAAATCCTGTGCCATGCTACTAGGACAGAGTTTCCAACTCAGCCTCCCTCCCACAGCTCAACTTCATCCTCTTCATCAACATTATCCGGGTGCTTGCCACTAAGCTTCGGGAGACCAACGCGGGCCGGTGTGACACGAGACAGCAGTACCGGTGAGTGCTGGCTCTTGGGAGTTGGTGTGGATTCAGGGTTTTTGCCTGCCTGCACCATGTACCCAGGAGAAGACAAGGTCCCACAGCTGAGCTTGTGAGAGGAGCCTCTGGCTCTGTGGCCCCCGCTAACTTCCAGCTCACTCCTGACTGGCCCAGCTGTGCTGGGTCACACTCTGTCACTTGGTATCAAGCTTTGCACTGGAGCTAGGGCACACACACACACACACTCACACACACACACACACACACACACACAGCTACCCTCACACAGCTAGATTCTGGGAATCAAAGGGACAAATGGGTAGAGGCTGGCTCCAGTAAGACATCGGCTCAGGAGAAACCCAAGGATGGGGTCACGGGAGAGTGAGTGCATGGTGGCAGGCTCAGAGGCCCCAAGGACTAGGCAACTGCACTGTGGTCTGCTTGAGCACACCTGTCGGGACCAAGAAGCCCAATAACACTTTGCCTCCTGGCAGAGGCCGTCCTGGCTGAACTTGGTTGCCAAGCCACGGTAGCCAGAGCCTCTTGCACTTCCATCATTCCCGGAGCCTGGGCCTGGTCGGGGTGGGAGGATGAAGTGCTGTGTTGTGGGGTGAAGAACACGGCCTGACCTGCACGCCCCGATGTCCAGGAAGCTGCTCAGGTCCACGCTGGTGCTCGTGCCTCTCTTCGGTGTCCACTACACCGTCTTCATGGCCCTGCCGTACACCGAGGTCTCAGGGACACTGTGGCAGATCCAGATGCACTATGAGATGCTCTTCAACTCCTTCCAGGTGCGTGGCCGCCCGAGGTCCTGGGGAGCAGGGTGGGGGAGATGCGGTCCTGACTGCACGCGCCTCTCTCTACAGGGATTTTTTGTCGCCATCATATACTGTTTCTGCAATGGCGAGGTAAGAAGCCGGAGGCACAGGGCCAAGGTAGGAGAAGGCCGGGGGAGGGGAGGGGCTGGGGCTCCTCAAGCCCTGTCCCCCCCCCTCTCATTTCTGCCCCCCCCCCTCTCTTTCTTTGGTCCCCAAGAACCTTCCTGATCACGTTGTGACGTACAGACAAGGCTTCAAAGATAATTCAGGCTCAGAATATACTAGGATGTGTGGGCTCCTCCATGGGTGACATAGCAAAGTGTCCCTCAGCCTCAGGGAGGAGTATTTGAGAACTCAGTTTGAGGGCTCAGCCACCTTTGGGACGTTTGAGCTTTTGGATTCCGGCAGTGTCGGCTGCCAGCAGTTAAACACCGTGTTCTGAGGGTTGGGTCATTTGACATGTCTTTGGAGTTTTCTAGTCTCCTGTCCTTTAGTGCAAGGAGGATAACGGGAGAAACATGCAGCCCGAGGGTTAAGAGCGTGCCTGGCCGTCACCGTCTCTTTTCCCCAAGGTGCAAGCGGAGATCAGGAAGTCATGGGGCCGCTGGACACTGGCATTGGATTTCAAAAGCAAAGCTCGGAGCGGGAGTAGCAGCTACAGCTACGGCCCAATGGTCTCTCACACAAGTGTGACCAATGTAGGCCCCCGTGCCGCACTCAGCCTTCCCCTTAGCCCCCGCCTACTGCCTGCCACCACCACCAACGGCCACTCCCAGCTGCCTGGCCATGCCAAGCCAGGAGCTCCAGCCGCTGAGAATGAAACCCTACCAGTTGCCATAGCGGTTCCCAAGGACGATGGGTTCCTCAATGGCTCCTGCTCAGGCCTGGATGAGGAGGCCTCTGGGGGGTCTACACGGCCACCGCCATTGCTGCAGGAAGAATGGGAAACAGTCATGTGACTGGGCACCAGAGACTGGACTGCTGGCATGGGCAGATGGACAGATGGACCAAAAGGCCAGAGTTTGGCTGATGGTTCATTCAGGACTGGACCAGAAAAAAAAAAAAAGGAAAAAAAAAAAAAGAAAAGAAGAGGGAGCTATGTGTGGCTTCCTGTGTTTCATTCAAGAAAGGCAAGGTCTAGGAACCACATGAGAATTTGGGGAAAACCACATGGTTGGGAGAAGGACCCTGGGTCCCATTACCTAAGAACGGTCTGGGAGTTGGAGATCCAGCACTGTCCAACAGAAGGGGACTCTTGCCCTCAAGGCCCAGAAAAGGGCTTCCAAGGTAGCTCAGTTGGTGGAGCACTTGGCTAGCACACATGAAACTCTAGCTTCTATCCCCAGCACCCCATAAACAAGGCTCAGATCTGTAATCCCAGTTTTCTGGAGGTGGAGCCAGGAGGATCAGAACTTCAGGGATATCCTTGGTTATATAGATAGGGTTGGGAGGTAGCCTGGGGTACATGGTACATGGGGTACCATGCCTTCAAAACAAACCAAAACCAAAAATGAAAACAATCATTGCCTAGAAAGGGTCAAGTTTTCGGGAGTCACAGCAGCCAGGTGGTCCTATGAGGGAACAGCCAGCCTTCCGCTGTTGTCATGAATACTCCTGGAGTCAGGCCCCTCTGGAATGACTACCTCCTAGCCCCCAGTCACTGCCCAGCCAAGACTCACAGCAGCTACCTCAGGTCCTTGCGCCACTCTCAAGTCTGTGGCCCCGCCACCAGGTGACCCTTCCCACCAGGTGACCTCCAGGCATGACCACAGCTCCCAACTGAAAGGAGGAGGCTCCAGCCACCAGGCAGAGGCTGCAGGGAGAGTGGAAGTGGGCTGCCTCTGCCCTGGTTCCGGAAGCTAGGAGTTCAGGCCTTAAGGGTTAGCTGGGGTGCAGGCCTGCAAAGCTAGACCTGTGCACTCACTAAGTACACAGAACATTTGCTCAGTATCCCCATCTGACACCTCCTTACCCCGATCCTCATCCTCTGGGCCTTCCTAGTCCTGTCTTTATGGGCCCTCAGAAGGCCTGACACAGGCTGCATGCCTATGCATGGGCTGCCTGGCTCACTGTGCCTTTTGGCTTTCCCCACCCCATCCACCCGTCCTGAGCCATCTAACTCAGGCACTGGGTGATAAGGGCATGTACTGAGGACTTCTAGGTCAAGCTCCCTCTGACATTCTTGATGGCCAGCAGAACAAATGGCCATCCAAAGTCTTCCCATGGAAACACTGTGAATTGCAACAGAGAGGCAGAGAGGCATAGGCCAGGCCGTCAAAGGCTACTGAGCCAGGCAGAGTTGGAGCCACTGAACATTCTACAAGGAAGAACCAAAGATCTGAGGAAAACTGCCAAGTCCCTGCTTCCATGTGGCAGCCACAGGGGGCTGCATAAGGGTCAGGAGGCAGGAGACCAGGTTGGACCACCACGCTATTGCCAGGAAAGACCCTGGATGACGCAGTGGCTGGAAAAGGACCCTCAACAGGCAAAACCTCATTCCCTCCCTAGGGTATGTGTTACCTCTGTGCAGGGCCTACAGTGACCTGTTGTCTCAGCTCAGCCATTGATAGGTCTTCCAGACCACTGAGCCATCAAGGCTACTTACTCTGTCCACCAACAGCCCCAGACTGCTCTGTCAGAGGGCTACAGGACCCACTTACCTAAAAACATTCAAATAGCACCCTCAGGCCGAGCTGTATCTCCCTTCTCCCCTTTGGGTCTCTAAAATAGGCCTGTCCTTTACCTTTAAAGGGGTCAGATGCCCCAAGATCCCATCTTGCATGGTGTACCTAGGTCAGACCAGGCCTCCTGCATTCTGTTGGACACCTCTTCAGCCAGGACTAGCCACCTCCTCCTGATATTTGCACCTGGGACAGGAACAGCCATGCTCTACTCTTCAAGTTGGGTATCACTTCCCTCTGGCTGGATGTCTGGGACAGACACACACACACACACCCGCCCAAGACCATCACCCAGGACCTGCTCCCCAACTCTGGACTGGGAGCCTCTGGCCCTAGGCTGGCCTCCGCTCAGAGGCTCCTGAGCCCTGCCTGGGCTGTCCAGGTGTTGGCAGAAGCAGCAGGAGCCCTCAGCAGGCCTGGCAGATGGTCAGGGCCCTGTTTGCCTTGAACGGCCACTGGAGCCAGGTGGTCACTTCTCCCTGCAAGGCCCCACAGGCCAGCCAAGCCACAGGGAACACATAAACAGAATCAGGGCTGGCCAGTGAGTAGACAAGAAGGAGGGGGTCAAGAGACCCCTATTCATTGCTTCCGGAGTCTATCCAAGGCACCTCACAGGATCCTCTCGATTCTAGCTCTGGTCACTGAGGTGGCCAGGGTCAGCTCTCACCTGCCTTGAGCATGCCAAGTGGCTCTGCCCTTCCTGGGCCCATCTCCTTAGCACCAGCTAGGAAAGCACCTAAGGGTAGAGGTACCATCCATTCTGAGGGAAGACACTCAGCCCTGGCCTCAGGTGGGGCTAAGTCTACAGCTGCCAGCTCAGAATGGATGGGGCTGCAGATTCCATTGCCGCCCGCCCTCAGCCCGCAAGCCCTGCTCAAGCCGGGGAGGACACCTGGCCTGCAGGCTACAGTGGTCCACACTCTCCCGTCCTCAGCCCAGGGAGGTGACAGAGGAGCAGATGGGGAGGAGGGCACTGCATCTCTGGAGGTCCCAGTGGTCTGAGGGAACTCAGCCCTGCTGCGTAGCTGTCAAAGGGCCCAGCCCTGCCCCACGGTCCTGAGAGGTCACTGGCTCTGGGGAGCAGGCTTGGGGTGTGAAGCTTCCAGTGCAGCTCCTAAGGTGCGGCTAGCTCTTCCTTTGTCCTTGATGCCTCCTTGGCCAGCCACAGAATGAGCTCAGCCTGAGGCCACCACAGCAAACTGAAATAAACCTTGGCTTGGTGGGGCTGGTCCCACTGGCCAGGAGAGGCAGAGAAGAAAGGAACTTTGGAGTCTGGCAGGGGCCTGGGCTGGCTGTGTATATGCCGTGTTACCCTGGGCAAACTTTCTGAGCTATAGCGTCTCAGAGGTCAGGCTCTGCTCAGCTTTACTGACCTGAGCGGACTCAGAACCCCACCTCACTCTCAAAATATGTCCCCAGCCTGGGTCTCAGCTTCCTGGACAGGGTTCTTGTCTTCCAGCCTCGAGCAGGTAGTCAGCCCTCCAGGGTAAATCACCCACAACTTCTCACTTCAACATCAGTCTTGCAGGCAGGGGAGGCATTTAAGGCCAGGGGACACGAGAAGGTGGGCTCTTGGGCACCTAGACTCCTTCACCCATTTCTGTGGATCCAATCACTTCCTGTAATGGCCTGATACAGGAGGCCCTTGGCTTCTACTAGTCATGGGAAGCCCTTGTTCGCCCACCTCAACTTGACCCAGGCTCTAGAGCATTTGTGAGTCAAAGGGCAATGTTGGGGTGGACCACCACAGTCCTTGCCCCAAAGGCCATGCTGCTTCTACACTACGTGCCTCAGTGAGATCACCTCTGTCTCCACGACAGAGGATCCACTGTACATGGATGTCTATGTGTATGTGTAGGTGTGTGCGAACTTGTGCATTTATTTGTGTTTGTGTCTGTTTGTGGTTCTGTTGGCATCTATCCCCAGGCCTGTGCTTGTATGTATGCCAGTGTATATTTATATCGCGCTTGTATATGTCTGTCTGTCTTTGTGCACACGTGTCTCTTAGTGCATCTGGGAGACTGTGTGTGTATCAGTATCTATTTTTGCTTGTATGCGTGTCTGTGTCTGTGTGATCTGTATGTGTGTGTGTGTGTATGTGTGTTTGTGTGTGTACCCGTGGTCTGCAAATGCTGCCTGTGGGTGGAATTTGGCTCTTAGACATGTTTGGCTTGGCTCTCCCAGTATTTTCAACATCTTGAGCCAACATTTAAAAATCAGGATATTTCACATAAAAATTCAGCTTTCCAGCTTCTCTTAAAAATTCAGAAGCCCTGGAAGCCTTAGACCAGGATTCCCATGAGGCCACTCTCCTCCTCAGCTGCAAAGGGCCAGCCTCCTCCTTCAGCCTCCTCAGCCTTCCTTCTCTTGCCCACCATTACCTCGAGGATGGCTGGGTTTGGGACCCAGAGTGTGTGGTTACTCTAGACGGTAGCCTTTAGGGAGTGTGTGTATGAGTATATATGTACGCACAATAGACCTACGTGTGTGTGTGTGTGTGGGCACTTCTGCCTCACAGGCCAATCTGAATGCATCGGTGCCTGTGTGTGCATGGGAAACATATAAGACTATGCATGTGTGTGTGCATGGAGGGTATATTCATGGCCATGTGGAGTGTGTGGGCCACTGTGGTCTGGCGTGCTCTGCTCAGGGGCCTCTTCCGGCCTTTGAGGGAGAATCGGATTCCCGACTTCTGGCTGGGCTGCCTTGTGGGATTTATTTCTGTCTCAGTGCCCACTGGAGGCCTGAGTAATGGGAACATTTAAAGAAAACCAGAAATACCTACGGAAGAGGCAGGCTGGCTAGGGAACTCAGCTCAGACACCCTGCCTGGTCCACAGCTGCGTGAGCCCAAGGCCAGGTCCGAGTCTAGGAAGAAATAGCCTGGCATCCGGCACGTCTTCCCCACTCTGTGGACTGCCTAGTTCTGCCGGTCAGAGCCATCTGGGCGCAGGCTCACTACCCAACCCGATTAACAGTGCACAGTGTGTTCAGGCAAGGGGAGGGTACGCCGCCTCAGCCTGTGCATGGCAAGGCGCCCTTCCCCTGTCAGGCTCGCAGGAGACCCACTTCTCCAGGTAGCCTGTGTGCTGACACACACAGGCACACACAGGCACACACGCACACCATATATGCAGTCCACCCCCAGCTGAGGGAGGAGCAGGACTGCTGAGCCTGGCAAGGCTGAATTTGTCCTTACTCTACTATGCAGACTGGCACCCGGGACCTGCTCTTCCCAGGACATGGTCACACTGTTGCTCTGGGTTCAGATTACCCAAATCCCACTCTAGATCATTTCTGACGACCGGCTACTTAACAAGGAACACAGGCCAGTGGGAAAGGAAGGAGTGCTCCTTGTGGCGGGTGTCAGGCTACGTTGGTGGCCCCGGGAGGGCAGGCAGTGCTGAAGGATGCTCTAGCCAGCCAGTCTGGGGTCTCTGCTGCCACCCTGTGGCCACGTGAGGACAGAAGGGAATTCTAGACCCCGATGACATCAAGTCTCATCCTTGCTCTTTTCTTGGCTGAGGAGCCTCTTGGGGATTCTGGGGAAAATGGCATTTAGCTTTTGTAATTTAAAATATTTTTGTGTGTGTGTGTGTGTGTGTGTGTGTGTGTGTGTGTGTAAGGGCGGCTCTGGAAGTCAGTTCTCTTCTACTATGTGAGTCCCAGGATTGAGATGTCAGGCTTGATGGCAACTACCTTCTGCCGCTGAGTCCTCAACTGCCCCAGTTTTTGAGACAAGGGTTTTACACTGATTTACACTTTTACACTGACAAGGTTTTCACGGCTGACTTAGAACTCATGTATAATCCAGGCTGGCCTTGAACTCACAGCAATCTTGGCTTTAGCCTCTTTGAGTGATGAGATTATAGGCATAAGCCACTAAATTAGGCTTTTGTTTTCAAATAAATTTTAGGGGCCTAGAAATGGCTCAGTGATCAAGAGCACTAGCTGTTCTCCCACAGTACTGGGCTTCAATTTTCAAAACCCACTCTGGGACTCACAGCCATTTGTAACTCCAGTTTCAGGGGATCTGATACCCTTTTCCAGCCTTGTCAGAAACCAGGCACATATGTGGTGCATAGACATTCATGCAGGCAACACACCCATACATTAAAAAAATTATTTCAAGTGTATGTGCATGCGAGTGCATGTGTGTGTGGGTGCATTTGTGTGTGTGTGTGTGTGTAGGTCAGAAGACAACCTTGTGCGTGAAGAACCCAGGTCTTCACCTCTACACGGCTTCTGGGACTCCAGTTGAGGACGCCAGGCTCAAGCAGCAAGGCTCTCACCCACTGAGCTGTCTCACCAGAGCTTGCTTATCCTTTTAAATCTGTAACATACCTTTGCATTTGGATGTCTGTGAATTATGACACTCTCATTTCATTCCTCGTACGTGCAATGTCTTCTGTAAGTCTTGCTCAACAGTCAGGCTTCCCAATCTTTCTGAAAGACGCCAGCTTCTCTGCCATTGCCCCCACGTCCCTGAGCATGCCTGGCTGCTTTTTGACCATGGACGATGTGCCTAGCTTAAATCGCCCCCATTCCCCGCCTTCTTACACCCTTGAAGCTGGCGGGGCTTGCGAAAGTGAGCAGGGGGGACAGGACTTGAGGGGAATGCAGATGCCACCACAAGGTAAAGCAGGGGGTTAGGGGAAGACACAAAAGGCACTCAGATAGCCCAGATGGCTTCAAGTGTGCAGGCATGTGCTACTGTGCTTCTATGAACAGTCCTGGCCCGTCTCCTGGCATACATTTGTAACAGTTCACCGGGACAGTAAGAGAGCAAACGTCCCAAAGTACTCTCTCTCTCTCTACCACCACCGTGTGCAAGCCTTCCTGAGGCCCACACCCAGCACATCAGTGTAGCTGAGAACAACAGTGTCTGCTGGTCTCCACTGCCCTGGTGTTACCCCAGCCGTCTCTGCTGCTTTTTGCCCGGTCCTGTGCTTACCAGTGCTCCGCTGGTCCCTTTACTTTCTCCAGGCTGGGGTTGGGCTTTTCTCTTTTGAGAGCATCTCCCTATAGCCCAGGCTAGCCTCAGCTTCCTGCCTCTGTGGTTACAGGTGTGTAATATCATTCTGGGCTAATTTTCAAGACTTCCAATCAGTTCTTACATCTAATTCTTGTTGAGTATTACCCTCTGATAATCATGAAATAATTACTAAAATTATTTCTCTGATAATAACACACTCATTTTAGGGCTGTTTCAGCTTCCTTGGCTATGTAACCCCCTTTGCTTTTAACCATCTGGAACCCCAGTTCCAGGGGATCTGATGCCCTCTCCTGGCTTCCATGGGCACCAGGCATAGATGTGGTGCAGACATACATGCAGGCAAAACACATGAAAAGACTAATGCACTCCAGTCTACCCACTGCTGGGTTACTGGCTACTCACGGGGCACTGGACTTTAGATTCTTTTAATGAGATCCATTTGTGTTTGCATGCGCACGTGCTCGCGTGTGCTTGTGTGTGCTGCCCTGCAGCCCCGCCCATGAACACCCTTGCAAGCTCAGATATCAGAGCACGATGAGCAGGAGAACCGCCTCCATGATACGGCTTCTGGGAACAGAACTCGGGTCATCAGGTTTGGGGGCGAGTGCTTTTACCTGCCGAGCCATCTTACTGCCCCTCCTTCTCCCCTTTTTGAGACAGGGTCTCATGTAGTCCAGGTTGGCCGTGTTCTCACTATGTAGCTGAGGATGACACTGAACTGATCTTTGTGCATTCAAGTGCGGGGAGTATGTTAGCTCGCCTGTGTGACAGGGACTGAGTCCAGGACTGTGTGCAAACACAGAGGCACACATCCCGGAGTTTTGTTTTTTTTTTTTTTGCCCTTAGAGGAGGCCTCACTGTGTTGCTCAGGCAGTCTCTGAACTCCTGCCTCAGACCCCCAAGTGCTGGGACCACACAGATGTCCCAACATGCTTGGCAAAGCGCTGAAATTTTCTCGAGACAGGGTTTCTCTGTGTAGCCCTGGCTGTCCTGGGACTCTCTGTGTAGCCCTGGCTGTCCTGGGACTCTCTGGCCCCAAACTCCGGCTGTCTCTGCCTCCCGAGTGCTGGGAATCCGTTTTGTGATTCTTGTCTGAATATGTATCGGCATGGCAGTTTTTGTTTTTCCCTTTCCTCATTAGGCAGTTCTCTGCCAAGTCCCCAAAGACCACAGATTGAGAGGCGCCACCTTTGCTAGCTTTCCAAACGGTAGTCTAGTCCCAGAGCTGAGCTGCAGAGGTCCTCAGTCTGGCTCCACCTCCACAAACCAGCATCCTGGGCTCCCAGTGTGGGGAGTCTTTTTATCCTTCATTCCTATCTCCACTCCTGACAGCTCTGGCAAGGCTGGTCTCTGTCTTTCGAGGGAGCCAGTGTCCCAGCCTGTCTGACTACTCAATGCTTTGCCTGGTACTCAAAACTCTCACTCTGAGCTCAGCAGACCTTCTAATAGTTGTCTCTTAACCTTCCCATGCCCTACATCCCTTTCCTCTTTCCTCTCTTGCCCCCACCCCTAACCACTTTCCTTCTACTTTCTGAGACAGGGTTCTAGGGTTCTATAGCCCAGGTTGGCTTCAAACTCATTATGGAGCTAAGGCTGTCTTTGAACTCCTGATCCTCCTGCCCCCTTCCTGAGTGCTGGGATTACAGGTATCTGCTGCCACACACAACTCCACAACTTTCATTTAAAAGGTTTTATTTACTGTTTGGGCATCCTAGCTTCTGTGCGCACATCCACTTTACCTCCATGACCTAAGTCCTCAGCCCTGCCTGACAAGGCTGGGCCATGGTGTGAAAGAAACACAGCACAGGTGACAACCCACTGGATGAGTCAGGGTGGGAAGAAGCCCTAAAGGACACTGCAGGTGTAACCTCCCTGGGGCGGAAGCTCCAGATGCCTATTCCTAGAATCAGTGTTAATGCTGCGGTCTGGCACCTGGAGAATCAGCTCAGATGCTCAAAGCTCAGCCAGGACGTTAGAGGCTCAGGCTCCAAGGTCACACCTCAACCCGATCTCTAGCAGAACAGATTCCTGTCAGGAGACAGCCCTGATGCGAGAGGAAAGAGATGTGCTGCTGAAAGAGGGTGGAATTGGGGGAAGCAGTGTGGTGGCCTCAAATGGGCAGAGGTTCTATGTGGAAGTTTGCCACAGAAACCCTCCTCATAGAACGCCTTCCTCATTCTCACACTGGAAGGAACTGTGTAGGAGTCTCTCCTGCATTCCTACTGACTACTGAAAGGCCCTGGGAGAGGTCTTACGAGGACACTCCCTGTCCCCGTATCTATGGTGTAAGGGTTCTGAGGTGACCACTGCTGACACTGACTAGGGACTTGGAGCCGAAAGTTCAGCCTTGGCCCCATCCATCCCTCCAGCCACAACATGGCTGGCCAAACCCAGGGGTAAGCACATTGAGTATCACCTCTGCATTCTAAGAGTCCAAACCCAGTGCACCTAGCAAACAGGAAACAGCGACAGGCCTTTAATACATGGGAGTTTACTTCCAGAAGTTAAAAACAGCTCAATATACATACATATGTACAGATCTCAGAGTGGTGGGCACCCCTGGGAAACAGCTATCCTCACCCCATAGAGTTGAGACGAAACTATGCTGGCTCAGTTCTCAAGACCCAGAAGTGCTGGCCGGCCTAATCCCACCCTTGCCTAAGAGCATCTTCCCACAGGATGTATGCTGGACAGATGCGACATGGAGAACACCTCAGTCAGAGTCACAGGCCTCTTGTCCAGTGGTGGCGTCCACTGCAGAGGCCAGGTTGTCTTCCTGGCCTTTTAGTCGTTCACCTGGATGAAGAGCAAACAAATGGTAAAGGACTGTGCTTAAGCCACCACCGTAAGGGCAGGACCCACTAGCCAGACCGAGCTTACGGATCAGCTCCGCGATGGCTCTCTGCGTCCGCTTTTCTAGCTTTTCCAGCTTCTTGGCCACATCTCTCTTGAGATCCCTGGAACAAGAAGTGAGGGGATTAAGCTAAGGGCTTTTGTGGTGTGGCCCTGGGATCTTCCTGCAGTGCTTTGGCATTTATGTCCTCAGCTGCCTGAGGAGCTGCTCTGGGGAGACCAAGATGCTGCCTTTTCTGTTCTTCTGGACCCCCAAGACCCGTCATCCTCCACGGTTCCACTGAGCTAACTAAATGTGCAGACCCAGCCAAGGTAGAAGACTGAGACACAACGGCGGATGGCTCCTTGGGATCCTCCCATTATGTCCCCTAAGTCAGCATCCGGGAGCAACTTGTCTTGGCCAACTGTCAGTCCTGCTCAGCCTCCAGCCACAGCCCCCTCCTGCCACTGCATCCCTCCCACTTCTGGGGCTTCCAGCCGTGCACATAAATTCAGCCCCTCTGATCTGCGGTTCCTACAACACACGCCTCATGCCTGTTTCACCAAATTAAAGCACTGTAGTAGGTGCTGTACCCACACAGATCCTCAGACACAAGGAAAGCAGCTCTGACTCTGGCCCAAGGCACAGAGAAGCCTACAGCCCTTCCCTCGCCCACTTTCGCAGCTCAGTCGGAGGCCCTTGGAGGCTTCCGGGCTTGAAGACAGCGGGTAGCCTACTTTACAGTCAGAACAGGGACATAAAGCCTTGTCTGCTTATCCGTCATTCTCTTCACTGTGGTACCCTGAGCACAAAGGGGTGTGCTGCTCAGATGGGGCCTCTGGAGCAGGTGAGTTTTCTCCCCTACAGAAGAGGCTTCAAGGGATACCTGCTTCTTCATCCCTCAGGCCCCTCTGCCATCATTCATGTCCCAGTGGGCCCTATTCCTGACTGTCTTGCACAGAGCTATGCCTGCACTGCTTGTCCCCTACCTGCAGATCCTTGGCTGACCTCCCAGCCTACGATCTGCACCAAGCGCTATCACTCCCCACCCCAAACAGCCTGCACCGACCTGCATGCATAACACTTACCAATCAGGTTTCCGGGGTGCCAGGTTGGCCAGGTCCTAGGGAGAGAGGAGACAATTCCTTAGGGCCAAGGCCCAGCCTCAGGGGGTAGGTGGCGAGACAGGGCACTGAGGTAGAAAAATGCAGACTGGCGAGGAAGGAAGCAGGGTGGGAATAGAGACTCTCGAGAAGGAAGTAACACAATCAGGGAGTGGGCCACCCAGGTACTCACCACTTCCTCAATGACAGGCTCCGGCTTGGCAGCCTCCAGCTGCTCTTTCACCTTCTCTTCCACTAGAGGGCACAAGAACAACACAGCCCTGTGAATAGGCCCTGCTACCCCACAGTGATCAGTTTAAGGGGCCCAGGGAGGAGGAGAAATCCCAAGCTTCTTGCTCCTCCCTCTCTCCTGGGCCCCAACTCAGCTGGAAGAGCTTGATTTCTCAGGTTGAAGGCAGACCCCAGGGCCTGGAAAGGGACAGCAGCAGGCTACAGCTGGAGTGGACAAAGCCCAGACCTCACACTGTGACATGGGAAGTGCCTGTGTACATGAAGTGTGGTATTAAAAGTAAAGGCCCCAAGAATTTCCTTTGGGTCCTGCTGGAGTCTGAGTGTCTTATCTCCCCTTCCCTTCCACCTCCTGCCCCATAAGCCACTAGGCCTCTGGGTGGCCCCTTCTGGGGACAGATTTTGAAACACTAACAACTGTGGGCTCTAGGCAGCCTTCAGCCCTGCCACCAGGGATGTGTCCTTCTGCCTTTCCTTTCTCTTGTCAGACAGAAGTCCCGGGTGGCCTCCTGGTAGAGGCAAGGGGTCAGTTTCTCATTCCCCTCCTATCCTGTGGGGTGGCCTCACCTGACTCTGCTATTGCTCCACCACACTGAAAGTGGATTAGCAAGAAACAATTGCACAACTTCTGGATTTTTGATGAGGTATCTATTCATTCATTTTTTATTTTATTTTATTTTATTTTTTTTTTTTTGTACAATGAAAAGCTGGTATCAAAAATAAAAAAGAAAACTAAGATTCTTGGCTAGGCATGGTGGCACATGCTTTTAATCCTAGAGCTTGGGAGGCAGAGGCAGGTGGATCTCTGAGCTCAAGGCCAGCCTAGTCTACACAGTGAGCTCCTGGGGGACCCTGTCTTAAAACCAAACAAAGTGAGATTCTTCAGAACAAAGGGTTCTCGCCCTGCATCAAGGCAGTGGGAAAATCTGGTCTGGGCCCCTCTGGCCTTTGTGTTGCTGCTGGCTGTTCTCTTGAGTGTCTATGGTCAGCCCCTCTCTGGGGTCTTTTATTCTGCGCCTCCCCAGGGACACATGACTCACCACCTTGCCCTGCTGTATAAGGACCCCAGGTCACTTCTACTCCTAATGCCAAGAGGGCCTGTGGGTCCCTCCAGGACAGTGGGTGCAAAGGGCCTCCCTCCTGCCCCAGAGGCCCATCTCTGGCTTGGTATGGCAGCACTTCTCTGAGGATGACTGGAAGGGACATGGGGGAAAAGGGTGTTCATGTACCTGCAACTGGTTTGGCCTGGGGGACCCTCCTCTTCTTGAGGTCTTCATCCTCTGGAACATAGTTCCGAAGCCTGAGTCCCCTGGAAGAGCAGAGCACAGGCACCTTTAAGTCTAGGAGTGGGTGGGGTGGGTGGCTCCTTGTCTGTCTACTACAACTTGCAAGTTTCAAGTTTCTTCCTATTTGTCTGCAGATGGCCAGGGGAAGGGAAGCAGAAAACTTAAGCCTCTCTCTCTACATGTTCCTCAGAGGCTGGGCCAGGATGACTGGGAACATTTACGAGTATATACTGGATCACCTCCATTTGACAGTTATGGGAACCGAGGCCATTTTCATGAGGTCACATAGCAGCAACTGTACATCTGAAAGCAGGGCTAAGCTATAGCCCCTGCTGAACCACTCCTCAAGAGAAAGCCCTTCACACTAGCTCTCCAGGCCCAGCCAACCTGCTCTCCTCAGAGCTTTCATGCCTTAGACCAATGTGTCACATAGTCCATCACTTTCAGTGAAAGGGTCTGTGTGTACTGAGCCAAGGGTGTGTGGCTGACATGAAGACGGGCTAGAGTGTATGTGTGTGTGCAAAGGCAGGAGGTGGCTTCTGGGCCTGAGGCTGTAGTGGATGGAGACACGAGAGGCTGATCTGGTGCGTATATGATAAGAGTGGCCCACAGAGGCTATGGGGGACAGGCACAGCCATATGCCATGGTCCACTTCTGGGCTGGTGGGACCTACAAAGCTCAAACCCTGAAAGGTCTTTTATCTCAGTCTGCAGGCAGCCTCCCAGCCTGCAGCTCATCAAATCCCAATCATATACAGAGGACTGTCCCTGGGAAGAGGGAACCCTGCAGCCCCACAGGGCAGCAGGATGAGAGCTCCTGGGGGGCCACCCGCTGGGCTTAGTGAAGGGAGACATGGACAGACCCCTAGGCCAAAGGGACACAGAGGAAACCGCCCCCCCCCCCCATTTCCCCCTACTCTACTTTGGGTCCTTGGACTCTGGTTCTGGTCCCTCAAGTCCTAGGTTTTCAGGACTGTGAGAACTCTGCTTAAGCTAGGTAAGCATGCTGGTGGCCTCCCTGGCCCCCGGGAGGGCACGCCATTCCACAGGTGAGATGCATGATGCCTGTGGCCCCGCAACTAGCGGCCGTGCTGCGACCTTGGAGCTCCACCTGTGCTCTCCTCCCTGCTCACATACCAACATACCACCTCCTCCCTCCTCTAAGGCTCCTGGGACTAAGCCTGGGGAGTGCCAGTACCCACACAGCCCATCTCACACTTTCAGGCCTACCCAGCCCCTGTTCCCTATGCCTGCTCAGGGCTAGGGTAAGCGACAGGTCATTGGGGCACAAAGTGAGAAACTAGAGCCTATCCGCTGCCACGGCTTTTGTTCACCACAGGCTGGGGAGAAAAGAGGAATAGAAACTGGGTGTGGGAAGAAAATGGCAGGGATTAGAGGGAAAAAAAAAAAAGAACCACACCAAACCCCACAACCAGATCCAGGTTCCAGGGTTAATCAGAAGAGGGGGTCTGCAGCAACAAGGCTCACCCGCTGCCCCATGTCTTCGGGAGGCCACCGGCATGAAGGGAGAGCCAGAAAGGTAGGAGGAAGCCAGGGCAGTAAGACAGCAACACCCCTATGACACTGTCCAGCACTCTTCATGGAGTAAGCCCTGGTCTAGCAATCAAGGACACAGAGGTCCTCGCTGGGAGAGGTCCCAGTGTGGGCCTTGGTCTCCACATCAATGAATATGGAGGCTGTGCTATGTGCCCATCTCTGTATCAAGCTAGGTTCAAGCTCTCACCTGACTCACTGAGGTCAAAGGAAGAGACCCCGAACCCCCAATAAAGCCTGAATTGAGGTCCTTGGGCAACTGCCAAAGGGCAGGAGTCTCTGGGAAAGAAGCACTGGGTTGTGCTTGGGACTTTTCTATGCTGGTCCAAAGATTTAATTCCCTTTCCACAAACAACTCAACAAACCCAAGCACAGACACAGTTTAAACATCCACTGATTGGCCCTGGAGAAATGCCAAGACCACAAGGATTGCAGGGGCTGCACGAAGAGATAAGAAGTGAGGAATGAGGGCCTGCCAGAAGTGTCTCCTTGAACATTTGTCTCTTGCTACGCAGTGTCTGAAAAGCTGAGCTTTCTGCAAGCTCACAGGTTGGAGAGAGAAAAATGTCATGGAGCCAAGGAGGAGCAGGACCAGGCTCCAGGCTTCCCACCGTGAGCCCATCCTCAGAACAGGGAGAACTTGCAAGCTGTCACTCTGCCACCAGGTGAGACGGGTCACCCTTCAGCGGGGGTGTAAGCAACCGGACACTCCAGTCTAAGAGGGAGGGTCAGAGAACCCCTATGTCAGATGTTGGTGAGAGAGACGTAAGTTCTCTCCGGAGAAAAAGAAAGAACCCAGAACTTCAGGTGAGCCCCAGGATTTCCGTGCACAACATCACGGTTCGTTGAAAACCAAGAACGCACTAGAATTATCAGAAATAAGCTTTAAATTTAGGTGTGGTGGTATGAGCTAATATTGAGAAGCTGAGGCAGGAGGATCAGAAGTTCAAGGTGGGCTACATACGCACTCATAGAGTTTGAAGCCAGGCTAGGATACATGAAATGCTGGTCCAAACAAGAAAAACCGTGAACCTCAAAGAAAGGTATATGTAGGCAAACCATTTCCAAATCACAAAACAAACTAAAGATACCCAGTCTTCAATGAAGAAACTGAAACTAACTGCTAATGTTTCCACTGACAGCATGGAAAACTAAGGCGACAAAGTGTGGGCATGAAGGGGCAGGACTGTGATCGCACCACTTAGAAGGCTGAGGTAGGTAGACTGAGTTCTAGACAGTCCCAGCTATCTTTTTTCTTTTCTTTCTCTCGCTCTTTCTTTTTAAAGATTTATTTATTATGTATACAGTGTTCTGTCTGCATATACACCTGCATGCCAAAAGAGGGCACCAGACCTCATTACAGATGGTTGTGAGCCACCATGTGGTTGCTGGGAATTGAACTCAGGACCTTTGAAAGAGCAGCCAGTGCTCCTAACCTCTGAGCCAATCTCTCTAGGTACCCAGTTTTTTGTTTGTTTGTTTTTGTTTCTGAGACAGGGTTTCTCTGTATAGAAACCCTTGGCTGTCCTAGACTCACTTTGTAGACAAGGCTGGCTCGAACTCACAGAGATCCACTTGCCTCTGCCTCCCAAGTTCACCACCGGCCTTTTTTTTTTTTTTTAATTTTGAAATAATTTATTTTTATTTTATGTGCATTAGTGTTTTGCCTCCACGTGTGTCTGAGTGATGGTGTCAGATCCCTTGGAACTGGAGTTACAGACAGTTGTGAGTTACCATGTGGGTGCTGGGAATTGAACCCAGGTCTATTCGAAGAGCAGTCAGTGCTCTTAACCACTGAGCCAGTCTCTTTACCACTACTTTTTACTCACTGTTTTTAGGACATCTGTTAAGAATGTATGATGTCTTCCCTATGAAAGACACTAAAAGAAAGGGTGAAAAGAGAGCTTACTAACAAGGTAACGGAAAAAGGAAATGGTTACTTATAAAAAAAAAAAGGAATGGTTACTTATTAAAAAAAATCTAAAAGACTGTGATTGGAGTGGAAAAAAAAAGTGGGGGGGGACAAGAGGCAAATGTCAGGCTCTCAGGAGCAGGCCCAGGGTGCTTCCTAGGCCTCTCCTTCACAGCTGAGCAGCCTTCATTCTGCGCTGGGTGCAGTGGGGCTAACAGTGCCAGCCCAGCCAGTAAGGCAAGGAAACACCTACACCTTCTTAGTGGGCCAGGAAATGCTGGTGTTGCCTGTACGCACAGCAGCCAGTTATTCTTCTGGAGTCATGGAAGCCAAATGCTGGTTCTACTCTCCACCCCTTAGAATAAGGTAGCTGCTGGGGCAGGAGAGTTTAGCGTCCTGGACTTCTAACAGTATGGCCTGGGCCCGAAGCTTGGTTTTGATGTTTCTGAGATATGGACAGGACTACACTACTTATTAGTGTTCACCTGGAAGCCAGGACCATCCATCCCTCCTGAGGCTTGGGGGTGCAAAGGCTGAAGTCATCAGAACTGACTGCAGCAGAGCCCTCAAGAACAGATGTCTCACGTCCACATTCCTGTTCCAGAAGCTCACTGGCCCTGAGACCTCCACCTGTCAGGATGGAGACAAAGGAGACCCACAGCACAAGGGACAATGCTTTGTATGCAGCTGGCAACGAGCCGCCCAGCATGCACAGGCAGGGCCTGCCAAGACCCCTCAGTACCCCTCGCAGTCAGTTAATGGAGCAGACAGAAATCGGTCTTTGTGTTGCCCATAGGGAAGCAGGGTCACCAGGACACTTTCCTAGTAGCTGAGGCTCAGACAAAAGGCCTCTTTCCTTTCTACCTGTGTGCCGGTCCAGTTTGCCTGGTCTCCATCTGCTTGCTATCAGTTACTACTGAACTCTGGAAACTGGGCCAGCCAGGAGCTGGGCTTATCTTATTGGCTGCTGCAGCCCTTTCTACTCCAAATTGGGTGTGGGGCCAACAAGAACTGTAGCTTACAGGGAAAGGAGAAGATGGGATCCAGCTCCACAGACCCTTTCTAGTCCCATACCACGCCAGGGCAAGGGTTTGCAGGAAATGTGGGAGCACCAAAAGTCAAAGGTGTGGGAGAGACAGGCCAGAGGAGAGCCAGCCTCTGCTTGAAGGTGACAGAGCACGCGGCCAGTGCAGAGGAGCTAGCTAGTGAGGTAGGCGGGCTTTGAGGGTGAGCAGTCCTGGGCTGTAAACATTCAGGAGGCTGCAGTTGCTAGTTTGTGTACACCTGCCTACATTCATATCCACATCTGGACCAGAGGAAAGCTTTGCTACCCCTCTCAGCCTCACCTGGAGGAGGCTTTGCAGTTGCTATGGCTGTGAGGCCAAGCCCATGTCAACAATACACAATCCCTCAGAGTTCCCTCAGCTCTCCACACTGTACCAACAGAAGGGCCCCAGCAGCACCCAAGCCCCTGGAGCCATTGAGAATCAGAGAACAGGCCTGAAGTGTATGGAAAGGGGACCAGTGAGCCCCAAAACTTCTAGGACAGTGACCTTTGCTTCACATACAAGGGACTTCTCATAAGGCCCCTCAGCCTTGGCAGCCAGTGAGTGCTCTTCTCAGCTGAGCCACCGCTCCAGGCCCAAGGCTCTCATTTTTAATGTCCAAAGTACAGAGACACCAGAGCTCTAAGGCCCTCCTCACACACATCTCCATATGAACAAAGAACAAAGCTCTTGGCTGCTGCCCGTGGCCAGACCCTGCTGCACCAGGAAAGGCAAGAGAAACAGCGATCTTACTGTCTAGAGACTCATCAGTGGCTTCTCCCAAGACTCATAAGGGCATTCAAGCCCTTGACCCAGCGATCCCACTCTAGGGAGATCACACAGTGGCAAGTGGAACAAAATGTCCGCACAGATATGTCTTAAGCAGTTGAGTAACGCTGGAGGCAGACCCAGGCAGACGGCACAGTGTTACAGGGGGGTGGGGGGGACGATGACTTGAAATTGCAAGACTCGAAATTTCCCAATCTTCAGCCTTAGCCTCCTGTGTGCTAGGATTACAGGTGTGTACCACTGTACCCAGGGACCGTTTATTAACAGCTAGCAGATTCCGGGATAGCCACTGGTTCAGTCAGACTGCCCAGTGAGCACTGCCATCACATCACATCACATCACATCACATCACATCACATCACATCACATCACATCACATCACATCACATCACATCACATCACATCTCACTGACAAGCTGAGTTCTCTACCCGCCCTACTTGGAAACCCACAGTTAATAGACATTTACAGATTAGAACGACAAGAAGAGATGGGTCAGGGCTCAGAGCACAGGCTGCTCTGGAAGAGGACCCTGGCTTGGTTCCCAGCACCCACATCGCAGCTCACAACTGCTGTTAACTCAAGTTCCAGGATAAGCTGATGCCCTCTTCTGGCCTTCTTGGATGCTGCATGCATGTAATGCACATAAACATACATGCAGGCAAAATCCTCATACACATAAAGCACAAAGAAATCTTAAAAAAACAGAAACAAACACAGGGCTGGAGAGCAGTGGAAGACTGCTCACCCAGCAGTACAGGGCAGGGCTCAATCCCCCACGTACAGTCACATTCTCTCTCTGTCTCTCTGAAACAGCAGGTATGTCAAAACAGAGGGCTAACAAATAAATCAGTACTTAGAAATATTAAGACGTCAGCTGGGCGTGGTTGCGTACACCAGTAATCCCAGCACTCAGGAGGCAGAGGCAGAGAGCTCTCCATGAGCTCAAGCCCAGCCTGTTCTACAGAGTGAGTCCAGGACAGCCAAGGCCACACAGAGAAACCCAGTCGGGGGGCGGGGGGGAGAAAAAGAAAAGGAAATATTAGGAAGTCATAGGAAATTTATTTCTATCTATCCATAGTCAAGATATATCATATTAAAACATTTATAAAACAATAGGATATGCAAACTGTTAATTTGTCTCTTTCTTTCTTTCCAATACTGGGATCAAACCTTTGGCTTGGCTAAGTAAGTGTTCACTGAGCCACATCCTCAGCCCTTTTTTATTGAGAGGCTTGTTAAGTTGCCCATTAATTTGTATTTTCTAAATTTCTTACGATTGAAAAAAAAAAAAAAACAACCTGAAGATATATTTAAACAGCAATTTAATTTACATCCAGATATGGTGGTACACACCTGTAATCTCACACATACGGGCTCTCTAGAGTCTGAGGTAAGTATGATTACAAAGCAAGGACCAGCCAGGGCTACATAGATAGTGACTGTCTCAAAAACTCAAAACAAGTGTGTGTGTGTGTGTGTGTGTGTGTGTGTACATATTTACATTTAAGAAGAGAAGTATGGACCACAGCAGCCGAGCTGCCCCCCAGATGCAAGCTGGCACAATGGCTATCTGAAGGGGCCTATGGTGGATGGATATTCTGCCCTCCAGTAACAGCCATTACCACCTTAATCAGAGCAGTTGTGATTACCCCTCAAGGGGCTCTTAAGGGGCTGGAGAGATGGCTCAGAGGTTAAAGCTCTGGCTGTTCTTTCAGAGGTCCTGAGTTCAATTCCCAGCAATGACATGGTGGCTCACAACCATCTATAATGAGATCTGGTGCCCTATTCACGCAGGTGTACACACAGACAGAACACTGTATACAGAATAAAAAAATATATCTTTTTTAAAAAGAGGCTCTTAAGATGGTGCCTGCTGACAGTCCCACATAAAATGAGGGAGGGGCAGCATTCTCTCACCTGAGATTCCAGACACAACCTCCTGAGCCCCCTCCGGCTGGATATACTTGGCCCTGGTAGCTGAGAGTGCTACAGTAACCAGAAGGTGGGTGGGAGACTTCATCTGTGCAGCTATGGGAAGTCACCCATGCTGGGCTCAGCCTAGTGAGTGATGCAACAGTTGTCTCCGGTTCACCCAGGCTCCTGTAAATAATCTCCCCCAAATTCTTATACAAGTAAGTCCAACAAACTGGCTGGTTCACCACGCTGGACTTGGATGGAACTGTTCCATTGTTGTCACTGGTGCTCTATCTGGTTTCTTCAGGTCTCCTGGGGAGAAGTTCAGGCAACAGGGATACAAGGAGAGAGGCCTGCAAAGTCCAATACTCCTCATTCTGAGGCCCAACTGTAACTCCACAGAAAACTGCAGGAGGAGGTGGAGTTCATCCTACCAGGCTGTCCAGGCCTGCAAATGCCCAGATGATTCTTCACAGGGCTGCTGCACCCTTTAGCCTACCCTTGACCTGAGTCTAGAGGACACGGGACAGAGGCCAGGATTCGTTCCCATGTGGAGTAGCCCTGAAGGCCAAGAGGGCAGGGCAGGACCATGTCTCTTCACAGGGATCA